>NW_028274813.1:75569375-76172812 GCF_037043125.1 Eumetopias jubatus
TTTCTAAGAGAATGTAAAAATTTTGAAAATTACCACCTCTATTCATTTGGTCAAACCAAATTTAAGTGGCACTTAAGTAGACTTGACAAAGGCTCTAAATCTATTAGTCCTAATCTCACTTCATCTCCCACCAACTTCCCTTGTTATTACTGACTCTGTTTAAAATTTCACCATGGGTTCTCCTCTGATGTCAGAAAGCCACTTCAAGAGAGAAATGGAAAAGAATTTAAATAGAGTTTTGTAGTGAAAGGAAAACAAAGGTACTAAGTATTATACGGCAATAAATTGTTGCTTCTACTAGCCCACAGGGACTTCAAAATGCCTAAAAACATAAAAAGGAAAAAACTGGCAGAACTACAAAAGAAATAGGGACATTCTGTATACTTGTGGAAATAGTGGAAGAGTGAAACACATTTCCTTCAGTGAACAATAGGACAAACCAACAAAATATCAGTCGGCATAATGAAGGTTTAAAAACATGATTAATCAGGGGCGCCTGGGTGGCTCAGTTGGTTAAGCGACTGCCTTCGGCTCAGGTCATGATCCTGGAGTCCCGGGATCGAGTCCCGCATCGGGCTCCCTGCTCAGCGGAGAGTCTGCTTCTCCCTCTGACCCTCTCCTCTCTCATGCTCTCTCTCTAGCTCATTCTCTCTCTCAAATAAATAAATAAAATCTTTAAAAAAAATAAATAAAATAAATAAAAACATGATCAGTCAAATTGAATTATATAGTTCGCTGTCCCCAATATATGCAGAATACTCAACTATTTATAGAGCATTAAGAAAACTTTACCATATGCTGTATTATAGAGCAAATCTTAACAAATTTCAAAAGATTGCTACCATGCAAACCATATTCCAGCCCCAGAGCAATTAAGGTATAACAACTAACCAAAATGTAACTATAAAATCTTCATATGTTTGGAAATTAGGTAACACACTTTTAAATAACTCTTGGGTCAAAGATGAAATCACAATGGAAATAAGAAAACATTTTAAACTGAGTTATAAAATATTTTATACCAAATCCAGTAAGATGAAGCAAAAGCTGTATTTAGAGGAAAATATATAGTCTAACTGCTTATATTAGAGAAAGAAAAAAGGCTTAAAATTAATCTAAAACTTAATGAGCTAAGTATCCATCTTTAAAAGTAGTAAACACAACCGCAAAACAAAAACATTTTCTATTAATGAAAGAGAAACCAAAAATAAACTACAGAGAATCTACAAAAACAAAGGCTGTTCCTTGAAAAGACAAGTAAAATTGATAAGCCTTTGATGAAATGAATCAAGCAGAAAAAAAGAGAGATGGCACATAGAACTAATATCAAGAACAAAAGAGGAATATAAATAGAGATGCTACAGACATTGAAAGCATAATAAGAGACTATAATAAACAACTTTATGCCAACATATTCTAAAATTTTGATAACATCAGCAAATATCTAGTAAAACATAACTTACCAAAATTCACCGTGCTGGACACTCTAGAGCCACTGTCCTTCTCTACCCTGCTCCACACCTCTGGGGAGGGCCTTTAAGGACTGCATAAACTGGGCTCCCGGGCTCTCACTGTTGGCTACTTTTGATCAATGAGAGGCACTAACAAGAAACAAGAGGCCAGGGAGAGTGAAAGATAAGAATACCAGTCGCGGGGCGCCTGGGTGGCTCAGTCGTTAAACGTCTGCCTTCGGCTCAAGTCATGATCCCAGGGTCCTGGGATCGAGCCCCGCATCGGGCTCCCTGCTCGGCGGGAAGCCTGCTTCTCCCTCTCCCACTCCCCCTGCTTGTGTTCCCTCTCTCGCTGTGTTTCTCTCTGTCAAGTAAATAAATAAAATCTTAAAAAAAAAAAAAGAATATCAATCGCCTGACAGTCCCCTCCAGGCCCCGGGCTGGCAATGTCTGCATTTCTTTTTAACAGGGCAGCCCTCTCCTACATCTGTAACTTCCTTTGCAGATCCCAGCAACCACCCTGGGATGCTTCACCATGCCTTACTGGTTTCCCTTAATCCCATCCTCATCTTTCTAAATAGTCTACTTATTGTGAATCTTCCCTCTATTACTCTACTTAAGTGTGCTGTTTTCTGTGGGGACCACAATTAATAAGATAGGAAACCTAAATAATCCTATAACTGCATTAAAGAGATTAAAAAATTTAAGTTGAATTTTAAAAATCTTCCAGCAAACACAATTCCGGTTTTTATGGCAAAATCTACCAAAAATTCAAGGAACCAATAACTATAATTCTACTGAAACTGCAAAGAAAGAGAGAAAATTTTCTTCCCTACCTTATTTTATGAGACTAACATAATGTCCATACTAAAATTTGACCAGAGCAGTATGAGAAAAAAAAAATTTCAGGGCAGTATCACCCCCGGATTTGATTTTTTTAAGATTTATTTATTTATTTGAGAGAAAGCACACTCCCGAGTGGGGGTGGGAGGCAGAAGCAGACAGAGAGGAAGAGAGAATCCCAAGCAGACTCCCCACTGAGAGTGGAGCCCTACTGGGGCTCGATCCCACAGCCCCAAGATCACAACCTGAGCCGAAATCAAGAGTAAGACACTTAACCGAAGGAGACACCCACACGCCCCCATCACCCATGGATTTAGATGCAAAATTAATAAAAATAATTTTGCTAAAAGGAGGAAAAGTGGGGCAGTATAGCAGTCTGGGTTTCCCAAAAGCAAGCACTGAGGTGGAGGTTAGTGTACAAGATGATCATGAGAGATTAACACCTTTAAGGAGAAGTCAGAGGAGGCAGGATTGGGCAAAAGACAAAGTCTAACTGCGATGCAAAGCCAACAAATCCCCACCTTGCTGAGCCCTGTAGGGAGTTTTGCTCCATGAGAGTGCCCCATGTGGGCTGGAAATAGCTCGGCATTTATACTTCCCTTCACTCAGTCTTCCAGCACATATGGGCTGCTCTGGTCAGGGTGTGACCTCAAGGCTATCTGCTGATGGCACTCCCCATGGCTGGGCAGCAAATCCCTCCTTGAAGGAAAACCCAGGTGGCAGGGAGGGCAGGAGATGAAGGATTCTAGTCTAGACATGCAAAGTGTTAAGTGAAAGGTGGACATCCAGTAGTATTCTTCTTTAAACAATGCACATTTATTTTGCTTTTGCCTACTTTGCATACATAAATAACAGAATAATAGGAAAGGAAAAAGCAAGGGATTTTTTTAAAGATTTTATTTGTCAGAGAGAGAAAGAGAGAGAGCACATGCAGGGGGAGAGGCAGGCAGAGGGAGAAGCAGACTTCCCACTGAGCAGGGAATCCAATGGGGAACTTCATCCCAGGACCCCAGGATCATGACCTGAGCCAAAGGCAGACACTTAACTGACGGAGCCATCCAGGCATCCCAAAGCAAGGGATTGTTAACACAAAAACCACATGGAGGTTAACTGTAGAAAGGAAGGAGAGGAACAAAAACAGAGAAACACAGGAGCTTTATAAGGCACTAGAAAAACTCTTTTAACCTGAGTAATGAGTGCACAGGAATTCACATTACTTTTAATATACCTATGTTTATACACTCCTCTGTATGTAGAATATTTCACAATTTTTAAAAAAATAACAGAAAAAGAAGATGGATAGGGATATTCCAGACGGGGGGAACAGCATGTGCAAAGGTACAGCAGTGAGAGTGAGCAGCAGTTTTGGGTGGAGAACAATGACTTTTATGGCTTCTGTGCAAGGTTGTGTAGGAGGAACATAGGAGATAAAAGGTAAAGATAAGTAGAAAACAGATTGCAGAGGCCCTAGAAAGCCAGACTATGGGGAATGAAATACTCCATAATGGAGATTTAAGTTGAAGAACTTGATACCTGTAAAGTAGTGTTGGTTTTTTTAAAGGAGCTAAGGCTAGAGAGGTGACTTAGAAATCATCTGCATAGATGTGATCACTGAAGCCACAAGAAATATATGTATCTAGAGGAAAAGTCAAATATGCTATGAGAAAAGCCCAAGATTTAAAGTCTGGGAAAAAGGGACACCTGGGTGGCTCAGTTGTTAAGCGTCTGCCTTCACCTCAGGTCATGATCCCAGGGTCCTGGGATCGAGTCCCACATCAGGCTCCCTGCTCCATGGGAAGCCTGCTTCTCCCTCTCCCGCTCCCCCTGCTGGTGTTCTCTCTCTCACTGTGTCTCCTCTGTCAAATAAATAAATAAAATCTAAAATAAATAAATAAATAAATAAATAAAATAAGTCTGGGAAAAAGAAACAAAAACAGGGAAAGAAACAGTTCCAGAGAACCAGAGAGTTCAGAACTCTAGAAGTCAAGAAATGAGATTATTTCAGAAGGTGAATAGTGTTGCAGTGGAATCAAGAGGAATAAGAATTAATTCAGCGTTTCTGGGATCAACAAAAGAAAACTGGTATTTGAAAGCAAGGCACTGCTAGGAATTCTTCACTAATGTATTCCTAGTGCCTAGAATTTAACACATCGGATGTGCTCCATGAATATTTATGGAATAAATGAATAATAGAGGGAGGAACTCAGACTGCCCAGGGTTAAGGTAAACGTAGGCTGTTAAGAAAGTTAGTCTCTTGAGAGTATACAATTTAAAAATAAAGGAGGAGAAGGATACATGGAGAGAGCCCAAAATAAAGGGACTTTTTAATGATTAAATAAACAGGAGAAATGAGTGTTTCATAGGAACCAGTGGGGGAGAATATGAAAGCGCACAACAGCCAGAGGTAATTGGTCATAAGGCTCTGGAGTAGCAGAAATGGATGAAATAAAAAATAAAGATAAGAAGGCTTAGCCTTGCAAAATACAAGGGCCATGTATTCTAAGTCAGGAAAGGAAAAGGGAAAAAAAATTTGTGAAGACACAAACATGCTATAATAAGGCTTCTTGTTATAGTAAGAACACTAAAGTAGTAACAGGTGAATCTGAACTGTACTAGATCAGAAGGTCTGTCTTTTAGTGGATATACTGTCAATGAGGTTTTTGAACTATAGATTTTCAAGCAGATGTATAAAATGATTTCTGCCTATTACTGTCCCTTTTTTCATTTGATATCACCAGCAAATAAATAAAAGAGGGATGCCTGGATGGCTCAGTTGGTTGAGTGACTGACTGACTCTTGATTTCGGCTCAGCTCGTGATCTCACGGTCCTGGGATCGAGCCCCACATTGGGCTCCCCACTGAATGGGGAGTTTGCTTGTCTCCCTATCCCTCTGCCCCTCCCCCTGTTCGCACTCTCGAGCTCGCTCTCTCTCAAATAAATAAATAGACCTTTAAATAAGTAAATGAAAAGCCCTCAAACCAAGGAAAAGATCATCCGACATCCTGCAGTTTTGCTACTTAAAAAAGAAAAAAAAATCAAAATTTTCCATGATTTATCTAGAATCTGGTTGGGATGGAGTGGGATCCAGGGAAGCAGAGAAGAGAAACCAATAAGAAATAGAGGATGAACCAGTAGACCAGAGCTTCAAGATGATACAGTAGTGAGGACTGATGAGCCAAAAAAGGAAAATACAAGGTTCCTGCAAAATCCAGAGTGTTCCTGGTTCCCAGTCTCTGCCCGCCCCTCCTATTCTACAGCAAAATAGTATTCCAGAAACACTGGCTGTGCCTCTCTACTAATCCAAATTGGAGATTTCCCATTGACTGATAAACAACCCAGGTATTCTAGGGCCTCTGTGTTTGGGCCCCAGCACCAACTCGCCCTATGTTCAGCTAAACAGACCCTGCATCTCTGAAACTTTCCTCCTTTTCTTCAGACTCTCCCTTCCAAATAAAAAACGCTGCCTCATCTATCTTGAAATGTTGTTCATTTTTCACAGCCCCATTTAAGTGCCACCCAGTTCATGAAACCTCCCCAATTATCCTAGCAGGGAAAAAAAAATCTTGTTCGCTCTGCCGTAGCACTTCCTACTTAGCACAGCACCTTTTGTCCTGCAGTATAGTTACATGAGCATGACTTGGCTCCTGTGTTTCCAGGCACTAGAGGGCAGGACCTCTGCATTATTCATCTCTATTTTCATCCTAGGAGAGTTTCAGAGGGCAGAATTGTCCATTCTAGGAAGTCAATGTTTGCTAAATTAATTTGAATTAATTCCTTTGCAATTTCAACTTAACTGTTTAAAATAAGATATTTTAGAAGATGAAGATAAAGAAAACATACAAAGAGAAGAAGAATGATGGTAAGGAGTGGAGAGAAAAAACAATTTAATGATAAAGAAAACAAAAATTAAGTGAAGAAGTAAGTAATAGGGAAAGAGTGATAAAAAGAATCATGGAGAAGAGAAAGAAAAACGGAAACAGAGTGAAATTTCCCTCAAGTTCTGAGACTAGAGACTAACATGCCCAAATGGAAAAATACAGGAAAGGAATTAAAAATTAGCTTAAATATTGAAAATTCCAAAGTGCCCTAGCCATACACCCAGTAGAAGGCTTTTAGAAAGAAGCTAACCTCACAAAGACAAGGACCTGAGTTTTCCTTCTCAGAAAATATTTGGCAGAGGAAGCCTGGGTGGCTCAGTCATTAAGCGTTTGCCTTCGGCTCAGGTCATGATCCCAGGGTCCTGAGATGGAGTCCCCCATCGGGCTCCCTGCTCCACGGGAAGCCTGCTTCTCCCTCTCCCACTCCCCCTGCTTGTGTTCCCTCTCTCGCTGTGTCTCTCTCTGTCAAATAAACAAATAAAATCTTTAAAAAAAAAAAAGAAAGAAAATATTTGACAGAAAGCCTCATCTGCTGTGGAGAATGGCAGATCCTTAACTAGAAACCAAAGTTTTCCCCATTCTTTCTACTTCTTTTCTAATGAGACATTTCCCTAAGTGGTATTCCTCCCTTACTTACCTCTCCACCTCTCAGCTGTTCCTGCTCCAGAGGCAGTGATGGAACATAACTTTCGGTTTCTATCTCCTACTCCCACGAGTCCAGCTCATGGGGGGAAGAAACTGTGTATTTTTCTCTGTATTCCCAGAACTCTGGTTAATGTTGAAAACATAACAGAAGCTGGGGAAGTACTTTTTGTTGAATGAGACAATGGACATACAAATAACCCAGATATCAAGGTTTTCTGAATCCTTCAGGAAGACGAGGGTCCAATGAAATAAATTAGAATATTTCACCTCAGCAATTACTTCAGATTTTTTCTCCTCAGTCATTTATTATAATAACTAATTAAATGTCAGAGGAAAGAACATGCAATTCCTGCTTCTTTGGCAAACAGTGGCTAAATTGCATAATTCTGTTTGCTTGGTCCACATAGAAGTTGTGTTCCACCACCAAAACCAGACACTGTTACCAACTCTGGAGTGGATGTTTACTGCCAGACTAAATCTGACCTAAATCTACATATTCTATGTGCATCCTAATGTCATTTACACTCCTGTTTGCCTCCTGGATCGTGCCTGACTCTTCCACATCATGGTTCGTACCCTTGAATATGTGACACTGAATACCTCTCTATCCCTTTTAAAGACCAACATAGGGGCGCCCAGGTGGCTCAGTCGTTGAGCGTCTGCCTTCAGCTCAGGTCATGATCCCGGGGTCCTGGGATCAAGCCCTGCATTGGGCTCCCTGCTCCGCAGGAAGTCTGCTTCTCCCTCTCCCACTTGCCCTGCTTCTGTTTCCTCTCTCACTGTGTCTCTCTCTGTTGAATAAATAAATAAAATCTTTAAAAAAAAAAATAAAGACCAACATAAGTTCCCTGCAGAATATTTTTCAAACCCTGCCCATTGACTCAACTACTCTTCTCAACTCTTTCTCTTCTGAGTGCCCTCTTCCTCTGGACCACAACTAAATCACAGTTTGAAATCTTCAGTGGTGATTTCAAACTCTGATTTAGTACCAGAAAACATCTCAGTTGACAAAACACAACAAAATGATTGTATCTGTTCCGCCTGTCCTTCTCACCCACCTGTTTTCTAGCAGACCTGAAATAGCAGCATCCTCAGAAAACTCACACCTGGCATGTGGACCTATTTGAAATTCCCCCGGAGTGGAAAAGAGATAGCTAATTAGCAATACAGAGGGTAGTCAAAAATGGTACCACATAGCAGAGGGAAGACCAATATGATTTCAGTCTGTGCTGGGAATGGTCTCAGAATAAGACTGATTTTCCCAGAGCAATGTAAGAGGAGACAATTAAGGAGTCACGTAGGGGAAGAGCTCCCTCATGAATAAATAAGTTTTATCAGGTTGTTGTGGTTTTGTTTTTGTTTTTGTTTCATTTTGTTTTTTACCTCAGGGCTTGAGGTGAAGATGAAGTCCTAAGATTCATGAAAATATCTTTTGATTACTTTTTTTTAAATAGGCTCTATGCCCAGCATGGAGCCCAGTGAAGGGCTTGAACTAACAACTCCAAGATCAAGACCTGAGTTGAGCTTAAGAGTCAAACACTTAACTGACTAAGCCACCTAGGCGACCCTCTTTTAATTGCTTTTTTACTGAAAATCATCTTTACTCTTCTCCCATTTGTATACATATAAGACAGACACAAACACACAAAATTGGATATTTATTCTCTAGATATATGCATTTGGACAGGTTGAAAAAAGAAAAAACAGTATATTCTGGGGTTTAGAAAATACAACAATCCAAGGGGCCCCTGGGTGGCTCAGTCATTAAGCGTCTGCCTTCAACTCAGGTCTTGATCCCAGGGTCCTGGGATCGAGCCCCACATCAGGCTCCCTGCTCCGCGGGAAGCCTGCTTCTCCCTCTCCCACTCCCCCTGCTTGTGTTCCCTCTCTCACTGTGTCTCTCTCTGTCAAATAAATAAATAAATAAAATCTTTAAAAAAATTAAAAAAATACAACAATCCAAGAAAAAGAGCCAACTAAAACATAAAGACTCTTTGTTTTTGACACTATCCTGAATCTACCTATTCATCTATCTAAGGGTCTTATCAATATTCTTACCTCTAAATGCCCATTGCTCTTCCAAATAAATATTTATAAGATTTTTATGAATATGGTTATATTTCCTGTTTCACTTGTGACTTTTGTAGTATCTAATTAGTTCTTATGACAAAATATTTTTCTTTACACGTTCAAAGACCATTGATCAGGATGGTAGAGAAAAGGGTGAAAATTTTAAGGAATTCACATTATTTCTGAAAACACTAATTGAGATTCTAATATACCAAGTTCTGTTACAGATGATAATTATACAGAAGGAGGAAGAAGAGGAGACATGGAATCTCCCTCAAAGAATTCATAGTCCGTGAATGAGAGAAATGTAAAGAAATATTTTAAATAGAGGATAAATGTAGTATTAAAAGCTCCACATAGAAGATAAATAATAAGATATGAGTGGAAAGTATGAAAAGACTTCATCAAAAAGGTAATAGTTGGGTGATAATGTGACTTTGAGCAGTGACAGAAGGAGCAGCTCATATAAAGATATGAAAATCTAAAAAAAAAAGATATGAAAATCTGAAACAGCACAGCATTTACAGAGGCTTGCCAGCAGTTTGCTCGTGGAAGGCCATGGTTTGTGAACAAAGCTGAGAATTCTTAGAAATAACTGTGGGCACCTTGGGTTAATGAGAGAAGATGTGACCAAAAATCACAGATCAGCTTCCTGTCAAAGAGCACAGAAGATGGAGGGAGATTGACCATTTGACAATACATAGCAAAATGGGATTGTGATTCACCTTGTGTTTTTGGGTTTTTTTTTTTTAAGAAAAACAAAACCAGGGGCTCCTGGGTGGCTCAGTCTTTGGGCATCTGCATTCGGCTCAGGTTGTGGTCCCAGGGTCCTGGGATCAGGCTCCCCGCTCAGCAGGAAGCCCGTTTCTCCCTCTCGCACTCCCCCTACTTGTGTTCCCTCTCTCACTCTGTCTCTCTGTCAAATAAATAAATAAAATCTTAAAAAAAAAACAAAAACAAAAATAAACATTTTTAATTGAAGTATAATAAACATACAATGTGGCATTAGTTTCAGGTATACAATATATTGATTCAACAATTCTGTACATTACTCAGTGCTCACGAAATAAGTGTAGTCACAATCTGTCACAGACAACCTTGTTACGATGTTATTGACTTTATTCCCTATGCTGTACTTTTCATCTCCGTGACTTCTTTATTTTATAAATGAAAGTTTGTACCCCCCATTCCCCTTTATCTATTTCATCCATCCCCCTCACCTACCTCCCCTCCCCTCACCTACCCCCCATTCCCCTTTATCTACTTCATCCATCCCTCTCACCTACCTCCCCTCCTACCACCTACAATAACCAGTTTGTTCTCTGTATTTAAGAGTCTGTTTTTTTGTTTGTTTCCTGTTTCTTCATTTGTTTTGTTTTTTAGATTCCACATGTAAGTGAAATTATATGGTGTGTGTCTTTCTCTGTCTGACTTATTTCACTTAACATACCATCCTTTAGATACATCCATGTTGTCACAAATGGGAGAGTATCTTCCTTTTTCATGGCTGAATACTATTCCATCATGTATTTATAACACTTCTTCTTTATCCATTCATCTGCTGATGGACACTTAAGTTGTTTCTATATCTTGGCTACTGTAAATAATGCTGCAATAAACATAAGGGTGCATATATCTTTGTGAATTAGTGTTTTCATTTTCTTTGGGTAAATACCCAATAGTGGAATTACTGAATGGTAAGGTATTTCTATTTTTAATTTTTTGAGGAAACTCCATACTGTTTTCCACAGTGGCTTCATCAACATACATTCCCACCAACAGTGCACAAGGGTTCCTTTTTCTCCACATCCTCACCAACACTTGTTATTTCTTGTCTTTTTGATACTAGCCATTCTGACAGGTGTGAGGTGATATCTCATTGCGGTTTTGATTTGCATTTCCCTGATGATTAGTGATGTTGAGCATCTTTTTCATGTGTCTATTGACCATCTATATGTCTTCTCTGGAAAAATGTCTATTCAGGTCTTCTGCCCATTTTTTAAATTTATTTATTTATTTAAATAATCTCTACACTCAACATGGAGCTCAAATTTATGACCCTGAGATCAAGAGTCACACACTCTTCCGACTGAGCCAGCCAGGCACTCCTGCCCATTTTTAATCAGGTTATTTGTGATTTTGGTGTTGAGTTGTATAAGTTCTTCATATATTTTGGATATTAACCCCTTATCAGATATATCATTTGCAAATATCTTCTCCCATTCATTAGATTGCCTTTTTGTTTTGTTTCCTTTGCTATGCAGAAGCTTTTTATTTTGGTGTAGTCCTAATAGTTGAATTTTGTTTTTGTTTCTCTTGGCTGGGAAAACATCTAGAAAAATGTTGCTAAAGCCAACATGAAAGAGATTACTGCCTATGCTTTCCCCTAGGAGTTTTATAGTTTCAGGTCTTACGTTTAGGTCTTTAACCCATTTTGAGCTTATTTTTTGTGAATAGTGTAAGAAAATGATCCAGTTTCATTCTTTTGCATGTAGCTGTCCAGTTTTCTCAACACAATTTGCTGATGAGACAGTCTTTTCCCCATTGCATATTCTTGCCTCCTTTGTTATATATTAATTATATAAGTATGGGTTTATTTATAGGGTCTCTAATCTGTTCTATTGATCTATGTGTTTATTTTTGTGCCTGTCCCATATTATTCTGATTACCACAGGTTTGTAGTATATCTTGAAATCTAGGATTGTGTGATACCTTCAGTTTTGTTTTTTCTCAAGATCGCTTTGGCTATTGAGGGTCTTTTGTGGTTCTGTACAAATTTTAGGAATATTTGTTCTAGTTCTGTGAGAAATGCTATTGGTATTTTGGTATTTTGATAGGGATTGCACTGATTACTTAGTTTCTTAAGAGAAGCCATTTGTGGGGCACCTGCATGGTGCAGTCTGTTCAGGGTCTGACTCTTGGTTTTGGCTCAGGTTGTGATCTCAGGATCATAAGATCAGCGCCATGTCAGGCTCCGTGATCAGAGCAGAATCTGCTAAAGACTCTATCTCCCTCTCCCTCTGCCCCTGCCCGCCAGGCTTGTGCGCACTTTCCTTCTCTCTCTCTCTTCCTCTCTCTCTCAAATAAGTAAATAAATAAATCTTTAAAAAAAAGTCATTTGCTCTCATTCTATATGCAATGAATCTTTTTTATTTGGCTGCCTTTAAGTTTTTCTCATCACTGGTTTTCAACAATTTAATTGTTATATGCCTTGGTGAGATTTTCACATCCTTTTCTGGTATTTCCATCATTTCTGTCATTCCTGAATATGTTGATTTATTTTTCTTCTGGGGGTCATATTATTATGCTTCATAGTATGCCTGAATTTTTTTTTTTTTTTGCACAGTGTAGCTTTAATGAGTTAAGCACAGAGCTATTCCAACATGCTTTCACACATATGTTTAGAAATCCTTATATCTTCCTTTGGGTGCCTGGGTAACTCAATCCATTAAGCTGCTGACTCTTGGATCCTGCTTGGGTCATGATCTCAGAGTTCTGGGTTCCAGCCCTGAGTCTGGCTCTGTGCTCAGTTGCTCAGTGGGAAGTCTGCTTGATGATTCTCTCTCTCCCTCTCCCTCTACCTCTACCCATGCTCGTGTGCCCACTCTCTCTCTCTTTCTCTGTCTAAGATGAATAAATATATCTTTTAAAAAAATACTTATGTCTTCCAGGCACATATCCTAACATCAAACTGCTAAACCCTAAGCCCTAACTTAACTTTAACCCTAACCCAAACACTAACTCAAACCCAATGCTAACCCTAAAACCAACCCTAAACAAAACCCTAAAACAAACCCAAACGCTAATCCTGAACCACAAATCCTAACCCTCTGGAGAGGTTTCTGAATGGCAAAACACCAGGCACATATTCTCACCCTAACTCTAACCAGAACTCTTACAGTAACCCCAGCAGAAGTTTGGGGTTTTATTCTCTGTGATACCTCATCTGAAAATACCAGGCACATACCATACCCAAAACCATAACTGACTCCTACGTCTAACCACAAACCCTGAATACTATCCCTAAAATTTACCCTATCCATAACCCTAACACCTCACCTAACCCTAACCCTCTGGAGAGGTCTCTGAACTGTAAAATTCCAGGCATGTACCATAACCTTAACCCTAACCCAAACACCAACCCTAACCCTAACTGTAACCCTAATCCCTAACTTTAACCCTAACCCCTAACCTTTAACCACTAACATCTAATACTAATCACTTACTTTATAATTTTTTTCTTTTTGTATTTAGTTTTCAGTTTTTATTTAAATTCCAGTTCATTAATACAGTGTAATACTAGTTTCAAGTGTACAATATAGTGATTCAACACTTCCATACAACACGGGGTGCTCATCACAAGTGTGCTCCTTAATCCCCAGCACCTATTTATCCCATCCCCCCACCTCCCCTCTGGTAACCATCAGTTTGTTCGCTACAGTTAAGAGTCTGTTTCTTGGTTTGCCTCTCTGTTTTCTCCCCTTTGCTCATTTGTTTTGTTTCTTAAATTCCACATATGAGTGAAATCATATAGTATCTCTCTTTCTCTGAATGATTTATTTCACTTAGCACAATACTCTCTAGCTCTATCCATGCCGTTGCAAATTATGCCTGAGAATTTTTGCTTGGATGCTAGTTGCGATTTTTACATTGTTGATTATTGCATTTTATTGTATTCCTTTAAATAGTGTTAGATTTTGTCCTAGAATTTAGATCATTCAAATCTTCCACCCTGCTTTTTAAACAACTATTATAAGATTTGGTGAGATATTCTCTAAAGAATGATTACAAAGCTGGGGCGCCTTTGGCTCAGGTCATGACCCCAGGGTCCTGGGATGGAGCCCCGCATTGGGCTCCCTGCTCGGCGGAGAGCCTGCTTCTCCCTCTCCCACTCCCCCTGCTTGTGTTCCCTCTCACACTGTGTCTCTCTCTGTCAAATAAATAAATAAAATCTTTTTTAAAAAAGAATGCTTACACAGCATAACCAAGGCAGAAGGAAAATCAAATATTCCTTGGCTGATTCAGTCCAACCTAGAACGATTGTAAGAAATATAGAAAGCTAAAATGACTTTTGGGGTGTTCTTAGATTACTTGGAGAAGAACTTCTTTGTTCACTAGTTTCTTTAAGCTCATGAATGATTCTATTTCACAAGAAATACGCAAGAGCTCTTAAAAGCTAAAAAATAAACATTTTTTTCTTGTTTTGTGTTCTACAGAGGCCCCCTCAAAATATATTTCAGCCATGGTTACTAACAAAGCAAGAGATGAAATCTCTCACACTTTCAAGTGTTGCCTATTGGTCGTATAACCAGCCTTTCCCTTCCAGAAAAGTTAGTCCCTAAAACATTAAATTCAAGTAGCTATTCACAGTGTTTTTAAAATCATATCAAGAATATATCTTTTTATACTATATAATTAGCTTTCCATTTATGTAACAAGCTTATTGTCTCACTTGTGTTATGTACATATTGAGAACAGCTGATCAAAGTTCTGTTTACATGTTTCTTGATTTATTCTTTAGCTTTACCTCTTCCATGTGAATAATAATAAAAACATTTTAAAACCTGTTTTCATCTTTTCCATCATTGCATTGCTCTTCTCTACTTACTCTCCATAGCTTTTCTAAACCAGATTATTTTTTTTTAAACACATTCTTTTTTTAAGATTGTTTATTTATTTGAGAGAGAGACAGAGAGAGCACACGCAGGGGAGGGGCAGAGGGAGAGAGAAAGGGAGAAGCAGACTCCCTGCTGAGCATGGAGCTCCACTCAGGGCTTAACGAAGGGCTCAACCCAGGGCTCCATCCCACAACCCGAGATCACGACCTGAGCCGAAGTCAGATGCTTAACTGACTGAGCCACCCAGGTGCCCCTTAACCACATTCTTTTTAAGAAAATACAAAGCAGCAGTCTCTTAATGTAAAAACTAAGGCTGAATAAAAAAATATTTCCCCCTGGTTCTTACAAGTGATGTACTATTAAGACATCACAATCTCATACAAGCACTCTCTACTAACTCCTCATTCCCACATGAGAATAAGGAGAACTCTTAATAGCAGCACACTTGGCTACCAGGCTAATAACCTCTCTGGACTACCTCTGATCCTACTACCTCTCATAATGCTTCCTGCTCAGGATGGCTTTTTCAAATCCCTACTTCCTTCTCTGCGTGAAGCATTTTTCTCTAAGAAAACCGTATTGTCGGCACAGCCAGCAGAGCCGCGGTCCGGACGGCAGCTCGTGCCCCGAGCTCTCCGCCTCCCCCCGCCCGCCAGCCCGAGGCCCCCCGAGCCCTGGCCGCGACCCCCGCAGCAGCGCCGAGAGCAGCGCCCGTAGCAGTGCCATGGCCGGGTGGGACGCCTACATCGACAACCTCATGGTGGACGGGACCTGTCAGGACGCGGCCATCGTGGACTCTGAGGTCTTACCCTCCGTCTGGGCCGCCGTCCCCGGGAAAACCTTCGTCAACATCACACCAGCTGAGGATGGTGTCCTGGTTGGCAAAGACAGATCAAGTTTTTTCGTGAACGGGCTGACACTTGGGGGCCAGAAATGTTCTGTTATCCGGGACTCACTGCTGCAGGATGGGGAATTTACCATGGATCTTCGTACCAAGAGCACTGGGGGAGCCCCCACTTTCAACATCACTGTCGCCATGACTGCCAAGACGCTAGTCCTGCTGATGGGCGAAGAAGGTGTCCACGGTGGTATGATAACAAGAAATGCTATGAAATGGCCTCCCACCTGGGGCGTTCCCAGTACTGACCTCGTCCGTCCCTTCCCCCCACCACTCCCACGGCTTTTGTACCCCTCTCCTTCCCAGATACACACATACAGCATTTTTATTTGGAGGACCATTACCCCACACCCCTTACTGCTGCCAAAACCACATGGGCTAGGGGCTGGGGCTGGATGGACAGACACCTCCCCCTACCCAAACTCCTCCTGTGTGTGGTTAGAAAACTTTTTTGTTTTTTGGTTTGTTTGTTTTTTTCCTGAATAAAAAAGATTCTACTAAAAAAAAAATTGTGTTGTCTTAGGAAGGCTCATGTATTGTTAAGGGAAGAAAAGACTACTTGCCTGCTGGCTAGATCAACCTCAGAGATCTCTGGGATTATGAATTCCATATCAGACTATGCTAGCTAGCATCCCAGGCACAACTTTGTCCTGTCTTCCTCCTTCCCCTCGTAACAGTGTGACTCAAAGGAAAGTCGCACTTCAAGGTTGACGTCTTTACATGTACCTGGCCCTCTAATGTTGAATGACGAAAAAATGTTATCCCTTAGCAGTTTCCTATACTTCAAAAATATTTTTAAATCATCCCCAAATCATGCTTTGAAAACTTAAGATATTTGGACTGGACTAAATAGAAGAGAAACATCCCTTTCATCTTGGATGGATTTTCTCCTTACTTATTAGATACTTGGGTTGACAAAAAGAGGAGTAAGGGAGGGGAACCAATGTAATATACGGAAGGAGACTTGGACTGAGGGTCCTAGTTCTGTCACCTGTGTTCAATGTAACCATGCGGAAGTCACTGCACCTACCTGAGACTTAGGTCTCTCATATTTAAATTAAGGGGAAAGGGCAGAGAATTGAACTAGATAAGCATTGACAGTCTCTTCCAGGTTTAACATTCTGTATTGTACATAAATATATTTAAGGTATCTGATGAAATAGAAAACAAACACCAACAACCAAAAAACTGGGGGGGGGATTTTTTTTTTTAAACCTTCGAAAAGGGGACAATTACCTGTTAAGAACTACTACTGTGTGCCAGCCCTGGGAATTTAGCAAAGAAAGAAGCAGATATGTCCCTGCCCTCATCCACTCTAATGGCAGAGAGGAGGACAAAGAGTAAAAATATAAACATGATTCCTTTCATGCCATAATTAATGACTAAACTGATTGTATGAGTTATGAATACTTTGACTAGAGCTACCTAATCTAATCTGGGCATTAGAAAAGGTTTCCCTAGGAAACTCATTTAAGCTGAGACCTGACTCAGAGATTTTCAGAACATGAAGCATTTTTTTAAATAAGAAAAGTGGGGAAAAGAGGAGAGAGAGAAATTATAATGGAAAGAACCCGAGGGAAGCTGAAAAAGAGAAAAAATAAAAATTATATAAGGGTGGCCAAGATTTTCATAATATCTACTTTGGTGTTAGAAATCCTAAAATTTAGGGCACCTCGGTGGCTCAGTCGTTAAGCATCTGCCTTCGGCTCAGGTCTTGATCCCAGGGTCCTGGGATCGAGCCCCACATCGGGCTCCCTGCTCAGCAGGAAGCCCACTTCTCCCTCTCCCACTCCCCCTGTTTGTGTTCCCTCTCTTGCTGTGTCTCTCTCTGTCAAATAAATAAATAAAATCTTAAAAAAAAAGAAATCCTAAAATTTAGCCAAATTTCAAAATTATCCTGGACAATGATTACTACATAGGCTTCTATTCTGGTAGGTAAGGTTGCTAATACAGTTCTGGATATAAATAATAATATTTTGTATGGAGACTACATTATGTATGTCATCAACCTAGGTTTTTATTTACTTGGTCGTGAGGTACACAGACAACAAATACCTTTCTGTGTCTGAGATGAGCTAAGACCCTGGCTCTCAGGAAAGGGACAAGGAGCAGCACATCTGCTTGGAATGATAGAGACTGGATTGAGACTCCCTTGCAATCACAAACAGTTCGTTCAACCTTATATATACTCATAGAAAATAAACTATCTAGGAGAGAAAACCCCCAGACCCTCTATGTGACAACAGTAAGCTTAACAGCTAGTTTACCCCCTTCCAGCCTGTGGCTAGAGCTGTCTCTCCTTCTTTCCTGGTTTGAGGGTCCCAAGGGACTGTGGGTCTCCATGGTACATCAAGCCTCCCCTTTGTTTCAAGATGTCTTCAAAAAGAACAAGTATCTTGATTAGGAACTTGAGACTTACACAAAACTATGCCTTTCAGAGCTTCCATTGTACTCTACATTTACCTATAAACAAACCAACAACTAGAAATAAGTATCAAACCAGAGGAAAGTTAGGAGGTTTTAGAGTCTATAGCTAGTTGAATACTTGTGTCAATGGAAGTAATTTCAGTTTGTGGCAAAATAGCATATGGTTGGTGTGATTTTCCTAGCCTTGAGTAGGTAACAGAAGAATTCAGATGTTTAGTATGTGATCTTTCAGGAGATTCTCTTGTGAGTAAAGATAAAGACAAGTGTAAAGATGGTCTCTATCTTGCTCATTGCATGGTAAATCCACAGACAGAAATATGGCTGTTTATGTGATAAAGAAAAATCATAAATATGTTGTTTATGTGATAAAGAAAAATCATTCAGTAATACCAATGAAGCCATAATTTGACTGCAGAGTTGATGGACAGATCCACCATCTAAGTACTAAATTGGGACAGTTAGTAAGACAGTAAGAAAATTGAATTGATTTCTTGAACTATCTGGAATAGGAACTGAGCCTGAAAAAATAACAAACTAAGCCTAGGAAACCAAATGAATAAATGAGTGAGCTGTTTCCTCCTATTGCCACGGATCACCCACGCCTTCTTATTTCTCTCCTAAAAGAGGCTCTCAGCTGCTCATTAGAGCCTGTTAGAGAGAGGCAGTGTAGCACAGTGGTTTACAACATAGACTCTAGAGTGAGCCTACCTGGGCTGAAACCCTGACTCCATCACTAGTTGCATAACCTTAAACAAGTTACTTAGGCTCTCAATGCCTCAATTTCCTTCTCTCCAAACTGAGGGTTACAGAAGGGTGGAGGGATGGGATAACCAGGTGATGGCATTAAGGAGGGCACATGTTGTGATGAGCACTGGGTGTTATATGCAACTGATGAATCATTGAACACTCCATCAAAAACTAATGATGTACTATATGTTGGCTAATTGAACATAATAATATAAATAAATAAATAAATAAAATAATATAAATAAATAAGTAAGAGAAGATACTAGTGTCTACCTAAGAAGACTGTTACGAGTCTTAAGTGAGGTTAATATTGGTAAAGATCTTTGAAAAGTACACAGCAAATGTACTGAGTTCTATAACGTATTCATTGAATAGTTAAAGGGCCATAACAAATCCAAAAATACTATATTTCTTTGACTTTATTAAGTAGCTTTTTTGTTTGTCTCTATCATTTCAATTAGTTTGTCATCATAATAATCACATCAACACTATTATTGCTAATATTATTATACCACTATGATCTTGGCCAAGCTAATTGCCTCATAATCATTTGCTCTCATCTATTCTGTGAGAAGTAAATATCAGTACATGGAGATACTATAGGATCTCAAGGCTAATTTCTGACTTTTCCCAAGAATCTGTCATAATAGATAAAGGAATTCAAAGAAACAAAATGAAATAATTAAAAGTAATGATATAGTTTTGTTTATTAGTAATGTACACAGGCCTTATTATGTCAATTATATTTCAATTTTTTTTAAAGATTTTATTTATTTATTTGAGAGAGAGAGAATGAGAGATAGAGAGCACAAGAAGGAAGAGGGTCAGAGGGAGAGGCAGACTCCCTGCTGAGCAGGGAGCCCGATGCGGGACTCGATCCCAGGACTCCAGGATCATGACCTGAGCCAAAGGCAGTCGCTCAACCAACTGAGCCACCCAGGTGCCCTATATGTCAATTTTTTAAAAAAAATCTATACAGGCAAAAGAAAACTGACCTTCAAATGGCCACCTAGAAAATTTTATACTTATTCCAATGATGCTAGCCTTGTTCAGAAAATATGGGGCACTCACAGACCTATAAAACATTAGAGATAAAAAGTAAATATGGTTATTTTAGAGACAAATATCCAAATATCTGTAGTGAGTATGACTCTAGGGATACAAGAAATAATGTGTTGCTTTATTCTCTTTTAATCACCTTAAATCTGACTCTGAGCCCCATTCTACCAGGCTGCAAGAGATAAGCACTTCCATCCATTATTTGGGTTCCCAATTCCAAGTTGCACCAAGATCCTGGGATCTTTTGGCACCGAAGCATTAAAGAGTTGCTTAGTCATCTATCCAGACTGCCAAGAAGTCCATTGTCCCAGTGGATTATGATTCCTTCCTGTCCAGCATCCCACCTCTCCTGTGCATACTCAGAGGACTGAAGGTTTAGGCTGGGGATCCTGTGCCAGGGGCCCAGGGTTCTAACAAGCACAAGTTCCAGTGACTTTTATCTCCTTCCCAGTCTCTAGTATCTTTTATTTCTCTCTGTTTGTCTATTCTGTTCTTTTTCTACCCTTCCAGGACATAAATTATATTCAGTGGAGATAATACTCTTTCCCCAAGATCAAAATTTGTATTTCTATCCTATAAAAAAATATCTGAAGCAAGGAATTTCTCAAGGGCCTGGCTACACACTTGGATTGGAGGAGCAGAAATAAGCATATGGCAAAATACAAATTAATACTTCCAAAAATTATCCTTCTACACATCAAAAAACTCAATTCAATGGCTTTTCATATTTGAAAGACTTGGCTCTGAACAACTTCTATGTCAAAAAATAAAATCTACTAACAATGAATTCCTTCAACATGTTTTACAAACATTCCTTCAACATGTTTTACAAACATTCAAAACATTCAAACTGCCAACTCCAAGATAAGAACCAACAGGATTCACTCTTAAATAGCCGAACTTAGATGCTTTGCCAGGTGAATCTGGGACTGATTATTTGTGTCCCCCTCCCAAAATTCATATATTGAAACCCTAATCCCAATGCGATGCTATTTGGAGGTGGGGTCTTTGGGAAGTGGTTAGGTCATGAGGGTAGAGCCTTTATGAATAGTATTAGTTTCCTTAAAAGAAAAAGCCAAAGAGTACTCTCATTTTGTCCACCATACAGTGAGCCCTCAGCAGTCTGCAACCCAGGAGAAGGTCCTCACCAGAATTTAACCATGCTAACACCCTGATCTTGGACTTTCAGCCTCCAGAACTGTGGGAAATAAAGTTCTGTCATCTAAAAGAGTACCACCCAGTCCGTGGTACTCTGTTACAGAAGCTTAAACAAAGATGGTGTGATTTCTAATGGGACATTGTAAAATTGGCTAGCTCCTTAATAGAACTGCTGTGGATGGAGGTTGATTTTGATAGAGTGTGTCTGCCACCTACTGTAATTTTTGTGAATGACCAACCAACAAAGAGCTTTGTTGGTATTAAGGGTATTAAGGAGGGCACATGTTGTGATGAGCACTGGGTGTTATACGCCACTAATGAATCGTTGAACACTCCATCAAAAACTAATGGACATTCCCCACCCCCATGGTGTTGGGTGAGTGTAGGTCCATCCACAGGGAAGGAAATGTCAGGAGGGGAGAAAGAATGACCCTCCCACCTCCCACCCTACCACACTCCCTGCTTTAAAAAGGCCAGGAAATTATGAATGGTTGAGAATGAATAGGTTACATAAACAGTAATAACAGCAAGGACAAAGAACTGAGTAAAATTAATTTTTAAAATTTTTCACCAAGGGCGCCTGGGTGGCTCAGTTGGTTAAGCGACTGCCTTCGGCTCAGGTCATGATCCTGGAGTCCCGGGATCGAGTCCCGCATCGGGCTCCCTGCTCGGCGGGGAGTCTGCTTCTCCCTCTGACCCTCTTCCTTCTCGTGCTTTCTATCTCTCATTCTCTCTCTCGAATAAATAAATAAAATCTTTAAAAAAATAAATAAATAAATAAATAAAATTTTTCACCAAGTCCAACAAGCAATGGATAATAGAATGTTAAAGCTCTTGGTTATGAGAATTAAATTAGCTAACACATAAAAAGCACTTACCACCTGCCTGTTTCCACCCCTGCTCCCCTTGTGGACTAAATTTTTTAAAGAGTAGAACAATGTCTCAACTCTGCTTAAAACCCTCCATTGGCTTCTGATTCTGCTCAGAGTAAAACTTAAGACTATAAAATGACCTATAAGGCCCTGTGTGATCTGGCCTCTCGGGATCTTCCCCACCACATTTCCTGTTAATCCTCCCATCACCGCACTCTGTGTGTGCCCATCTTCCCACATGCAGGCAGCCTCCCTCCTCAGAGCCTTTTGCATTTGCCCATCCCTCCATTTGGAATGCTCTTCTTTTTTTTTCTTTTTTTTAATTTAAATTCAATTAGCCAACATATAGTACATCATTAGTTTCAGATGTATTGTTCAATAATTTATCAGTTGTATATAACACCCAGTGTTCATTATATCACATGCCCTCCTTAAAGACCATCACCCATTTACCCCATCCCTCCACCCCCCTCCCCCTCCAGCAACCCTCAGTTTGTTTCCTAGAGTTAAGAGTTTTTCATGTTTTGTCTCCCTCTCTGATTTCTTCCCATTCAGTTTTTCCCTCCCTTTCCCTATGATCCTCTGCACTGTTTCTTAGACTCCATGTATGAGTGAATCCATATGATAATTGTCTTTCTCCAATTGACTTATTTCACTCAGCATAATACCTTCCAGTTCCATCAATGTCGATGTAAATGGTAGGTATTCATCTTTTCTGATAGCTGAGTAATATTCCATTGTATATATCACATCTTCTTTATCCATTCATCTGTTGATGGACATCTCAACTCCTTCCACAGTTTGGCTATTGTGGACATTGCTGCTATGAACATTGGGGTGCAAGTGCCCCTTTGGATCACTACATTTTTTTCTTTGGGGTAAATATCTAGTAATGCAATTGCTGGGTCACAGGGTAGCTCCATTTTTAAGTTCTTTTTTTTAAGATTTTATTTATTTATTTGACAGAGAGAGACAGCACAAGCAGGAAGAGTGGCAGGCAGGGAAAGAGGAAGAAGCTGTTTCTCCCTCTCCCTGCTGAGCAAGGAGCCCAACGTGGGTCTCGATCCCAGGACTCTGGGATCATGATCTGAGCCAAAGGTAGACACTTAACCGACTGAGCCACCCAGGCACCCCTATTTTTAACTTCTTGAGGAAGCTCCATACTGTTTTCCAGAGTGGCTGTATCAGCTTGCCTTCCCATCAACAGTGTAGGAGGATTCCCCTTTCTCTGCATCCTCGCCAACATTTGTTGTTTCTTGTCTTGTTAATTTTAAGGAATGCTCTTCTTCCAGATAGCTTCATCGTTAACTCCTTCTCTCCTCAGATGTCACCATCTCAGTGGGTCTTGCCTGATTACAACCCCAATCGCCACCACCCCAACCTGCTCCTGGGGCACTCTATGCCCCATCCTTACTTGTTTTCTCTTTAGCACTTAACACCATCTAACAACAGATATATATTTTGTATGTTTTTTTGTCTGTGTCTCCTGTCAAGTGTTTTCTCTCTCTCTCTCTCTCTCTCTCTCTCTCTCTCTCTCTCTCTCTCTCTCTATCTCTGTCTCTCCTCCAGGAGAACAAAGATTAGTCCATTTCATTCATGACTGTATCTCCAGAATCTACAACACATAGCAGAGTACATAGTAGATGCTCAATAAAAGTTTGTGGACTGATTGACATAATAAATGAACATCTTGCCTGGTTGACTATTAAGTATGGTGTACAGACTATCTGTTCTTAAGTTACCTGTTTTAATTATGGAGAAAATACAGATTCTGAGGCCCACCCCACATCTAAACTAAAATCTCCCAGGTTGAGCCAAGAAAATTTTCATCTACCTGTAAGCACACAAAAGTTTGATAATTACTGATCCAGCCCAGCCAGTCATTTTAGAGGAAGGGTACAATGGTCAAGGCTACAGAGCTAGTTTGCAAAAGCAAGGACTACAACTCCATTCCATATTCTTTCCATTGCAAATTGTTTTCATTTGTACCATCTACAATGGAGATAAGTTCTCATGAAGAACTTGGAAAATGCCACTAGTCTTTGGGGTTCCTACAGGGAGGCCATGCAACACTAATTAAAATACTCATTTCTGACAAACAGTTGCAAAATGAAAAAAAAATAACCAAAAAATATGTAGTTCTAAAGATTATATACAAATTTCAAGAAAATGTAAGTTTTAATAATGTAATTTTATTTTATTCTTTTGACCCAAAATTTCCACTACTACATTTCCCTGCTGTATTAAAGAACAATAATTCATTCCAGTGATTTTTACCAAGTGCCACTAGGTGCTCGGTTCTAGAGCAGCAATAACAAAAGAGACAAAGTCCCTACCCTCATGAAGCAGACGCCAGGGAAACAGGGAAATGGTAAACAAAAAGGTAAGTATGTACTTCTAAAGAGTAATGACTGCTGTGAAGGAAAAATAAAACAAGTTACTGAGATGGAAGGCAACAGGAGTGGGACAGAAATGAAGGAGTGGTGCTATTTTATACCTGGGGTTCAGGAAGGCCTCTCTGAGGAGATGGCATTTAAATAGAGACCTCATGGGGGAAGGAAGGAAGCCAAAGTAAAGTCAAGTGCCCTGAGTCAGAAGCAAGCTTGCTGTGGGCCTTAGGTCATGAGGTGTAGCAGTAAACTGAGACAAAGATTCATATTCAGGTGACTTACTAAGAAAATGCTCCCGAAGTGTTGATGAGGATGTGGAGAAAAGGGAACCCTTGTGCACTGTTGGTGGGAATGTAAATCGGTGCAACCATTATGGAAAACAGTGTGGAAGTTCCTGAGAGATTAAAAATAAAATTATCATGGGGCACCTGAGTGGTGCTGTTGGTTGAGCATCCAGTTTTTGGTTTTGGCTCAGGTCCTGATCTCAGGGTTGTGGAATCGAGCCCCACGTCAGGCTCCATGCTCAGAGCAGAGTCAAGACTCTTTCCCTCTCCCTCTGCCCCTCCCCAACCTGCTCTCATGTGCTCTCTCTCCCTCCCTCTCTCAAATAAATAAATAAATCTTTTTTGAAAATAGAATTATCATATGGTCCAGGTCGAAAATGGCGGTGGTGGCGGCGGCGTCTGTGTCCCGGCTGTCTGGGCTGCTAGGTCGGTCCGGGGCACAGCTGGGGCGGTCCATGTCGAGTGGCGCCCACTACGAGGAGGGCTCAGCTCGCATGTGGAAGGCTCTCACCTACTTCGTAGCGCTCCCTGGCGTGGGTGTGAGCATGCTGAATGTCTTCCTGAAGTCGCGTCACGGAGAGCAGGAGAGACCCGAGTTCGTCGCCTACCCCCATCTCCGCATCAGGTCCAAGCCCTTTCCTGGGGAGATGGTAATCATAATCTATTCCATAACTCTCACGTGAATCCACTTCCAACCGGCTATGAAGATGAATAAAGAGAACCTGGACCACCACCCAGTGGGGACCACAGCACTGCTTTGGACCATGACTCTGCCCACGGACCAGAAGTCTATGGGACCTTAAGCTCACCTTCCTTACTTGTATCAAATGATGACCAGTATACTGATCTTCCATCCCTTTGCTTATGGCAGGAGATGGCTTAAATAAATAACTTAGATTGGTCCAAAAAAATAGAATTATCATATGATCCAGCAATTCCACTTCTAGGTATTTATCTGAAGGAAAAGAAATCACTATCTCAAAAAGATATCCACACCTTATGTTCACTGAAGCATTATTTACAATATCCAAAACATGGAAACAACCTGTGTCCACTGATGGATGAATGGATAAAGGAAATGTGACATATATGGATACATACACACATACACAAAATGGAATATTATTTAGCTATTTTAAAAAAGGAAATCTTGCCACTTGTGACAACGTGGATGGACCCCAAGGGCATTATGCTAAGTGAAATAAGTCAGAAAGAGAAAAACAAATACTGTATGATCTTATTTATATGAGGAATCTAAAAAAAATTAGGATACATTGATACAGAGAACATATTATTGGTTGTTAGAGGCAAGGGAGGATGGGAAAATGGGTGAGGGTGGTCAAAAGGTACAAACTTCTAGTTATAAGCTAAATATATCCTGGGGATGTAATGTACAGCATGGTGCCTATAGTTTACTCTACCTCAGCATATATTTGAATGTTGCTGAAAAAGTAGATCTTAAAAGTAGACTTAAGGGGTGTCTGGGTGGCTCAGTCGATTAAGCGTCCAACTCTTGACCTCAGCACAGGTCTTCATCTCAGGGTCACGAGTTCAAGTCTCAGGTTGGGCTCCATGCTGGGTGTGGAGGCTACTTATAAATAAATAAATAGACAAATAAATAAATACGTAAATGTAGACTTTAAAATATAGTTTACTATACAATATTGTATATTCAAATCTTCCTAACAGAGCAAATCTTAAAAGAGATCTTAAAAAAAAAAGTAGATGGGGGCACCTGGGTGGCTCAGTCGGTTAATCCACAGACTTGATTTCTGCTCAGGTCATGATCTCAGGGTTGTAGGATCAGGCCCTGCCTGGTGCTCTGCGCTCAGCATGGAGTCTGCTTAAGATTGATTCTCTCTCCTCTGCCCCTTCCCCTGCTCACGCTCTCTCTGTTTCTCTCTAATTTAAAAAAAAAATATTAGATCTGGGGGCTCCAGGGTGGCTCAGTCAGTTGAGCATCCCACTCTTGGTTTCAGCTAGGGTCATGATCTCAGGGTCGTGAGATTGAGCCCTGCACTGGGAATCTGCTTAAGGATTCTTTCCCTCTACCCTCCCCTCCATTGGCACACATGCTTGCTCTCTCTTTAATAAATCTTAAAAAAAAAAAAAGTAGATCTCATCACAAGAAAAAAAACTTGTAACTGTGTATTGATGAATGTCAATTAAGTTTATCATGGTGATATTTTCACAATATATACAAATGTCAAATCATTATGTTGTGCTCCTGAAACTAATATGTTATATGTCACTTATACCTCAATTGTTTAAAAATACAATTAAAAATAACTATGTTGTACATGTAAAACTAATCCAATGTTATACATCAATTTCTCAATTAAAAGTTAAAATTTCAGAAAAATGACTCACTGGAGCAGTATTTCCTGAGTTCATGCAAAAAAAAGAAAGAAATTGCTGTCAAGAGAAACTAGTAAGGGAGTTGGAGAAGCTGGCCCGAGGAAGGGAGAAAGCCAAGAATGGGCGCAATCGCATGCAAAGGCCAGCCGGATCCTGGAGGGGACTTCTGGAATGTAGATAATTGCTCAGAGTTTAGAGTTTATCCCAAGTGGAGTCAAAGGAGTTAAGCTCTCATGCTTCTGCAGTGACTAAGGACTGGGAGTGTTGGCGAGGAGGAATGTAAACTCCCGGTCACTTCCTTTGGCCCTTGCCTAAGCAAAGCAGCTCTACTACTGATTTCATTTCCTTTGGCTGTATACCCAGAAATTACACTAAGTGAAATAAGCCAGATACAGAAAGGCAAATGCTGTATAATCTCACTTATATGTGGAATCTAAAGAAGTTGAATTCATAGAACCAGAGAATAGAACGATGGTTGCTAGGGTTTGGGGGCTGGGAGAGATGGAGGAGGTTGGTCAAATGGTACAAACTTTCATTTATAAGATGAATAAGTTCTGGGGATAAAATGTACAGCATGGTGACTACAGTTAGTAGACTACTAACTATGTTGTATGCTTGAAGTTTGCTTAGAAAGTAGATCTTAAGTGTTCTTACCACAAAAAAAAAAAAAAAAGCTAGGGGCACCTGGCTGGCTCAGTTGGTAGAGCATGTGACTCTTGATCTTGGGATTGTGAGTTGAAGCCCCATGTTGGGGGTAGAGATTACTCAAAAATGAAATCTTTTTTTTTTTGAGCTAACTTTGTGAGATAATGGATGCATTAATTAATTTGATTATGGTAATCAGGTAGTCATTTCACAATGTATACATATATCAAATCATTTCTTTATACACCCTAAATATAGAGGGTTTTTATTTGTCAGTTATACCTCAAGAAGACTGGAGGAAGGGGGGAGACATTGTAATAGCCCAAGGACAGCCCACCTAATTGCAGGTGCTGGCTATTAAAAAGCATTAAGAAATGTTTTACTAAGGGGTCCAAGAGGATCTAGGTGGAGCACAGACAGGGCCCACTACAGTGTGTTCAGGAACTAAATGGCTAGGAAGGGCAGAGAGAATGGTTAGAAATAGCATTGTGATAGGTCTCCCATATTCTAGAACACTGTTCTATTTTTTTTTAATCAAATAAAAATGTATTGAGTACCTAAAATGTGCCAAATGCCATGCCAGCCCTGAGGATACAGTGATGGACAATGAAGACACAGTTATATTGTCCTCTTGGCACTTACAGGCTGACCATGAATAGAAACATTAAGTTAGTTTTGAGCACTACAGGACACAAAAAAAGGAGAACATAAGCCAGTTTGGGAGTCAGAGAAGGCCCCTCTGAGGAAGTAAGATGTGAGCTGAAGCTGAAGGGTGAACAAGATATAGTCAGGCATAGGCTGGGCTGAGGGGGAGGTGAGGAAGGGAGTTTCAGGAGATGGAACCAGATGTTCAAAACCAGGAGGCATGAAGAGTGTAGTGAGTTCAAGGAATTGAAAGAAATCTGGTATAACTGAGGCGGAAAGACTGAGTAGCTAGAGGTGAACTTGGGGATTATAGGAGTGAGCAGACTGAGGAGTAGTTAGGAGCCAAGTTCAGGATGATATACTGTAATCCAAGGACAGTGACAGGATTTAAATGGGGCTAATTGGATGTGGAAGTGGTAATTGGTCATGTTGGATTTACAAGATATATGTCTAAGGAAAACTAAGATTCTAAGAGGAAGGCCAAGTTTTGGGAAAGTGTTTTGCCACTTCATTCTGTTTTTATTTTTTTTTAAGATTTTATTTATTTTTTGACAGAGAGAGACAGCGAGAGAGGGAACACAAGCAGGGGGAGTGGGAGAGGGAGAAGCAGGCTTCCCGCAGAGCAGGGAGCCCGATGCAGGGCTCGATCCCAGGACCCTGGGACCATGACCTGAGCCGAAGGCAGACGCTTAATGACTGAGCCACCCAGGCACCCCTCATTCTGTTTTTAAATATTAGTATTTTTAATAGTGTGAGATGTTTATTATGATATTTCAAAGACATCTGAAATCTGAGTGTTATGTGAAGTAAGATCTCATTTTTGTTTCATATATGTATTATATGTATGTTTATATATGAGACAATATGTACAAAATTGTAATAATGGGTCCCTCTAGAAAGCAGGACTACAGATTTTTTTATTCCTATTTTGCATGATTCTATATTGTTTGAATTTTTGTGAGCATATATTTTTACATAATTTTATATATAATATAAATATATTATATATATTATATAATATATATTTATATTTTACATAATTATTAAAATGTTGCCTATAATAATAAAAAATTAAATAATAAAATAATAAAAAAGAAGAATAAAGGAAGATTGTGTGTGTTGTAGTTACTCTTTTTTTAATCTTTTTATTTGAATATAGTTGACACAATGTTACATTAATTTCAGGTGTACAACATAGTGATTTGGCAAGTTTATACATTATGCTACGGTCACCACAAGTGTAGCTAACACCTGTCACTGCACAACTACTACATCATTGACTACAGTCCTTATGCTGTGCTTTTTATTCCCATGACTATTCACTCCATAACTGGACACCTGTATCTCCCAATCTCCTTTACCTATTTTACCCTCCACACCCCTCCCTTATAGCATCCATGAATGTGTTCCTTGTATTTAAAAGTGTAGGGTTTTTTTGTTCATTTTTTTGTTTCTTTATTCATTTCTTTTGTTTTATTTTTAGATTCCACATATAAGTGAAATCATATGGTATTTGTCTTTCTCAGTCTGATTTATTTTACTTAGGATCATGCTCTTTAGGTCTATCCATGTTGTCACAAATGGCATGATCTCATCCCTTTTTATAGCTGCATAATATTCCAGTGTGGGGTGTGTGTGTGTGTGTGTGTGTGTGTGTGTGTGTGTACACATGTATATATACAAAATCTTCTTTATTCATTCATCTATCAGTGGACACTTAGGTTGTTTCCATATCTTGGCTACTGTAAATAATGCTGCAATAAACACTTAGGGGCACATAGAAGTTTTCCAATTAGTGTTTTCTGTGGGTAAATACCCAATAGTGGAATTACTGGATTGTATGGTATTCCTATTTTTAGTTTTTTGAGGAAACTCCATAATGTCTTCCACAGTGGCTGCACCAATATACATTCCCACCAACAGTACACAAGTGTTCCTTTTTCTCCACATCCTCGCCAACGCTTGTTATTTCTTGCCTTTTTTTTTACTATTTATTTTTTTATTATGTTATGTTAATCACCATACACTACCTCATTAGTTTTTGATGTAGTGTTCATGATTCATTGTTTGCATATAACACCCAGTGCTCCATGCAGTACGTGCCCTCTTTAATACCCATCACCAGGCTAACCCATTCCCCCATGCCCCTCCCCTCTAGAAACCTCAGTTTCTCAGAGTCCATAGTCTCTCATGGTTCATCTCCCCCTCCGATTTCCCACCCTTCATTTTGATACTAGGCATTCTGACAAGTATAAGGTGATATATCTCACTGTGGTCGTAATTTGCATTTCCCTGATGTTAGTGATGTCGAACACCCCTTCATGTGTCTTTTTGGAAATATATCTATTCAGGCCCTCTACCCATTGTTTGGGTTTGGGATTTTTTTTATGTTCAGGAAGGCTCTTTTTACAGATGAATGCTATCTAGAAAATATAGGAGAATGGTTGAATTAAGAAATCACCCTTTTTACAGTATTGTGTCTCAAGTACATTTCAATAAAAAGAGAGAAGAAAAAGAAATTACCCTTATGTCACCACAATATGATAATTGACTCAGGTGAGAATCATCAATGGATGCCAAAATCATCAGGAGAGATTGATAGGCAACATGATGCCTGTTGTAGACTAATTGTGAAGAATGGTCTCACTTCTTCTCCCCTCTCTAGCAATGTCTTTTGCAATGTGACTTTGTAGCTCCCCTATCAAGAGATGGAGCCTATTTCTCTCTACCCCATGAATCCCAACTGGCCTTGTGATTTGTTTTGACCTATGGAATATGGAAGAAATGACAGTGTCAGTTCCTAACCTAGACCTCATGCACTTCCCCTTGCTCCCTTGGAATCTTACCATTGTCATGAAAATAAGCCCAGGTTAGCCTGCTGAGGAGATTTGAGGTGCCACAGGCAAAAGTGAGTCAACATCCAGCAGCAAAGCCACCTAGCCCATCCGCTGCTGACCGTAGATGCATGAGGAAGTCCAGCTGAAACCAGAACTGCCCTCCAAACTCAACTTAAGGGGAGCCTGGTCGGCTGAGTTGGTTAAGCGTCTGTCAGGTCATGATCCCAGGGTCCTGGGTCAGGCTCCCTGCTCCCCCTGGGGAGTCTGCTTCTCCCTCTCCCTCTGCCCCTCCCCCTGCATGTGTGCTCTCTCTCTCTCTCTCTCATGAATAAATAAAATCTTAAAAAAATTAAATAAAGTAAATAAATAAACAAAGTCAACTTAAATGGCCAACCCTCAGAATCCTGAACTAAATAAATCATTATTTTAAGCCACTCAGTTTTGGGATGGTTTGTTATGCAGCAATAGCTAAATAATCTAAAACCATACAGATTAGTTACTAATCACTAAAGTTGAAAATATGTGCCATTCAGTGGAGAGATCTGGTATTCACCACCTTAGCCCTCACTAGTGGTGGAACAACCTGGCATTGTTGTTTCCTTAGGAAATGCAATAGCAAATACACAGCACTAAGTATGATACATTCTCACCAAAGTTGTTTAAGCTGAATCTAATCAAGTCTCTAAACCTCCAATCCTGTATAGAGGAAATACAGGGGAGAGAAAAAACAAGTGATATGGTAGCATGAAGAAATAAACAAATTAAGCATCTGGGAATTTTATAAGATGGTTGACCTGGACTTTTTAGGAAGGAAACGTGTGTCATTAAGAAGAAAAGCTAAAGAGATATAACAGTTCTGGAGGCGGGGAAGTCCAAGATCAAGTCACTGGCAGATTCAGCGTCTGATAAGAAAGAACCTGCTCCCTGGATCATAGACAGCCACCTTCCTACTGTGTCCTCAGATGCTGGAAGCAGCAAGAGAGCTCCCCAGGATCTCTTTTATAAGGGTACTGATCCCATTCATGAGGGTTCCATCCTCCTGACACAATCACTTCTCAAAGGCCCCACTCCTAACACCATCACATATGCTTCAACATATGAATTTTCAGAGGGACACAAACATTCAGTCTATAGAACCAGTCAACCCACAGAATCATGAGAAATATTAAATAATTCTCATTTGAAGCCACCAAGCTTTGGGATGACATGTAACACAATAGATAACTGAAACACACAGATAGTCTTCATAAAAACCCTATAAGGTAATTGCCATTATTATTCTCATCTTATATAAGAGAAAACTAATGCTTAGTTTAAATAACTCGTCCAAGATTACAAAGTTCAGAAATGGCAAAACCAGGAATTAAAATCTATATTGATTTGAAAATAAAGCCTAGGGGCGCCTGGGTGGCTCAATCGTTAAGCGTCTGCCTTCAGTTCAGGTCATGATCCCAGGGTCCTGAGATGGAGTCCCGCATCGGGCTCCCTGCTCCACGGGAAGCCTGCTTCTCCCTCTCCCACTCCCCCTGCTTGTGTTCCCTCTCTTGCTGTGTCTCTCGCTGTCAAATAAATAAAAAAAATAAAATCTTAAAAAAAAAAAAGAAAGAAAATAAGCCTAACTCCTGAGTATTACATTACAAAGCTTCTGAGCAAGGCCAATTTGTTCCCCAAGATATAAAATAAACTCAAAAATCCCATGATAGGGGTGCCTGGCTGGCTCAGTTAGTAAATAAATAAATAAATAAATAAATAAACTCTTGGTCTTGGGGTTGTGAGTTCAAACCCCACATTGGGTGTGGAGATTACTTAAAAATAAAATCTTAAGGGGTGCCTGGGTGGCTCAGTCTGTTAAGCGTCTGGCTCAGGTAATGATTCCAGGGTCTTGGGATCAAGCCCCACGTCGGGCTCCCTGCTCAGCAGGGCTTCTCCCTCTCCCTCTGCCGCTCCCCCTGCTTGTGCTCTCTCCCTCTTTCTCAAGTAAATAAATAAAATCTTTAAAAAAAATAATAAAATCTTAAAAATAAATACATAGATTAAATAAATAAATAAAATCCAACTGTAGGGTAAAAACGTTCTAGAGATAATGTATTCAGAATGCAAATAAATGACTTTAATGCAGCATTTTTGTCACCTGTGGGCAATGTCTCCAAACACAGGGCTTCTATTCAAAAAATACTTTGTCATAAACAGCCTTATTAGTGTTCACCCCAGGCAATACTAGAGCACAGGGGAACATGGAGATTTTTACAAAAAGTAAGCACCCTCCCACAGAGAGTAAAGGGAGGGAAGGATATTAATTAGGATCAAGCATGAACACTAATATGTAGTCTCAGTTGGTATCATGGTTAAGAGGAAGAAGTCTTTGAAGAAAGATTAAAAACCATTGACAAAAAAGATGTTCAACATCACTAGCCATTATAGGACTGCAAATTAAGACCAAAATGAGATATAACCACACGGCTATTAAAACAGCTAAAATTTTAAAAGTAGTAACTACATCAAATGCTGTTGAGAATGTGGGGTATCTGGACCTCTCACACCTTGCTGGTACAACTGTACAATGGACGGCCGTAGTTTGATAGTTTCTTATAAAACTAAATATGCAGTTACTATACAACCCAGCAGTCACACTCCAAAGTATTTATCCCAGAGAAACCTGTGCATAAATGCTCATCACAGCTTTCTTTGTAATAGCCAAAGGCTGAAAACAACCAAAATGTCCCTCAATAAGTGAATGGCTCGATAGACTGCTACACCCACTGCATGGAATACTAATCAGGGATAAATAGGAATAAATCATGAGACATATAACTTGGATGGATCACAGGAGCATTACATTAGGTGAAAGATGCCAATCTGAAAAGGTTTTATTTTTTTTTTAAGATTTTATTTATTTATTTGACAGAGAGAGAGAGCACAAGCAAGGGGAATGGCAGAGGGAGAAGCCCAATGTGGGGCTCGATCCCAGGACCCTGAGATCATGACCTGAGCCGAAGGCAATCAGTCAACCGACTGAGCCACCCAGGCGACCCTCTGAAAAGTTCTTTTTTTTTAAAAGTCACATGCTGTATGATCACACTTATATAACATTCTCCATGTGACAAAATTGCAGTGATGGAAAACTGTTAGCGGTTGCCAGGAATGAGGGATGGTGAGGAGGAGAGGGGCAGGTGTAACTCAAAAGAGGTAACACAAGGAGACCTTTGTGATGATGGACTAGTTCTGCCTCTTGATCGTTGTGGTGGCTACCTGAATCTACACATGAGATATAACGGCATGGAACTATATACACACATTCTATCAATGCCAATTTCCTAGTTTGGGTATTGTACTAGTCATATACACTGCAACCATTGGGGGAAGCTGGGAGAAGGGTATATGGACCTCTCTGTACTATTTTTGAAACTTCCTGTGAACTGATAATTGTTTCAAAATAAAAAGGTAAGAAAAAAATTACAGTGTAAAATAGACCTCAATAAAGTCCATTTTGAAACTAACCAGAGGAAATGAATATAGTGTCTTGTTTATTCTCACTGATCTTTTCCCTAGTTCTAATTCTTTGATTTTGTTTATACCCTATTTTGTGTGTTCTGATTGTGGGCGAAAAGAGAATTTATGAAATATGGCAAGAAAAAGCAATATGTTACTTTGCATTTAGCCAACAATGATGAAGGCACTTACTTCCCACCAGGAACTGTGCTAGACCCCAAGCACATGACTAATACCTGAACACATGCTCTGCTTTGCCTCTTTGTACATCCCACCACCACCACCTCCACTCCTCCCCACCTCCACACACAGTCCCTGATCTAGTTCTCTCCCACACTTCATGGCTTGTTCTTGGATTGTTCATCAAAACTTAAATGGTATTTCTGAGGAAAGCAAAAGGCAGGAAACAGAACTCTTTAGTTGCCTCCAGAAAAGGGGAGAGCTCAGGATAAAGAGGGAAGAGGGAATGGCTGTAGAATAGCTAACATTAGACAGGGGACCTGGGGAGGGTGGGTGGGTATGTGCCCCAAGCAAAGGAGTTACTGAACAATAGTCCCATGAACTATACGTTGTGGTGCCAAATTCAAGGCTGTTTACTTTATTCTGTACTGACCTCACTCTGACAACTCAAACTCATACCATTATTCCCAGGAAGGATTAGTGCAAATCTAATACCAAAGCTGGAAGAAATAACTCAGACAGTAGTGGTGTCTTCATAAGTACCAAAGACATTCTTTTATTTAGTAGCCTAGTATTCTATAAAGAACACTGAGAATGCAGATCTCAGAGCAGTGACTCGGGTACTGTGATTAATAGCCATTATTCCATGCCCCTGGACTTGAGGAACTCACAAAGGAACAGGGGACCTCTGAGATCTACAACAGCTATTGTTTTTTTGTTTGTTTGTGTTGGGGGTGTTGTTTTTATCTTTTGTTTTGTAAATGAGACTCTCAAACACCAGAAAACATTTATTAAACATAGCTACATTCAGCATTATGGTACACTGAGGGCCACAGAGAAGGAATTGCCCCCTCCTTCCTTGCTCACATATGTCCTTAAGCAGTAAACTCCCCTTTTAAAACTTTTTTCCTCGGGGCACATGGGTGGCTCAGTAGTTAAGTGTCTGCCTTCAGCTAGGGTCATGGTCCCAGGGCCCCCGAGATCAAGCCTCAGCAGGAAGCCTGCTTCTCCCTCTCCCACTCCCCCTGCTTGTGTTCCTGCTCTCGATCTCTCTCTCTCTCTCTCTGTCAAATAAATAAATAAAAATCTTTAATAAAAAAAACTTTTTTTCTCATCTCAAACCTACCTTGTGTATTTTTGAATATGTTTAACTGTGATTTTTTTTCCCCCTAATCTCTAATTCCCCCAAGGACATCCTTGGTAAACCTAGAATGAAGGCATAAAATCTATGCTAACCCTACCAAGGAGAAGTCCAGCCTCTTAGCTCCCCCAAAAAGAATCTGGCTTAGTATTAAATTAACTTCTTGCTTATTGAGATTTCATAAAAATGGTCCAATATCAATCCTGGCTCAAGAATAAGATGGAATGAAGAAGCTGGAATTCAAGTTCCACAACCATAACAGAGACTATGTCCAACTCACCTTGTATGTGTGGGTGGGAATATATATACATATATATTCTCAGCACTTACTGTGGTGTCTGGTACATAGGGATTGCTCAATAAACTTTTTTTTTCATTAAGTTGAAAACAGACAGGATGGTTTGTCAGAATTCCCTCCTGCCTTAAGGCACCTCCGAAACAAATAGAAATACATTTGATCCCAAAAGCATGTGGGAAACACACTCCTGATTTTTTATTTTACTACCACATGCACAGACTTCTCCAGAATCTTTATCTCCATCCCCAAGCTCCAGATCCACATTTTTAAAGGCCTACTAGACAATCTCACTCGGATCTGGCTGGTGCCTCCCAATTAATATGTGTAAATCATGTCAACCCCAAACCTTCCTAGTCTCCCAAGGTAGACCAATGGTTTCCAACCTATGAAGCAAGCACCTAAGAGATCATGGAGTCAGCAGGGTACCAAGGACAGGTTGATGAAGGGGTCAGCCCCACGTACAGGGCAATAAAAGTGTGTGTTGTCCATAGAGAATATAAAAACAGTAACTAAATGGGCTAGAAATCAGTCAGCATTTTATTATCACTATGCATCAGCAATTCTGAACAATGCCAGTGATCAAATACTCCTCCAAACAAAATATCCTATGAGTCCAAGTTTTAAACAATTGCTGTGGTTACTCTTGAGTTTTAATAATATTTATTTAAGCTTCGAGTTGGACATTTTTATTACTGGCCCTTTAATAAACATTGTAATCTGCATGGAATTTAACTCAAAGGACTCTCAGTTGTACAACTGCCCCCAGACACAAGCAGATTCAGTAGCTATTCCCATTCATTTAGAAAGTCTGCAAAGGTCCAGAATCATTCCAGAGTACTTCAGGCCTCCTTCGTGTCTCCAGCCTCTGTGGTACTCCATATCCCTACATTTAAACAGATTTGACATAAACAGTGATAGCATAGTGATAGTGTCTCAGTCAGCTGACAAAATACCATGGGTGGCTTGAGAAACAGAAATTTATTTTCTCACAGCTTTGGAGGCTGGGAGTCTGAGATCATGGTCTGTTTATAGTGAGGTCTTTTCTTCCTGGCTTGCAGATGTCAGCCTTTTCACTGTATGCCCACATGTCAGAGAGAGAGAACACAAGCTCTTTGGCATGAGGTCCCCCCCAAAGGGTCAAATATGCTAAGTACGCTACTGCATGGAGTAATTCCCAGGGGCCTAGAAATCAATAAAACAGCCAAATATTATCCGCAAGCTGAATAAATAATAGAACTCACATTATATACATAGCCACATGCCTGGTCCCTAATTAGTTGACTTTGAGTTAATCAAAAGTGGTATTTTCCTGGGTGGGCCTGACCTAATCAGGTGAGTCCTGTAAAAGAGAGTCTGGAGGTTAGACTGTCTCTGGTGCTGGTGGTAAAATCAAGCTACCATAAATTCTCCAGCCTCAAGGAAATGAATTCTGCCAACAACTAAGGAGGCTTGGAAGAAGATCTTTCCCTAGTCAAGCCACCAGAAGAGAATATGGCCCTCACAACTCCTTCACTTCAGCCTTGTGAGACCCTAAGCAGAGGACCTAGCTAAGCTGGACTTCTGATCCGGAGAAACTGTGATAATAAATAGGGGCTGTTATAAGCTGCTAATTTTAAGGCAAGTGTTATACAGCAACAGAAAACCAAAGTGGTTTTCTGCACATAGCAGAATCTCTGACTTAAACTGGCTTAATGAGAAAAGAAATTTATTTTCTCATATAACAGGCAGGCCAGAAGTACTTCAGACTTCAATTTGGCTTGTTCAGAGGCTCAATTCCATCATCAAAGACCCAGATTCTTTGCATCTCACTACTCTATCCTAAATGATGCTTGATCTTCAGATAGTTGCAAGATGGTTCCAATAGTCATAGCTGTCACATTCAGAAACACCCACAGCATAAAAAGCTAGCGTGTTCATTTGTAAGGCACTTTCAGGAAGAGTAAGGAAACTTCCCAGAAGTTCCTCAGATTTTCATTCATGTCCCATTGTCCAGAGTCACACACCCATTTCAAATCAGTCACTGACCAGGAGAAAAGGACTTCCTCAGATAGGTTCCACCCAACCTGGCTGCCCCTGAGGCAAATGGGTGTATGAGGCAGCTAGCTACTTGAACTAAATTAGGGTTCTGTTAAGGAGAAACAGGGAGAACGGACCAATCAAAGAGTTTACAAAAAAGACAAAGTATGAAACCTCTAGCCCGTCAGTCCAGCGCTGACAGAATGAATTATACCAGAGCGTCTAAATTAGAAAAAGGCAGAGAGCAGAGGGGCAAAAACCAAGAAACCATACCTTGGCAATTAGCCCCTAATAGAATTAGCAGCTAGTAGCAAGCACATTTGCAGAACATTTTTGCAAAAAGTTAATGAGGATTTATTTAAGATGCTAAAAACTGCCACAAATACCGAGATTGCTCTGCAATCAGTGATAAGAAATCTGAAACAACAAAGTAACAGCATGTCAGAGAGTAGCAGGGAGCAAGACCATTGCAAGAGACATAGCAGGTGAACAGAACAAATGGGAAGAATCTCCACACCAGACACATTGCCTAAGGGTTTTCATCAATTCCACAGAATCAGAAATTAGTAACAAAATTTTCTCTGTACATCATTGATAATATGTGGTTATGCTTAATTTAATTACATAATAATTTGCATATAATCATTATTACTCTGAGGGTTTTTTTTTAAGATTTTATTTATGTATTTGGCAGAGAGAGACACAGCGATAGAGGGAACACAGGCAGGGGGAGTGGGAGAGGGAGAAGCAGGCTTCCTGCTGAGCCAGGAGCCTGATGTCGGGCTGGATCCCAGGACCCTGGGATCATGACCCCAGCCGAAGGCAGACGCTTAACGACTGAGCCACCCAGGTGCCCCATATGGGTTTGAGTTCTAAGCTTAATAACTCCTCCTGGTATGGTTATAGATAATTTATGTTAAAATATTAGAGGCATAAAAAGCAAGCCATGTGTAACTATGAATTTAATGGATTGCCTTAATTGAAGAAAAAGAAATTATAAAAATATTTTAACTACCTTGGAAAGATAGACATATAGAAACCCGCTCTCCCCTAAATAGGAGGTAGATGTACATGTATCTAATCATCCATCACATTAGACACCTTCAACTTACATGTATGTCAGTAATTGATAAGGCTGGAAATGATCTTTAAAAATTTTTAATAGGTAAATGGGTTACTGAATCTCTTCTAAGAACGTTTAAGAAATAAATAAATCGACTAGGATATCCCTTTGTTTCTCTGAGAATGCTGATGCTCTCAAGAATACAGGTAGGAATTAAGTGAGTAAATTATGGGGCAGGGAGGGAGAGAAGAGGATCTAATCGGAAGCAGAGTGACTTCTGGCTTTTTTTGCCTGCTCCCCCTTCCAGTGAAAGATTAACGGTGTGCAGTGATCCAGCAGCCCGTTGATCTGCCATTGACCCCACTGCCCTCAGGAAATAGTGACTGACAGGAATGCTTAAGAGAGAAAACGAGGTTAAAAAAAAGAGAGAGAGAAAACGAGGTGAACTGAAGGCAGCTTCTTTCCACAGCAGGGAGGCTCTCATTCCCTTTTTGTCGTGGGTATCATCTTTCTGATTGTGTTACTAGCTGTGGACAACTTCTCTGACCTCGCCATCGCCTGACAACCAGGTGCTGACCACTTCACGAGTTTTCTAGGACGGTCTGGAGCCTGGGCGTGAAGGGCACAGAGACAGAAGAGGGGCCGACGGAGAAAAAGAGACTAGGAGTGAAAAGAAAGCTGCCTCTGCGGTCGCCCGGCCTTCCCGGTTTCCACTGCCACTCCCCAGCCAGGCCTTGCCGGGCTCACAGGAAGCACACGGGCCAGCGTGTCAAGGGCGGCTGGCGCCAGGCCGCCGCCAGGTGCACGCCGCCGAACAGGAGATCCGGTTTAGCACCCGCAGGACGCGGATGCGGAGCGGTGTGAGGCACAACACGGCCGCCAGAGGGCACGAGCGCCCCAAGTCCTCCCGCGATGGCGTCGTCGCGACCAAGAAGGGAAGGTGGTCGGCCTGCGAGGAGGGGTGCCTGGGGCCCGCGAGCACGCGGGGAGAGAGGGGCCCCACCCGCCCCCGAGTTGCGGGCCTCGGCGCACCGCGCACCGCTCCTCCATTCCCAGCCGCCCGAGGGCCCCGATCTGCGCTCGCAGGGTGACCTCGACCCCCGGGCGGGGTCGAAGGACGCTCTCAGCTCCGCGCCCACCTCGCGGCCTCAAGCCCGCTCCGAGCCGGAGGCCTGCGGGGAAGCGGCGGCCCGGTGTTCCGAAAGGAACGCCCGGAGGGCCAGGCCCGGGGTCAGCGCGCCCCAGCATCCGGCCGCTGCCGAACAATGGCCGGAGGGGCTGCGGCGGGCGCCGCGGGCGCGGCGGTGCAGGGGCGCCCGGGCGCTGGAAGCCCCGCCCCTCGGCCGGCTCCCTGACAACGCGGGCCGGGCCGCGCCGCCTGCTCCCCGCCCCTCGGCGCCCGGCACCAGGCGGGGCCCCGGCCGGAGCGCTGCAGCCGCAGCCGCTGCTCTGCAGAGCGGGGCCCGGGGTCGGGGCCGGGGCGCCCTCGCTCCCACCTTCTTCCGCCGCTATGAACCAGGGAAGTCCGGGGGACTGGGCCCCCCTCGACCCCACCCTCGGGTCCCCAGCGCCCCCCAACCCCTTCGTGCATGAGTTACATCTCTCCCGCCTCCAGAGGGTTAAGGTAAAGTGTGAGCGGGGGGCGTCGGAAGGACTCGTGGGCATAGGAAAAGGAGGCCGTTTAGAGCCCAGGCAAAGATGGGGATGGGGATCCGGAAAAGAGGTGGGCGAGAGGCTTGCGGGGAGGATGTCCGGGGGAGCGCACGTGGGGGCGGCAGGGGTGGGCGAGAAGTCCTTGGAGAGGGCGCGGGCTTGGGCGATGGATAGCTCGAAGGTGTGGAAGAATTGACTAGCTGAGGATAGAGGACCGCAGGAGACCCAGGGGTAGGGGAGATGGAAGATACTGGGAAATGCGGTTTACATCCTGCGGAGACCGATGAACTAGGATGGAGGTGGAGGCTACGGAAAGCCGGGGGTGGGGGCAGGGGCGTGCTGAGTGCTTCTGTGAGGCTCTGAATCAGAGGGAAGACGTCTCTAGACCCATAGCCTGCGCCCCTGTGCCGATCCAACACTCCCCTCTTTCCGCTCCCCCCCCTCCCCGCACTGCAGCACCTCCTGGTGGGGGGTAGGGAGGCTGAGAAGGGGGCTGGCTACAGGAAGTGGAGAGCCGCACTAGCCTAGGGGAATTGGGGAAGGGAGTGTCCAAGGTTTCTGCCACCCTCACTGCCCCTGAGGCTGGCTCGTGGGGCTCAGTTTGTTTACCTGCACTCTCCCCGGGGCATCCCTAGGAGTCACCCTGACTCCTGGCAACCCCTACCCTGCGGAGTAGGACCACGCTCTTCTCCCCTACCCCCACCCCACCCCACCCCCCAGGCCTAGGGGAGTGCTGTTGAGTGGAACTAGGCTGGCCTGGACCTAAAAAGTGGACCTCTGTGTGTTCCAACTCTCTACCACCTCCCAGGGCCAAGGTAGAAAGAACTATGCACCTGGTTTCTCTTGGACGTAGGAGCTATTTATGGAATGCGAGGTGGGGGAGGGACTATCTCCAGCCTACTCTCCATCAAGCACTGTGCTGGGCGCCTCCACGGGGGTTATCATTAAAAGCTCTTAACAGCCTTACCAAGTGACAGATGCGTTTTATGATTTAAAAAAATCAGGTCCGATCCTAATAATGAGGTCCCTGATCCTATTAATCCTTTATCCTCTCGCCTTTATTGGTATCTTCATCTCCCCCTTGGATTCCGGCCCCGTCTTCTGTTCCCACACCACCTGTCTCCTGATGCACAGGGCGTGATGGCTCTCTGCTTCATGCTTGTGGGAGAAGCGAAGCAATGGAGAGTGTCTCCCAGTCCTGAAGTGGTGTTTTCTCCCACCCTCTGCAGCTCTGCCTCCTGGGGGCACTGTTGGCCCCCATCCGAGTGCTTCTGGCCTTCATTGTCCTCTTTCTCCTCTGGCCCTTTGCTTGGCTGCAAGTAGCTGGTCTTACGGAGGCGCAGCTTCAGGAGCCAATCACAGGATGGAGGAAGTAAGTGGGGGGTCAGCCCCCAGAGACCCTACTTCTCACTTCTCTTCCCTGTTACCCATTCTGCTCCCTCTTTGAGAAGAAACGGAGGGAGGGTTCTGAAGCTCTGCTACCCAGCCTAGGTAGGTGAGATGAGTCCGCCAGGCCCAGACCTGGTACCCAGGACCTTAGCTCAAAGTGATGCACCCTGATATGTCCCAAAGGAGGCAGACTTCAGCCCCTCGGCAGAGGGATAGAAGACAAGAGAAAGGCAGCGGCTTTTCTGGGTGCCTAGGCCTGGGGGGGGGGGGCGGTGAGTGAGGGACAGAATCACCGCCTCTGCTGATGCCCAGCCTTGTCCTGCAGGACTGTGTGCCACAACGGGGTGCTGGGCCTCAGCCGCCTGCTCTTTTTCCTGCTGGGCTTCCTTCGAATTCGCGTTCGGGGACAGCGGGCCTCTCGCCTTCAAGCCCCTGTCCTTGTTGCTGCTCCCCACTCTACTTTCTTTGACCCCATTGTTCTGCTGCCCTGTGACCTGCCCAAGGTTGTGTCCCGAGCCGAGAACCTTTCCGTGCCTGTCATTGGAGGTGAGAGCATAAATGGGGTGAAGGGGAGAGATGACAACTCTGAGCAAAAAAGGCAGGAATCGAGGATGCTCTGGAGAGAACTGGCCTCAAGGGGGAAGGGAGAGGTTAGAAGGGAAATCAGCGGTTGCTGGCAAATGAGATGCAAATGGATACTGTTTGTGAACCAACCCCTTAGATTCTGAGGGCTGGTGCTTAGAGGTGTTGGAAGGACCTCTGATCACTTGCTTAAAAGGACCAAAATATAGTAAAAGGAGGGTCCTCAGGGCAGAGAGATCACTGCGAAGCATCTCCTACTGCTGAAGGGGAGGCTGCGGATATTAATGCCACTGGGTAGGAACCAAGTGACTCCTTGTATCCTCTCTGGACCCCAGCCCTTCTTCGCTTCAACCAAGCCATCCTAGTATCTCGGCATGACCCGGCTTCTCGGCGCAGAGTGGTGGAGGAGGTCCGAAGGCGGGCTACCTCAGGAGGCAAGTGGCCCCAGGTGGGTAAGAGTCTCAAGATCTCACCTTTTATGTGCTCCCAAAGAGGCTTCTCTTTCCTCTCTTCCCTTCAGGCTACCCCACCTCATTCTGGTCCCTCGGGTTTTTTTCCCCCCAGGTACTATTCTTTCCTGAGGGCACCTGTTCCAACAAGAAGGCTTTGCTTAAATTCAAACCAGGTGAATAAAATGATAGTGGGTGGTAGGGCTGAAGGAAAAAGGAGCCCCAGATTTGGAGGGGGACTCTGGAATAACCCAAGAAGTGGAGCAGGGATCCTAGGGAAGAGAGACAGGGAACTTCCTCGCTGACACTGAAAAGTCTCTAGGAGTCAGAAAGAAAATTACAAATGAAACGGAGCCAGATCAGATATCGTTTCAGAACTGTCCCAGACCCTGACACTTGGTGCCTTCTAGCTACCTCCATGAACTAACCTCTGCCTGGGGGGGTGGGGGTGGGGGTGGAAATGGGATTCAGGAGCCTTCATTGCCGGGGTTCCTGTGCAACCTGTCCTCATCCGATACCCCAACAGTCTGGTGAGTCTTGAGTCCAAGAGAGGAGGCGGGGGAGCCCAAATCCACCCTAAATCAGTGAAAACTTATAGTGTTGCCGTGGGATGTGCACATGGGGTGGGGGAGGGGGCAGGTCCTCTGCCCGAAGAGGATTGGCCAAGCTCCAGGGAAAAAGAGTAATGCCTTTCTCCCCTTACCTCTGCTTCATCTCTAGGACACCACCAGCTGGGCATGGAGGGGCCCTGGAGTGTGAGTCTTGGTGTTCCTGGGGTGAGGGTGGGGGGCAGAGCCCATCAGAGATTTCCTGGCCCATCTTCCAATCTCCAGACAAGGCAAACAGACCTTCTTCACTGTCAGATTGAGGGAACTCTAGAGAAGAGGCTGCCTGTTTGCCTGTTTTGTTCTCATTTCCCGATGTAATCTGGAAGTGCTTTCAGCCATCCCACCTAATCGTTCCTGCTGTGACTAGAGCTCCTTTGAACTCAGCGTCCAGTGTTTCTGAGCGATCTCCCTCAGTCCTCCCTTGAGAGCCAGCACAGTTGCCTCCCCTTTTCTGCGGTTACTCATACCTCTTCTCTGGCAGTTCCTCCTCACGCTTGTCCCTGCCGTGCTCTCACTTTCCCTCCCAGCTTCTGGCCCTTCCCTCTGTCTCCCAACTGCACATTTACCTAGCTCACTGTGTGGTTAGGGGTCCATTTTTATACGAATGGGCAGAACTTTCCCACTCCCCTCCTCAGGGTGGGAGGCCCCATACTTAGGGATTGGTGAGCATCTGAGGTCTCTCTTCTCTTAGACTGAAAGTTCTCTGGCTCACAGCCTCTCAGCCCTGCAGCATCGTGGACGTGGAGGTATGACACCTCCCCACCCTCCCCACCGCTACTGTGGGTGGGGAGGGGAATGGGCATCAGCTGACCCTTGAAGGGAAAAGAGGGTGGGAGTGCTCACCCATAGCATTGAGGTCCTGATGAGGTGTGTGCGTGCGTGCGTGCGCGTGTGTGTGTGTGTGTGTGTGTTTGTTTCAGTTCCTCCCTGTGTACCACCCCAGCCCGGAGGAGAGCAGGAACCCCACCCTCTATGCCAACAATGTCCAGAGGGTAATGGCACAGTGAGTATCCCAAAAAATATTTCCTGGAGCAGATACACAGGACATAGAAAGCACAGGGGTGGGTGGAAGGCTGAGGTTCCGAGGCAGAGATGCGGGGGGGTGGGCAATGGGATGGGCTCTGCACAGCTGAGACTGGGGGTGGTTGAAGGGGCCTGGTCTCCTCCCTGTTCAGCAGCCCAGACTCGGTAATGAACCCTCAGAAGACTCTTCTTCCTTGTCGCCTCACTCCATTCCATCGCTTTTCATCCTGTAGGGCCCTGGGCATTCCAGCCACTGAGTGTGAGTTTGTGGGGAGCTTACCCGTGATTGTGGTGGGCCGGCTGAAGGTCTCACTGGAGCCGCAGCTCTGGGAACTGGGAAAGGTGCTTCGGAAGGCTGGGTAGGTGACCTCGAATGTAAGGGTATGGGCAGTGTCACTTACGGATAGAAGAAAAAAAAGAGAGAAATGGGAAGAAGGAAAGAAAGTCTTAAAAAAATAAGTGGGAAGGTAGAGGATTTTTTTTTAAGATAATGGAGTAAAAGGAAGGAGGTAAAAAGAAAGGGAAAGATATATAATAAGCCCAGTGAGAAAAGGAGGAATGGCTCTCAAAGAACTGTGAGTTAGAGTCCATCTTAGAAAAACACCAGATATGCCTGTGCTGGGGACTCTTGGGGCTGGGGCCAAGGTCCAGGAAGAAGCTGAGTAAACTCTCTGCCTTCAACAATTCCATTGTAGGCTGTCCCCTGGCCGTGTGGACACTGGGGCAGAGCCAGGCCGGAGTCGAATGATCAGTCAGGAAGAGTTTGCCAGGCAGCTACAGCTCTCGGACCCCCGGACAGTGGCTGGAGCCTTCAGCTACTTCCAGCAGGTAAAGGAGCTAGGACTCATAGGTCAGAACCCAGGCCTTGCCCTCCAGGCTGATGTGCTCAGGCTTTAAGGATACTATCCAATTGGCCACATGGGTGGCCAGTTTGGAACCTGCCCTGGATGTTCTAACAGCCGTTGTTGGATGGCCATCTCCTGAGATCCGCTGGGGGATTCGTTTTTTATATAGAGTATCCAGTGCACTGAAGAGCAATGCTATCATTGTTGTGGGAAGGAACAATGGAGAAATAATTGGTCAGTGAGGTCCATAAGTTTCTGAAGCCACTTTAGAGATTAGCAAAGTTGGGGGCACCATATAACCTTGTGGGGCACCTCCGAGTGGTGGGAAGATCACATACGGAGAACATGGGACGGGTTAGTTGGGTTTGAGACTCAGAGATCTTTGCAGTACTTTTTAAAAATAACCCATAGCTTCTCTAGGGGATTCCTGAACTATCTCAAGAATTTTGGCACTCCATAGATTTCCTGGAACTTAACCAAGTTTTCCTGTTGAATTATAATAATCCCAGAAGATTCTTAATGTTTGCAAACAACCACCACTGACCCCAAAGAGCTCTTCCTGGTCTAAGATACCTAACATCATGGCTTTCAACATCCTTTAAAGGGACAGAGAGTGTTGATTTCTTAGATTGGGGCCGACTGTGTCTGAAAGGAGCTTCTCCACTAAAGCCTGTAGCAGAGCAGAACCAAAACTGGAATAGCGTGGTTTCACCCGGGCAGGCATCCTCCTTGAGGTTTTTTTGGTAAGAAATTACACCAGTGGGCCCTTTTTAGTCTGTTGGACCAGTTCTCCAGCATAGGCTGAGTCAGCTGAGAACCAGTTTTTCCAGCATGGGGTATATCAGAAATTTGATGGTAAGTTCAGCATTCCTGAGGGAGTCCCTAACACTCACAGGCGATCCCTTTCAGGAGAGCTTCGTCACCAGGTGACGTGGAGAGAGCTCGAGCGAACCCGTGACCTGAGAGAAATCCTGGGAATCCTGGAGAGTTTAGAGCTCACAGCTCTGAGGGAAGCAGACACAGGGGTCATCCCTGTGCCTGCTGAGAAGAGGGAGGAGCCAAAACCCACGGCAGGAGGGAGGACATTGGCCCTCATCCTGCCCCGGTTTCTCCCTCCAGGATGGCCAAGGTTTGGTGGACTTTCGAGATGTGGCCTTGGCCCTGGCAGCTCTGGATGGGGGCAGGAGCCTGGACGAGCTGACTCGCCTGGCCTTTGAGGTATCAGGGAGGTGGGGGGGGGTGGCGTGGCCATGCCTACCCCACCCAGAGGCTTCTGTGGGGTGCTGCTCCCAGCAGCTTCTAGATAGTAGGTGCTCAGTATCCACCCCAGGGCCCCAGCGTTGAGACCTGCCTGAGAACAGGGCAAGGGCAGCAGCTGTGAGTTTTTAATTCCGCACAAAGGGCTGAGTGGGGGTGGCAAGGAGTCAGGGAGGGCCTGTACTCCGCACTCTCGGAAGAGGAGGAACCTGTCAGGCAGACCTGCAGGGCGGTATGGGGCCATGGCAGGAAGACAGGGCTTGACTTGCGTCCCTTTCTGTGTCAGCTCTTTGCCGAGGAGCAAGCAGAGGGGCCTGGCCGCCTGCTGTACAGACAGGGCTTCAGCACCATCCTGCACCTGCTGCTGGGGTCACCCCGCCCTGCTGCTGCGACTTTGCATGCTGAGCTGTGCCAGGCGGGACCCCACCAAGGCCTCTCCCTCTGTGAGTCACTGCCTTCTCTGCCAAGAGGGCTTGGGCCACCATCAGCACCGGGCTGGGAGGGGACAAGGGCTGGGGGGCGGGGGGGGCGGGGGGGCGGGGTTCATCCTCTGAGAGGTGAGGACGGAAGCTTGGATTTGAGAAGTGAAGCCGGGAGAGATGAGAGGGACGGGACATAACCAATTCTAAAAAAGAACAGGGCCACCCTCTTCCCCTCCTCCTTAGATCCTTTGGCCTTTTGCCTTCTCATTCTTGCCTGTCCAGGTCAGTTCCAGGCCTTCTCTCTCCACGACCCACTCCACGGGAAGCTCTTCAGCACCTACCTGCGCCCCTCCCTGAAACCACAGGCCTCAGTCCCCGGCAACCCCATGTCTCTGGCCAACGGGACTGTGCCAGCACCCAAGCAGAAGGGCGACTGAGCGCCTCGACCTCCCCAGCTCGCCTCCGGCCTGCCGTGTGCCTCAAGCCCGTTTCTGCTCCTGCTTGATTTTTTTGTTATTGTTGTTGTGTTTGTTTTTTTTTAAGTTGATTTTCGGTTTTTGTTTGTTTGGGTATTTTTTTTTTGTAAAAAACTATTTTATATATAAATCTAAATATATATCTATATCTATTTAAAAAAAAATAAGGCTGTTACATTGATAGTATCAGCTGGGAACAAAAGGGATTAATGGTTGCAGACTGCCCATTGGACGATCCCAGAGGTTCCCAGGGTCAGTCCTCCTGGCCATTGCTGGATGAATCCTCACTTCCAGGTGGACTAGATGGGGCTCTTTCCTGCACAGAAATCATGCCGATGTCAAAGCCTCCCCTTCTGTTGTCATAACCCTATATATGCACATATATATATATGCACATTTTAACGGGCTTCCTCATGAACCTCTTTTCAGCCTATTCCCTCTTGCTCTGTCCTCATTAGAGATTAAAAAATAGCTAACTACCATTTTATATTTAATAATCCCACTGGGAATGATTCCCCCTCATGGTGGGAGCAGAGAGCTGTGTCCGTAGCAGCCGAGAGCCTGCCCTGCAGCTCAGACCAGGCTCAGGAGGGTGTTCTTTTGCCAGGGGATGGATGAACGGAGGGCATTTAAGTCCCTTCTGTCCAGCCTCTTCAAGGAAGCGGGGGAAAAAAAACAAGGGCCCCCCCCCCCAAAAAAGGTGCTATCTAGACAAGAGTTATGGAAAATAATTAGATTTAGGAAATTAGATATCTAACCCAGAGATCTGACAGGTTAAAAAAAAAAAAAAGGCATCTTTCTATCTTACAGACTTTCAAAGGGAGACAGACAATGTGGCCTGTCCCGAGAAGCACTCCCCAGCATCAAGTCCAGGCTCTTCCTGAAGGGGAGGGATGAAGGGATCACTGGCGGCTTCTCAGGACAGGAGCTCATCAGGGAGCGTGGATAAGGCTGGAGGCTGGAGTGGTATCTAGATCCAGGGAATCCGGAGCCCCCTCCCACCCCATCTGGCAGTGAAGACATGAACACGAAAGGGCACATTGCAAGCATTTTCCAACAACCAAAAAATCTTTATTTTTCTTTGCCCCATACAACTTCCAAAGGTACTCCTCCACCTCCCGCCGAGGGGACCGCCTCCAGCCTAGCCAGTGTGACCTCCCCACACTTGCTACTTCTGCAGAACAACAAAATAACATGGGGTTGAGAACCAGTCTCTGCTGGTGAGCAGCTGGGGTGAAAACTCTGGGGGACCGACGTTTAGGGATCAGCAGGTGGGCTAGGAGGGTCCTGCTGTCCCTTACTGACTACGCCGCCGTTTCTTCCTTCGGCTGGTGACAGAAGTGTCACGCCGCCTTTTACGAGGCTGTGAGGCTCGAACCACTCCCAGAGCCAGGGGCTTCTCCCCAGAGATGCCAAGGTCAGCTGCCTGGTAGGGCCTCTTTTCGGCAGGAGCTAGACCTCCACTGAGAGTTCCCTTCCCAGACTTGGCGACAGGATGTGGAGACTGGCCAAGGTCTCTTGCCTCAGCAGAGAGGGAGTGGGATGCTCTCTGGACCCCCCGCCCTCCCGTCGAGGGCAGGCCTGAGGCAGGGGGAAAACTGAAGGGAGGCCCCCTTGGTGGCGACAGGCTAAGTTTGGAGGCCAAGAGGTAGGCAAAGCTGGAGAGTTCCTCGTCCTCCCCCTCCTCCCCCTCCTCCCCCTCCTCCCGCTCCTCCTCCTTCCCTTTGGCCCCATCCCTTGAGCTGCATGTTTCACTGACAGGAGAGCTTTCTGTCAGAACTAAGGCATCCCTGGCCCCCCATCTAGAGGAAGTGCTTCCAAGGCCCTGGTGAGGAGATGTTGACTTGGGGGTCCCATGTGCGTAAGGCTCTTGATTCCCTGGTAAGGGAGCAAGGTCTTCAGGCTTGGATAAATCAGTATCCTCCCTGCCCTCTCCTTGGGGGTCATAGGAGTTAAAATTTGGCGGGTGGGTATCCTCAATGACCGCTAGCTGGAGGCCACAGGCATCTCCAGTATCTAGTATGGTGACATGGTCTGTGGTTTCCACCTGAGGAGAGACGGAATGGCCTCTGCTTCCCACCTCCAGGCTGGCCTCGGGGAAGGGGGACATACCCTGGGTCCCCAGCACAAGGATATTGCCTTGACATGCAGGCTGAAGAGTTTCTTTGGGAACCCCCGGTGTGGGCGCGTGGATACTACTTCCCAGCAAAGGGGGGCAACCTTCAGCCCACAGACGGCTGGGATCCCCTGTAGCCTCAGGGCTCTGTTCTCTATTTTCCTTGGGCCTCACAAATGGGCCGTTGGCCCTCAGAGGTCCCGGCAGGCTGCAATAGTCTGCCTTTTGCAGGGTAGCCCTGCTGTCTGTGCCTCCACAGGGAATGGCACTGCTCCCCCCATCCCCAGGTGCTGCGGTCTCTCCAGGACCCAGAGAAATGTTGCTTCTGGAGCCCAGTACCTGACAGCCTCCCCGATGCTCAGTGACACATTCCCCATCGTGGAAGTTCTCTATGACCTCCTCAATTTGTGAGGGGAACTCCAAGGCCACAGCATCCAGCTCACTGCTCAGCCAAAGTCCTGGACTGAGAGAGGCTCCGTCCCCCTCCCTGTCACCAGGCGCTCTAGGGGACAGGTTCTGATCATAACCCTGAACCACGGGAGGACCTTTGTCATCTCCCCACATGGCTCCCGAAGAGCCTTCCTGGGGCACTGCTAGTGGCTCAAGCCCTTGAGGAAGCACTCCAAGACCCCCTAGCTGCTGGCCTGTCTGCAACCCCAGGACCCGCTTTTCTAACCCCTGTCCTTGCAGGGGAGCCAGGTCTTCGAGTCCCACATCCAAACGGGGAACTATCTCAGGCTGGGGGCCTTCCTGCCAACAAAGGGGCAGAGTCTCAGAAGTTCTGTCAGCCACCAGGGGGTGCCCGGGAGACCTAGCCCCTCCCAGGTCGTTGTCCTGAGGTGGGGATATTTGACTTGCAGTCTTCCCAGCCCCTCTTTCCTCCGTATTTAAGGACCCTCGAGTTCCCTGTGGAGCTGTAGGTTCTAGCTGCAGGTCCCAGCTGCTGGGGGACGACAAAGTGTCCCCGTCTCTGCACACGCCCCTTGGGCCATCTAGGGCCCGCTCCTGCCCACCATGCTCTTCTCTCACCCGTTTTCCTGGAGAAGTAGCCTTTCCAAGGTGAACGGTGCCCCCAGCCGCCCGCGGCCCAGGTGAGGGCCGAAGCCGCCCACCCCCATCTTCATCCTCATCAGAAACAGAAGGACTGGAGTCTGATTGAGCTCCACTGCAACTAGGAGGGGCCTCTGCATCCTCCACTTCCAGGGCCAGGAGTCTCTTCTGGACCAGCTGGAAGGAGAGTAGACAAGCATTGTCCGATACATGGCCGTGAGAAGGGGTGGCTGAGGGGGTGGTGAGGAGATGGTACTTGGACAGGGCAGGGAATGCAAGCAAGCGGCCTGAGTCATGGTATCAGAAACAGATACCATAGCTCTTCTCTTCAGCCTTCTTGGGTCTTATTCCCATGCTTTGACCCCCTGTGCTTGCTCCCCTTTCCCTGTGTTTCCACAGTCTCTTGCCTACTTGTTCTGCACCGGAATCCCAATCCTGAAGCTGTCTTGTCTCCAGAAATCATACCAACCAAGACAGTGTAGGGTTAGTTAAAATCACGCAAGCTGCTTATTCTGACATTTCCTACCTCCCAGGTTTACCTGGGCAAGACTGAGTCCTTCCTCTTGCTCCAGCTCCTCAGTTAAGGCCAGTGGGTCCCTCTCCTGTTCTGGGGACAGCAGATCTGCCAGAAACCGAGGATGAATGACGGCCTCCACCTGGGGAACAGAAGAAAATGGTGATCGGAGTCCCTGACAGGAAGTAACCTGGGAACCAAGAGCCTCTAGAGAAGAAGCCAATGTGTCACCCTCCCCCAGCCCTTCCCTGGGGTTGTTATTAACTGTGACCACCACCGGCTGTACACATTCACATGTGTCCATGCACGTACACACATTTCTCAGTAGGAAGACAGCCTAGTTCCTAACTGCCTCGGGAAAAACCCTAGGTCGTTAGTCCCCTGGAGTTTCGAACCCGGGATCTGCTAGAAACCAGACACCCAGATCCAGCCCACCTTGGAGACAAAGACCTCCTGAGAACAAAGCTCATCGATGTAGCTTAGGAGGCCTGGATCTGGATACATCCCTTCCTCCTGCTGCTGCTGCTGTTCTTCCTCTTCCTGTTTTCCGTCTGCCACCAACTGACTCCCCACGAGCCCGTCCATGATGTCAGTATACTCCTTCACAGCTTCCGGGGGGATCTCCTTGGGGGCCTCAGGAACCTGAGGCCTCTGCGTTTTGCGCTGCCGCCGGCGGGGGGCCCGTGCCTTGGAAGCCGCCTTTTTGGGAATGTACGCTAAGGGAAGAGACGCAAAGGAGGAATGGCGGGTGGCACAGGGACTGTGGCTTCTGCCTCCCAACCTTGCGTTGGTCAGGGCAGCAATGTGGGTACGCTGGAAGGATGACAGGCTGGATCAGGCCTGAAACAGGACCAGCTGTGGGAGCAGATTGTGGAGCTGGAGGGTCCAAGACAGTGCCTGCATGAGGCATCTAGAAACCCCTGAAATTCCGAGCAGTCCTCCGATCCAGCCCCCATTTCTTAGGCAGATGAGGTATTATGTGCCTCCTGTACATCTTCAGTTAGAAAGTAGTTGGTTTACTTGGCCAAGATCAGTTTGGGACAAAGGGAACCTGGGAAGGCAGCCTCCTACGTATGTATGTCCTGCTTAGAACATCACTGCCACCCCCAAGAGGGATAGTGACAGAAGCAAGGGCGATGCCTTCCCTAGTGCACGACTGCCCTGTGTACACCTCCCTTTGAGCCTTGGGCCCCAAGCTCCGGTTGGAATGAGGTAGTCTTACCTGGCTGCTGGCTAACCTCAGGGGCAGGGAGCCCTGGAGGGTTGAGTTTCAGAGGGGCTGCGGGAGGCAGGCCCTGGGACCCATTTGTCAGCTGTGTGTTCTGAATCTGCATCTCCTCTTCGGCCTCAAACTCCATGAACCTGCAGAGGGTTGAGGGAGGGCTGGACAGTGCCGAGAAGGCCAGACACCAGGAGGGAGGTGTTCACAGACGGCCCAGTAACCGTTCCAGGGAAACCTCACAAGATCACGACAGAGTCCCTTACGTGCAGTCATCCCTTGGGAAACTCGTTGAGAAAATGAATGTTGAGCTTCTCCAGGGCAGAGCCATCACTTTCACTTCTATTTCATCCCTGATCTCACCCAGCATCATGGAGGATGTACAGCAGCAATTCATACAGCCTTGTTGAAGTCAGTCAGCCCTAGGCAAAGCCTAGCGGGATCCTACCAGCCTGCCCTACAAGGCCTCATCTGCCTCTACCTACAACCCTAAAGGAGGACTGAAATCCTACAGCAGGGCCTGGGGTTGCAGTTCAAGGCAGTTCCCACCAGGAGGCAGTGCTGAGATCCAAGTCCTGAGGCTGGAACTGGGTGTCAGGAAGAGTAATTCTAGGAGGTATGGGTCCAGAAGGGAGGAAATGGAAACTTAAGTTTTGGAGGAAAGGGTTCATTTTCCCCAGAGTTATTTCTTTAACCAAGGCGATGGTCATGGAAAATGAGGGATAAGAGCCAGGAGACCATTCTGGGCATCCAGGACCTTCCCCTGACCAACCTCTGCAAGCACCAAGCCCTCCCTGGGATAACAGGGTAAATGATTTTCTGTGCCACTCTTTCCAGAGGAGGAGTGGTCCCAAGGTCGGCATCAGCAGCCACCTGCTACCCGGTCAGTGCGACAGGAAAGAACTTGCCCAGTAGGGCTTATGTCCTCATTGCTAGGTCCCTTTATAAGGAATTTTTACACCAATTGGGCTTCAATCCCATTCTAAGAGCTTCAATATCAAGGACCTATATGTATAATTCAGGATCTGGGGGAGGGAGAGCTTTCAAGGTGAGAGGACAGAAAAACCCAAGAGTCAAGGGGGTGGAAGCAGTGAGAATCCGGGAGACCCCATTCTAGTTTACACCACTCCTCCTAGTATCCCTTTTAATAAGTACCCACACACCCCAATCCACGCCTCTTACCTGCCCCCATCCATCCCTCCACTACACAGCACCCCTCAGGAGAATGAGGGTTGGTTCAACTCACTTTTCTGCCATCTCATAAAAGATCATCCGGTCAAAGTTGCTGGTGTGTTCCCACTCCTGCACAGCCCTTGGCAGCCCCTCCTCCAGGGTCATAGTGGGCTTCAGCCGGGCCAGGGAGCGAAGCACTGGGCTAAAACCCCACTGGGTCAGTCATGTTTTACAACGTGCCCCCCCATCCACCTGTCCCGACAAACACCAACACGCACCCCCTTGTCCCTCAGCAGAGCTAACTTGCCCCCCAATCCTTGTCACATCCCACCTCTGGTTAGACTTCCAGACCCCCAACCTCCCATCCACCCATCTACCATACTGGACTGTCTTCTCGCTGAAATTCTCAAATGTCACACAAAATCAGATGACTGTTTCTGCTCCCCACTTTTGAAATCAACCACCCCTAATTCTCACAGCGCTATCCTCAACTAAACATGAGGAAGAAAGCACTCATGTTATTAAATTAATGGATTCATTATACAGTAGGCTTAACCCTGCCCAAAGGCTCTTGCTTTTCAAAAAAGGCACTACCTAACCCAAATGAATCTCTAATTAAAGGTTGTGTGGTGTTTTTATTTGTTGGTTTTTAAGTGTTTTTTTTTTGTTTGTTTGTTTTTTGCCTCTGGGATACCCTCACAGACAGTCAAATATCAATACTCTTTAAGTTCTTTATGATTCATTTTTGCCCTTCTGACTTGCCAGAGTCCTCAAGCACTGTGCCTAGAATCACCTGCTGACACTTGTTATAATTAGGGATTTCGGCACCCCAGGATCTCGGGACTCAGTATTTTACCATCTTCCTGGGCGACTGTTACAGAGAGTCTGGGTTGCATTTTGGAGGAGCCCCTGAGCATGGAGAGCAGGAAGAGGCCAGGAGTTAGAAATCCAGCCTGCTAAGGGAACTCAGAGACATCTGGAGAAGGCAGGGAGCTGGTAAGGGGATCTACACCAAGGACTCTGGGGGAGCCTTTTGATTTATTCACTCCAGAGTCAGGGTGGAAAGGGAGATTCCTTCAAGAGCTCAGAGACTGGGAAAGCAACGCACCTCTTTTTTAAATCCAGTAAAACGTGGCATGTTACATAGTGGTTTACACAGAACACCGAGAGTGCGGTGCAGTAAGGGAAGCGGTGGGTCTAGGGGAGAAGAAGAGAAAATTCCCCAGATGGCTGGCTAATGACTTGGCTTTATAGACACAAAAGACAGCTCCTGACCCCTGGGGTCCCAGGCTAAGCATCCATTCACATAGACATTCTGGCCTTTTGTGAATTCTCTTCCTCTTCTCTCCGTTGCCTTTTTTAGAATAATAGTAATAATACTAGCAGCTGCAACTAAAGAAGGCATTCTCTGTGCCAGGTGCTCTGCTAAGCACTTCACAGGTAATAACTTATTTCACCTCAGCAACCCGCTGAACTTGGTATAATCATCCCCTTTCTAGATGAGAAGACTGAGGGCAAGGTAGTAAATGTGGAGCCCAGGGTCACCAATCTAGCAAGCAGTGGAACCTGGGCCATCGGTCACTAAGGGAGCTCTACCACCTCCCCATGTCAACTTGAACTCAGAATGAAATAGCGGGTGGTGGGACGGGGTGGCACATTCTTTTGCCCAGCCCCCCACCATCCTCCACTCCTACACAAATGGTCAGGGCCCAGCACTCATGCTGCTGGTGTGGACAGCTTAACTCGATGTCAGACGGTAATAAAATAGAATGGAAGGCCCCTGTACTTGGTGTCAGAGACCTAAGCTCCACCCATGGCCCCTCGCTTAAGTCATAGGAAACCTCCGGGCTTCAGTCTTCTCACCCATACATGTGGATTACATTAATATGCTTGCCTGAACTCACAGGGTTGTGAGGATCACTTGAGAGAAGACCCCTGAAAGCTCGTTATAATCTGGGAAGTGGGTAAAGAGGCTTATCATCATCATCACCATCGTTATGCTTTTGTGTTCTCATAGCCTCGCTAGCACCCTCATGACCTGCCCTCAAGTATTCCTAGATAGCCCAACCTCCTGTCCAACCCAAAGTCTTCCTTGTTTAAAACCGCTAGGATAATTAATATCAGATCTCCCCACTTACATAAGAAAGCAGGAAAGGGCTTCTGCATCAGGACTTTGAGACAAGTGCCTCCGAGCCAAGGCCTTGTAGCGCTGCCAGCGTCGAAAGTTCTCATAAACACCTTTGGAGGTATAGGAGAGGTCACCCAGTGAGGGTTTAGATTGGGCGGCCAACGGACCTCCTTCTCCAGTTGCCCCGTGTAGCCCTGGCCAAGCCTTTTCTGGGGGCACAATGGGGGCCAGCTGGACAGCTAGTGGTAGAGCCTGAGCATGGAGGCCTGGGAGGCCCTCCTGGCTCGCCCCGACAGCCTTAGTGGGCAGAAGGATCTTCATGTTAGAAGCTGTCATGAATCGAGGGGGAGGACCCTCAGGGGCCCCACAGGGAGTGCCTGAGGCAATCCAATTGAGGGCTGGCTGAGTAAGGATGAAGTTCTGAGTTTGAGAGGGCTCAGCTGGCCCCCCTTCTGTCTTGACTTTGACAATGACTCCAGCCCCAGTGGGGCCAGGGCCCCCATCCCCCATCACCAACAATGGGCTGGGGAGAGCAGAGAGCACCAGAGGGTTGCCTGGAGAGAATGCTGAAGGCATGGGAGGCTGTGGAGGCTGCTCCCAGGGTGGCTGGTCTGGTGGGCCAGCAGCAGGCTGGGGAAAGGGAATTGCCGTGAAAGGAGACAGGGCGGCACCAGGTGTCATGGTCATATCCAGTCCTGACAGTGGAGATGCTGTTGAGACAAAGAAAAAGAGGGAATGGAGTAGGAGAAAATGAGGTCAGAGGTTAGGTCATGGGAGTTCCATTTAGTCCCTGAACAATCAGAGCACTGATTCTCAACAGGTGAGGGAAGGACTAGGGCGGGGGAACCTGCAGTTTGCAGGTGTCCCCCAAAAGATTTTGACATCCCTTACTCCTAGGTGAGAATTATTGCCCTAGAGAAATTGCAATGACCCTTGGGCCCATGAGCTCAGACTCCCTAACACATGGCAGCCAGCACCCAAGTACCTCTCTTATTCCCATCCACTCCAAACACGTTCAAACCACCTGAACCCTGCCCCCAGCTAGTCTGTGGTCCCTGCCACGGCTCACACAAATGATGTTCCCTGGAAAGCGTGTGTGGATTAGATGTTTGGTTTCCAGAAATTTTGTTATGTAACAGCCAGGAATGACTAAGAGATAAGGACCAGGAAGTGGGTGAGGGGAGGGGTGGCTAAGAAAGGAGGTTTCCACCCTCTTCCCTCTTGTGCTCTCTCTCATTCTCTCTCTCTCAAATAAATAAATAAAATCTTTAAAAAAAAATTTTAAAAAAAAAAGGGCACCTGGGTGGCTCAGTCGGTTAAGCGACTGCCTTCGGCTCAGGTCATGATCCTGGAGTCCCGGGATCGAGTCCCCCATCGGGCTCCCTGCTCAGCAGGGAGTCTGCTTCTCCCTCTGACACTCTTCTCTCTCGTGCTCTCTATCTCTCATTCTCTCTCTCTCAAATAAATAAATAAAATCTTTTAAAAATAAAAAAATAAAAAAAAGAAAGGTTTCCAGAGCTCTAAGTAAGCTGCTGGACATGTTAAAATTTGGTGGTGTAGACTGTCTGTAGTCCCTCTGCTTGGAAGTCGTAATAGCAGAAATTTAGGGTCCACTATGAACAAGGCACAATGAAGTCTGTAACACAGAAGGTGCTGAGAAGGAGCTCTGTGGACTCTAGGCCAAGAACCCAAGGAAAAATACATAAAATGTGTACTTAATCAATCAGGAATGTGTCTCAGGAGTTTTAATTATCATAATAGAAGATCATTTGCCTAATTTCATACAAGTCTCCTTCCCCTCTAATAAAGAATATTCCCCTGGCAAACTAACAACACTCAGCTTCCACTTCCTGACCACGAAGGAGACATGGAATATGAGCAAACTCATCATCTCAACCACAAAGCAGAGGGCCAGGAGGATTCTGCGAAGTGAAATGGGTCTGAAGGCCTGAGTTCCACAAAAGGAGAAAAAGGTAGAAAAACAGAGAGCATCTCAGGGAAGCCCCATCTCTCATTCCGGTTGGAGCTACCCACCTCCCCTGGCCCTGGGAAATCAAGGGAAACTGCTCCCGGAACTGGAAGAGAAGCCCTCTCTGGGGCAAAAATGTGCCATCAGGCTCTGAGCAGAGGCACTTACAGTACCTTCCAGGCTAGCTTTTGGGAGGACATTCCTCTACAGACTAGGCAACAGATAACCCAGCGGAACAGTTTTCCAACTACGGTCTCCACCCACCCCGCTGAGTAAGATCGAGAGTGGTTCCAGCTCAGTTCTCTCAGGGCATAATTCTAGAGCAGGCTCCAATTGCCTAAAGAAGACACAGGAATTTGGACCTTCCCCTTGAGCCTTCTCTGTGCTGCTCGCACCACACACACCCCTGCCCATGCCACACAAACATATGTTGAAGGGATTCCTCTTCCAGAGAAACAAGTTGCTAACTGCCATCCCATTTCTATACTTAGCACTTTCCCCTGAGGGGCTTTGATCTGCCTCCCAGGAGGCCCTCTCTTCATCCCCTAACCCAGTGTTAATGGCACAATCTCCTTCCCCAGCCTTCCCAACACTCATGACTTTGCTGGGGTCTAGTGTTCTTACAATCCCTTTAGGTCAGCCCCAAAAGCTGGTCCCCAGGTAAAGTGTCAAATCTGAACTCCCAAGGGTGTGAGCAGGTAGCCAAGAGCTTCCCCACCACTTGCAGACTTACCTCCATCTGAAGCCATCCTCTCAGGTTTGGGCACTAACTGTGGCTGTCTGGAAGCCTCCAGAATGAGACAGTCAGGTCCAGGACCTGGAGAGCAACCTGGCCCCAGTAGATACACAGGGATCCAAGGAAGGAAAGACAAAGATCAGATCAAAACAGAACTAGAATCTAGGAGTCAAGGCATTCCGCAGTGGGGGAGGGGAGGGGAGCAGGGGCAGAGGTAGAGAAAGATGCCAAAGGGCTCTGATAAGTAAGCAGTAACCAGGAATTCCCTCCAAACCAGAGTATGGCAACACAATTGTTGAGTGTCTTTTTAGGGCAGTTTGTAAATTCTGATTCCCAGAAAATGATGACATTTTTATATCTCGGTTACTTATACATTTCTTTATATATATATATAATATATATATTATATATATATATATATAGTTTTATGCCCTTCAAACCCACCCAGTTCTGTAACTGACTTCCTATTAATAGCAGGTTGTGACAGACCCTTGCCTTAATACAATGTTGGCTATATTTTCCAAACCAAATTCAGAGCATATAGTCCATGCACTTAAGGATCAAATAAATAAACAGAATGTTTGAAACTAGGATTGTCTCAGAAAATCAGGGTATATGATTGGCTGTATGCATATCATTTCCTTAGAAAGCTGTCCTGCAGGAGCGCCTGGGTGGCTCAGCTGGTTAAGCAGCTGCCTTCTGCTGGGATCATGATCTCAGGGTCCAGCCCCACCAGGCTCCCTGCTCAGCGGGTAGCCCTGCTTCTCCCTCTCCCTCTCCCTCCGCCTGCCGCTCCCCCAGCTTGTGCTCCCTCACTCACTCTCTTTCTCTCAAATAAATAAATAAAATCTTAAAAAAAAAAAGCTGTCCTGCAGTCCCAAATAGTCCAGTACTATCAGCTCTGCAGTCCACAGAAGGTTCAGTTTACCCCTGGCTGAAAAGCACCACTCTACCAAAAACTGCCATTCAGCGTAAGATTCCAAAATCAAAAAAGTCCTTTTTGTTAAATTCTTTTGTTTAAAATTTTTGTTAAATAATTTTAGTTTTTGAAATGGCAAATACATTAACATGGTTCAAAAGTTCATATGCAAAATGTAATATACAGCAAGGGTCCTTCCCACTCCTTTCCTCTGGAACTGATTTCTCTCTCTCTCTCTTCTTTATTTTTGGAACCAATTTCTTTATCCCAGAGGAAACCAATAGTATGTTTCTTGTGAATCCTTGCAGAGATATTTTATGCAGCTACAGGTAAATACAGACTATATCCTTTAAAAAAAGAAAAACGCTTTCAGGCTTTTCTTGGTTATAAAATTAACGTATGTTCCAATGTTTTTGCCATGGTAAATAATACTGTAACGATCGTCTTTGTAATATCTGGGTTCCAATTATCATTTTTTAAAACCCGGAGTTCTATAAAGAGAATTTCTACGTTCTTTTAAAAATTCGAAATAACCCTAGGAGGTGCATCATATTATGCTATTATTAGCTACTCACCACTATAGGAAAGAGCGCTGGATTTGTGGTAAAGAGACCTGAGTTTAAATCTTGGTTCGACCACTAAAATATACTTCACCAGTTTCATAAGATAACTTCACGCTCTCTTCGCTGTACCTAATATTGAATACCCATCATGCACTCTTTACCGCCAATACTTTGAAATAGGACGCGGGAACCGGATGTAAAAGAGGGGAGGGAAGAAAATTTTCTTCTTTATATCCCAAGGTAAAGGGGCTCTGAATCCTGGAGCCTTCGTTTCTCCAGGCACTAGAAACCCACTGCCTGTGAAATGGGTGCGCATCTCGAGATAAAGACAGGATTCTATTCATCAATGTTCAACTCATATCCATTCTTACCCCCCTCTAACTTCTAGCAGTGTCTTGCACACAGTGGGCACACTCCACGTGTCTCCCAACGCCAGCAAAGTTGCAACTGGAAGCCAACGCCTGCAAGGTTGCAACTGGGTTGCAACTGGGCCAAATCCTTGCACTAGTCCGCCCCCTTCTGGCCAGTGGAGAGAGGCCTAAGTGGACTACATTTCCCGGCAGGCCTTGAGAGAGACTTCCGGCTCTACCGGAAGGAAATTAACAAACACGTGAGACCATCAGAAAAAGTTGCAGACGAAATTAGAATTTCTGGCTTCGGTGTGGTCATGTTTCTCCAGTATTACCTCAACGAGCAGGGAGACCGAGTCTATACGCTGAAGGTGAGGAAAAAAAAAAACGGGTTGTAAATGGTCATGGCAAGAAGCATAGGTGGGAGAAGAGGTTGAGACCCGCCCCCGAATTGCCTGGGTGGGTGAGGGGAACTAGCAAGCCCAGAAGCCACGAGTGGTGGAAGGAGTGTATGACTTGTTGATCTAACCGTCGCGTGTCCTGTTTTCCTGTTTACCTTTTTTCGCGCAGCCTCCTCCCCATCCCAGCCTCTGTCTCCCTTATGACGCCAGTGATTGAGTTTTCCCACCACTCCTGTGCTGAAATTATGTCTCTCTTTATTCCTCGAGCAGAAGCTTGACCCTATGGGACAACAGACCTGCTCGGCGCATCCTGCTCGGTTCTCCCCAGATGACAAATACTCTAGACACCGAATCACCGTCAAGAAACGCTTCAAGGTGCTCATGACCCAGCAACCGCGCCCTGTCCTCTGAGGGTCCCCTAAACTTCATGTCTCTTCTGCTACCCCTCAGAGACTTTCTGAAACCAAGCTCTTCAAACTGTGAGCGTTGAAGCCTTCTTAGCACCCTTGCTCTTTGGAATCCGGTTTCATCGTTGCCCTTGATCATGCTTGTGTAAATCCATCATGGTAGCATCCCTCTTTTGAATCTTCTTTCCATATTTTGAATCACTTTTAGGTTATTAAAATGATTTGAAAAGCTCTTATTTTGTATGTTGTGGGGGAAAAGGCGGGGTTTAAAAACAAAAAAGAGGGAGAGGAGAAGGAAGAGCACCCCAGGGGTACAACAAGAGTACTTGGAAGAAAACCTTCAGTCACTGCTGTAGCAGTAGTGCTGTGCGTGATAGGCTGTTGGGGAACAGGAAAAATGGTTCAGAATCTTCCACAACTGTCCCCATTCACTGAAAAATACCCTTGTTCTCCTTTAAGTGATTTCCTGCCCCTTGAAATGACGTTTTGACTCAAAATGGAGGAGTTGCTTGAAAAATTATAGCAGGGCGCCTGGGTGGCTCAGTCGTTAAGCGTCTGCCTTCAGCTCAGGTCATGGTCCTGGGATCAAGCCCCACGTGGGGCTCCCTGCTCAGCCGGAAGCCTGCTTCTCCCTCTCCCACTCCTCCTGCTTGTGTTGTCTCTCTCTCTCAAAATAAATAAAATCTTAAAAAAAAAAATAATAGCAGCTATATTGTAGAGGGAATGCAGTGAATTGGAAGTCAGGAGACCAGGATTTTCCCCTCTGCATACCTTTGAGAAAGTAATCAGTGTAGTCTCATTTTTCTCATCATTTCTAAGCCTTATTCCAACTTGAAATTTGATAGGATTCAGTGGTGGATGACAATATATCTACACTGTGTTGCAAAGAGAACCGTTGTGAATACAAATGCCTTGATATTTATTTACTCCCCCTCTGAAAATATTCCCAGGTTTTTAGTTCTCTCCATCAAGGAATTGTCTTCTCACATGCACCTAACTTTATATTCTCCTTGGCAGCCAGCTGCTTTGTGGAACTACATGGATCTTAATTTAGAAGATGAGGTATGAGAGATTCAAGCAGGGATTTTGCTGTTTTTTAAGCTACTGTTGGGGTTAATTAAAAAACAAACGAAAAAAAAAAACCCTGGGAGATTTTTTTTTTTAAGATTTTTTATTTACTTATTGAGAGAGAGAGAGCATGAGAGAGGAAGGTCAGAGGGAGAAGCAGACTCCCCACCGAGGAGGGAGCCCGATGCCGGACTGGATCCCGGGACTCCAGGATCACGACCCGAGCCGAAGGCAGTCACTCAACCAACTGAGCCACCCAGGCGCCCCCCTAGGAGATTTCTTAGGACAATTCATAGTAGAGGGATGATGAGGCAAAATACTGTATATAAGCTTTCAAGAAATGCTGGCTTGCTTCTTCCTCTCTTTGCTAAGTTAATCAACTCATTATTTTCCAATCTTCGCGTTTGTGGCTTTTGACATTGGATTTGAATGTTTGCCTAGTGCCACTGATTTAAAAATTGCTTTATGGAGATTGTGTTCTAATTATACAATCTTTTTCTACTGCATCAAGATTCTAGATTCTAGAAGCAGATGGAACTTAAATTGGCACAAATTTAATTTATCAGCACGGGTCCTGGAAAGGGATAGATAAACATTTCTCTTGGACTCTGATGTCTGACTGTCTCAGCAGAAAAGTTGAGGGTAGTTGCTGACTGCTGGGAAAAAAAAAATCTCTCGACTTGGGTGATAATTAATGGAAGAAAAATGATTTTTGAATCACTTATGCGAATAGTAAAATGAAATTCTTGTTTCCTGTCAAGCAATTTTTAATTTCTTAGCATGTTCACTTACAGGGATTTTAAAGTGTTACCCTGTCTTATTAAGGGGACAGTGATGGAAGAAATGTTGATTCTGCAATAACTGGAAAAAGGATCTGCTATGGAAACTTCTTAAACACCAAAGTCAGTAAATGAACTCTGCTAGCAGTGTTTTGTAATTTGACTGTAATTTTGTCTTTTTTTTTTTTTAAAGATTTTATTTATTTATTTGACAGAGACACAGCGAGAGAGGGAACACAAGCAGGGGGAGTGGGAGAGGGAGAAGCAGGCTTCCCGCGGAGCAGGGAGCCCGATGCGGGGCTCGATCCCAGGACCCTGGGATCATGACCTGAGCCGAAGGCAGACGCTTAACGACTGAGCCACCCAGGCGCCCCTGTAATTTTGTCTTTATAAGTAAACCACTACCTGCCCCACCCCTCCCCAAAAAGGATTACTGTTGTTCCATGCTACCTACCTGCTGTGTAAACTGAAATGAAAAGACTTTGATCTGGAAATATTCCTAATTGAAATAGAGGAGAAAAGGTAGACTGGTTTAAATATACAGAGGACTTTTTCCTTAAAAGGTTCTCTGGATATTAACATCTTCTGAGGTATGCTCAGAAACGGAAGAAGAGAGCTTTAAGAGCTGTAGTAGATGGGTATTAGGTAGTATAGGTAAGTGAATGAAAACACTGTGGTATGAAACAAAATTGGATGTTGCAGAAACCCACCATTTCCTTATGAAAATGAGAAAGTCTATGAGAGCAGCGGGGGCTGGCTGAGCCCAGCAGGGTCAGCTGTGGAGAGTGCAGGAGCCATGGCCACCTGGAGCTGGGGTGCTCTGCTGTGCTCCATCATGTCTTAAACATGCATCCTGACTTACCTCCACACTGGCACACTGAAGAATGCAGTGTCTTGATAAACTTGCTTCAGGAATGTCACAAACACCACAGCATTCTGAAATTTTTTTTTTTAAAGATTTTATTTAGTTACTTATTTGACAGAGCATAAGCAGGGGGAGCGGCAGGGAGAGGGAGAAGCAGACTCCCACTGAGCAAGGAGACCGATTTGGGACTGGATCCCAGGACTCTGGGATCATGACCTGAACTGAAAGCAGACGTTTAACTGACTGAGCCACTCAGGCGCCCCTATTTTATTTTATTTTATTTTAGACCTGGAGAAAACAATGAGGTACTTTTTTACTCCATTGCCAGTGTTTTCCCTACTACTGCCACCAGGATATTTTTCTTAGCATGTTTACTTAACATACAAATAGAAGTGTTAAGTAAATTTTGACTCATCAATATTTTGTTTGAAAGTTATTTCCTATAGCTTTGATCGAGGCATTTAAATTTAACCATCTGTGCCCTGGCTTTGCCTGGGTCCTTACACCTGACAAGTGGAAATGTTTACACATCATCCTTAGCAATAGATCAGAACTGTATTGAAAACCTGAGCCAGGAAATTCCCTTTTATCAAATGACACATAAAATCCAAAGTCTGGTTAAAAAGATCCGGTAATAAAAATTAAAAAAAAACAAACAAAAAACTTTTGAGATATACAATGTGTAAATAAGGACTAAAATGTTTAAAAAAAAAACAGAAACAAAACAAAAACACAAAACAAGAAAGATCCAGGTAACAAAATGAGAAATAAATTCCCATTTAAAATGTGAACTACCTGGGGCACCTGGGTGGCTCAGTCAGTTAAGCGCCTGCCTTCAGCTCAGGTAATGATCCGGGGGTCCTGGGATAGAGCCCTGTGTCAGCCTCCCTCTCCTCCCAGCTTGTGCTCTCTTTCACTATCTGTCTCTCTCAAATAAATAAAATCTTTTTTAAAAACAAGATAAAATGTAAGCCTCCTTAAAGTTTGATTCTTTCTCTTTAAAGCCTATAATTAACAACTCTGGCTCATAGCTTCCTGAGGAAGCAAGAAATTCACTTCCTGAGGTATTAATGTTTTTCTCAGGCAAGCCTGTTGGTCATTCAAATCTGAGGCTTTCTCTCTTTTTTTAATGAGGTATGCCTGTAATTTATTTTTCAGATTCCTCCACGGGATTAAAAAGTCTTTTTCACATTGCATTGTCATGCTCCTTGCTCTTGGTCCTCTTTTCCATGTACTCATTCTTCAAGCATTTTCTCATCTCCTGACTGAGGTCATTGCAATGACCAAAAAAGTACCAGAATGCAGGGGCACCTGGGTGGCTCAGTCAGTTAAACGTCTGCCTTCAGCTCAGGTCATGATCCCCAGGTCCTGGGATCGAGCCCCTTGCTCAGCAGGGAGACTACTTCTCCTACTACACTTGTGTGCACGTGCACTCTCTCTCGCAAAAATAAATAAAATCTTAAAATTTAAAAAAATTTCTTTAACTGAACCTTCAGTCTAACTAGAAAGTGAAAATAGCGTTTTTCTCCAGCCTCATTGAGGTATAATTGACCAAATTGTATATATTTAAGGTGTACAACATGAGTTGATACAAGCATACATGGTAAAAAACATTTTAAGGACAGGAAAGAGAAAAATTTAGCACAAAATGAATATGATTTGACAATACGGTACTTTAAAAACAGACATCTGCTTAAAAATTTCAGTAGGGTCATACCTAGGTATATGGTATGGGAGGTTTGTGATTTTTAAAGAAATTATGAACGGTATTTTCAGAGACGCTTTTATTAAAAAGAGATGGTTTTTGAGGTTCTGAGGGCAAGGGGCATCGTCTGCTCCCCCAATGCCTCCAGAGTGAGTTCGTGCAACACAGCGGCACCCAGAAGGAAAGGGGTTTGTTTTCTCCAGCGCACGCAGCTCAGACCCCAACACTTAACTACAATTCCCATCTTCCTCCGGGCCTCGCACGTTTGGCTCCTCGGTCCCGCTGCGACCCCGGCAGCGCATGCGCGCAACCTTTTCCGTCACCTTGCAGACTGCAGAGGCTGGGCGGGGCTCCTCGACGCTCGCGGGACGGTACCGCCCTCCGACCGCTCCCCGAGGCTTCTCTTCGGACCGTTACCCTCGAATGAGGAACGAGCTGGGAGGGAAGGGAGGGGCTGCGGCGGCGCTGGCACAGCCCGCCGGGCCCGGGGCCGGGGGCGGCGAGGTCACGTAACGGCTGCTCTGGCGTCCGCCCGGGGAGGGGGCGCCTTCCCCGGCAGCCGGAGCCCTCCTGCGCGCGCCGCGGCTCCGAAACAGTTACCGGCTCGTAAACAACAGCTGCGCGCGCATCCGCATCAGCTGGCGCCGGGATCCCGCACCTGCGACCTCCTCCTCCCCTCATCCCCGCCGCCCCCTCCTGCTTAACCCGAGCCAGCCTGCGAGGCCATCTCCTCTCTTGCTAGGACCCGAAGGAAGAACGGCGAGGGGCTGACCTGCGCCGCGGCCCTGGTGGGGGAGAAAGCATCCTCCGGCAAAGGGGTGGCCCGTCCTGTCACACGCAGGAGAAACCCAGCGAGCCGACCGTGGGCTCGATGGACTAGCAACGACCTGCCACGACCCTGAGTTGCAGTCCGAGGGATCTTGATCCGCTCGCTAGCTGCCTCGTTCCAGATCCTAGGAACCGTTCTGCCAGAAGAGCGGGTGGACCACCCCCGCAGACCTCCTGGAGACGGGAATCCGCTCTGCCCCTGCATCCTCTGGTCACCCTTTTCATTCTCTTCTATCCAGTAGCGTGGGGTATTTTTCCCGTTATGCATGCTCATCTCTCCCACCAGACCCAGGTGGATTATTGGCCTCCCAAACATCGGCTGGCTCTACACACACCACCCAGCCAGACCTGTGGGGTATTCACCTGATACACAACAGGTGGCGGGTGTACACCGTTTCGCAAATTGATCTGTGCTATATTCATAAGGGTGGGCCTGCGCGCACTTTGCTCAACTAGAACCGTGGGACATTTACCAGATAAAAGACTTAACTACCTCGGCGGAAACCTGGGGGTCGAGGGGAGAAAGGCTTCACCTGCTTCTCTGAGACCATGGCACTGAGCCCGCAGCCCTGGACCAGGGGAGACAGCTAGATCACTCTTCTTTCTGAAGGAACGAAGTTCCACGAGATTGGCATCGTTTTGTCTTTTTTTTTTCCTTAAATATTTACTGGTAGTGCACTTTCTAGGATAGTCCGTTTGAATTGAGTAGGATTCTTATTTGGGACTTTTTGTGTGGTGTAAATCAAGGTTATTGAGGGTTTTTTAAAAAGTTGTCTTTTCTATTTTTGCAATCAAAAGCGTAGGAGAAAGGATTTTGCGGGGTTTTCCTTTTTTCTTTGTTCTTATAAAGGAAAAGAGAATAATGCATCCTCCAGAAACCACCACCAAGATGGCTTCAGTTCGGTTCATGGTGACACCAACGAAGATCGATGACATTCCAGGTTTGTCAGATACCAGCCCGGACCTCAGCTCCCGATCCAGTTCCCGAGTAAGATTTAGCTCACGGGAAAGTGTGCCTGAAACAAGCCGTAGTGAGCCTATGAGTGAGATGTCTGGAGCCACCACTTCACTAGCAACTGTTGCACTGGATCCAGCTAGTGACCGGACTTCTAACCCCCAGGATGTTACGGAGGGTAAGTGGGAACACAGATGACAGGATACTTTAATTACTGGCTTATTTATCTGGTTGATTTCCATTATACAGTAATCATCAGGAACCGAGCAATCTCTTTTTGAGATGCCTAGGAACCCTTTGGAATAATGGTTAGCACGATGACTGTAGTAATAACTTTGGCATGTGGGAAAGAAAGTAGATTTCTATTTTTACTTCATTTTTGCCTCCTTGGAATTGAAATGAGTGGTTTTGGTTAAGGGTGAATATCAAAGAATTTAATAGTTTTTCAGCGCAGAGAATCCTGGATTGTAAAATTTAGTGGAGAGCAAGCTTTGGGGCTCTATTACAGTCTGCTTTTAAGGCTAGTTACTAGCAGTAGTTATTGATCACCTTTAGTTATTAGCTTTCCTACAAAGACTTCAGATATTGTATCACAAAATTCTTTTTGAAAATGTATATTTTACAGAGACAGTGGTTCAAGAAGCTAAGTTCACATGAGGCTGGTGGATCTATTGTGCTATCCTGTGGAATGGAGAAATTCTGAAGAGGCTTTTAGGGCCTGATTCCCATATAATTTTGTAAAGAGGCTTTTAGGGCCTGATTTCGACATAATTTTTTCACTTTGAACTTTATATGGGATGTATTGAGTCTCTGTAATCAGGAAGTAGTGGTACACAAGCCACTTCTGTCTTACTTCACCACTGCAGACCTTTAGCTGCCTAAACGAATTTGTGTTAGCTGGTTTGGAAGTTTTTACTGGATTTAGTGGGAGGAGGTGACGGAAGAGAGAAATGAGATAAAACGGGAAGGTCATAACACTTTTCAGACTGTGGGGTAGAAAAGTTTGAGAATTGCTGTACTGCTTTATATGTTTAGTTTTGTGCTAAATTCTGACATAGATATGTCAAGTAATGAAAATTTCTCTTAAGAATCTTAAAGACTCTTAAAATGGTATTCTACCCAAATTTGAAAACCATAGCTTCAGCTACTGACTTGACATTTTCCGGTGTCAGGAAATACTGTTCCTCTTAACCTAAAGGGTGCAGGAAACCAGAATGATTTTAGTTCCTCATTTCAGTTTGTGTCTTTGAATGTTTGGAAACAAGGTAGATTTGGTAAAGTTTGTAGTACTCGAATTCACTTGACTGACTTATTTTATGGAGATATGGACTTATCTATTTACAACTTCTTGACAAACTTTATACCATGTACCATGGTATTAAAGTTACATTATGGAATAAAAATAATTTATCATTTTCTCTTCCTCAAATTCTAAATTGTTGTTTTAGTTTATATCCATCATACTATATTTAGGTTGTAAAAATACCAGGTATAGACTATAACTGTTAATTTTTTTATTGCTGTAATTGTCGCTAGACAATTTATAGCTGAATGTTGTTAGACTTGTGACTTATATGTTATGGAACTGTACTTTTAATCTGTTTAAAAAGTGGACTTGAGTAATGTGTTAGCCTTGTGGAACAGGATCCTGATCCAGGCTGCTGTTCTGACCTTATTTACAAGCATTCTTTACAGTATAGAGTGGTGTCATTTTACGTGATGGGGTAAAACTGGGACATGTCTAGGTGAAATCTATGCTGTCTAGGTGGTTATAGAAGTTAAAGCTTGGCTCTCTTTCTAACATAGTCCTTAATGTTTAAATGCTCTGGTACCAAATGAAAGAGAAATCAATAGTCCAGCCATTAGATTGCAATTTCCACCATATTCTCAGGAAACTAGAGATAGAAAACTATTTTCCAGTATATTCTCAGGAAATGACCTATTTTTTTCTCTTTCTATCTTCTAAAATAAATTCTTATGACAACTATAATCTTATATATTTTCCCCACTATCGGAGGGACTGGTCAAAAATACAATTATTTCATCTTTGGCTTCTTAATCTGTGGATACCCTTGTTAGACTTAGATATAGATCTTTACAGGATGCTGTTGTCAAGAAAATCAAGGACACAGTGATCTACTCTTGTCTCTGGGCTGGCATTATTTTAGGAAAACAACACTGCGTTTTCTGCAGTTGATTCTGTCTTTAAGCTCATAGTGTATTTCAAAATTGTGTTTGCTATTTTAATATTTAGAATTCTGTGACTTTTTGGCCTTTTATACATCCTTCCATGATTGTGACATTGGTATGATTATCTCTCCTTTCTCCACAATTCCCATGCCTCCCACATTTCTTCCACATTTAAGCTTCCCACCTTAAATTTGTCATATGCTTTTTACTCACATTACATTGCACAGTGGCGGGTGAGGGGGTGGGGTGGTGTGAAACAGGAAGTTTTAAATACTTATTCTATCTGTTTTAATTTTTTCTACTGTTGGCCTTTTGAGTAGATAACTATTTTTCTGTTATCAGTTTTTTTTTAAGATCTTCCTTATTAGAGAGCACACAAGTAGGCAGAGCAGCAGGCAGAGGGTGAGGGATAAGCAGGGAGCCCGACCTTGTGGGGGCTCCATCCCAGGACCCTGGGATCATGACCTGAGCCGAAGGCAGACGCTTAACTGAGCTACCCAGGCGCCCCTGTTATCAAAGTATTTATAATTGTCCTTTCGGTTTGTTAAGCTTCCCTTAGAATTGATGGGACTGTGCAGTTGGTAAATAAAAACAAGAATCTTAGTCTGTACTTGCTTATACATGAACAGTGCCTTAAAGATACCAGGAACTGTTGAGAGTGGATAGCTTTGGAGAGTTATGAAAATAGAGTGGAGGGTGGGAACTTCCCTTTACCTAAACAGTTCAGAAGGGCATGTACAATTTTTTATATCGAAGGTATATCACTTTTATAATACAAATTTTAAGAGGCATAGCATGTTAGGGAACCTCAGGTGATCAAGAATTGAGTTCTGGGGAAAAAAATTGAATTCTGGTCAAACTCCATTTTAAAAACTGAGGAAACTAAGGCTCACAGAGATGGTTATTTGTAGCTCACAAAGTTGCAAAGCCAAGACTGAAGCACAGGCCTCCTGACTTATATCCAGTGCTTTCCATATATCATTTTGTCTCTGCCATAATGAACATTTTTTACATTTGCCTCAAAACCATCTGGCTATCTTAAATGATTGTTGAAATAATAATTCCCAAAAAAGAGCAGGGAACATATTTTTATATGTCTTACACAGTATCTAATACATTTCATCCTTTTACAATTTAACACATACTCCCTGAGGCTCTGATATTTGTGAGGCACTACAGTAGGAATTATAGGAAATCTGTAGATGAGATAGTCTCTGCCTTTGGAGAGCTTGTGGTCTGGTGATGAAAATGACAAGTACCCTTTATCCATTCCTTCGCCATTTACTGAACACTTTTTTTAAAAAGATTATTTATTTGAGAGAGAGAGAGAGAGTACAAGCAGGGGGGAGCAGCAGGCTGAGGGAGAAATGATGTGGGACTCGATCCCAGGACCCCTGGATCACGACCTGAGCCGAAGGCAGATGCTTAACCGACTGAGCCACCCAGGCGTCCTTACTGAACACTTATTAGGGGTCAGGTCCTGTTGTCAGTGTTAAGGATGCAGGACCAAGAAAAAGAATCCAATAACTATTCTACAGAAAGTTATGATCTAATAGAGAAAACAAATGTTCATATAGATCATAATGTTGTATAAGTGCAACAATAAAAATAGAAAAATACGAAAAAAGGAAAAATGCAGCCCGCTGTAGAATAATATAATAGATACAGCAAAGGAAAATGATGAACTGTGGTAAAAAATGGAGACGGAGACTGGAGGACTTGGTGGGGTGAGGTGGTAGTGGAGGATGTAGAAGGTTTAAAGATTGTGGTCGAACAGTTGGATGTTAGAATTAATGGTTTCAGAGTTGGGGCAATTCCAGTGTTAACATGATCTAGTGTGCAGCCTTGGGAGTGGGTTTTTGAAGTGGAGTAAAAGTAGAAGCCATTTAAGTCAAGGAGCCCTAAATATACCAACTTCAAGGGTGGCTGTTACCAAGTTTTTATTGGGGGGGTATTAGGTGGTAGAGATGCAGAAATAACTTAGGTAAGTCCCTTCTTCAAAGAGTCACCTTCTCTCTCAAACTTTTTCTGATTCAACCCCACACTCAGATAATAGATCATTTCTTTATATCCCTATATCCCTTATACAGAGTATTACTATAGCACCTATTTCACTTAATTTTGTTGTTTTTGTTTATATGTTATCTTTCTCAATTAGGCTAATAGGGTTCTCATGGACAGGGACACAAAGTTGTCTCTGCATCATCAGCACCTAGTATGGTGTGTGATGCTACATATAATTTGCACTCAATAAAATATATATTGAGTTGAAGATCTTCTAGACTAAAAAAGATAGAAATCTAAACAAAAATTAAAAACATACTATGATAAAGGCAAGTGAAATGTACCCAATAGAGCATTGATGCTTCATCTGGCTGCATGTTGGAATGATCTAGAGATCTTTTTAGAAAATACTTCTGCCCCTTATCTAGGGATTCTGATTTAATTGCATCAGTAGTTTTTAAAAACTTTTCAAAAATCTGATTTCTAACAGAATGCCAGAGTTGAAGACCAGAGCCCCAAAGGAAAGAGTGATTAATGCTGTACCTATGGGAAGACCTTTCCCACCTGATTGGGATTTCACTGAGTGGATAGGCACAGCAGGCTTTTCCTTAAATGTTAGTAGGTCTAATAGAATAGAATATTTATCTGCCCTTGGAGCCATTACACTACACATGTGTTTAGCCTATTTGATCTACCAATTTTATGTGTTATTGGTAGGTCTCATAAATGTCTCTCATGCTAAGGTTAAATCAGAATAATGATTGATTAAGCAACTTTGAAAGTTATCTAGGTTTTTTTTCATAAGAACATGTTTCAGAGTACTAAGTACTTTTCTGTACTTCTCCAAAAAATTTCTAATTTTTTGCCCCAAACCAAAATAAGTGAATTACATTGTTTTGCCAATCAAAGGTGAATATTATAGTTGGCCCTTGAACAACACAGGGGTTAGGGGTGCCAGCCCCCATGCAAGAGAACATTTGAATATCATTTTTTACTCCGCCCCCCCCACCCCGCTAACCTTGACTGCTAATAGCTTACTGTTGACTGGAAGCCTTACCGATAATATAAAGTCAATTAACAATTTTGTATGTATTCTATACTATATTCTTACAATAAAGTAAGCTAGAGAAAAGAAAAGTTACTGAGAAAAATCATAAGAGTGGTGCCTGGGTGGCTCCATCGGGTAAGTGTCTGCTTTCGGCTCAATCCCAGGATCCTGGGATCATGACCTAAGCCAAAGGGCAGACACTTAACCGACAGAATATCCAGAAATAATACTTATTTTCACAACTGGGTAATTTATATCTAAGATGCATGTAAAAAACTTAATTGATTTATTTTTTTTATAGTTGAGCAGTGTGCTAATTTCCAAATAAAATTCTAAGAATTATTAGGATATATATATAGAAAACATTCTTCCCTTGAGAGGTTCTTTCCTTTCCTGAAAAATCATGTTTTGATATTTTTTCATTTTAAAGATTTTGTCAGAGAGAGAGAGCACAAGCAGGAAGAGGGCAGGCAGAGGGAGAAGCAGGCTCCCCACTGAGCAAGGAACCCATTGCGGGACTCAATCCCAGGACTCTGGGGTCATGACCTGAGCAGAAGGCAGGTGCCTGACCTACTGAGCCACCCAGGCGTTCCAGATACCTTTTCATTTAAAAAAAGTCATTTCCTTAGGAGCTATGATGGGATTTCTCATCCAGAAGAAAATTGAAACTGATAAGGTTAAGTAACCTACTCAAGGTCATACAAGTAATAAACTAAAGAACAGTGATTTAAACCCAGGTGTGTGTGATTTTAATATCAGTATTCCTGTTATTACACTTACACTTCCTCTACTATACTAACATTGGTTGGCTCTGTTGAAACATTTAGTAAGAAGCATAAAAGAAATGCAATTTTTATGTTCGGTGTACATTTTTGCAGCTTTTTGCCTTGCATTGGGGACATGAAAGGAAACAGTTTATTGTTTTTATTATTCAAAAAGAGGTAGTAAAATGACATGTTTCCTGAATCATTTTAAGGTTCTATGTTCCTGAAAGGAAATCTGGCCTAAAAATATGTATTTTAAAGTTTTTATTTTTAAGTAATCTCTGCACCCAATGTGGGGCTGGAATCTACAACCCTAAGATTAAAAGTTGCATGCTCCACTGATTGAAACAGCCAGGTGCCCCTCTTTCAGTGTCTTTTAAATAAATGGTCTGCAAATACCCAGGGCAGCTTAGTAATGCTGAATTATACAGTTATTGATTTAATACAGTCATTTCCCCTGAAGTTAATGAATATTCTTATTTTGACCCAAGTTTCAGTAGATCTATTTGTTTTTGGGTTTTTTTTATTTTTGTTTTTTTGTTTTGGTAATCTCTACATCTCTACCCCCAATGTGGGGCTAGAACTCACAACCCTGCAATCAAGAATAGCATGTTATACTGACTGAGCCAGCCAGGCACCTCGCAGATCTATTTCAAAATGGAGTTTTGTTGCAAGGGAGGAAAGAAGCAATAACTTATTTAAAACAACAACAACAACAATAACAAAAAAACCACTTGTTCTCATAGGTGAAATTAACAAGAAAATTTTGTTTTGAATTGTGTTTTCATTTTCCTTTCTTTACATTTTTAGAAATATGACTTAAGTTTTGACCATGTGTTGCAGTTTCATTTTCTAAACACTGTTTGCAGTGTTGATTAGAAGCCTATCTAGCAAGTATTTAATAATGAATTAAATGAAATGAAATTCTGAGTGAGTTACTGAGTAGTCCATGTTCATAGTGCCAGTGCTGTTTTTGGTTGGTGATTCTTGGGTCCTATAATATCTAGGCTGTAATGACATTCGACTAATGAAAGAGATGGGCAGCCTTATATAGGGAGTTGTAATGTTGTAGAAAAGGAAAGAGTGGAAGCTGAGGACTCTGAGTACACAGAGGCTTTTGATAATGCCTTCTTTAGTATTTGGGTCAGCAGCCAAAATGGGCGACATAGCTATCAAATTAACTCGCCATCAACTATCCTTCTACTGCATTCTTTCCTTTAGTGAAGACTCACAGCTTTCGTCCCTGAAGAAATAACGAGGCAAGGTAGTAGTATGTTTCTAAACATTCTGTCTCTGCTTACACCACACTGTACGTACAGTCCTGGTTTAAGATTGCCTTTTATTTTATAGTGAAGTAGATAACATGACTGTGAGCTCCTCGAGGGCAGGAGCAGTGCCTCATTCTCCATTGTATTCCTCTTTCCTGGCACACAGTGGGCATTCATATATGTACTGAATAACGCATGCTTTCTTCAGCTTCAGTAAAGCATGAGATTTTCCTGATGTTTTGGTTTGGAGAAGTCTCTGTCTTCCTTGCAGTACAATACGTTGAGTCCATCAGACAATAAGGTCTTTTATGTATTGTCTTTCAGTTGCTAGCCCCCAAATATGTCATATATTCATCACTGATGCCATTTTATAAAAATCCATTTTCATAGACAATTTTTGGTAATTCTGAGATTTAGGAATTTTAAATTCTTACTGTCCATGATAGTTGGTCTTCACCAAAGTAATTGATTAACTCATTAAATTCTTTCTATAATTGTTCACATAATAAGGCATAATTTAGAATTTGTGATCATTTTGATATTTTAAACCATTATTTACAGTCCAGTGTCTGAAGGAGAAAAAGGGTTTGCTGATATGCTAAATAAGGAAAATATATACACATTTTCTGCTTAAGAATGAAAGTCAGTATACTTTTACAGCTATAGCTCTAAATTTAAGTAATGAACTGCTTATTCTCTGCCAGTAAAATGTTTACAACATTCTGTAGCACAGCCATTTGGAGTATAGTATGTAAATGGTGCTTGTCCATGAGCTGTTTACTTAACCTGTCTGTGAGGAGATAAATTCAGAAATTGACAGTTTTTAAAAACTTGGATAGCAGTTTGATAGAGCAATTTTATGTCAAATCTGAATATAAAAATTAGAACTTGTGTTTTATATATTTTCCATTTTTCTAGTATTTCATATGAATTGTGAATATAAAGAAAAATAGTCCTTTACCAGAGGTAATTCGCAAAGCACTGTCCTTTTGACTGTTTGCCTAACCTTTTGAATGATACCACGTGAGGTATTGTTTCCCTACCAGTGGCCCTTTGAAGCTTGAGTAATTGAATGGGGGTCAAGGAGTGGGTTAGTCCTTCAGGCAAGTCTGATATTTTCCTTAAGAATCCCTGCTCTAACACGTGACCTCTTTCCTCTCTTAATATTTGAAGATAGGAAGTTAAAAATTTTTGGAACTCCTGTACCTTTTTAGAAGTTCTATAATTCAGACATTTTAAAGAAATTCTATAATTCAGATCTTTTTCCTGTCAAACAACATTCTCTTAATAAGATAAATTATTACAGATTTGTTGTTAGATTTATAGAATGAAGAGTATGAAGGGTTTACAACTGAGAATAAAACATAATTAACCTTTGTTGCTCAAAGTTTATCATAAATTTACCTTGACCAAGAAAATTAAAGCTTCATGTAGTTTTCTACTTATATTTAGTTGCTGGCTGGTGGTTACAATGATTCAGTGAGAATGTATATCCTAAATATTTTGAAGTAATAACATGCTACATTAGAAGCAACTGCTTGGGAAAAAAACAAAAAGCAACTGCTTGGAAGTAGGTTATACTTTCTTTACTATTTTTTGTAAAAATACCATTTGTAATAGACCAAATACTATAAGCACAAAACTATTGTTTATAATTTTAAAGTTTCTCTCAAGTGTGGCTGTTTATTAATAGTAGGTAAAGTACTCTGAATGGATCTTCAAATTCAAGAGTTTAGGAGAGATTCATAAGATTTGAATCTGTTCCAAATCAGAATCCGTTCTTTGCACACTGCTCCCACCAAATTTGTGTGTGTGTGTGTATGAGAGAGAGAGACAGAATTCTATGAAAAGGTGTAGACAGATGAGTTAAGTCTACATTGTGTGTATTTCATGGAACTTAGTCTGCTCTATTTTATACTTTCCCAGCTTTTTAATAGTATGCTGGTACCATTGATCAAGCTCTAGTTGCACTTTTTATTAAAAAAAAAAAGAATACTATTTAATGTGTTACTAAAACCTTAACATTATATCTGCAAGATGCTCTCGAGCAGAATGACATTTGGTAAAACTCATGTGTTCAAAATGTATGTGGCTTTTTAATTCCAGGGATTTGCTTACTGCTCACTTATTATAGAAGTTTTCTTGCATTGTGGATCCATTTTTAGCATGAATTACTAAATTCTTAAGAATCACTTCAGCTGGGCACCCGGGTGGCTCAGTCAGTTAAGCATCTGTTTTCGGCTCAGGTCATGATCCTAGGCCTAGGGATCGAGCCCCACATCCGACTCCCTGCTCAGCGGGGAGTCTGCTTCTCCCTCTATCCTTCCCCCCTGCTCATGATCTCTCTGTCTCTCTCACTCTCTCTCTCTCACTCAAATAAATGAATAAAATCCTTAAAAAAAAAAAAAAGAATCACTTCAGAACACAGTGTGGTTCTAGATTATTTGTGTATGGCTTTTGTACAATACAGTTCTCAGGTTCTGAGAACAAATAAGAAATACATATATGATTCACTCTAAAACTGAGTGATGTAGTATAACAGTATAGTACAACCTGAAAGAATCCTTGTGTTGAAAATAATTTCCCACTGACTTTTCCTTGTATAAGTCTTTTCACTATATCTAATTTGTCTTTTTTTTTTTAACAAATGGGTTGAATAAAACTAAATGGTAGTTGTCATGAGCTGTTAGCTGTGATTAAAAAGAAGCAGTTGGGTAGTGTAGCATGGTAAACTATACTTTTAAAATATTACCCATAGTAGATCCATTCTTCTAAAGAATGGGTAGGCATGCTTTTTTAAAAAAACACATAACGGGGCGTCTGGGTGGCTCAGTCAGTTAAATGTCTGCCTTTGGCTCAGGTCATGATCCCAGGTTCTGGGATCGAGCCCTGCATCAGGTTTCCTGCTCAGCAGGGAACCTGCTTCTCCCTCTCCCTCTGCTGCTCCCCCTACTTGTTTTCTCTCTCTCTCTCTAAAATAAATAAATAAAATCTTTAAAAAAAATAAAAATCAGACATAATGTAGTCACAAAGTTTTACTGAAACTGATTAGTAAAATAAATACAATATGTATAATATTTGGCCTAATGTACAAAGCACTATGGGAGTAGTGCCATTATAAATGCCCTTTTTGCCTTAGCCTGCCCTTTGTCTTACTACTTAAAAATACCATAGTTTTTTTTAAATGTAAAACTAAATATTTCAAGTCTGTATGATGACTCTGATTTCAAACAGTATTCAACACTATAAAATCAAAGTACAGGACTACCATCTATGTAACTGCCTGAATTTTATGTGAAATGGAATTTGACCCATAAGTGATTTGCTTTATACTTAGATCTAAAGATCTTTTATAAAGCATTCAGTGAACTTGTTTATTGTATTTTTTTCCAACATTTTATTGTGACAATTTTTAAACATACAGAAGAATCGAAAGAACACATCTGTATCTTTATCCTCCAAATGCTACAATTAACATTTTGCTATATTTGTTTTACCACATATTTATCCCTTCCAGTAGATCCATCTATTTTTGAAGCATTTTAAAGTAAGTTGCAGGCATCATTTATGCTTCAAATCTAAATACTTCTGTATGCATATAATTAATATGTAATATATAACTTAAAATGTTTTTGAGATTCATCCATGTTGTTGAATCTATCAGTAGTTTACTCCTGGTTATTGTTGAGTAACAGTCTATTGTATGAATATACAACAGGTTCTTTATCTTATTGATGGATAACCAGTCTGTTTCCTATTTGGACTGCTATGAATAAAACTACTATAAACATATTTGTTCAAAATTTATTTTAAAAAACCTGCCAGACCAGGGTGCCTGGGTGTCACAGTCAGTTAAGCTTCTGACTCTTGGTTTTGGCTTGGGTCATGATCTTGGGGTCTTGGGATACAGCCCTTCATCAGGCTCGGTGCTTGGAGTGGAGTCTGCTTGGAATTCTCTCCTTCTCCCTCTGCCCCTCCACCCTGCGCAAGCATGCGTGTGCTCTCTCTCTCTAAAATAAATAAACCTTTAAAAACAAAAACTGCCAGACCTCTTTCCAAAGTGGTTGTATTATTTTATATTCCCACCAACATTTGCTCTACATCCTTGCCAACAGTTTTTTTTTTTTTTTAAGATTTTTCTTATTTATTTGACAGAGAGAGAACACAAGCAGAGGGAGCAGCAGAGGGAGAGGGAGAAACAGGCTCCCCGCAGAGCAGGGAGCCTGATGCAGGACTCGATCCCAGGACGCTGGAATCATGACCTGAGCTGAAGGTGGATGCTTAACCGACTGAGCCACCCAGGCATCCATCCTTGCCAACAGTTTTAATGATGATTTTAATTTGCATTTCCCTGAAAGCCTGCAATGTTGAACACTTTTTCAAGTGCTTATTAGCCATTTATATAACTTCCTTTATGAATTGTCTAGTTAAATCTTTTTTTCCACTTTTTTTTGAGATTTTTATTTATTTATTTGATAGAGAGAGAGAGCACAAGCAGGCGGAGTGGCAGGCAGAGGCAGAGGGAGAAGCAGGCTCCCCACTGAGCAGGGAGCCCAATGTGGGGCTCGATCCCAGGACCCCGGGATCATGACCCGAACCAAAGCCAGTTACTTAACCAACTGAGCCACCCAGATGCCCCATTTTTTTCCCCACTTTTTACTGAGTTTTTGGTCTTTTAATTATTGAGTTGTAGAGGATTTTTATATATTCAAGATACAAGTCCTTTGTCAAGTACATGTTTTAGGAGTATTTCCCCCCAGTCTCTGACTTGTGTGTTCATTTTCATAATGGTGTCAGTTGTATTTTTTCCCAACATTTTATTATGAGAATTTTCAAACATATGGAAAGTTGAAAGACTTCTATAGTGAACACCTATACACCCACCAGAGTCTATGATTAACATTTTACTCTACTTTTCCTAACACATATCTGTCCATCTATCTAAGTAATCTCTACACCAAATGTGGGGCTCCAGCTTACAACTGCTAGATCAAGAATCGCATGCTCTACCAACTGAGCCAGCCAGGTGCCCCCATTGTCATAGTTTATTGTACTTTAAATAGCTATTTCTAATTTTTAAAAAGGATTTATTTGAGAGAGAAAGCGAGAGAGAGCACGGGGGAGGGAGGAAGCAAAGGGAGAGGGAGAGAAACCCAGGCGGACTCCACACTGAGCACGTTGCTCAGAGGGGTAAGGGGGCACTTGATCTCAGGATCCTGAGATCAGACCTGAGCTGAAACCAAGAGTAGATGCTTAACCAACTGTGCCATCCAGGCACCCCTGTTTCTTACATTCTACCTTCTCTATCTAATCACTCCCCACACAGCACTCACCTCAGCTTTACCAGTCCTCCCCCAAACTTTTTCTGTATTACTTTAAACTTGCCTTCAATTTTTTATGCTCCTGCACTTTTATCTACAGTCCACCCTAAAAGAGAACTATTTTAAAATTGCTGGGCACTGTGCTATCAAAGCATCAAGTTGGTAAATAAATTCTCCTGTCAAAGATTAACAGGAATGTGTTACCTTCCTACTTCTTTAGTTTGAGGATTTTTTTTTAATTTTTTTATTGTTATGTTAATCACCATACATCACATCATTTGTTTTGGTGTAGTGTTCCATGATTCATTGTTTGTGCATAACACCCAGTGCTCCACGCAGAACGTGCCCTCTTTAATACCCATCACCAGGCTAACCCATCCCCCTACCTCCTCCCCTCTAGAACCCTCAGTTTGTTTTTCAGAGTCCAAAAAATATGGAACGCTTCACGAATTTGCGTGTCATCCTTGTGCAGGGGCCATGCTAATCTTCTCTGTATTGTTCCAATTTTAGTATATGTGCTGCCGAAGCGAGCACGAGGAATTGTTTTAGAGGGGAGAAGTGACAGGATAACACTTGTACATAGGCTTATACACAGATTTATAATTAAGTCATTGTTCGTGTCCATCAACTGTAGATGATTAGCCATAGTTCAAGTCTCTTTATTAAATAAATATGAAAGGCAAGATCCTATTGGAAATATCCCGTGGCACAGAAGTATTAAAGAACTTGGAACCCAGGGGTGCCTGGGTGGCTCAGTGGTTGGGTGTCTGCCTTTGGCTCAGGTCATGGTCCCAGGGTCCTGGGATCAGGCCCCGCATTGGGCTCCCTGCTCGGCGGGAAGCCTGCTTCTCCCTCTCCCACTCCCCCTGCTTGTGTTCTCTCTCTCAGCTGTCTCTCTCTCTGTCAAATAAATTAAAAAATTAAAAAAAAAAAGAACTTGGAACCCAGAATATGATATTGAAATCTCTGACAATTTGGTAGTTAAGTTCCTTTGAATAAATTAGAGTAGCTACCTGAGTTGTTAAGTATGGAAAAATCACTAAGGGCACACCTCACCTGACTTAGTTCATTTCAAAGATAAAATAGTTACAAAGATAAAAATAGTTACAAAGATTTCTTAGGTGATAAACTTTTCTCTTTCCCCTTAGTAATTTGCAACCTTGGCTGCTTGTTAGAACCATCTGGGAGGTAGGGGAGCCTTTAAAAAGTGTTATTGCCCAGGCTCTACTCCAGAGCAATTAAATCAGAATATCTGGGATAGGACCCAGACATCAGTAGTTTTAAAATCTCCCCAGTTCACTACAGTGTGCAGCCAAGATTACAAATCAGTGCTATACAGGAACCCATGAAATTAAAGTTGGGGGTGTCTGAGTTTTCTTTCTTTGAAACTTCTGTGCCACCTACTAACAAGGGTACTACAGGTTTTTAGGTTGGGCTTCGCTATTTATAACTCTGTGACTTTGAGCAAGTTCCTTAGCCTAATGTTTCTGTGCTGATTAAATGAGACCATAATGAAAAGTTCCTAGTGCAGTGCAGAGTACAAAGTAGGTCTTCAACAACTATTGGCTTTCTTTTCTTTTAGAAATAGTATAGGAATAAATGAGGATTGTAAACCATCATTCCTTCTGTTAAATTTAGTGCAGTCTTACATGTCAGGTGTTAACTAACAACAAAGCTCTTATATTACATCATCAACATGGAAGTTAACACAGGGCTCAATTTACTAACTCCCTTATCTAAGTTCAGAGATAGGGCCTCAAACTCTGTAGTTAAAGTTATCAACTGAGCACTTGATACAGTTATCTGATAAAACACACCAAGAAGTAAATATGTTAAATGTGTTGAGGGAACAATACAACTCTTAAGCAGTGAGATTTTCTTGAATTTTCTTTCTTTAAAACACGATGTTTAAACTCTATAATTTAAAGTCTGAACTCTTTATAAAAATATTTTGCTCTTTTAAAACTTGGACTTTTGGAAATATTACTGTCTCTTCTTGGATTCGTAGCATTCACTACAGTGTCTAGAACTATGCCTTGTGTAAAATACGTAGACGTTCATTGAATACTTGTGGAATTAGTGTTCTCATCTGAACAATAATTACTATTTTTCATATACTTTAAAGCAACAACAGAAGTTTACAAATAAATTTCTTTCATTTTCTAAATTGATGTAGTGCCAGTTTTTCTTTAAAAGAAAAGTTTGTACAATGAACTGTTCCCTAATCTTTCTCGTGTGAAATATGAGGGCAGAGGTTGAGATCATGACGTGCATGTAGGGTTGGAAATAACTTAAGTGAAGGAAATGAGTGGGTGAGTACACAGTGGGCGGTAGTTCATGAATTCTGCCCACTCTCAGCTTTTGGCAGTTCTGGGAAAGCTGCCTAAACAGTTCTTGGGATTCTTGAGCTTAACAACCATAAGCAAGGGGTGGAGTGCTTACTCCTTTTGAGTGAATGATAAACACAGTGGAAGGCGTGTCTTCCAGCGTTCCACTCCCTTGGGGCTGTAGGTCACGTGAACAGAAAGTACTTCCCTATTCCCAGCCTCGGTCTCCCGTAGGCAGTGATTTGAGTCTGAAAGGGGCACAGCAAGGAAGAGGTAGTCAGGGAAAGTAGACTGGAAGGAAGTTTAAATACAGCGAGAGCAAAGGATTCCTAACTATAACAATGCCACACTTTACGGTGACAAAGGTAGAGGACCCAGAGGAGGGGGCAGCAGCTTCGGTCTCCAAAGAGGGACAGCCCAGCTTAGCAGAAATAAAAGCCCTGATTCAGCATTCGGATGAACTAGGTGAGTACTCAATTTAGGAGCTTTTAGAACCTATGGGGTCTTTTGTGAAAGAAATGGTAACTAAAATATTAAAAATACCTCCTTAAGGATGGAGAGAAAGTATTGTGGTTAAAGTCTTTTTCAGTCAACTGTTTCACTCCCTCGTATATCTGATAACTTCTCTCCTTTCACATTCTGGTTTGTTTTCCCCACAATGAGTTCTGTGTTCATTACCTACAGGTGAAATTGAATCAGTGGCAATATGTGAAAAGTTTTCAAGCGAAAAGAAAGGCACAGTAAAAGTCAATTTACGTGGAATTTAAACTGCACCTTTTGCTGGGACAGTTTAAATTATATCTGGAAAAGTACATAAAGGGGAAGAGTATGGTTCAGTAGTTTTGTACAGTAGACGCTGCACTTGTGACTTCTCAGGTTATTCAGTATTTTGCCTCAGTTTACCAGTTAAACATTAATTCAGTAGCGAATGGTCTAAGAACTCTTTAATGAAAGAAGTACGGTAGATCATTTTGATGACTAGCATAGCATCGGGTTTAGTAAGTTTGATGAATGTGATTATCCCTATTATTTTCTCTAAATGGTAACAGTTACACTTGCTGGGGGAATTGTGGTTTTGAATTTTTAAATATGCAATTAAAATGTTAGTTAATATTGCATTAAATATAGATGTAGTTTGAAGCCCTTTATTTTTCAAGTCTATAAGTTTCATAAATTGTCAAAAAACTTCTCTAGTATATGAATATAGGCTAAGAGAATAATCTCTCAAAATTGCTTTTAATTCCATGACTCTAACTTTTCTTTATAGCTGGTAACACATAATTACTTTCTGTAAACTGCTGTTTACTGTCTCTTGTCTTTATGAATTTTTAAGAATCTCTAACTTACAAAGACTACAAAAAAAAATTCCTTTTATTTTTTTCTTCTAGTGAGAGAATTTACCAGGGGGAGATATGATTTTTATGGAAAGTCTTTGCCAGGTTATTTTCATTTTGCTGAATAGTCAAGGGTGATAAATTGAAGTGTTTAGCCTACTTTGAACTTGAACCTAGTTCTCCACAACTTTAGCTCAAGGAAGTTAAGGTTTTATTTTCCTGATTGTGTGTGTTTGAAGTTAATACTTTCTTAGTTGCTTATGTTTGCTGCCCTTAGATTTTAATCCCTTTAGACTTTGGCTTTACTATTGTCTTAATTTCACACAGTGCAAACAAGTGAAGTCTATCTGTACCTCATTTCACTTGTCATTGGTTTTTTATTTCATTACCACCTCTGCTCTGTTTTATTATTTCATCTTTACTGGTCCCATCATGTTTGGTGAAATCTGCTTTCCTCACATTGCAACACTGTTGAAGTCATTTAATCTATTAGCAACTACCTAGAAAAGCTGTAAAAAATTTTTGATAGTAGCCAACTTTGTAGTAAGTGACATGCTAGGCTTAATTTATGTTCTTCCATAGTTATTGCTTTGGGCAAAGAAGTGACAGATATAATCTAACTTGAATTTAATAAGGCTTTTTATTTTGGCGTTTTCCATGAGAGCCCAAAAGTGTCCACTTGAATGAACTGTTGTTTGGTAAGTGAACAACTGATGGGAATATATTATCTAAATCGTATCTTCTTTATTGTAGGGTTAAATTAGAGGGGAAGGAGGGAAACATGGGGAAAACTTAAAAAGTTTTTTGTTTGTTTTTTAGGATTATGACATTTTTGAGGATAGATGTTATTTTGGGAGCAGTTGCTTAAAACGTAGTAAGTTTTAGCCCCCTCTTCTTCTGAGTTAAAAATCTAAATTGATTGTGGTTTTGTGGCAAGCACTTCTAACACTAGCCTGTTTTGTAACCAGTTGCTTTTTTTCATGTTTTTCTGTCTGTATCTGTGAGGAGAGAAAAATACGTACTGTCATATATATGATTTTTTTTTTAAAGATTTTATTTATTTATTTGACAGAGACATAGCAAGAGCAGGAACACAAGCAGGGGGAGTGGGAGAGGGAGAACCAGGCTTCCCGCAGAGCAGGGAGTCCGATGTGGGGCTCGATCCCAGGACCCTGGGATCATGACCTGAGCTGAAGGCAGACGCTTAACGACTGAGCCACCCAGGCGCCCTACATACTGTCATATAAATGGAACATATTTAGAAAGCAAAGCCTTCTTTAAAATGTGTTCTCTCAAAGGTGATATTTATTTGAACTAGACAGGTAATTTGAGATAAAATAGAAATACGAATATAGACAATCTAAACTAATTTTAAGAAGTACATTAATCCCTGCCAGGCTAACTACTAGAATGTCAATCTAGTAGAACCCTGCTTAATTAGTTTTGAAGGGAAAAGCAGCAACTCAGACTTCCTAACACCCCCTTTTTTTTTTTAACTTTATTTATTTGAGAGAATGAGCACGCGAGTGCAAGCGCACAAGCAGAGGGAGCAGTAGAGGGAGAGGGAGAAGCAGGCTTCCCACTGAGCAGGGAGCCCAATGCAGGGCTCGATCAGGGCTCGATCCCAGAACCCTGGGATCGTGCATGACCTGAGCTGAAGGCAGACGCTTAAGGACTGAGCCACCCAGGTGCCCCTCTTAACATCTTTCTTGACTGTTTTCCTCCTTCCCCGTCCAGTTTAGGTGCCCCATCCTATGTTTTCCCAGCAGCCTGTCCATGGAGATCCTATGAAACACATCTGTATTGCAGTCATCTGTTAACTTGTCTCTCTTCCCCCACCCGACTCACTGTCGGTCCTTGAGGATAGAGACCTTATCAAATCATTTGTGTATCTCCAAATCCAGGTGAATTGCACATAAGAGGCTATTCAGTGAATAGACTTTTTCTCTCTCTTTTAAGTTCACTAAACACACATTCAGTGCAAATGTCATGCCAGGTTTTGGACTTTTTTCTTAAGGCTACAAAGGCACAGAAAGTATAAGTTCCCCACCAAAGGCAGCAGAATGGCTTTGGAGCCAGGGACCTGGCTTTGAATCCCAGTCTTACTAATTATTACTAATTAAGAGTAGTGATAATTTGTATTAATTATTACTTGAGTGACTTTGGGCAAGTTATTTAACTTCTCTAACCTTACTTTACTCGTTGATAAAAAGAATAACAGTACCTACTTTACATGGTGGTTGTGAATTACACGGGAAAATGAATATAAAGCACTTAACACATGTGTGACACAGCAAAAATAAGAGCTGCCTTTTATCTATTGGGATTAGTGGTTTAATAAGAACAAAAAGAAACAGCTTTGGGTAACAGGTGATGGAGAGAATAATATTACCTAGAGGGGACCCTAGACAGGTATCTTAGAGGTTGGGATATACCTGATTCTTGAAGGGAAATCTGGAAAAGATTATAAGTAATAGTAAAACAATAGGAGATATGAGAAGAAGGTACAGCGCATGTGGGAAATAAAAATTTAAGGTAGTTAGCACATTGGACATATGGTGAAGAGAGCTAAGAGATAAGGCTACCTAATGAAGGATTATCAATTTCATCTTCTTTTCACTGTGGAATAGTGGGTGTTTAATGCCTTTTTAGAGATAAAGAAACCAAGGCTATGGTCAGTAAGTACTTGCCTAGGGCTACAAGGTGAGTAAAGCAGAGCCAGTGTTCAGACTTCTAAATTTTATGTGCTTCCCATCACACCCTGATGCCACGTCATAGTTTTTTTAAGAGTAAGTTACTTTGTATCTTGATGTTCATGTGTCCCCCAGGAATTGATTTGTTACCAAATCTGTGATGGGTTTTATAGGAACAGTGCAACTGAATGTTACTGTTTATTGCATTTACTTAATCAGGTATAAATGTTTCATTCTTTCATTTATTTAAATATTTATTGAGTTTGTTAAAGTATTTCTCTGGAATAATTATTCCACATCTCCCTAACCCTCAGATCTTCTTATAGTGTCTATGGATTAGGCAGATTTCAGCTGCTGGATTTACCTTCACTTGATACAGATAGCAGATTGGAAGATTTACCCTTCCTTGGAAATAGGATTCTAATGAAATTTTCAGAAACAGACCTGTAACAAAAGAAAGAAACCTGTATTGGTATTGAACAGCATCTCCAGACATTAGCTGTCAAGTAATCCAAATGGTATGAGAACATACTATGAGAGAGATTTTGTGTTAAATAGAGTTTTAGTTTTATTAAAAATCCACAAGCTGTTAAACTGCTATTAGTTCTGCTTGTTACCCATGAAGCTTATGTTCTAAAGAAAGTGATAGGACGACTTTCTTTTACTGACTAACATTGAAATAGGTTGAAGTAGACAAAAGAGTTTCTTGGTATTGATTAAAAAAAAAAAAATCTTTTCAGGGAGCTCTTGGCTGGCTCAGCTGGTAGAGTGTGTGACTTGATTTCAGGGTTGTGAGTTCAAGCCACATGGTGAGTGTGGAGTCTACTTAAAATTAAAAAATCAGGGGCGCCTGGGTGGCTCAGTCGTTAAGTGTCTGCCTTTGGCTCAGGTCATGATCCCAGGGCCTGGGATCGAGCCCCACATCGGGCTCCCTGCTCGGCGGGAAGCCTGCTTCTCCCTCTCCCACACCCGTGCTTGTATTCCCTCTATCACTGTGTCTCTCTCTGTCAAATAAATAACTAAAATCTTTTAAAAATTAAATTAAAAATATAAAAACTTAAAAAATATATTTTCTGTAGTAAAGATGTAAAAGTTTTTTTGTGTGTGTGCCCTTTTAACTATTCAGTGGGGTTTTTACCAACCCAGCTAACAAAAATTCAGATCTGCTGTTTTAAAATGAGAGTCAAGAGTTTTCCTTCAATATAACTCAGTGAGACATGTTTTTCTGCCTCCCTTCCCAGCCCCTAATATTCCATCATTGTCAGAAAGAACACCTCCCTGAATTTCAGTACTCTTTAGAATCTTTTTTTTTTCTAGAATCTTTGCCCAATTTTCCTTGCTTTGTGTCCAGCCCTCTGTGTATCATCTACTTTTGCCGCATAGGGGACATACCAGATTAGAACTCATTTAATGCTATAAAGATAAAATTTCTCCAAAATATATATATACATGCATACTGCTTAATATTCTGATATTCTCTACTCAAAGCAACATTTAGTTTAGGGTTATAAAAATATTAAGTGTAGTTGTAGCATATTGCAAAATACAGTTTCACATTTCAGACTGAATTTAGACATTTGGCATAAGTTACAGAATAGATTGTAAGCTGATAAGCTTTAAAGAATTTAGCATGTCTTGGTTTTGCCAGGTGGAAAGAGGAAATGACTTTACATTACAAAATGTCATCAACATTATAGTCATAATTGTTGAGTACCTGGGGTGTGCCAGGCACGTTACAAATATTGGTTTATTTAATCCTCACAACAACCAGGACAGGTGACCATTATCCCCATTGCAGAGATGAGGAAAGTTAGGTGCCAAGAAATTAGATAGGCTGTATAAGTGATAGACACGGAACTCAGACAAGGGTCTCTGTGACTCGAAAGCCTTTTTTCTTTTCACCACACCACACCGTCCCTCTACTTTAAATAGTCACACAATTATTTATTGCTCTGGTGTCTCAGTAGTTAGTAATTCTTCTTAGGTTCTATTTCTTTTGTTTTTTGTATTTCTCAAAATTAATTGGAAGTTAATTGCTGCTTCTATCTTTCATGTGTTAGATTTTTAAAAATTTGGTGTAGAATATTTCCACATGCAAAATACTCTTTCAGATGATGCTAAAAATTGAGAAATCTGAACAAGCAATGAACCTGGTTAACTCTGACAATCCTTTACTAGCCCTCTGCTTCTGTAATTCCTAGGAAGATGTATACTTCTCAGTGAGATAGGAATAGAGGCTTCATTAAAGACTGAGTGTTAATGATGGGCATATGGAGTAAGTGAAAGAATCTTAATATAACCTTTTTTTAAAAACAAGATTTTTTATTTATTTGAGAGAGAGAGACAATGAGAACACAAGCAGGGGGAGAAAAAGAGCGAGAGGGAGAAGCAGACTCCCGGATAGGCAGGGAGCCCGATGCGGGACTCGATCCCAGGACCAGGAGATCATGACCTGAGCCACCCAGGCACCCTCTTACTATAACTTTTAAGAATATATATACTACTGGATGTATGAAAGAGATGTTTATTTTAGTGTATTAGAAAAAGTTATATTTTCATGGATCTTATTCTTAGAATGAAGCTAAGTAAAACCACAAGTCTGTTTAGAGAAAAATGCTAATATACATGGTCAAGATTGAATATGGTTGCATAAATAGTGTAAATTATTTTGATCCATTCCATACCCTCACATAGTGAATTAATTAGGTTTCCTTTCCTTTCCTTTCCTTTCCTTTCCTTTCCTTTCCTTTCCTTTCCTTTCCTTTCCTTTCCTGTGGGTTCCTTCCACTGCAACATCTAGCTTTTTGGTGACAGGAGATTTCAATGGTTGTATTAAGAATGGTGAACCTATAGTAAGAGTCCTTTACAAAAGCTGTCTTTATTTCCCCCGCAATCACATTGCCTTTGTTCATATATTTTTCCTTGAACTCTTTCCTCTTCTGCCTACTTCCTGTGTACCACAAAAAATTGTACAGACTCACATCATCTGAAGACCAAGATGACTTGCCTAATCCTCTACCCCCACTTTGATTATTGCATCAATCCATATCTATCAGTACATATATTTTGCAGTATGGTCTGAACTTGCAGTGGCTTGTAATTATATTCATATCCATATTGTGAATTATGAGGGCTAGGGATAGTGTTTTAATATTTTTTTGATAATTATTTTATTATGGAAAATTTCATACAAAAGCTCAGTGACTTTCTGTTCATATCTCTTAAAACCTGTTGGTGTTTTTCTTTAGATGTTCCTTGTATTTAGGGATATTAGCTCTTTGTGATTTAAATTGCAAATATTTTCCCCAACCAATATTTCTTTTTTTTTTTTTTTAAAGATTGGTGGTAGATTTTTTTTTTTTAAAGATTTTATTTATTTATTCATGAGAGACAGAGAGAGAGAGAGAGAGAAGCAGAGGGAGAAGCAGGCTCCCCGCTGAGCAGGGAGCCCAATGCGGGACTCGATCCCAGGACCCTGGGATCATGACCTGAGCCGAAGGCAGACGCTTAACCATCTGAGCCACCCAGGCGCCCCAATATTTCTTTTAAAGTTTTATTGAAGTATAATTGATATAAAATAGATTGCATATATTTAAAGTGTACATTTTGATGAGTTTTCACATCTGTATATACTCCTGAAACAGTTATCATAATCAAGATAATGAACATTTTCATTGCCTCCAAAAGTTACCTTGTACCCTTTTGTAACCCACTCACCTAATTCCCTGGTCTCCAGGCAACCATTGATCTGCTTTCTGTCACTGTACATTAGTTTGCATTTTCCTAGAATTCTATATGAATAGAATAATAGAGAATGTACTCTCTTTTGTCTGACTTCTTTTATGTAACATAGTTATATTACGATTATTCATCCATCTAGTCGATATCCTTTAAGTCCAAGTAACATTAAGATCTTCCTTATTTCTCAGAGCTTAACATTAAGGGCAGTAGTTGAAAATGGTAGAACTCACAGATATTTGGACTTAACAGAGGCTTTTTAAATTTTTGAACTATTTGCCAGGATTTGAATGTTTTTAGTATTAGTCTGTAAACAGAACATGCTTTTCAGAGCAGGTTCTGGGAAGGTGAAATCTCACTATCCCTCTGTTCCTGATTCCAGCCTGTATCTGCCTTATTTGAGCCAAATGGCCCCTGGATCCAGTGAACAGTTAGGTGCAAGTGAGGCCTGGGCTCTGGGAGATCTGTCAGGGAAAGATGGCACAGGACTTGTTCCTCAGGGGCTGGACAAGAGCCTTGGGGTGAGGATAACAATGGCAGATCCAGGAAAGAGCTTGGCTTGGTAGAGATCCATGGACTCTTCGAGGAGAGAAGAAAGGGAAAGAGCCAGGGGACTGATACCTCTTTGTGTCTGAGGCTGGGAGATGTAAGGAGACCTGAGTGCTGGGAGGCTTCCTTGTGGGCCTGCACAAGGCGGTCAGCTTGCCTGCTGGACTGCCCACCTACGGGCATTGCGCCGGCTTTGTCTGTCCATTCTCTGGAGACTGCTACCACTCACTTGTGGTCCTTTGACAACGAAACCTAAGCCCCTCTGAGGTAATAAAGGAAAAGAACCCATGTAGGGAAGCCAGGCAACCAGAAAGAGAAAGATCACTTAGAAGAAACAATGTGGTAGACTAGCTAAATAGAAATGCTGAAGGAGACAGTAACTTGAATATGAAAATAATAAATAATAGGAATATTTAAGGAAGTTGAAGTACAAAAAAAGACTTTATAGAGCAAGAAATATGATTCCCAGCTAAATACTTACTACCATCTGACTGACAATCCATGTATAAACACTTTTTTTTTAATATACTATCTCCACTAAAATGTCAGCACTGTAAGTGCAGGAACTTTTTCTCCTATACACACTACCAATCTGTTGTCAACACCCAACACCTAGAACACTGTCTTAGCACATAGCATGCAGTGCATAGTTATTGAATAAAGGAATGAATGAATGTGATCATTTACTGACTTGGCAGATCTAGTGGAAGAAATATTTCAAAGCACAGAGCCAAAATTCCAAAAAGACTGAAAAAAAGAGACTGGGAGTGTAGATTCAGGTCACCCGATCTGGCTAATATAAGTTCCAGAAAAAGAAACAAATGGAGAAGCAGCAGTAATTAAACAAATAGAAAAAATTTCCTGAGCTAAAGACTTCAGTGTGCAGAAAGAAGTTCCAGGGAAGATCAGTGATGAAAAACTCAAACCTAGAGTTATTCTGGTAAGTTTTTTGAACTGTAAGGATTCATCTTGGAGGCTCCCAGATAAAACATGATATATCTATAAAATGTCAGGCTGGCATCATAATTCTAATCTGTAAACTAGGAGACAGTGGAAGAGTATCCACAGATTACCAAGAGAAAAAGACCTTATTTATAGTGAAGATATCTCCACTACAAGGGGGGGATGCATGTTACATAATATGCAAAAATTTAGAGAATGTGTTACCACTTAACCCCTTAAGTATTCTGAGAATATTTAAGAAAGGTTTTTCACCAAAGAAATGGGGTGGAAGAGAGATCACAGGGGGGGAAAGGAATAGAAATAGTAGGAGATGACAGACTCTCCTGGGAATGTGTTGTGTAAATGCTAACCAAAGGGACATACTTCAGGGAACAATTCAGTAGTAATTATGATGTAGAAGTACTAAATGAGTCAAAGCAAAACCTCAAATTTATGGGAGGAAAAAGAGGCAAAAGCTTTCCAGATGGAGATGAGTAGAGAAAAAAAGTGCCAATAAGCACATATAAAGCTGTTCAGCATCATTAGTTGTTAGGGAAATGGACATCAAAACCACAGTGAGATACCACTTCACATCCATGAGGATGGCTCTAATAAAAAGATGGACAATAACAAGTGTTGACAAGGGTGTGGAAAGATTGAAGCACTCATATACTTATGGTGGGAACATAAAATGGTGTAACCACTTGGGAAAATAGATTGGCAGTTCCTCAGAAAGTTAGAAATAGAACTAGAGTTACCATGTGGCCCAGTGATTCTATTCCTAGATATATACCCAAAAGAAATGAGAATATATGTCCACATAAAAACTTGTATGGGAATGTTCATAGCAGCGTTATTCACAATAGCCAAAAAGAGATAGAAATAATTCAAATGTCTACTAATTGATGAATATATAAGTGAAATGTGGTATGTCCACATAATGGAATATTATTTGGCAATAAAAATCAGGTGAAATACTGCTATATCCTACAATATGGATGAACCTTGAAAACATTATGTGAAGTGAAAGAAGCCAGTCACAAAAGACCACATATTATATAATTCCATTTATATGAGATGTCCAGAATAGGCAAATTTAGGAAATGGAAAGTTAGTTGTTGCTTTGGACTGGGTAAGGTGGGGGAGTGAGAAGGAGATTGACTGCTAATGGGTATGGGGACCAAAATGTAAAATTAGATTGTGATGACAGTTGCACAACAAAGCAAATATATTCAACATTGAATTGAACACTTAATGGGTGAATTATATGATACGTAAATCATATCTCTAAAAGTTTTTAAATAAAGGAACTAAGTACTAATACATCCAAAACTTGCATGAGTCTCCAAGGCTTTATGCTCAATGAAAGAAGCCAGTCTCAAAAGGTTATATACTGTAAGGTTACATTTATGTATTTTTTAAATTATGGAAGATCATGACACATTTATTAATAAAACCTGTTTGTGTGCATGTGTATATTCACATACACACTAAAAATGCTTTTTAAAATTTAAATATACATTTACAGCAGTTGTTTCCATTTTAACTTTATGTTTGAAACTTTAGAAAATGTTAAATTTAAGCAATTAACCTTTGACCATGACATGAAATCAATATAGGTTCTTAAAATATCAGAAATGTTTATTCTATGCTCTTAGTCCATATAATACAAAGTTTAGCTCCTTAGAATTTGGGTATTCAGGTCAATTTCCTACCCTCCTTATTAAGGAGGTGGTCTATATGGTGGTTAGGCCTCTTCTTCCAAAACCATCTTTTAAAGTGAAGGAAACCTGGGTGGCTCAGTCAGTTGAGTGTCCAACTCTTGGAAGGAAGGGAGGGAGGGTGAGAGGGAAATATAGAAATATATAAAGTGAAGGAAACATGAAATATATTTTTCTGCAGTTCATGAAAAATAATTTGGGTCATCCACAATGCCAAAGAAGGATATAAGGTATCAACAGTCTTCTTGAATGTTTGCAACAATCCCCAAATCCTAAGTAAGGATTATTTCTTGGTGAGATTTTTTTCTATTTTATTAACTATGTAAGTTCTGCCCTCTTCTACATGGATTTGGCCAAAGAAACCATCTTTATATTATACCATGGGCTTTTACTAAATCTGCTTTCTGCTATTATGCTTGTTGTTACCCAAGTTTTACTGATTATTTGTTAAAATCACACCTCTCTTCAAAGATGAGTTCTTCAACTTCTGGTGGATTTACTCCTATATGAAGAGTTTCAACATAACTGAGTTACTCAAATGAGTTCAGAACATAATTTATGTCATTTTCTTATACAAATCTGAAGCCCAAACAAAAAAAGGGGCCTTCTAAGAACATTTCTCTTGCTTGGCACCACTCTACTAGACAGCATTGGTTTTCTCAAGGTTCTCTATTAATCTAATGCTTACACTTGGCATATGCATCAGAATTTGAAGGATATTTTTTGATGAGCACCCAGCATTGGTGGCAGATCTGCCTGTTTGGCCTAGTGTCTCCTTCCATTTCTTCTGTCTAGAGCCCATTGTCCCCCAGTGCCATCAGTTTCACATCTACCAACATCAGGCTGTCCCCTTCCCTGCACTACAGTGGGCCCCTGCTGCAGGAGTCAGGACTAAGTGACCTAGATAAGACTTATAACTGGCCCTGGTTCTCGGTCTACTCCAACTTCAGCTACTTGCCTGCTGGCTGCTGTTGTCTTGCCACCTTTTCTTTAGGCCAAGTCTGATGGATCAGAAGGAAGATTGCTAAATGAACTCTCACAAACTTTCTCAGGATTTGTGTATAGTGTTCTCTGCTCCCATTGACTGCCTTTTTACTACTTCCTACCTTTCTTACCTAAAAGGTGTCAAGTTTTGTTGGGAAAAATTGGCATGACAGCATTGCAGTCATAGTTCTTTCAATGATTTTTTTCTGTTTCCTTCTGTGTTTGCACTTTGTTCTGTTATTTCCAGGACCTGATCTCAGTTCCTCTCTCTTTACACTGACTTCTAGTGAAGTTTATCCTTTTATCTTCAACTCTGTGTTTTGATGATGTCTTTAATTTTTTTTTAATTTTTTATTGTTATGTTAATCACCATATGATGTCTTTAAATTTTTTATTTTCATTATTAACTTTTTATTGAAATTTGTCCTGAATTTCTAGCCACCCAGGCGCCCTTTCCTCTCAATCTTGATAGCTGTGTTGCTCGGGTAGGGCCACGGGGGTGGTTATCTCACAGCTATGAAAATTGGTGCTGCCATGGGGGCGCCTGGGTGGCTCAGTCGTTGGGCGTCTGCCTTCGGCTCAGGTCATGATCCTGGGGTCCTGGGATCGAGTCCTGCATCGGGCTCCCTGCTCAGCAGGAAGCCTGCTTCTCCCTCTCCCGCTCCCCCTGCTTGTGTTCCCTCTCTCGCTGTGTCTCTATGTCAAATAAATAAAATCTTTAAAAAGAAAAAAAAAAAAAATTGGTGCCACCAAAAATTCATTTCCAACCTCAGCTGTACTGTTAACACTATTCAGACATTCTTCTAAGTAATCCTAGTTATCCTCCTTTCTCTTAACTTCTTCACGAAACTTAAAATGTTTGTTAAGCTCCCAATCCTCCATTCTCTTATATTCAGCACATGACTGAACTTCTACTTCTCAGAGTAAACTGTAATTCCCAACGCCTCTTCCCAGCATCCATACTGACACCTGTCCTTTACCTTCTTCCTTCTTACGTGATGTGATGCTCATCTGTACGCCTTTCTTTCCTCCTCTCTCCTATGTTTTCTGTATTGGGTCTTACCCCTCGCTGTACTAAAACATTTCCCCAATCCCTTTCTTTCACCAATTGTTGACCCTTTGGTCTCTCAAATATTTCTCAAATCTGTCCCCCTCTTCCCATCCTCATTGCTACTACGTTAGTTCAGGATAGTTCATTGTTGCTTCTTGTCTAGCCTCCTAAAGCCAACCTTATAGTAGCTACCAGAGGAATTTTTCTCAAATATAAATCTCATCCTTTTACTCTCCCATTTAAAACACTATTGTCTCCCCATTGCCTGCAGAATAAAGTCTGTTCTGCTTAGCAGGTCATACACGTGCCTTCACGATCTAGAACATTCCAACTGAACAGTCTGAGTTCAAACTTCACTTCTCCCTTGATGGCTTCTCCATTACATTCTTCAGGGAATGTAATGTATTTTACACACTCCCTTATCTATACCTCTACTATATAGTGCTTTAATCACCATAATGTAATTGTTTTACCCATATGTGCTATAAATCCCCAAGGGTAGCGACTGTGTTCTGTTCTTTTTGTATCCCCAAGTGCCTAGCATATAGTATTTTTTTTAAGATTTTATTTATTTATTTGACAGAGAGGCACAGCAAGAGAAAGAACACAAGCAAGGGGAGTGAGAGAAGGAGAAGCAGGCTTCCCACGGAGCAAGGAGCCCATACAGGGCTTGATCCCAGGACCCTGGGATCATGACCTGAGCCGAAGGCAGAAGCTTAACGAGTGAGCCACCCAGGTGCCTCTGCCTAGCATATAGTATTGACACAGGTGCTTAGTAAATAGTCTTTGAATTAATAGGTTGATTAATGAAAAGATAATACAAGGCAGTATATGCCCAACAATTCAGAGGAAGGTTAAAGCTGATAGAAAATTAAACCTCAGGGTAGGCCTAAACAAAGAAGCAGTTGAGTTGGCCCTTTAAAGGACGTAGAACTCAGATAAGTAGGAAAGAAAGAAAAGGAAATTTTCAACGAAAAATTGATATAATCAAAGATACATGGGTCTATGGCGTGCCTGGATGGCTCAGTTGGTTAAGTTGGTTAAGCATCCAGCTCTTGATCTCAGCTCAGGTCTTGATCTTAGGGTCTTGAGTTTAAGCCCCAGCAAATGATAAGGTTAGAAGTAAGCTAGTGCTAGATTATAAAAGGACTTGAAAGACAGGATGAGGTTTTTGGAGTTCATCCTGTAAGCCAAGGGATCCAAACAAGTAAACCAGTGTCTACTGTAGGTGTTGAATCCATTAGCCTCTGCTACCACCAGCACCCCTAAGCCCAGCCTGAGAATTCACAGTAGGGATGGAGGCAGAACCTACAAAGACAGTCCTTTCCATTCCTTAGAGGAACTTGAACCAGTACCCACATGTGACGTCCGGATATAAGTAAGTGAGAATGATCGTGTCTTCACAAAATGGTTGGGGACTGCTGGCACTGTCATCGGAGACCTTTGAAAGTGTTTTGTTTTTTAAGCAGTGAAGCAACCTAATAAAGGCAGAATTTTAGGATTATTAATATGAAGGAAAATACAGGATTGTTTGAAGGTGGGAGATTTGGTGACAGGGAGAATAATTGAGCTATTTCAATGGTCCAGGCTGGAAAGGACAAGAATCTAAATGATGGCAGTGCAGTGGAAAAGAAGAAATGGGTATAGAAGCCACAACTGACTGGATTTCGTGAATGAGGGAAGGGGAAAAATCAAAAGTTGGAAACGCATATGCTGACTGGTTCTTATTACCCACTTTTTTTTGGTCAATGACAAATTCTTTGTTCCTGTCAGTTTAAGTGTATGTTATATATTAGGTACAATGTATTTGTAGGTATGATACTATAATATATAATATTACATTATATATCATTATATATTGGTTGTAATACATACCTGGCATTATATAAAGGTATATTGTTAAGTATAATTATTCCTTTTGTATCTCTAGAACTTCTGCATTAGCCATGTCCTGTTAATACCTCTGTTTAGAATGTCTCCCCTTCTCCATTTCTCTCACCCTTCTGCTTTTTGATAAACTATCCATCCTTCAAGATTTAGCTCAGTTATTTCCTTGATACCATTCTTGACTGCTTTATTTTGTTTTCTTTCCTTTTTGATTCCCACAATATTTGTACCTATACTGTAACAATTATTTTTATTGTTTCATAATTGTATAATTCCTCTCCAAACTTCTTGAGAAGAAAGGGTAACTCCTTCGGTATGTGTAGTGCCTAGCACAGTACCTGACCTATGGTAGGCATTCAGAGTATCGATTGAATTAACAATAATAATCCTAGAGACCATGTTCAAGGTAGTTGTTAGCACATGGACACATTACAGTGGTCTAATAACGATTATGCCTGTCTGTCTCTAATAACTTTGACATTCATTTCATTTTGCATATTGCCCTTGTTTCCTTGCCTAAAACACTGCTTTTCTTGTTAGACTTTTTTTTTTTTAAAGATTTTATTTATTTGACAGAGAGACACAGCGAGAGAGGGAACACAAGCAGGGGGAGTGGATGAGGGAGAAGCAGGCTTCCCACTGAGCAGGGAGCCCGAGGCAGGGTTCGATCTCAGGACCCTGGGATGGATCATGACCTGAGCCGAAGGCAGATGCTTAACCAACTGAGCCACCTAGGTGCCCCCGTTTTTAGACTTCTATGTAGAGAATTTCAGTTGTTTTCCATCTGCTTTAGACTCCAAAGATTTTGCTAATATGACCCAACCCTTCTAAGCAAACCATCCCAGACATGTGCCATGTTTATTCTGCTCCTGTGATTTTGAGTTCTCTGTGATTTTTAAGGTTTTTTAAAGTTCTGCTTAAAGCTCATACTGCCTCGATCCATGTTGCTCCTCCCCCTCTTTGGATCCTTAACAACAGTACTAAAGGCTGTACCACCTTGGCTCTACCACCTTGGACAAATTTCAGCTTTCTCTGGGCTAGCTTCTTCTGGAACGTGGGAAAAATTCTTCCTCACAGGGTTGCTGTGCAAATTTGGTATGATGATAGTAGGACATGTTCCCTAAATTGAGTCATTTAGAGACTGCCTTTATAATCTTTCCATTTTTATGTATCTTTGTGTTTAATATTTTTTTCTTAAATTGAATCACTGAAAGGAACTTTATCACTAAATGAAATACCAGCATGCTTACCACTCTATAAATAGAGAATAAACTAAAAATAGATATAATATAAACGGTATTAATCTTGCTAGATACTTTTGCCAAGCAGAGGCTCTTAGCCTGTTAAAAAAGAGATCAAGAGGCAGTGTGTCTTAGTGGGATACATGTTGGGAGGTTTTTTTGTTTGTTTTTTAAGATTTTATTTATTTATTTGTCAGGGGGGGCACAAGCAGGGGAAGCAGCAGAGGGAGAGGGAGAAGCAGGCTCCCCGCTGAGCAAGGAGCCCAATGCAGGACTCAGTCCCAGGACCCTGGAATCATGACCAGAGCTGAAGGCAGACGCTTAACTGACTGAGCCACCCAGGTGTCCCATAAGTGGTGTTTTTAATGATCACTGTTAGTTCCACACATTATCTTGCTGATTTGTAATTTAATTATTTCATACATACCTTTTTGTAATTTCCTAATATATTTTCCTGGATAATGAAGAGTTAACTATGTTATTAATACTTGTTCTTATACCTACATTTTATGATCAGCATAATGTAGTAGAAAATCAGAATCCAGATTCAAGCCAGTCTTTGAAATTTACTCTCATTATACCCTGGCCAAACCACTGAACCTAACTTAGCTTTAGCTTCTTTATATGTGTCCTACCTGTATCAGAGTTATCATGGGAATCAAATGAAATATGTGAAAACATTTCAAAAACTGTAAAATGTTATTAAACATGAAATCCCATTATTACTACCATTCTTTTTTAGTTTCTTAAGTTGAATTTGACTCTTCAACTAGTTTGTGAGCTTCTTAATGTCAGGAACTACCTTATTCTCATTATTTTATTTCTTACAGTATCCAACATAGCTTTATTTGTATTTAAAACTCACTCAATTTATTGCTTATTTGAATAGGAGTCATTAATAAACTTGTACTGGGAATGTAATACAGACACTCCTGGACAATTACTATTGTAATTATTTTATCAAAAAAATCCCATACCATATGTTAATGCATATTTAGTCCAAATTATCAATGTATCAAATTTCAAAATAAGATGAGTTACTTAAACTATTAATATCACGTGGTTGTACAATTTTAATCAATGTGTATATTAGTCCAAGTATTCACCCACATTACTTTTGTATTCTTCTAAGTACTGTTGTACTGCAAAATGTTTAAAGTTCTAAAAACTATCCCCAGCTACCTAAATTCTAATTTAATCATGATTTTTTGCAGCACTATAGTTTTTTTAAATTTTCTTAAGGATCATTCCATGGCTCTTCTCAATTTTCTTAATAGTTACCATTTAATGAGTATCTGCCATCTGTAATCCTCACAATAATTTCTGTGGTGTTCCTGTTGCATAGATCGTAAATTAAGGCTAAGAAATTGAAGCATTTTCGCAGTTACACGAATAGCAAATATAGAGCTAGGATCCCACCTGAGCTCTATCTGCTTCCAGATCCTGTGTTCTCTTTTCACTGTGCCTCGCATTTGCTCCAGGACAGCTGCACGGCTGTCACAGTGTGCCTCCTCCCTCACTCCATTCATCATCACCATCATCACTCTTCTCCCAGACACCCACAGCTCAGGAACTTCTAATTGCTCTTGGAGAAACCTTTGACTCGTTTCTCCCCACCCCACCCCAACCATCTCCAGTCAATCGGTGTGCTAACCTTGTGAAACCAGCCTATGACCACTACTCAGCAGCTCTGATACTTCTGACCTGATCCAAACTGCCATCCCCTTTTCTTGGACCATTGCAAAAGCCTTCTGTGTCCTGCGTCCTCACCTGCCTCCTGCAGTCTATTCTCCAGACAACAGCTAGAGTGATCATGTTAAAGCATAAATCAGAACCTTCCAATGGCTTCCTTGCTCACTCAAAGTTAAAACCCAAATTCCTCTGTGTTCCACAGGGTGCCCCACATATCCACCTCTTATCACTTTTACCCTATTCCCTTTGGTAACCTGGCCTCCTTGCTGTTCACTGAACATGCCAACCTGCACCTGCTTCAGGTTCTTTGCACTAACCATTCCCTCTGCCTGGAACGTTCTTCCTGCAGATATTTGTATGGCTAGATGCCTCACTTCAAGTTTCTGGTCAAATACCACCTTATCTGAGAGACCTTTTTTAGACTCAGTATCTAAACTAGCACACAAACCATCCCCCCACTAATCCTCTCCATTCTCTTATTCTGCTTTTTGGTCTTAGAACTCATCACTCTTGACAAATATGTTGCTCTTTGATCATGTAAGCTCTTTGATGGCAGGGATTTTGCTACTACATTTCTAGTAATTAGAATAGTATTTCACATGCAGAAGGTGCTCAAAAAATTTTATTGAGTAAATAAATGAATGAAAGAAACTATAAATTTAGAGTAACATGGACATGACCTCTGAAGACAAGCTCAAGAATTCTCCTCTGGAAGATCTCATCGCTCTCTCCACCATGGATTCCCTTCTTCACAACAGCTATTACTGTGTCTTCCTAAGATTCCTGCGGTAGACTCCTAATTGCTTCCCTGTTTCTGCTCTTCCTCCCTCCACAGTGCATTCTTCAGCAGTTAACTAAAAAGTTAATCAGACCTCTCTTACTGCTTTTAAAACCTTCCAATTGTGTCACCTCACTTTCAAAGTAAAATTTACACTCTCCCATGGTCTGCAATACTATAGCATGTATCTGCTACCTAGTTTGAGGACTTTTTTTTTAAAACCATTTTCTTCCTCATTATGCTTTAGCCACATTGTTATTTCCTAAACATGCCAAGCTTATTCCCATCTTAAGGCCTTTGCATGGCTACTTTTCTGCCCTGATCAGTCCTCTTCAAGATCCTCACATGTCTGTCTCCTTTACATCCAAGTCTCATCATAAAGGTTACCTTCTCAGAAAGGCCTTTACTGTCTACCCAATCCAAAATAGCCTGTCTATTCACTTTTCTTAATTTGGGCTTATGATAAATGTTATAAAGAAAATAATCTTGATTATTAACTTTCTTTTATTCTTTATCTCCCCATATCTGCATGAGAACAGGAAATTTGTCTTTCGCATTTATTTATTGCTCTATCCCTAGCACATAGAACAATGCTTGAGACTTCTTAATCAACTAGTTGAATCAATGAATGAAGATATATAATAGTCATTTGGGCACTTGATAAATGGCAGAACCTCAGGCTTTTCTCAGGAGATCGAGTCAATTAGGGCTAGTTATATGATGGAGGAATTTGTAGTTTAACAAATAACTCCAAAAGGGGAACCCTCCTACACTGTTGTTGGGAATGCAAGCTGGTGTAGCCACTCTGGAAAACAGTATGGAGGTTCCTCAAAAAGTTGAAAATAGAGCTACCATACGACCCAGCAATTGCACTACTGGGTATTTACCGCAAAGATACAAATGTAGGGATCTGAAGGGGTCCGTGCACCCCAATGTTTATAGCAGGAATGTCCACAATAGCCAAACTGTGGAAAGAGCCAAGATGTCCATCGACAGATGAACAGATAAATATATATATACATATACACATACATACACACAATGGAATGTTATGCAGCCATCAAAAGGAATGAAATCTTGCCATTTGCAATGGCGTGGTTGGAACTGGAGGGTATTATGCTGAGTGAAATAAGTCAATCAAAGAAAGACATGTATTATCTCACTGATATGAGGAATTCTTAATCTCGGGAAACAAACTGAGAGTTGCTGGAGTGGTGGGGGGTGGGAGGGATGGGGTGGCTGGGTGATAGACATTGGGGAGGGTATATGCTATGGTGAGTGCTGTGAATTGTGTAAGACTGTTGAATCACAGACCTGTATCTCTGAAACAATACATTATATGTTAAAAAAAAAAAAAAGATAGCAGGAAGGGAAAAATGAAAGGGGGAAATTGGATGGAGAGAGGAACCATGAGAGACAATGGACTCTGAGAAACTGAGGGTTCTAGAGGGGAGGGGCGTAGGGGGATGGGTTAGCCTAGTGATGGGTATTAAGGAGGGCACGTACTGAATGGAGCACTGGGTGTTATATGCAAACAATGAATCATGGAACACTACATCAAAAACTAATGATGTAATGTATGGTGATTAACATAACATAATAAAATTTTTAAAAAAATAACTCCAGATGATTCTTTGACTGGGCGAATTTAGAGAATACTCGTTTAATGGTAATATTGCTAAGTGAAAGGAATGAGAAAATGGGAATGATGATTCAGGGAGTTATCATTTAACCTTGGCATATTGAAATGAATGAGTTGAACGTTTCCCAGAGTGTATACAGTATGACACTAATTACATAAGATGTGTGGTGATAAATGAGTTATCTCTTCTCATCTATTTAAGAATGCCAAATATATTCTTTTGGAGATTAGTTACGCAGCCATTAGCGTATTGAAATGTCTGCGAAATTAAACATTATAGGAATTTACTTGAGTGTTAAATATATTTGCCAAGTTTATTTACCACCCCTACCCCAAATCATTTTCTCAACAAATCTCTATTAATATACTAAAGAAAATGCATGGTACAAGAAGTACAGTCCTTGGTTCACTTCTACGATAGCTTATTCTCTCCATGGTTAGCTGTCTACACAAATCACTTGCATGACTGATGGTTTGGACTAGACCCTGTCCTAGCAGAAATTATGTTTTTTGGCAGAAGTATATTCTAAGTATCCTTTAAAAAATATGTTATTAATAATAAAAATTCAGATAAGGATCTTTTGACTCTCCTTTGTTGGGTAGGCTAGAAACAAAAAACTAGTTACATTAACTTCTGTATGCATTGCTTTACATTTCCATCTTACAGCTAAATTATTTTGCCTACAATTGCCTTATGTTTTTCACCCACTTATTTATTTAAACCCAATTAATCACATGTAAATTTTTCTAGGTCTTTCCGGTCTCATTGCAATAAGTTCAAAATGTATATAAAGAAGATAGGCTTTTTCAGATTTTACCTTATTTCAGCTTGTTTTCCTTCTTGGGTTTCCCACTACAATAGGTACCCATTTAGAGAGGCAGAATCTAGTAACTGTGAATGTTAGAGTAATTGTCTTTGATTCCATTTTTAATCCGCTTTGCCTAATTCTGAGTCAAAATGGTTTCTTATGATAATGCTACTTTGGTTTTTTAAAAGTTGGAGTCCAGAAAGTTAGGAATGTGTTAAGACTGGTGATTTCAGGTATTTTGTATCCTTGTATTGAAGTATGTCTAGATAATATACACTATAATGAGCTGATTGTCCTCCTGTATATGCACTTGGTCCTGCCTACTTCTTTTTCTAGATAATTAGGCCTGTTTCCACTATTGTGTTACTTAATGAAAGTACTGATACTATCTTTAATGAAGACTAAAACCTACTACACTGAGTTTTAGATGCAAGGTACAAGCTAGCCTTTATTCGCTTCAAATTCTCTAAGAATGGTAGATGAAGTAATTAGCAAAGGAAATTCAGAAAAGGCTATTGCTATGGGCAAACTAAGGGAGATAATAAGCCTCTTCAGAAAAACTATTTAGAGGCAGTTTTGCAAACAGGTACCACCCACAATCATTTTTCTCTCTATTCTCCGAGGCACATGGCAAGAAACTAAATAAAATCTCCATTCTTTACCATTTACCCAGGATAAATGAAATATATTGAGAAAGTGCCCATTTGTAAAACTACTGTTATCATTACTGTAACAAGGAAATACTCTCAGGTCATTTTTCTGATTGTATTTACATGTGAAAAGATACATGATTCTATTTGAACTACCATTTTGACTGGTAGAGTATCATAAGCTTTTGAGTATCACCTAGTATATAACCTTTTGAGTTATAACCTGTGAGTAGCTTAGTTTATAAAGACCATCGAAGGTAAAAATAGTACGTTATTGGCAAGTTGTTTCTATTACAGGAAGTAATTTGGTTAAAATAAACATTTTGAGTAATGTTTAGGACAACTCCCAGGCTTTGGCAAACTTGGGTGTGCCCTCATCAGTGGCATAAGCAGGAAAAATGTTAAATGGGAGAGTTCAGATATGACAATAGAAAGATGCCCAAATGTATCTCAGAGCAGTGTTACCATGTTGATTACACAATTTGGAGTGCATACCCAGAAACACCCCTCAACTTAAACCCATTTACCAATTGTGATTTTTATAGGCATGGCTGATTTCATTCTCATGGGTTCTGAACCTGTTTACTCCTAGATTTGCCCTTGTTTTGGGTTTTACGTGCTTTCAGTGAAGTATTTGCAAGTTCTTGGAGGTTAGTCTTCAAATTACCAAATAAGTATTAAGTAAAGGTTGCCCTGCATTCCTTCAATTCATAAAAAATGAAAAACAAATCTAAGTTGAACTTGTAGGGAACTACACAAAGACTTATTTCTACTCATCTCAAATATAGGAGGGTGTTCAAAGGAAGAGGCCTGGCTTGACCAGAAAGTGTACGGACGGCATGTGGGCACAGTTTAGAAGGCAAGGGAGTATGTAGTATACAAGGAGGTGATTTGTAAGAAAGAAAATCATTTGTATTTCCCCATCTAAAATCATACCTATTCTGCCTGAGTTATCTGAGATGTTTTTCTAAAACTCATAGATTACCTGGAAATTCCAAATAACTTGTTTTAGGCTATTCTTCATTTTAGGACAAAAAAGTTAGAATTACAGAGTACCAAGAATCATGAAGATAGGTCCTCAAAAGACTAAGATTATCTCTCTCTTGACAATAGTGTGCTGTGTCTTTGGCCACTTATTAACAGCATTCATCTTTTGAACTATAACTATTTTTTTAAAGATTTTTTATTCGAGAGAGAGAGCAAGCGAGAGCACGAGCAAGGGGGAGGAGCAGAGGAAGAGAGAGAAGCAAACTCCCCGCTGAGCAGGGAGCCTGATGTGGGGTTCAGTCCCAGAACCCCGGGATCATAACCTGAGCCAAAGGCAGACACTTAACCAATCACCTCTCAACTATAAATACTAAGAGATTCTAAACTTTGCCCCATCCCAACATACATAAAAGGCATTCCCATTAATGACAGTGTCTTGGAATCAGAATCTTGAAAAGGGTTGTTGGTATGATTTTAGGGAAAAAAACAGATGATGCTGGTAATTTCTCCAACTTTTCCTTTGGAATCACTAGAGTAGAGCTAGATGATGACCATAGTTCTTCTGGTTCTAAAATTCTATGATTCTTTCACTACTCTTCCTTCCATGCTACCTATATACCTGCTTCTCTATAATGAAAGGGCCTAATTTATCCCCTTTGTGCATGTGTGTGTGTGTGAGAGAGAGAAAGAGATGAATCTAATACACAGATGTACAACAGAACTGTTATTCCTACTTTGTCTTACGCACAAACCCATATTGTTTATTTAAAAGGAAATAACATGAATTTAAATTTAAAAACTTGGTATCTGTTTGGTGGTATGTTGGGGAAAACATCTGAGAATATAAAAATTTATAGAGTATCTTTTTAAAAACCAAATTAAGGAAGAAAATCTAAAATTATATCTTAAAATGTTCACATAACATTGAAAACTTTAGTTGTATCCACCAGGTTTCTACCTTATTTCCTCCTTGATTAGAGTATGTAAAATATAGTATAATATGAACTGTACATCAGAAACCAGAATCTGTTTAGTATTCTGATTGGTTCTTCTTGTATGGGATGCCTAAAGTGTTAGATTTAATTAAATTATGTATAAAAAACATTTATTATAAACACCATCGAAAATATTATTTGAATTTTGTTTAAAACAGTAATTCTAAATCTTTTTTTTATCTGGGACCTCTTTGGCAGTCTGAAGTCTACAAATTCCTTTTCAGAGTAATGTTTTTATATTTAGTTAGTTAGTTAAAGATTTTATTTATTTGACAGAGAAAGAGCAGGAGCACAGCAAGGGGAGTGGGAGAGGGAGAAGCGGGCTCCCTGATGTGGGGCCTGATCCCAGGACCCCGGGATCACGACCCGAGCCGAAGGGTGACGCCTAATGACTGAGCCACCCAGGCCCCCCTTTATTTTTATTTTTATTTTTATTTTTATTTATTTGACAGAGAGAGCACAAGTAGGCAGAGAGGCAGGCAGAGGGGGAAGCAGACTCCCCGCTGAGCAGGGAGCCCGACATGGGGCTTGATCCCAGAACCCTGGGAACATGACCTGAGCCGAAGGCAGCTGCTTAATGACTGAGCCACCCAGGAGCCCCCAGAGTAATGTTTTTAAATGTGTAAAGTATTACACATGTGTATAAATACATATATATAGGATTAAAAAGAAGCCCTATTATATAAAATACAATTATCAAAATTAAGTTCGTGATCTAATAAGTGCTTTTTTTATCAATGCATTGAAGAAGACCTAGCAGCCTTTTAATTACTACCATAATTTCAAAGTAGTATTGCACCTAAATGGTATTATGAGATATATATAACAATTACAGTGTGATATGAAAAATCATATTTATTGTTGACAAAGCACAGGAACTTTTATGTAGTTTGTTGCTGACATCATTCTTGGAGAAAATACTAAACTTCAATTAGAGGTTAGTGAAAATAAAAACGCAATTTTTTTCCCATTGTTCACAGACCCCCTCGTCTAAAATTATTTTTGTTCCCCAGACACATTCAGGGAAGCCAGATGTAATCCTCAGTGTCTCAAGAGACTTAATCTTGGAGGAAACTGGAGCTCAGAGTCTTTTCCATATTTAGCCCTTAATGCTTTTCAAGCCTTTAAAAAAAGCAAGTGGTTAGTTGTTAAATGATGATTGTCAATATCTCTTGCATTAGGAACTTGGCTTATTGCCACTAATTTTATTATAGATTAGAAGAAGTAGATATTTATAAAAGCCGGTTTAGTAATTTTATCATGAAGTCGAATCAGAACATACCTGCTAGTAGTAATGAGTGCTTTACTTATGTCTTGACTTTGAGCTGCTATGGCCATATGTCCTTTGCCATTAAAGAGAAAATGTAACCCATGTGTTAAGCCCCAAATCATACTACTTTATGGAACTAGTATTGGTTAGTCAAATTTGTGTGATTATCTTTTTAATTTACTTTTTTCTCAAAATTTCATTTAAATGGAATTATACAAAATGTCCTTCTGCTTCTGGCCTGTTTCCCTTAGCATATTTTCAAGGTTCATCCATGTTGTAGCATATATCTGAACTTCATTTCCTTTTTATGGCTGAATAATATCCCATTGTATGTATATGCCACGTTATTGTTTACCCATTTATCTATTGAAGGACACTTGGGTTGTTTCCACCTTTTGGCTACTGTAAATAATGCTGCTGTGTACATTGTCATACAGGTGTCTTGTTTTGAGTCCCTGTTTTCAGTTCTTTTGAGTATATGCCTAAGAGTGGAATTGCTGGGTCATGTGGTAATTCTGTTGCTTAACTTTTCAAAAAAGCTGTGTGATTATTTTTTATAATAGTTTATTTTCTTTTATTAATGTTTTTTGAGCATTAAAAAACTTTTTTTTTTTTTTTTTGCTTATTTCCTTGGTTGACTTTTGTTGCTAATTTTTAAGAAATTATTTGTTTTGGTCATTCATTTTTTTCTTTTCTTTTCGATTGTTTGTTTTTCAGACCCGAGTCAGAACTCCATCACAGGGGAACACAGCCAGCTGTTAGGTATAGTATTACTGTGGGGATTGACTTTCTCTAAAGTCACCCTCTTCCTGCCTATACTAACAGACATTATTCCCACTTCTAATTCTGTTTTCCATCCCCTCCTTTTCTGCTTTTCACTCAGCTTTTTTTCCTGCTATTTCCATTCCCAACTTGGTAAGTTTTAGGAAACTACTTCTGCAAATGATTATTAAGTCCCAATGTAGTTACATGTAAAAGTAATTTACATAGTCTGTGTTTAAAAATAAAATCTGTGAGAATTAGAGCTTCTTTTTTCCAAGATAATTTTGTCAAGAAGATACTATAATACTCTGTAATATCTTGGGCTGTGCATCTACTTTGCCCTTATTATTATTTTTCTTGGTCTTTTAATCACCCTCATTTTTTAATTACTGAAAGTACTTCATAAACAGCATGAGCTTAAAGCAAGATGTAGAAGTTGATGTACCGGGATGCCTGGGTGGCTCAGTCGTTAAGTGTCAGCCTTCGGCTCAGGTCATAGTCCCAGCGTCCTGGGATCCAGTCCCGCATAGGGCTCCCTGCTCAGCGGGAAGCTTGCTTCTCTCTCTCCGACTCCCCCTGTGTGTGTTCCCTCTCTTGCTGTGTCTCTCTCTGTTAAATAAATAAATAAAATCTTAAGAAGAAGTTGATGTTCCAGTTCTTTATCTGTTAAATAAGTGATGGAAATAAATTTGTTTCTTCTAGGGATCACATACTTAAATTTCAGTAAGCTTGTTATTTAACAGAATTCCACAACATCTCAGAACTTATAAAATTTAAAATATAGAAATAAAACATACTCTGGGGAGGAATTCAGACAATACCAAAAGTACATGTAAAGAAAGTAAAGTCCTCTAAAGTATCTCTTCTCCCCACCATCTCACCTCAATCCCCTGAGGTACTTATTATTGACACTAATTGGGAATTCTTTTAGAAATTTTTAATTGTACATTTTCTTGTTATATGTGACTATCTTCTTTCCTTTTTCTATCCATGGGGTTATTCTCTACAGACTGCGACTTCCTTTCTTTCACTTAACATTTTATCTTAGACACATCATTTCAGTACATAAAGATTTGCCTTGTTCCTTTGTTGTAGAATAGTATTCCCTTGTTTTCCTGTGTTCTAACTTTACACAGCCAGTTCCCTATTCTTGACTGCTTATTTCCAGGTGTTTTACTGTTAAAAATTATGTTACAGTGAACATCTCATATGTATATTCTTGCATTTTCATTGCCAGTATATTTGAAGGAAAAATTCCTAACAGTAGAATTCCTTGGTCGAAGGGTATACATATCTTCAAAAAGATACATCCCTATCATAAAGAGCAGATACCAATCTTAAAATTTTTTCTTTCTTAGGGCGCCTGGGTGGCTCAGTCGGTTAAGCAGCTGCCTGCGGCTCAGGTCATAATCCTAGGGTCCTGGGATTGAGCCCCGCATGGGGCTCCCTGCTCAGCGGGGAGCCTGCTTCTCCCTCTCCCTGTGCCTGCTTCTCTGCCTACTTGCTCTCTCTCTGTATCTCTCTGTCAAATAAATAAATAAAATCTTTAAAAAAAATTTTTTTTCTTTCTCTAGTAGATGAAGATGGCATCTCTAGTTTTTACTTGTACTTCTTTAATCATGAGTGAGGTTAAGTGCTTTTAAATATATTAACAGCCATTTTGTGTGTGTCTTTTGATTTGAGGCTTATTTTTTGTTGTTGGATTTTTTGTTTTTGTTTTGTTTTTGAAGTATAATTAACCTACAGTGTGTTATATTAGTTTCAGGTGTACAGCATATTGATTGGACAATTCTGTACATTGCACGGTACTCTCACCACAATAAGTGTAGTCACTGTCACCATATAGCGTTACTACAGTATTATTGACTATATTATTTTATAGCTGGAAGTTTGTATCTGTTTTTTTTTTCTATTAAGAATTAAAAAATTCATTTATAGTTCATATGCAATGTTACATTAGTTTGAAGTGTACAACATAGTGATTCAACTTCTCCACACATTATGCTGTTAACCCCCGTTATCTCACCCACCCCACCCATCCACCTCCTCTCAGGAAACCACCAGTTTGTTCATTGTATTTAAGGGTTGTTTTGTTTGTTTCTTTTTTTTTCTTTTTTATGGGGGGGGGCCGAGGGGGAGAGAGAGAATCCTTTTTGTTTGTTTTCGTTTTTTTGGTTTGTTGTTTGTTTGTTTTTGAGAGAGCGAGAATCCTAAGCAGGCTCCACGCTGGGACATGGGGCTCAATCTCACAGCCCTGAGATCATGTCCTGAGCCGAAATCAAGCGTTGGTCGCTTAACCAACTGAGCCACCCAGGTGCCCCCTATTTTCTTTTTATATACAACATGTAAGTGAAATCATGTGATATTTGTCTTTCTTTGCCTGACTTCACTTAGCCTAATGTAGTCTAGGTCCACCCATGTTGTTGCACATGGCAAGATCGCATTCTTTTTTATGGCTGAATATTTCATTGTGCATATAATACCACATCTTTTTATCCATTCATTTGTCGATGGACACTTGGGTTGCTTCTGTAGTTTGGCTGTTGTAATAATGTTGCAATAAACACAGAGGTTCATATGTCTTTTCAAATTAATTTTCTTTGGGTAAATACCCAGTAGTAGAATCTTTTGATCATATGGTAATTCTATTTTTAATTTTTTGAGGAACCTCCATACTGTTTTCCACAGTGGTTGGTCCAATTTACATTTCCACCAACGGTGCATGAGGGCTGATTTGAGGCTTTTTTTTTGATTCGTACATTGCTGAACATTTTGCTGTTTATGTGCAAAGCAGTTGTGGAAAATGTAAGCTATCAAAAAGTAAGGAAAATAGACGAACCATGAGAGATGATGGACTCTGAAAAACAAACTGAGGGTTCTAGAGGGGAGGGGGGGAGGGGGATGGGTTAGCCTGGTGATGGGTATTGAGGAGGGCACGTTCTGCATGGAGCACTGGGTGTTATGAACAAACAATGAATCATGGAACACTGCACCAAAAACTAATGATGTAATATGTGGTGATTAACATAACAATAAAAAAATTAAAAAAAAAATAAAGATTAAAGCAGAAATAAACAATATAGAAACAAATAAAAAATGAAAAAAAAAAGTAAGGAAAATACTTGTTTGCTTATTATAGGTTCAGAGTATTAGTTGATACTCCTTTTCTGCTCTTTCTTTGTTAAGGACATAAGTTTCTGATTTTTTTTTTTAAGATTTATTTATTTGAGAGAGAGAGGGAGTGAGTGAAAGAGAGCACAAGCAGGGGGGAGAGGCAGAGTGAGAGGGAGAAGCATACTCCCCACTGAGCAGGGAGCCTGATGCGGGGCTTGATCCCAGGACCCTGAGATCATCACCTGAGCCAAAGGTAGATGCTTAACCAACTGAGTCACCCAGGTGCCCCATAAGTTTCTGATCTTAATTCTCTTTTCTTTGAGATAGTTTATGTGCTGGAACAGTAACTGATATCCTAAGCAGTCAATAAATATTTGTTAGGTAAATGGTTTGACATAAACATATAGCTAGAAATCTGATCAAAAGGGTCCTAGCCTTGTGAGATTGGGGGCTTGTCACTATTCTCTTTTTTTAGACTTTTATATTTGATAGCTTATTTAGACTGTTCAGAATTACTCTTTTCTATATAAAAATTTCATATTTGGACCAGGAGTGATTAAGATTCCATTGAAAGATTTAGGCAGACCATGAAAAGTAAATTTCTCCCCTAAACTATTAAATTGCTTCTGTCTCCGATACATGCCAACAAGTAGAGAAATTTGAAAGTAGTTTATCATCTGGCCAGGAACATGTGTGTAATGGAGGTAGGGAAGGACTTAGCTAATGAAATGGACAGTCAGGGGAGTTGGTACCATTCCAGTGTAAGCTGGATTTTGTTTCCACTGAAGCACTTGTTGTAAAAGATAGTAAACGAATTGTGGGCAGAAAGAAATGGTATATGATTGTGAAGAAGACTTCTCTTAGGATTAGCTAAAAACCCAAATATTTGCAAAGAGACTACTCCAGCCATTAACCTCATTTAGCAGCCTATATTTGCATTCAATTTTAAACAAGCCTGGGAATTTATCCAGAGTCTTCTGGCTACATTCTCAGGTAAGTTCATCCTGCTCTGAAGTTCGTTAGATATGATTATATTCTCCTTTTTTCTCATGCTCTTAATAACTACCATCTTCTGGGTCCTATCCTGAGTACCTTCCTTTTCTTTCTTTCTTTTTTTTTTTTTTCTTTTTAAAGTAAGCTCTACACCCAACATGGGGCTTGAACACACGACCTGAGAGTTGTATGCTCTACTGATTGAGCTGGCCAGGCACTCCTCTGAGTATCTTTGTTTAAGCTATAGCCTCAAAATCCTTAAAAGGCTGGGTTATAAAAAAAAAAGTTTGTAAAAGACCGAAAGATGGTTTTTTGATTATATTTTCTAACCATCATACAGAAGGGGCATTGGTTTAGCTTGAATTAAAATCTTGCCAGCTCTTGAGGTGCCTGGGTGGCTGTTAGTTAAGTGTCTGCCTTCGGCTCAGGTCATGATCCTGGGGTCCTGGGATCTAGCCCTCTGTGGGGCTCCTTGCTCAGGGGGAGCCTGCTTCTCCCTCTCCCTCTGCCGCTCCCCCTATTTGTGTGTTCTCTTTGTCAAATAAATGAATCTTTAAAAAAAAAAAATCTTGCCAGTTCTCTATAAAAATCTTGCTTAGGGGCACCTGGTTGGCTCAGTCAGGGGAGCATGTGACTCTTGATCTAGGGCTGCGAGTTTGACCCCCATGTTAGATGTAGAGATTACTTAAAAAATCTTGAAGAAGAAAAAAAAATCTTGTTCAGCATAATTTGGCCTGGTAGGTTAGAAACTGCTTCAGTTGCCTTGCCTGCTGAATGGAATTTATAATAGCATTTTTCAGACCTATGTTCTTCCTGTCAATAGGGCACAGTTATTTTAATGTATCTACTGTATTCCACTGACTCATCAGATCTCTCATAAAACTCAGGATTAGGTGGAGGCGCTGTATGGAAGAGTGAAACTGCTGTTGTGGTAAAGAATTAAGCTGTATACTTATGATTTATGAACTTTTCTGTCTGTATAATTTTTAATTTAAAACATTTTAGTAAGCAAGTAAGCAAATGAGCAGTGGGCCCTAGCATTTTTACAACAATTTTCCCAAACATTCAAGGAAAAATACAGTTTCTCTCAGGGAATAGGAAAATAAACACTCCCCAACTCAGTTTGAGGATTGCATAACTTTGATACCGAAACTTAGCAATGACAATGAGAGACAAGTATAGGCCAGTTTTACTTATGAATACAGATGTCCTAAATGAAATATTTGCAATCTAAATTAAGCAATACATATTTTTTTAAATTACCCCTGTGACCAGTTTGGGTTTCTGCTAGAAATAATGGTTGGTTTACCATTAAAAATCAGTGTATATAATTCAGTGTGTTAACCAAAGGAGATTAGGGCCATCTGGGTGGCTCAGTCATTTAAGCGTCTGGGTCTTGATTTTGGCTCAGGTTATGATCTCAGGGTTGTGGGATTGAGCCCCGCATCGGGCTTGCCCTGGGCATGGACGCTGCTTAACATTCTTTCTCTCCCTCTCCCTTTGCCCTTCGCCCCTGCCTCTTAAAAAAAAGGAGATTAAAGAATGAATCATCTTAATTGATGCAGGAAAAGAATTTCATTTGAAATATATCCAATATTTAAATTCATGAGTTTGTATTGATACTTTAAAAAACTAATTGGTCACCATTGTAGTATTCTAGTGAACCAATCCATTATTCTGAGAATTGGTTAATAAAAGGAAAGAATGAAGTATTTATCTTACCTTTAACTATACAAATGGGTAACCAAATAGTTTATTAGAGGGAGTGTCTCTTTATAAAGGTATTTCAGCTAGTAAATTAAGGAAGAATAATAGAAGAGTATCACCACTTTGTAATCCCTCATAAATTAATGGATTTAGTCATTAATCACCAACAGTTGTTAGTATCCCAAAAATAAAATCAGATGACGTGTACCTCTTGACAGAAGATCAAAATACCACTGTGAAGGAGTTTTCCTACCTCTCCCCTAAAAATACTGAATATGGATAAGCCTCTGGGCCTCATTAGCAATAGATAGGAAATACAAAAAAACAGAACAACATTTAAACAGTATTACATGGATGTCATCATCAAAATCAGAAACTCTAGAGGTGCCTGGGTGGCTTGATCGGTTAAACGTCTGCCTTCGGCTCAGGTTATGATTTCAGGGTGCTGGGAACAAGCCCTGTGTCGGGCTCCCTGCTTCTCCCTCCCTCTACCTCCTTTCCCCCACTTGTGCTTTCTCTCTCAAATAAAATCTTTAAGAAAAAATCAAACTCTACTGAACATATGACATGGTTTCTTCAAATAAAAGAAAAAGAGAATAAGCTATTGACTTAAGAGATAATAGCAGTTATAATGTATGATTCTTAACTACTTATTCAAACACTGTAAAATCAAAAACATAATTTATAACATTTGAGACAACCTTTCGTGTTCACACAGTCACATAGTTCAGGCCCAAACCTGTGCCAAGGGAAATTAAGTACATTTACTGCTCTTGTCCTTCCTAGCTCAGACCAGCAAACACCATTTGACAAGATCAGGAGACTAAGGGAAGAGTCTGAGATTGATTTAACTTAGCCCCAAATTGTAGTATAAGTGGCAAATTACAAAAGCAGCAATGTAGAGATAATAGCACCACAACAATAAAGTTTGTATAAAGAGCAAGACATTCGAAATACCATTTTTCTATTTACCAAAAAAAAAAAATGTATGCCATAAAAAATGGAAATCTGAAATCTGGTAGAATCAATGGCACTTATATCAGTTTTTGTTTGAATTGTGCAGTGAAACACCAGTAAGTTCCCAGTAACGTAAGCATTATCTGGATAGTAAAATGAGGTTAAAAAACTAACATAATGATCTGATGGACTGTTTAATTCATAGCATTATTGAGACCATTCTCAGTAGGTATCCTCCAAAGGAATTATCTTAGGATACTGGATAATCCTAAAACAGTCCCAGGATATGGATTTGGTTCTTAGTTCCTGCAGAGTAGAACTAACTTACTATTCAGAAACTCTAGAACTTCCATTCCATTTGAGATTTCCTGAGGTCACAGTAGTGACCCAGACTTCTGAAAAGCTCTACTGTCTGTATATCTGTTTAATTTTTTTTAGAGAGAGCATGTAAGTGGAGGGGCAGAGGGAGAGGGAGAATCTTAAGCAGGCTCCATGCTTAGCACAGAGCCCAACACAGAGCTCGATCTCATGACCCTGAGATCATGACCTGGGCCAAAATCAAGAGTCAAACACTTAACTAAATGAGCCACCCAGGTGCCTCTTCCCGCACCCTCACCCCCTTTTTAAGAGAGTGAAGGCTGTACTTTTGAAGCAGCATGATTTCCCACCAGGAAACAGATTGAGAATTGATACATGCCTTTCAATTAACCACTCCTGATGAGAACTTTGTTTCTTGCCTGGAAAGCCTTGATCTTTCGTGACTGGCCAGGAGCGCTATCAGACCCTCACATTCCCAACACCACCACATGTAGACCCTGATAATATCTTGGAGGCATCATTGGTCTCATAAATGTAGGCAAAGTCTCCAGGAATATTCTTCCAAACCCCCAAAATTAAGCAAGCAGAGTTGGGCCAGAAACATCCAGGACCAAAGAGTCAGGAAGTTAAGGTGGTTTCATTTGAAACTTCAGACTCCAGAGGCCCCAAATGTTGAGGTGCTGGGGCTGCAGCGGGGTGGGGGGGGAGAGGGGGAAGGGCAGAGCTGTCAGGACATGGCTTGGACCAGCAGGCAGCAGAATGGGGCAGGATTGTTCTGAAGCCAGATTTTTATAGCAACAATATTGTAGGGCTATTGAACCAGCAGAGAAGTAGTATATTGGATCTGGCACTCCTACTCATGTAACCCTCAAGAGGGATGAAGTGGTCCAGTCTGTGACACAAAACTATTAAACGTTTAAATCAATAAAGGGTGCAGTTAGGAAGATGAGCATACTACTCAGGAATGAAAGACTGTTTAGAAAGAACAATTGGAACTTGTAGAAAAGAAAAAATAGTTATTAATATAAAATACAAAGTTAACAGATTAGAAACAGGTAAAAGGGGTTTGTGAACAGAACAGAAGGAAAACTACACCTAGACATAATGAAGCTGCAGAACACCTAAGAAAAGAGTTTGAAATCAGCCGGAGAGGAAGTACAGATCATCAAAGGAACAGCAGAATGACAGAAGAATTCTCAGTGGCAAAACAGATTAACAAATAATGTCTTAAAATGTTTGCACAGCTGTTATTATCCTAGAATTTGTGCTTATTAACAAGACAGTAATAAGGACAAAATACAGTTGTTGCTAAATGAAAGCCAAGAACACTTTTCACCACGAGACTTGCTCTAAGCTAGTGGTTTACAACTGAGGACAATTTTGTCCCCCAGGGGATATTTGGAAATGTTTGAAGACTATTTGATTGTCACTACTGGAGATGCTTCTGGCATCTAGTGACTCACAGCTAGGGATGCTCTTAATGCACTGGACATCTTCCACAACAAATATGTGCTGAGTTTGAGAAACTCTCCTCTAAAGGAATTCTCAAGAAGGTGCCTCAAGTAAAAGCGAAATGATCCCAGGAAACTAGTACTCTGAAATGCAACAAAAATATTGAACAAATAAAATGGTAAACATGGACCTTCACCCAAGTCAGTGTTGTCTCCATGAAATATTTTTAGTGTCTTATTTGTGTAATAAAATAAGCTACTAGAAATATTGGACAGAACAGTAATACATGAATCAAAAGAGAACGGAAGTGTTCAAAATGAAGTCTTGGTTGTTTGGGAGGATGACAGACTTTTGTTTAAACTCACTTAACAGTTTGGGGTTTTTTGTTTTAAGATTTTATTTATTTGAGAGAGAGGGGGAGAGAGATCACAAGCAGTGGGGAGGGATGGAGGGAGAAGCAGCCTCCTCGCTGAGCAGGAAGCCCCATGCGGGACTCGACCGCAAGACCCTGGGATCGTAACCTGAGCCGAAGGCAGATGCTTAACCGACTGAGCTGCCCAGGCGCCCCTTTACGTAAGTAAAATATGTGGTAAAATTTCAAACGTAATTACTGAAAGAATAGATATAGAATGTGGAAACTCCAAAAGAGGTGAGAGAACAAATGGAATAAGGGAAAAACAAAGCAAAAATCCAAAGAGAAGAAATGAGAATGAATCCTAAAGAAAAAAGACCAAATAGAAATTTTAAAATGGTAGAATCCAATCTAAACATATAAATTGCTATGGTTGATGGACTGAACTTGACAATTAAAAAGAAAGATCGTCAGATTTTAAAAATACAGCTATCTGCTATTTATGGGAGATCTACCCAAAACATAAGGACCCAGGAAAAAATGGACAGTTGAAAGACAGAAAAGGACATTGAACCAAAGGACAGCTGTATAGTTATTGTCATATTTTTTCCTGTCTTAGGGTTTATTCTGCTCTTTCTCTAGCTTGCTAAAATAAGTACTTAGCTCAAATAATTTTTATTCTTTTTACTTTGCTAATGTAAAACTTTTAAGACTAACTTTTCATTGAAGTGCTACTTTTGGTGGATCCTACAAGTTTCAATAGGTAATCTTTATTGTCACTTAATTTTTTAAAGTATTTTAATCTTTGATCCTTGTTTTGCAGCGTATTTTCTGTAATTTTTAAATTTGGAAGGATTTAAAAATTTATCTTTTCACAGTTAAATTCTAACAACTTTTGTTATAGACCAAGATCACAGCCTCTGCCCTTTGAGTGAAGGCTGGACTTAATGACACCTTCTAAATGGCAAAAGCAATGTCACTTTCAAAATGAGATCACAAAAAGACTGACATCTGTCTTGTACTCTCTCTCTGGCTCTCTTTGATGACTTGCTTTGAGGGAATCCAGCTGCCATGCTGTAAACTGTCCTATGGAAAGGCCCATGTGGCAGGGAACCAAGGGAGGCCCTTGGCCAACAACCTGAAAGAAAGTGAATCCTGCCAGCAGCTGTGTCAGTGAGCTTGGAGGTGGCTCTTCCCCAGGCCTTCAAATGAGACCATAGTCCTGGCAGAGCTTTGATTGGAGCTTCTTAGACTGAAGCAGGGGGCTCAGCTAAGCCTTGCCCATATTGCTAGCCCACACAAACTGTGAGATAAAAGTGTGCGTTTAAGCCACTAAATTTGGGAGTCATTTATTATACCGAAGGACAACTATAAGCCATAGACGTATGTTTAAAATACTGTCTTGCGGGGCCTGGGTGGCTCAGTTGGTTAAGTGTCTGACTCTCGATTTTGGCTCAGGTCATGATCTCAGGGTCGTGAGATGGAGCCCTGCTTAAGTTTCTCCCTTTTCCTCTCCCTCTGCCCCTCTCCCTGTCTCACGCGTTCGTTTTCTCTCTCTAAAAAAAAAAAATAAAAAATTATAAACTGCTTTCTTGGTGAATTCACCCGTTTGTTATTTGGTTACCCTCTCATGCAAAATAAAGTTTTCCCCTTAAATTTATCTTGTGATAATAAAACAATATCAGCTTTTTTTTGGTTTCTATTTGCCTGATAGATCTCTTTACTTTCAGCTTTTACGTGTCATTATATGTCTCTTGTAAACAGTATATGCCTGGATTTTGTTGTTAGTAGTTTAAAATTGGCATGTGTGAATATTTACACCATGGAAATTGGCTAATACTATAAATTAGTTTTGTATATGTGTGTGTATGTGTTTTTAACAGTCTTCTGTGACTTCAGTATACACACAATGAAAGCAACATCTTTAACTGCTTTGTCTACTGCTATATCCCCAGGTCCTAGAGTGCCCAGCACATAAGAACTTAATAAATTCTTGGTGAATTAATTGAATAAATGAATTACTCCAAAGTGGTAATAATTTAAAGCTGTGTCATTCTTCTTAGAATTTTCTGGAACCGGTAGAAGAAAAGAATTACATTTTCCTTTTTTTTTTTTTTTAATAACTTTATTGGGGCGCCTGGGTGGCTCAGTCGTTAAGCGTTTGCCTTCGGCTCAGGTCATGGTCCCAGGGTCCTAGGATCGAGCCCTGCATCGGGCTCCCTGCTCCGCGGAAAGCCTGCTTCTCCCTCTCCCACTCCCCTTGCTTGTGTTCCTTCTCTCGCTGTCTCTCTCTCTGTGTCAAATAAGTAAAATCTTTTAATTAAATAAAAAAAGGATGAAGAACACATTGGGATCTTAAAAGGGGCATTGTGTCCAGTGGTAGAACTGAGAAGAGTAAAGCTTTTCCATCAATTTAAAAGAAATATTTTTAAAAAATCAGTTTATGTAGGGGATGGGGCTGCCTCAGTGGCTCAGTTGGTTGAGTGTCTGGCTCTTGGTCTTGGCTCAGGTCTTGATCTCATGGTTGTGAGTTCAGGCCCTGAGTTGGGCTCCATGCTGGGTGAGGAACCTACTTAAAAAAAAAAAAAAAACAGCTTATGTGGGGTGGTTAAAAAATTTGGAAAACAGATAGTGGTGATGGTTGTACAACATTGTGAATGTAATGCCTCTGATTTGTACATTTAAAAATGGTTAAAATTGCAAGTTTTGTTTTATGATTTTACCACAATTTAAAAAACTAATAATGTAATATACCCAAAACTCTAATATTGTATACTTTTAATCAAAGAATTGTTTGATGTATAAATTATATTTTAATAAAACTGTTAAAAAAAACAATATGTAGAGAGCTAAGGCAGAAATTTCTGTAGAAGTCAAGTTAAAGGGAACTGGTCTGGTCCTTGACAACTGGCTTAAGCATCTTGTTTGACTGCTTTGTCTCTAGTACTCAGTAAATATTTTTAAGTTAAACAATAAACAAATGAAAAACAAATTTAAAAAACTACAATGAGATATCACACCTGTCAGAATGGCTAAATTTAACAATACAGGAAACAGATGTTGGCGAGGATGCAGAGAAAGGGAAACCCTCTTACACTGTTGGTGGGAATGCAAACTGGTGCAGCCACTCAGGAAGACAGTGTGGAGGTTCCTCAAGAAGTTAAAAATAGAGCTACCCTACAACCCAGCAATTGTACTACTAGGTATTTACCCCAAAGGACACAACAATACTGATTCGAAGGGGCACCTGCACCCCAGTGTTTATAGCAGCATTATCAACAATAGCCAGATTATGGAAAGAGCCCCAATGTCCACCAACTCATGATACACAGGATGGAATATTACTCAACTGTAAAAAAGAAAGCTTGCCATTTGCTACAGTGTGGATGGAGCTAGAATGTATTATGCTAAACGAAATAAGCCAGTCAGAGACAAATACATGATTTCACTCATATGTAGAATTTAAGAAACAAAACTTGAACATAGGGGAAAGAAAAAAAAAAGGCAACCCATAAAATAGACTCTGACCTATAGAGAAGGAGGGAGGTGGTTAGGGGATGGGCTAAATGGGTGATGGGCATCGGGTGTTCTATGTAAGTGATGAATCACTAACTTCTCCTGAAACTAATATTATACTCTATGTTAACAAACTAGACTTTAAATAAAAACTTGAAATAAGAGAGTTTGTTTGTTGGTTTGTCTCTCTTTTTTCCCCCTATGCTCATTTGTTTTGTTTCTTAAATTCCACATTTATTAGCTAGAATGTTTCTAGGATAATTGCTTGATTCTTTCCATTTATTGTTTTTCAAATACGTTTCCTTAATAACTCTGCAAAGGTGACTAGTTTTTTTTTAATATTTTGGATATTTCACATATTTACATTTCAGTTCAATGCATTATTTTAGTGTTCATATTATCCCATTTTTAGCTGGTGGGGACCCTATCAGGTTGGCCCTTCCATCCTTTGCCGTGATCCAGTTATTTTGATAGCTTGTTGACTATTTCCTAAACTTGTATTTGAGGTTATAGGACTTTAAATTAATTTCTTTAACTTTTATATTAGTATCTATTTCCTGAATACTTAAAGTGTTCTTTAAGTTTTTTTTATTTATTTGACAGAGGGAGCACAGGTAGGCAGAGCAGTAGATAGAGGCAGAGGGAGAAGCAGACTCCCCGCTGAGCAGGGAGCCCGATGCGGGGCTTGATCCCAGGACCCTGGGATCATGACCTGAGCCCAAGGCAGATGCTTAACCGTCTAAGCCACCCAGGTGCCCCTAAAGTGTTAGTTCTTAATGACATTTACATAATTTTTTATTTTCTCTCTCTCTCTCCTACAAGGCGATTATAACTATATATAACCTTTTTTTTCTCAGTACTCATTAAGTATATTCTTTTTTAAGTTTTTATTTAAGTTCCAGTTAACATACAGTATAATATTAGTTTCAGGGAGACAGTTTTTGATTCAGCACTTCCATACATCATCCCGTGCTCATCAAGTGCCCTCCTTAATCCCCATCCCCTATTTCACCCATCCCCCTGCCCACCTCCCCTCTGGTAACCCTCAGTTTGTTTTCTGTGGTTAAGAGTCTCTTTCTTGGTTTGCCTCTCCCTCTCTATTTTTCTTTTGTTCATTTGTTTTGTTTCTTAAATTCCCCATTTGAGTGAAATCCTATGGTATTTGTCTTTTTCTGACTGACAGATTATAATTATATATCTCTCTCAATACAACGAAGAACCAAAGCTAAGGAAGTACACAGACTCTGCTGTCTGAGGGAACCTAGTCTCTTTTTTTTCTGCAGATCTGGTTCACCAAATTCTTCTGAGGTGCCTCTTTTAACATTAAAAAAAAACTGTGGCAAGGGTTTGTACAAAAATAATGCTTGGTTACATGACCTAATGTCTTTTTTTTTTTTTTTATCTACTGTCACTTATAAAAGGTTGGACAGACCTGGAGGTAGAGGGCTTTTACTACCACTATCAATAGCAATAGTGTATAAAGTGTGTAGTAATACACTGAGTAAGAACTCAATAAGTACTACCCCTGAAACAAATAATGCATTATATGTTAATTAATTGAATTTAAATTTTAAAAGTAAAATAACTCAGTAAGTACTTTTTAAAAATTTTATTCTAGATTTGAGTGACTTTAAGAGTAGAGTCCTATAGGCTAGAATCCTAAAAGAATAGTGTTTCCAGAGGTCTTCATATTGTTAAACCTTCCTCTTGTTTACCTCTTAGATTTATTTTTGCTCCTGTTCTGGAGGGAGCCACATTCTCTAAGCCTGGCTAATTTTAGTTCTCCCACTCTCAGATTAAAATTTGAATATGAAAATGGATTCTGGTAATACAGAGGCAAATGAAGTTATTTGGTGCTGATACTTCTTTAATACCAATGAGAAACTAACTTGATTTCCTTTTTTTCTTTTCCAGATGATGGGCATAAGAAAGCTCGAAATGCTTATCTCAATAATTCCAATTATGAAGAAGGAGATGAATATTTTGATAAAAACTTGGCACTCTTTGAGGTAATATTTGGGAGAAATCTAGGGCAGAAATTTCAGGAACAGATTTCAGAAAATGGGTTTTCTATCCCATTTATTTTTAAAACAGTACAGGCTGGATAATTTTAAGAACTACTTGTTAAAATATAATACTATAACTTGTCATTGTAGTTGAATAGTGTTTCCAGAGGTCTTCATATTGTTAAATGCAAATTTAATTATCACTATCTAATTATCTAATTATCTAATTATCACTATCTAATAAGTAGCCATTAAATCAGATTTCTATGAATTGCGGAAGAATGTTGACATCACAGGCATGGAGAACCTTGCTGTCTAATTCAGCTAGAATTTAAATATTTGCATTGGAATTATCTATGAAGTATAAAATGGAGTATTTTTCAACTCTGTGTTTGGGAAGGCCATCATTTACCTTAGAACTACTAAAAGAAAAATCAGTGTAGGAAATAGGCTGCCAAATTAAGAGGGCCTGTCTGTATGTCTTACCCAAGACCATATGGACTCTGACGGGCTCTGCAGTCGGATAGTTGAAAGGAGCCTGCTTTGGTCCAGCACTGCCTTTGTGTCTGGCTTTGGACAATGATGCAAGTTCCAGTTCTCTTAGTGTACCTGTTTTTTAAATGATATCTTCTTTCAGCATCCTTCAAGAAAAGATCTGAGATAAATATTTAGTTCAGTCACAAAAGTTTTTTATTGAGCTGTCTGTGCTTGGTGCCATAAATAATAGCCATAAATGTTATTAGAATGTTATAGCCTCGCCTAGGGACACCAGGGTGGCTCAGTCGGTTAAGCATCCGACTCTTGACCTCAGCTCAGGTCTTGATTTCAGGGTCGTGATTTCAAGCCCCACATTGGGCTCCATGCTGGGCATGGAGCCTACTTAAAAAAAAAAAAAAAAAAAAAAAGAATGTTAGTAGCCTAAAGAAAGGGGCACTGTAGTTAAAGGTAATGTTATTAATGTTTTTTTAAGATTACAGCTGTCTGTAGGGGCCAGTGTGATTTTGTTTTTACTGTAAAGTTAAGCCATTAGAAAGAATGATAAAGCTTTTCACTTAAGAATTTTATAAGGATTTGTATAGTCCTGATTGATATTTTAATGTGGGAGGAGAATAAAGCCTCATTTATAAATTTTCTTAAAATATTTACCTGCGATATATTTTCTCATTTAATTTGCAATTGTCTGGTAGAGGGCCACACTGATGCTTATTTCCAGTGTTCTTTATTATGCATTTCCTCCATGTCTCTGGCTTTATAGGAAGAAATGGACACCAGACCAAAGGTATCTTCTCTCCTCAACCGTATGGCCAATTATACTAACCTGACACAAGGAGCAAAGGAACATGAAGAAGCAGAGAACATCACTGAGGGGAAAAAGAAGCCCACTAAGGTGAGGCCTTCAAATAACAAGGATAAATAAAAAGAGCCCCATATATAAGAAAGGAAATATCCAGGGCATCACTCTGCTCAGTAACTGTTGAATGCTTGATATATGCCAGGCACTGTTCTGGGCACGTCATAGCAAAAACAGAACATACAATGTCCTGCTCTCATGCAATCTAAATTCCAGTATGAGGAGATAGTTGTTAAACTGTATATTACGTGTTGACGATGGTCTAACAAAAATATAAGCAGGGACAGGTGGTAGCTACACTTGTGATGAGCATAGCATAACATATGCAAAGACTTGTCAAATCACTTTGTTGAACACTAATGTAACATTGTGTGTTAACTTCAATTATTCATTTTTTAAAAAAGGCAGGATGGGGCGCCTGGATGGCTCAGATGGTTAAGCGTCTGCCTTCAGCTCAGGTCATGATCCCAGGGTCCTGGGATTGAGCCCCACATCAGGCTCCTGGCTCAGTGGGGAACCTCCTTCTCCCTCTCCCTCTGTCTCTCTCCCTGCTCATGCTTTCTCCTCTCTCTCTCTCTGTATCTCTGTATCTCAAGTGAATAAATAAAATCTTAAAAAAAAAAATTCTTAAAAAAAAAAGGATAAAGACACTGAAACTGGCCAGCAAGAGAGCCAGGGCAGAGGGGGTTGCTGTTGTAGAGAGGTTGGTCAGGGAAGGCCCTTTCTGACAGGGTGATGTTTGAGCAGAGGCCTAACCAGTGTGAGACAATGAGCCCCCTAGTTGGGAGAAGAGCATTCCAGGGACAGGGAATAGCACTTCAGAAGAAGAGGGTTCACACCCATCTGCTGATGCCATCTCTCTGTTGTCAAGTGATGGGGTTTTTCAAAGACTAAATTTCAGTTTTTCTCAAAATGAAAATATGGAACAATATTACAAGTTAGCTTTCTGGTTGTTCAGGGATAAAATGACCCTCAGATCTTCATTTTACCAACTGCATTTACCAGCTACCATGAAGGATTTATGCCAAACTCTGAAGGAAGTCCATCAAATCATTATTCAGTTTTTAAATGAAAAGGGAAAGCTAGGGGCACCTAGCTGACTCAGTCAGTGGAGCGTGTGACTCTTAATCTCAGGCTTGTGAGTTCGAGCCCCACGTTGGTTGTAGAGATTACTTAAAAATCTTTAAAAAAGGGGGGCACCTGGGTGGCTCAGATGGGTAAGCGTCTGCCTTCGGCTCAGGTCATGATCCCAGGGTCCTGAGATCGAGCCCCGCATCAGGCTCCCTGCTTGGCGGGGAGCCTGCTTCTCCCCCTCCTTCTGCTTCTCCCCCTGCTCATGTTCTCTCTCTCTCTCTGTATCTCTGTGTCTCGAATGAATAAATAAAAAAATCTTTAAAAAAAAAAAAAAAGCTAATAGCTTCAAAGAACAGAACATTTTAATTGTTGGGGGTACACTTAAAAGTTTGTGGTCAAATGCCCATGTAAAAACATATGGGGACCTGTGTAAAGTAAAAATGTATAGCTCTAGGAAAAATGTGATCATTTATAAGATGGAGATTTTATATGTGCCTCTTTTAAGATACTGATTATACTAATTATGTGTTTTGTAAGTAAGATGGTAGTTAAGGAGCAACTTTTTATATACAAATAAAGGGATAAAAGCATCTCTTCTAGATGACTATGTAATTTTTCTTTTGTCAACATCTTTCTTTGCAGACCCCTCAAATGGGTACTTTCATGGGTGTCTACCTCCCATGCCTACAAAATATTTTTGGAGTGATTTTGTTTCTACGCCTTACATGGGTCGTGGGCACAGCTGGAGTTCTTCAGGCCTTTGCAATTGTCCTTATCTGCTGCTGCTGTGTAAGTCCCCAGTTGGCTCTTAGAGATCACCTGGAACATTGCAGGAGCTCAAGATTATATGCGCTTGACTTATTTGAGAATAACACAAAGACTATTCGGGAAAGACTCATGATCTCAACAGGAGACATTATTTTGATATTAAACTCTGAAGGATTTTCAGTTATTTAGTGTCCAGTCTTTGGTGCTTATATGCGTAATATGATGTACTAGAAATTACAAAGGAAGACTTTTAGAAGAGGTAGAAGATGTAGTCCTTGATTCAAAGAATTCAGAATATAGACCGTTAGAGTTTGATAGCACCAAAGTTGGAAAATGATGATGTACTACTCCAGTATAGTATTGAGGAACAAAACTGATTGTTGTTTGGGGTCAGGGGTATTTGTTTTGTTTTGAAGGCTCATCTGTTATCCCTTCCCCAGAAATTCAGGTGTGCTTTCCAGGTCTTCTCCCCACTGTACTGAGAACATTCTGATCTTGTTGGAATTTAAACTCTTCTCATCCACATACCCCAGCCACATCTGTCAATTTTATTATAAGTTGATTATTACTAAAAATTTTTATTTTTTTTATTCAACTGCTGGCCTCTTTAATTACTATCATTATTATAGCCTCCTGGTACATTATGCTCAGCTGAGTGTAGATAAAGCAGGATAAGAAGACATAGTTTGTATCATTAATAACTTAATAGTACTACCTTTTTCTTTTTTCTCTGTTTCTTAGTCTTAAAACTCGAGGGCCATGTTTGGCTCCTTGATTGCCTCTCACATCTAATCAGCTACCAAGGTCAATCATGTCTCCCTCTGAAATCTCTTACGTACAACCCTTCCTTTATATTCCTGTTACTAGCACTACAGTCCTTACTTTTCACTGAACTATAATAGCCTACTAACAAGTCACTCTGCCTTCATCTGCTCCCTATCTGCAGTCCATTCTATGCTGCTACCACGTAATATTTTCAAAATACAGTTTTTATTATTTCAGAAGTCTGCAGTGGTTCCCCTCACTGAATATTGTTCTTGTAATTGTAGCTAGTCCTTAGTCAGTTTCCAATCTGTTTTCCAAGTGAACTAGGAGACCAGGGTGAGATCAGTGGCTCCTACTAGCACCTAACCTACTGCTTATGATATAGAAGCATTTTAACAGAATACTCAAGATAACAGTAATGTGACTAGGGCAATGAGTTGAACCACATCATCTCATTTCCATACTATTAGGTATGGCAGCCAACTCCCTCCCTAAAGGTAGGAAGAGTTAATTTTTCAGAAAGTGCTCTGAGGCCCACAGACGGGAAAATAGTACAGAACTACAGTAACAATCTTCTCCTTCACTTCCTTTACAGACAATGTTGACTGCTATCTCCATGAGTGCCATTGCCACTAATGGAGTGGTGCCAGGTCAGTAGGCTGGATTTCAGGGATTGTCAGCAACTACTGTATGTTTATGCTATACAGTCAGAAGTGCAAACTTCCGACGACTAGAATACTATTTAGTCTCTTGGTCATAGACATTCACAGTATTTGACTTGAGAATACATTCTTTAAAAATCTCTTTATGTTGTAAACTAGGGGAACCCTCACTCACTGTTGGTGGGAATATAAACTGGTATAACCACTTTGGAAAACAGCATGGAGGTTCCTCAAAAAATTAAAGATAGAAATCCACACAGTCCAGTAATTTCACTGCTGGGTATTTATCTGAAGAAAACAAAAACAGTAATTCAAAAAAATATATGCACCCTTCTGGTTTTTACTGTATTATTTATAATAACCCAAATATGGAAGCAACCTAAGTGCCCATCAGTAGATGAATGGATACAGATGTGGAGACACACACACACACACACACTCACACTCTCTCTCTCTCTCTCTCTCACCAGAATATTATTCAACCATAAAAAAGAACAAAATCTTGTCATTTGTGATAACACAGGTGGACCTAGAGATCCACTTTATGCAAGTGAAATAAGTCAGACAGAGAAAGACAAATACCATATGATTTTACTTATATGTCGAACCCAAAGAAATAAACGGTTGTCAGAGAGGAGAGGAATGGGGGGAATGGGCAAAATAGGTGAGAGGGAATAAGAGATACAAACTTCCAGTTACAAAATAAGTCACAGGAATGAAAAGTACAGCATAGGGAATACATTCAGTAATATCGTAATAACATTGTATGGTGACAGATGGTAACTACACTTTGTATGGTGTGCATAATGTACAGAATCGTCAAATCACTGTTGTACACTTGAAACTAATATATCATTTATGTCAGCTATACTTCAATTAAAAGAAAAAGGAAAAAATCTCATCATGTTCTAAGCTAGAATCCTTAATTTGTATCACCTTCCTAGCTTCTTTTTAGTTAGAATGTATTTTATTGGGCTGTCTCATGCCTGTAGTAAATATTCTTTGATGCTTATCGAATTAATACTGACAAATTGTGCTACTTCATGTGGAGCATTAGATGTTCAGCATATTATACCATAAAGGTTTTATCTTTTATTTCCCATTAGCAAATCTACTTTTTATCACATTCAGAGTTTTGAAAAACTTGAAACATTTATCCTTCTTATTTATGACTTGTTTACATTCTTCTTACTGATGTACTTTCTTTATCCTGCTTACATTCTGTTTTGTCTTTTAGCTGGGGGCTCATACTTTATGATTTCCCGAGCACTGGGCCCAGAGTTTGGTGGGGCTGTTGGCCTCTGCTTTTATCTTGGTACCACATTTGCAGCTGCCATGTATATCCTTGGTGCCATTGAAATTTTTCTGGTGAGTAATAGCTTAATTGTGGTCTACAGTGTAGAAAAGATAGAGATTTGGATTTATTTTGTTGTTTGAAAGAAAGCAAAACTTCCGAGAGATCCATTATAGAATCAATCAGGTGATTGTTAACCTGTTATTGACTTCCTCTTGTGAACATAAGTCAGAAAGGTTGAGAGTATCCTTTGCCTGTATACTGCTTCCCTACCACCCATTCACCAACACCCTGCCACTTCATCCAAGAAGTTAAAGTCTTGATCAAGGCAAGACTTGCATTAATAGGGAAAAAGTAAAAGTGTTTATCTTTTTTGATATCTTCATCCCAGTGAAATAAAATGTTTTTCATTTCTTCATTCACTGGAATATTTTTTTTACTATTTAAAATCATAAGTAAGTAGGAATAATAGGAATCAAGATAATCATTACAATTATTTTATATAACCCTTTGAATAAATTACTAATGCTTTTTTTTGCTGTTTCTATTTGGAAATGTAGATATTCAGAATAGCATGTAGTCTTAAAAAAAAAAAACATAAATGACATCCAATTTCTGTAGGAATTAGGTTAAGTCTCCAGTCATTTTCTATCTTTGCTTTGCTGTGTGAAAGCAAATGCAAACTACAACAACCCTTTTACTTGATGACTTTGAAATGACCTCATTTTCTACTTCCTTTGCTTAACAGGTATATATTGTCCCCCGAGCTGCAATCTTTCGTAGCGATGATGCACTCAAGGAATCAGCAGCCATGCTCAATAACATGCGTGTCTATGGCACAGCCTTCTTGGTCCTTATGGTATTGGTGGTGTTCATCGGTGTACGCTACGTGAACAAGTTTGCCTCACTTTTCCTGGCCTGTGTCATTGTGTCCATCTTGGCCATCTATGCTGGAGCCATCAAGTCTTCTTTTGCCCCTCCACACTTCCCGTACGTGTCTGTCTCTCTGACCGGCCATCAGTTACTGGGTAGTCAGTGACAGTGTCTGGTGATGTGATCACTTCAAGTACAGTTTCAATCTCCCGGAGATTTTGCTCGTAGATGAGCCCAGTTAGTGTCTGGGCAGGAAGCCTCCCAGCAGACTTCTCATGTTGACCCTCTTCCTTACATCCCAGGCATGGAACTGGCAGCTCTAAACATCATTTGGATATAGATACTAGGTTTTTCTCAAAACTTCCTTATAATGATTGTGTATATTTGAACAACTATTCATGAAGAGCTTTACGATAGTATAGTTATTACCAGCAAGCTTTGTAAAGTACAAATGTTGGATTCCTATTATTAATAAAATATCAAGAGAATCAAAGAAACCTAAATTCCTACCTAAATATTTGTAATTAATTAAACTTTTTAACCTGCTGTTAATACCATAGCAGACTTTCTGGTTATAAAATAAGGAGAAATAAATGTCACATTTTTACATATATATATATATCTCTCTCTATATAGAGATTGTATGATATACCCTAAGTAGTGCAGGTACATTAAAGTGTATTTTTTTAAGTAGTAATGGATTTGTACAGATAGGTGACTCTCCGGTCACCAGTTCTCTATTTGACTAGTGGCATAGAGATTAGCTAGCACTGAGAGGTGTTTGTAATCTTGTTACAGAGATTGTCTTTAAAAAGTCATCTGGATTATCTAGGTATCAAACTCCTCATTCCTATGTTGATTTAACCTGATTACAGAAAAATAGTTTTTTTGAGATGAAAAAGCAGATCTATAGAGATTAAATGACTTTCCCCAAAGTTAGTTAATGGCAGAGCAAGAATATGAACCCTTCGATTTCCTAACTCTTGGTCCAGTATTTCTTCTACTATGCTAAATGACGTCAGTGATAGAGTCCATCATCAATTTTTAGTCTGCTCATTTAGGGACTACAGACTAGCCAAAAGTACTGAAGGCTATATTCTGGATATCTTAACTTGAGAAATTCCATTTTGCCTGAAGTTCTCCTTTGATGCTTCTCTTTTTTGGTGGGTAAAAGGTCACGATGGGTGGTATTTTCTTTAAAATATTCCAGCAGAACAAGACCAAATTCCCTAGAGGAATGCTTGAAACAAGACTGGGCAATATTGAGTTGTTGAAGCTGAGTAATGGGTACATGGTTCATTATGTATATATGCTGTCATTTTTGCAGATTTAAAAAGTTCTTTGTTCCTCTTGAGGGGTACATTAACTATGGGAGTATTATTCTTTTGTTCATATTTATAACTCTGGGTTAAAGAAAAAAATAAAATCAGCAGTTATTATGTGTAATATCCTTAAATACCTTCACTCCCACTGGGTCTAGGCCTACATTCAAAAAGTTTTCTCTTAGGCCATAGTGGGATGTGCTTTTTATTCCAGCCAAGCTGTCTTTCTCAAAACAGTAGCCAGAAGATTTGACCTTTAGTGAAACATTTTCAGAGGGATTGTTATGAACATAGGCTTTTCTAGGCCAAAAAAAAGGGGGGAAATTTTTTTTTTTTTTTTAGAAAGAACAAAAGGACTGTAGGATTCTTTTAGACCTAACAGTTGGTTAATAATCTAGAAAATTTGGAAGATGAGTAAGCACAGTGTCTTCAGTTATTCTGTTTGACTTCTATCACCCTGCTACCAGTATGACTCGGGCAGACTACTTTATTGCCCTAAACTTCAGTTCCTCCATCCACAACATAGAAATACTAATGCATATTTTGTGAGATGGCTGTCAGGATTAAATTGCAGAAAATGTAAATAAATCTCCATCTACAGAACAAGTCAATAAGTATTAGATCCTTTCACGTCCTCTTAGAGATGAGGGTTTTTTGTTTTGTTTTTTCCATTACTAACCTATTTACTAACCTATTTCTAACCTACCTTCTTTTTTTAAATTTTTTTTTTTTTTTTTTACCCTTCATCTTTCTCTCTGTTTTCACTTAGGGTCTGCATGCTGGGTAACCGCACCCTTTCATCAAGACACATTGATATTTGCTCTAAGACCAAGGAAATTAACAACATGACAGTACCGTCAAAGTTATGGGGCTTCTTCTGTAACTCGAGTCAGTTTTTCAATGCCACCTGTGACGAATACTTTATTCACAATAATGTCACTTCAATTCAGGGCATTCCTGGATTGGCTAGTGGTGTCATTACAGGTAAGTCAGGAGGTTTTTGAACAAGGTTTTAATCTCAGGAAAGCAGGCTTTTCAATCGTAGACTCATATTGTCCACAATGTCTCGCTGCCACAGTATCCCTTCCCTCCTTAAGCTCAGCACCCCGCTCTAAATTCAACGTCTTTCTGCTTTTCTGTTAGTGAACTTACCCTTTTTCAAACTCTCTTGTGACACTTTCTGCTAAAATATTCCTCCTTTGGGGGCACCTGGGTGGCTCAGTCGTTAAGCGTCTGCCTTCGGTCCTGCAGTTGAGCCCCGCATCGGGCTCCCTGCTCCGCGGGGAGCCTGCTTCTCCCTCTCCCTCTGCCTGCCGCTCCCCCTGCTTGTGCTCTCTCTCTCCCTCCCTCTCTGGTGGATAAATAAATAAAATATTTTCAAAAACAAAATAAAATTTCCCTCCTTTTGAGAGCAGAGCTAGGCAAATCACTTTTTGAAGTCGACTGAAGTAATACAGTACCCTGTGTGTTGCACTGTGAGACGGCCAGTGTTCTTCCCACAGTGACAGCCAGGTGGAGCTTGTAGTGCCACCACATCCACGTGTACTGTTGTCCTCACTCAGCCCAGTTTCTGAAACTCTTGCCTTAAGTGACTTCCGTCTTAAATGTTTGGTCCACAGATGTCTTTGTGCGTAATCAAGTTTACACTAAGGTGTTAGAAATAGCATTGATTACTAATTTAAAAGAAAAATAAGCTTTTCTGAGCATTCATCTTTAGTCCACTTAACTTCTACTAATTTGCATTTGTAAATTTAACTGTATTTGTATGTACCAGAGCATTTTGTCAAATTACATTTGAATCAGATGAGAAAGAGGATTAGGTTTTTATTTATGTGTTCTTTATTGTATGATATATATGTGCTCATGCAGAAGCAAACATACCTTTAAGAGCTATATAAATGAGGAATCTGATTTAGAATATTGTTGAGGTAGAAAATTACCTAATTATCTTCTTTCCATACTTCTGTTGCTTATATACCTTTTTCTTCCCACTGCAGAGAATCTTTGGAGTAATTACCTACTAAAGGGAGAGATCATTGAAAAGCCCTCAGCCAAATCTTCTGATGTCTTAGGCAGTTTAAACCATGAATATGTCCTTGTTGACATCACCACCTCTTTTACTCTTCTGGTGGGGATCTTCTTCCCCTCTGTCACAGGTAAGAAGAAGGGCTCTTGTCTATTTTAGAAGTTAGGAGACCAAAGGAGTGATTTTTCTTAAGAGACAGAATTATATTCTCAGGCTTCTCAGATTTGCTTCCAATCTTTGGTATCAGCATGAATATCAAAGTATCCAGGAACTAAGAAGTTAACTTGTTCTTTTTTCCCTCTAAAGGTATCATGGCTGGATCAAACAGATCTGGAGACCTGAAGGATGCTCAAAAGTCTATTCCCATTGGCACTATCCTCGCCATCCTGACCACCTCCTTTGTCTGTATCCTTTTCATGAATCCAGCCTGAGTTTTAGTCATAGGCACATCTCTGGAATGAGGCTGATCAATATTTTTATCCTGGTAATAAAGATACCTGCTTTCTACCAGCTCACTTCTCACCAGATAATCTATCCTCCTGAGCTCTAAAATTCAAGAAAGAATTGACAACGTTAGTGAATCTAGCACCTCATTTTATTGATAGAAGAAATATCCTGAGTGTTTACTTTCTATCTCAGAGGGTTGTAGGTCAGCTTCCTTGACTCTCAGTATGGTAGATTTAAGCAATGTTGTCCTTTTTGGTGCCTGTATTGAAGGTGTTGTTCTTAGAGACAAGTAAGTAGTCAATCTCTTTGTAACATTTATGTGTATGTCTTCCATTATATCTGATCATTCCACATTGCCCCACAAAAGTCATAAACTCAAAACCCAACCTGAGGTATAGATCATGACTAATAATTTGAAAATATATGTATATAGTTCCCAAAAAGGTTAGTGAATAATAAGTACCAGTTATATTGTTCTAAATATGTGAGATGCAATGCATATAGCGCTTCAATAAAGTAGTGTATTTGTTTGCATATTAAGGGCTTCCCTGCACATGAAGAGCTGTTGGAAACTAAAACCAAAAGTGAAGGAGAGCAAGTTAAAAAAAAAAAAAAAGGTGCCTGGGTGGCTCAGTTGGTTAGGCAACTGCCTTCGGCTCAGGTCATGATCCTGGAGTCCTGGGATCGAGTCCCACATCGGGCTCCCTGCTCAGCGGGGAGTCTGCTTCTCCCTCTGACCTTACCCCCTCTCCTGCTCTCTCTCTCTTTCTCATTCTCTCTCATAAATAAATAAAATCTTTAAAAAAATAATAAAATAAAAAAAACTTTCAAGTGTCTCTAGCATCTCCTCTATGAGACATGGAAGTATGTATCTGTTTAGCATTCTAAATACAATCTTAAAACTTTCTTCATTTTATTCATGAAGACCACTGGGTGTTTTTCCTTTCCTCTCACCTATGAACAAAAAATATGTTTTTGTAAGAGATTCCTAGAAAAATCTTTCCCCTAAACCTGCTAGATCTCTTCCCATTTTCCCCATCTGGGGGAGTTACTAGCCTCACCATTCACCGTTTCTCAGAACAGAAACATAGGTGCCATCCTACACTTTTGCCACCAGTTCCCTCAGCCAGTTTCTAAGTCCTGTGAATTCCACCTTTCATCTTATTAGATCTCCTTTCTACTATTCTCTATCCCCATCCCTTTGCCCAGGCCTTCAGGATCTTTTGCCTAAAGTAGTGTAATTATCTCCCTTTCAGTAATACCACCTTCCAATCCTTCTTTCCCGCTGCTGCCAGAATGATTTTTCCTACAACACAAAATTAGCTCATACCAACTTTCCTGCTTCACAGTGTGCCAAAGCCCCTCGGAACCCATCACTTCGATCCGGCCCTGTGTACCTTTTTCTGATGTCCTCTCCCATCATTCCCCCATAAACTCCCTGTGCTCCAGCCATGCTTGAAGTTAAATACGCAGCCACACATTTGTTTGTACATTTTCCTTTGCTTAGAACGGGTAACTCCCCCCTGGCAGACACCTTGATCCTCTAAGACTAGACTGTCTTCTGTCCTGTGAAGCTTTCCCACGCTCACCCAGCAGAGACAACCACACAGCCCCTCTTGTCTAGCCACTACCCTATTGCATGTACACATACACTGTAGCTTTTCCTATCACTCTCCCTGATTCAATCGAGTTCTTTAAGGACAGAAATCCCAGTAGATGCTGTGTACACATACTGTTGACAAGAATAAGTAGCACAGTTTACTGTTACCATACTATTGTCGCTGAAAATATATGGGCATATGTGCTTTGGTAAATTACACCATCATATAAACAGTATTGAAAGTGTAGGCTGGAATATCCCTTTGGAAAACTGTTGGTCATTATCTTCTACAGATGAACGTACCCATACCTTATGACCCGGCGATTCCTCTGCTAGGTAAACCCAGCAGAAACACATGCATACGTGCATTAAGAATGATGCACAACTTTTTTTCCGCCATCTTGGAGTGTGCAGAGGCCTGCTGGGAACAGGACTCCTATAACGCCAAATAATGTCTGGAAGGCTGTGTGGTCCAAGGCTATTTTTGCTGGCTACAAGCGGGGTCTCCGGAACCAGAGGGAGCACACAGCTCTTCTTAAAATCGAAGGTGTTTATGCTCAAGATGGAATGGAATTCTATCTAGGCAAGAGATGTGCTTATGTGTACAAAGCAAAGAACAACACAGTGACTCCTGGTGGCAAACCAAACAAAACCAGAGTAATCTGGGGAAAAGTAACTCGTGCTCATGGAAACAGTGGCATGGTCCGTGCCAAATTCCGAAGCAACCTTCCTGGTAAAGCCATTGGCCACAGAATCCATGTGATGCTGTACCCCTCAAGGATTTAAATTTAATGAAAAGTAAATAAAGGTGTAGATTTGTTCTCTTGTAAAAAAAAAAAAAAGGAATCATGCACAAGAATTCTCACAGCAGCATTATCATTAGTAGTTAAAATCTGGATATAGTTCAAATGTTCATCAGTAGTAGAATGGATAAATTATGTATTCATAATGGAAATGGAGTGGAAAACCACAGAGCAATAACAATAAATGAACCACAGCTATATACAAAAAAAAAAAATTAGGATGAATTTCACAATGTTGAGTGAAATATCCCATATATACACATATCCCATATTTCATTTATTGAAAGTTTAAAAACAGGTAAGCTGACATAGTATTAAAAGAACGGTGGGGGGACCAAAGGGCTCGTGATAGCGAGTGGGCAGCAGACTTTTGGGTGCTGGCAGTGTTCTGTTTCTTGACTAGATAGTAGCTGCATGGATGTTTGTGAAAATTTATTGAAACGTACATATGCTTTTTTGCACATTACTTTTTGTGTGTGATAATAAAAATGGTTAGAACCATAAATAATTAAACAATGAGATGCCATGTTATACCCATCAAATTAGCACTGACTTAAAAATTTTAATACTCAAGGCTGGTGTGAAATGGGTCTGTGCTATAAGACTTAAACCTTCATATTTCCAGTGGAAATAAAATGTATTCTAACCTTTCTGGAAAGCAGTTTGGTAGTGATTTTGAAATATTTAAAGATATTGATCCCTTTTATTTTAGTTGTTCCCTTAGGAATCTGCCATAATGGAAAAAAATCTGAAGTGTGAATGTAGATATGTGCATAAAGATATCAATCACAGTATTTTCCATAGTATAAAACCAACACTAGAGAGGTGGATTATGTAAATTATGATGCAATTATTAAAACCACTAAAATTTTTATTCATGAAGTTTTTCATGACATAGGAAAATGCTTATTAGTTAAAAAGAATATGGAATTATAGGTGTAATGTGATCTCATCTATGTTTTTAAAAACAGTAAACAGACTAAAATGCAAAGTATGCTAAATATTGCCAGTTATGTTATGATTATGAATTTCCTCCCAGCTTTTTATATTTATTGTATTTTTCTAATTTTTCTGCAAAGAGCACAGATATTTTGATATTTTGAGGGGAAAAAGCTACGATTGAAGCTTAGCTTTATTTTCTGGCTCCACAGTTATTTTTTCTTAATATCTGCCTACCTTTACATTTCTTAATATTTATATCTGTCTCAATTTTAATTTTCTGAAGATTATAAATAGAAAAAATTAGGTAAATGTCTCTCTAGTCTTTCAGTCTGTAGGTAAATTTCCGCACTCCCATTTCTTTCCCAGGTTTGGGGATGCTGTGAAAGGTAATCTGGTGGTGGGTACCTTATCTTGGCCGTCCCCATGGGTGATTGTCATCGGCTCCTTCTTCTCAACATGTGGGGCTGGACTTCAGAGTCTCACAGGTGCACCAAGACTGCTACAGGCTATAGCCAAGGATAACATCATACCCTTTCTGAGAGTGAGTAACCCTTTCCCATACCCTATTTCCTTTTTCTCGGATTTTATGAGAAACTGTGGTCTTCATAGGCTTAGGAATTACTAGATCATATAATGTGAAGACATGTGGGTTTTTAGTACAAGCCTTCTAAATCCCTGTGAGGGATGAGTTTATATGTGAGGGGGGTAAAGGTACTTAAAAGATACCACAGTTCATAATGCTATTATCCTTCATATATCTGAAACTGTAGCATAGAGGAATCAGGGAGCATTGACTCTGGCACTCCCCACACACCTGTGTCTGATATTTCCCTTCTCTATACAGGTTTTTGGTCACAGTAAAGCCAACGGGGAACCTACCTGGGCTTTACTTCTAACTGCTGCCATTGCAGAGCTGGGGATTCTTATCGCCTCCCTGGATCTTGTGGCCCCAATTCTTTCTATGTAAGAGCCAGTTATTCTCTTCACTTTTCTTGCTTATGTGATGTGTAATACATGTTGATTTCCATCAGGCATATAACAGTAGTGATGAAAGAGTGAGCCAAGGATAGGTGTAACTTCACCTAAATAATACATATTCCTAAGAAGTTTCAAGTAAGGCTAACTTTTATAAATTGTCAGGGTTTCTTCCTACCTGTATAACTTCACAAGTTCTTTGCCTTCATTTCTTATTCATTATCAGTTGATTGTAGCTTTCACTGCTACTCTTAGCTTTGATCCTTCAACTGTGACTTAGTGATGACTTAATACCCACCTGGCACTGGGCAGCATGCTAGGAATACAAAGATGGATGACACAACCCTAAAGAATCGATGATGGATAGACCAGTGATCCTTGTGTAGTGTGATGAGAACTGTGGTAAAGGTGAACACTGCTGTAAGAGCTCTAAAGTGAGGCACCTAAATGGACTGAGACTCAGGAAAGGTTTTCTGGAGAAAGGGACACTTGCATCTTGAAGGAGGACTGGTTATTTACTAAGCAACGAAAAGAGTGAGATGTCCCAGACACGGAACGTGCGTAAAGGAATTGAGGATTGAAACAACGCAGCACATCTGAGAATTCACAGTAGTTTGGCTTTGATAGAAAGGGGAGTGTACCTGTTCGGGGGTAGCTGAGCAGAGAAGTAGGTAGAGCCAGGTCACAGAAGACCCAGAACTCTTACCTGGAGGTAGGGAATGATCCTTTGAGGATAGAATGATCATATTTATGTTTTAGAATGATCAATTTGGTATAAAAGACCAGTGAAAGGAGGCTAAAATTGAGCTGGGAATGCCAACCAGAAGCTTATTTAATCCAGCAAGGAAGAAATGAGATCCTGAACTAAGATGATAGTAGTAGAGATGGAAAGGAGGGGAAAAGTTTAAAAATGTGTAAATAGGTAGAATCCATAGGACTTGATTTGGAACAATGATGAGTGACAATGAGGAAACGGATTATCCCAAGAACAACTGGGTAAAGAGTGGTTGTGTCTTTCACTGAGAGAGAACACAGGCAAATGAGCAAGTTAGTGGGGAGAAGTTAAAGTTCTCTCCATCCTAGTCTTAATCAAAGGCTAGTGGGCTAGAACAACAAGGTCTTTATCTATAATAACTCTTGGAGAATCATTTTACAGTAATAATCATGCCTCTTACTGTTTTTATTCTGCCAGGTTTTTCCTCATGTGTTACCTCTTTGTGAACTTGGCATGTGCACTGCAAACATTACTTCGAACACCCAACTGGAGGCCCCGGTTCCGCTACTACCACTGGTAAGTCTGCTCTTTTTCTTCTTCATCCCGACATTTGGAGAGAACCCATCATTGAACTAGAAAACTAGGAGATTCTGGGTGGTTAATACAATTTTTCTTGGCCAGCCATCCTACTGCCTGTTTCAACGTCAGTGATTACCTGAATTTCCACCACTTCACCGTGTTTTTCCAGAGGTCACTTTATAATTTATAACACCCCCTTGAGAATAAAGATCAAAAGTATGAAACAAATATTTCCAGCCTGCTGCATTCTTCAGGTTAAACCAGCCTACCCTTTGCATATCTGTTTTCCCATTTCCCTCTTAGCCAAGCACTGGACTTTACCCCTTTCTATCTTTATTCTCATATTCTCATCAGTTTTCATTCTCGAACTCTCTCTTCCTTAGGAGGTTCATGTAGCAGGTAAGAGTATGAGCTATGGAGTCAGATGACCTTAGCTCAGTGTCAGCTCTACTATTTCCTAGCTTTTTAGCTTTTAACAAAGCACATAACTACATCAAATTTAATTTTATTCATTTGTGAAATGGGACTGATAGTATTACCTATCTCATAGGGTTGCTTTGAGATGATCTGAAGCGCTCAGCACAGTGCCTGCTACATAGTAAAGCTCTCAGTGAAACGTTGCCACAGCTGCTGCTGAGTTCACGTCTCCTCGGTCCTAAAGCAGTCATCATGCTTTTAGCTACCATCCCATCTCCTCCTTTCTTTCCTGTCTTAGCTAAAGGTTCTTTAATATGTCCTGTAGGCACCTGTTCTACATTCCTCTGTGCTAACTTCCTCCTTGACCCTTTCCTGACTTCACTTACCAGTGATGGGCAGGAGTGTGACCTTTATGTGGTAAAAATTTATATCCTCACTGATTTTATCACCTCTAATCATCCTTCTAGCTTTAACCTTAATTAAATGTTAACTGTGAACTTTGTTATGTTACTATTTTGTTTTTGTTCCTTTTCCCTTTATCCTTCTTCTATTTTTTTTTAAAGATTTTATTTATTTTTGACAGAGTGCATAAGCGGGGGAGCATGAGCAGAGGGAGAGGGAGAAGCAGGCTTCCCGTGGAGCAGGGAGCCTGATGTGGGGCTTGATCCCAGGGTCCTGGGATCATGACCTGAGCCGAAGGCAGATGCTTAACCATCTGAGCCACCCAGGCGCCCCTTCTTTTCAGGCCTATGTTTTTATTAGATCTAATTTTCTCCATATTAATAACTCTCCTGTTCACTCTTTGAAATTCATCATAGAGCTAAGAAGTTCATTCTGTACACAGAAGAACTTCAGTAAGCATGGTTGTCTACCTGATCTATTTGATCAAAACAGGCATTCCATCATTCTCTGCCAAGTTTCTCTCTCTCTCTTTTTTTTTTTTTTTAGTGAGAGAGAAGAGAGTGAGAAAGAGCAAACACAAGTGGGGGGCGCAGAGGGAGAGACAGACTTTTTTTTCTTTTTTAAAGACTATTTATTTGACAGAGCAAGAGAGCACAAGCAGGGGGAACAGGAGAGGGAGAGGAAGAGGGAGAAGCAGGCTCCCCGCTGAGCAGGGAGCCCAATGTGGGACTCGATCCCATGACCCTGGGATCATGACCTGAGCCAAAGGCAGACGCTTAATGACTGAGCCACCCAGGCGCCCCGAGAGAAAGACTCTTAAGCAGACTCCACACTCAGCACTGAGCCCAGCACAGGGCTCGATCCCAGGACCCTGAGTTCATGACTTGAGCCAAAATCAAAAGAGTTGGACACTTAACCCATGAGCCACCCAGGTGCCCCTCTGCCAGGTTTCTGTTACATAAAGTAAGGAAACTAAATGGCAGATTTCCTTCAGTGGGTTCTGCATGTATGCTAATGAATGTTCATAAGGTTTTAAGCAATATTTACATGAAATACTTTTTTTAAAAGATCATGTTAATAATTCTGACTACATTCCCCATCCTTGCTTGCCAAGTAGGCATTAATTATCCTCACAACTACAGATAACTTTCATTACATCCTGTTCATTTATATGTTTTCCCAGCAATGGGAAACATCAGCACAAAGGATGGTTTGGGCCTCAGTGCAGATCTACTGACTATTGCAGTCCATGATAAGACAACTATAAAAATTGAGAAAAATATTTTGAAACTTTTATAGCAATTTGACATTCTCACAGCATCCAGGCATATAGTAATTTTTCTAGTAACTCATTTTTATTGCATTTTACAGAAGTTCAGTCTGCAATATATTGGAATTTAAAAAATAGTAGCAATCCCTCACCAGTTTGAGAAGCATCTCTAGCACAGGCTTCTTTTTTAGCTGCTTAGAAAAACACTTTCTTGTTTGTGTTTTTGTTTTTAATTTTCTAGGGCCCTCTCTTTCATGGGAATGAGTATCTGTCTGGCTCTGATGTTCATTTCTTCCTGGTATTATGCCATTGTAGCTATGGTAATAGCTGGTATGATCTACAAGTACATCGAGTACCAAGGGTGAGTCTGTGGATTTGACCTTGATTACTGCTAAAAGTGTCAGAATGGACTAGTTTGTGTAGAGCCAGCCCAATGAAAATTGCAGTAAGGATCCAGATAACCTCATTCATCTGTAACTAAATTTTGTATCCCCAGTTCTTTTAGCCATCTTACAGACACATACAGAATCAACAAGGGGAACCCATTGAGAAAGTATGAACAGATCAGTGAAAAAAGTAGCTTAAAGGACTTGTCAAAATAATAATGATGAGTATTAAAGTATAACACAAATATAAGTATTTTTGCTTATCTCTTCAGTCAAGGTATTATCTCTGAAATGAAAAAGAAATTAATCCTGAATAACTATAACAACTAAGACTTCAGAAACAACTTGCAAAAATTAGGAATAAATAACACTGGTTCAGAAGATTACATTGAGTTTTGCTTTCTCCCCATTATTTTCAAAATTAAACTGGATCTGTCATAATTTCCTCCTCCAAATTGCTGTTCTACATTATTGCTTTTGAACAGTTACATAGAAGGACAAGTGAGTGATACTTCCAGCCTTTATTTTGAATTGTTTATTGTACAGTGTGGTCCATTGATGAAGGACACTGTGGATCTGCTTTTTGTGGGTTCATTATGTTAATAAAGAGCATTATATAAATAATAATGAGTTTTAATTATCTTCCTTGTGCATATGTTAGTTTTAGATAAAGAAAAAATAAACTTTATGTTTTGAAATTGTACTTGCTATAGTTGAAATCTGTCTCTGCTTTTTTCTCTTTTGTCTCCCAGAGCGGAGAAAGAATGGGGTGATGGAATCCGTGGGCTGTCCCTCAGTGCAGCCCGGTTTGCTTTGCTCCGGCTGGAAGAAGGACCACCACACACTAAAAACTGGAGGTAAAGAAATCAGTAGAGCTTAGTGGTGTGGTGGCACATGGTTAACACACAGAACTGTGTGCTTCTGTGATTACAGGATAAGGAATTCAGGTGGCTCAAGGAATTGGTATAATGGACCCATTTTGAATGATTCCAAATCCTTCATACTTTATTCCCTTTTCTTCATGGGGTATCTGATCTAGACTTCAGCCATTTTTATTGTTCCTTGCAGAGTGATCGATTTGTGGTAATACTGGGAGGATTGAAATAAACTACACCCTCATCCTATCGTTTCCTCTAATCTCTTCCTTCTGCCCAATTACAGTTTTATATAGATCTCCTGAATTAAAAGGTAGAATTGTCATTCTCTTCCCCAAACCCAAAGTTTTTTCTCCCTTCCACCCTCCCACCAATCTCTCTGCAGGCCTCAGTTACTTGTATTGCTGAAATTAGATGAGGACTTACACGTCAAGCATCCTCGCCTCCTCACCTTTGCCTCACAACTTAAAGCAGGAAAGGGTCTCACTATTGTAGGCTCTGTCATCGTGGGGAACTTCCTGGAGAACTACGGGGAAGCTTTAGCTGCTGAGCAGGTAGGAGTCAAGGCTTATTGACTTAGTGGAATTTAGCTTCTGGTTTTGTGATGTTAAGTTGTAAGATGTCATATTTCTAAGTTAATCCCTTTCCTGAGTGATCTAAGAGGTTTCCTTCTTAGTGCTGACTTTTGAGCAATCATATTCTCTCAAATAAGAAGATGAACCAGAAGATAATAATTTATTTTTTCCATTTAAAAAGCATTACTAAACTTTTAAGATTGTCAAGGCTAAGCACTGTTTGCAAATAGACTCTAAACGTTGACTCAGGCCTTAGAGAAGTCATGTAAACTAAATCTGTCCCTTGAACCATGGAGATGGTTCTGCTCAATCTGGTGACAAGGAGCAATGAACAACTTTCCTTTCTCCTTGCCAGTCTACCTTGGTATCATGAGCAAGGTTCTTTTGCTTTACTTCTGATTAACTTGCCAAGTATAAGTTCTCCCTAAAGAAGAAAGCAGTTTTCACTCTAATACTTATTATAAATGATAAAACCAACCCTTTTATTTCGAAAATTTTACTGGATTTCATTTTGGAATACTTTGAAACCCTAAAAACTAGAAATGCTTGAAGAAACAGTCTGGAATGATGGTAAAAATAAATAAAAAGCACAGGATTGGAAATCAGTAAAGGTTGCTTATTACCCCTGATGTATCACTGACTTAATCTGTGCCTTCAGGAAAATCCTGTCCTCTTTCCACACCATTATTCCCTTCTTCTTTCCACTAAGAGAGTAAATGAAATATTATCTCCAACTTGGCTTGAATAAATAATAGCAAAGCAAAGACAAGGGTCATCAATAATCACCATTAAAATATCAAAACAGATGGAAATAGGAGAAACAGGAAAAAAAAAACCATACCTGAGAAAATTTTTAAGTGAAACTGAATCATCAGATTGAGTTTCTAATAATACGAGTCAGGGTATCAGGGCGATTGAGGAAGGAAGTAGATCATGTTCACACTCAGCCTGGCCAGTTAAGAAAGAATATTGAATATTTGTTGTATGAAGATCCCTGTTCTTGATTTGTTTGGTATGTTACAAAGAAGGGAAAGCAGAATAGAGGAAAAGGCAGAGGAATTCCATGTAGTCAACCAGCCATATATGTAGTAAGCACTTAGAGAGTGAAAAAGGCAAAGGATAATGAAATTCCATTGGGCTAATTTTACTTTTTGGACTTTTCTGTAGGAGATATGGTCTTATGCAGAGTTTGGAAAAGAGGAGGAGATTATAAGACAATGAGTAATAGATTAAAAGGTTCAGGGTAAAGCAATTCATCATTGAGGTTCTCTTTTTCAGACCATAAAGCATCTAATGGAGGCAGAGAAGGTGAAGGGGTTCTGCCAGCTGGTGGTGGCGGCCAAGCTGAGGGAGGGCATTTCCCACCTCATCCAGTCATGTGGCCTTGGGGGCATGAAGCACAACACAGTGGTGATGGGATGGCCTAATGGCTGGCGCCAGAGTGAAGATGCTCGAGCGTGGAAGACTTTTATCGGTACAGAACACTTTTCATTTTATCCTGAGGGCCCAAATAGGGATTACAGTTAAACCTCTGTTGCCTTAACCCTACCCCATAGCCTCCTAAGGTAGAGACTGTGCCGTTGCTGAAGCATAGTCCTATAAGGGCACCTAATAACTACTAACGGTAATAATCCTGTTCTCCTCACCCCTGCGAGCTCTATATTGTGTTCATGAATTGTTTATCTCTGTCAAGTATTATGCTAGGAATTATCTCTGAAATTGCCCTATTTTCATTTGTGATCTGCCTCATTGACGTTCTTACAGGAATTGGAAGGATTGTCTTTCATCAAAATCTCCAGAATTCACATAACCCCCCTTAGAAATGTAGTGATCAGAATATATCTAGTAATATAAATCATGGTTCTGAATCTAATTCTGTTAGTTATTCAGATTTTTCTTAATGATTGTTGTTACTTGATGAGGTATAACCCACTATGTAAACAGAATACCTTGCTTAAAGAAATGTAAAAAAAAAGCATTACCCTTGCTTTCCTGACATGGTGGGAAGCAAGGCAAGCCTCAGGAGTCCTCTGTTTATCCTGATTCTGTCTCCTCCCTAGGCACAGTTCGAGTGACAACCGCTGCCCATCTGGCCCTGCTGGTGGCTAAAAACATCTCCTTCTTTCCCAGCAATGTGGAGCAGTTTTCTGAGGGCAACATTGATGTGTGGTGGATTGTGCATGATGGGGGGATGCTCATGTTATTACCATTCCTACTTAAACAGCACAAGGTATTTTAGATACCTTTTGAAAAAAGTCTTTCTCCCTTAATATCGTCCTGGTTCACTAGACAGATCCTTCCTCTTTGATTATAGTGTTGGGGCTTAGGATCAGAAGAGTTGGGGATTTTTCTTAGCTTTCCCATGATCCTTTCAACTGTATGAGAAGTAGTTTTCTTTCTAGTTGATACCTACCTATCTCTAAGTGAAATTCAGCAAGTTAATAAAGTTCCAAATGAGCTCTTGGAAAAACATTAACAAGTGATACGTCTGTTTAAAAAAAAAAAAAAAGACCAAAGTCTCTCAAATACTGGAAACCTGTGTTTGGGTGTGTGGGTATCTTATACATAGGTGTGCTCATTCTTTGGTAAGACTAGTTAAACTGAACTTTAAAATAATAAATATTAGAGTCTGCATGGGGACATCAATATGCTATCTGAATACAGCACCCTCTTAATGTATCATACATATACCCTTTTGCCAGTTTTCTTCTTGTTAGGAAATTAAGAACTTTTTTTCCTCTTTAAATTTTTTTATTGTTATGTTAATCACCGTACATTACATCATTAGTTTTTGATGTAGTGTTCCATGATTCATTGTTTGTATATAACACCCAGTGCTAAAAATATGGAACGCTTCACGAATTTGCGTGTCATCCTGGCGCAGGGGTCATGCTAATCTTCTCTGTATCATTCCAATTTTAGTATATGTGCTGCCGAAGCATGGAAATTAAGAACTTCTTAAAAGCTGTTTTTAATGTGTTTCTTAGTCAAGCTTTTGCCCTCGTACAATAGTATATCAAGTTAGAAGCTAAGAACAACAAATATCCTGATACTATAGCAAGGTTGTCCAAAGCAAAAAATGTCTTGTGTTTTAGGAATAACTTTTTTTTTTGGCCTTCTTGCATCTCACTTTCCATGTATGTATGGTACTTTCTCAGGTGTGGCGAAAATGTAGCATTCGGATCTTCACAGTAGCCCAACTAGAAGACAACAGTATTCAGATGAAGAAGGACCTGGCTACCTTCCTCTACCACCTACGCATCGAGGCAGAAGTGGAAGTGGTAGAGATGGTAAGAAAGCTGAGTTTGAGATCAAACAGACCACCCTTCCCCCTCTTCCTACCCTGTCTTCCTAGAAGTTTTTCTGGTTTGGGAAATTGTTCAGCTGCAAATGTGGATTAATCCCTTAGTTCCAACAAAGCCCTAATATATTGATCTAGATAAGTAGAATGTGAATGTGTTGTGTATTTGGTGTTGTTTTTTTATTTTTGCTTTCTTGTTATACAACCTTTATATTTCTACCAGATTATTGTCTGCTTAATATGGTTTTATTAAGTTTTAGTTCGTATATGCATGTTAAAATCACACATAGTGCTTTTTTTTTAGTAATAACCTGGCAGTATTAAAAAAAAAAAAAAAAAGGGCGCCTGGGTGGCTCAGTTGGTTAAGCGACTGCCTTCGGCTCAGGTCATGATCCTGGAGTCCCGGGATCGAGTCCCACATCGGGCTCCCTGCTGATCAGGGAGTCTGCTTCTCCCTCTGAACCTCTTCCCTCTCATGCTCTCTATCTCTCATTCTCTCTCTCTCTCTCAAATAAATAAGTAAAATCTTTAAAAAAAATTTAAAAAACTAGAGTTTGTATTTTGTTTCAAGGAAACATGTAATGGTTAGATTATGGAAAAGACTCTCAGGACTTCTAGATTTGCTCTACAGTCCATAATATTATAGAGCTCAGTAACTGAACAAAATAGGAGTGAAACTTAGGTTGATATTGTGATACTTTCTCTGGCTTAATTTAGCGAGTGGAAATGAAAGTGTATGGTTCATCCTTCTTTCTCCTTTGTGCTTATTGCCCACTCTTTGTGTTATCTACGGCAGCATGACAGTGACATATCTGCTTATACTTATGAGCGCACCCTGATGATGGAGCAAAGGTCCCAGATGCTCCGGCACATGCGACTGTCCAAAACAGAGAGGGACAGAGAGGTGAGACCTTCCTGTATTCATTGAATGCTAGTCTGTCCCTGAGAGGGATGATACTATATTGTTCTCATAGAATGACACATTCTTTCCTTCTCCCTTTATCAGTTCTTTCACTATAACCACATTATTATTTGAAAATAATTGAAGCTGAAGCGTGAGAGGGAATTGGGTACAGAGGTCATAGCTGTGTTGGGCCCTTCTCAGGCACAGTTGGTGAAAGACCGGAACTCAATGCTGCGATTGACCAGCATTGGCTCTGATGAGGATGAAGAGACAGAAACCTATCAGGAGAAGGTGCACATGACTTGGACAAAAGACAAGTACATGGCATCCCGGGGACAAAAGGCTAAGTCGATGGAAGGATTCCAGGACCTGCTTAACATGCGTCCGTAAGTTTTCCAGCTCACAAGGTTATCATATAATACAGTATCCTAGTCAGTGGCACACATGTGACTTTGCCTGGTTAGACAGGATGAGGTCTGTTCTTCATTTCACCCCAAATCCAGCCGTCTCTCTGTTATTTGCCTGTGCATATCAGCTACCAGTTAACATTGTGCATAAGCTAACCACCTTTCTCACCATACTGTGTTCCTGGCATAAAACAAGCGAACGTAGAATGAGAAAACCCAGGATATTAGTATAAGGAAATCATTTGTTCACTACATTATTCATAGTCAAAGCAAAGAAGCTCTGCATCTCAAGGTTTTTAAAGTTGACTGTATGCCTAGCTTTCTCTTTGCTTTAACCACCTCTGTTTCTCCCTTCCACCCGTCCAGAGACCATTCCAATGTGAGGCGGATGCATACGGCAGTGAAACTCAATGAGGTTATAGTTAACAAGTCCCATGAAGCAAAGCTGGTTTTGTTGAATATGCCAGGGCCACCCCGAAACCCTGAGGGTGATGAAAACTGTATCCTTTCCAAGAGTGGAGCTACCAGTAGGGAAAGTCTTAGCCTGTTTCTTAGATAAGACCACTAGGTAACCTTAAAAGTCATTAGTCTGCCCATATTTGCTTCTCAAGGAGCAAAGGCTGTTAAAAGTCTTACGCAAGGATTCTTAGCAGTGAGATTGATCTCCTTTGGGGGAGCTGGGTATATATGTTCTCTCTGAACCCTAAAGAGACTTTTTAGGTGGTACATTAGCAACATGACTTCTACTATTCACAGTATAGAATCCTTTCTGAAACAATCCTAGAGATGCAATACCCAAATCCTTTCTCCTTTTCTCAGGCTCCTCCCACTTTGCAAAGCGTCTTTCTTGTGGATGTAGTTAGGGGAGAAGCAGTTTAAGTGAAATCTCTGAGAGGGAAAAAAGAGATAAGGGTTTTTCCTCATAACCTGATCACAGGATTTTTTTAATGGGACCCCTTCAAGAATGCAATGGTATAGACTGTCCCATTCCCATCAGTACCATTAAGGAAAAGAGATTAAGAAAAAAAAAAACTGGCAGAAAAATCTGATTTGAGCAGCTTCACTTAGAAATTACTTGGGTTCTCTTGAGCAGTCTTACAAAGCTGCCCTGTTGTGGCCTTTTCTTCTTTTTTGGCTTATTTTGCTGTGGTACAAACACATTACTTGTGAGTTTCCCCCATTTGTAAAGTTACATTTAGAAAAAAATCTAACAAATGAAGGTCTTGTATTACATATACAAAGGAATTAGATCCCTGGATTATTTCACAGGGTTAAATTCAATCCAGAGTTCAGACGTCTCCAACTCTGAGTATATATAATAATGAAGACAAGCATGTTCATTTTGCAGCTTTGCAGTCAGATAAACCCCGATTATCACGTCAGGTTATAAAGTGTGTTCTTCTCCCCGTTTGTCTCCTTGACAAATTCGGAAGACATGGAGTTCCTAGAAGTGCTCACCGAGGGACTAGAGCGAGTCCTCCTTGTCCGGGGTGGTGGCAGTGAAGTGATCACCATTTATTCATAATCTACTCCTGAAGACTCTGCTTGGCCTCACCTTTCCTAAAAGGCTTCCATTCTCCATGGAAGTGCCAGCTCTTTACTACTACTCCCATCAAGTAGAGGCCTGGGTTCTGTACACATCACACTGAACTCTTGACAAGCTGAGCCTCGAGTACTTGTGCAAAAAAGCACACGTAGTTCTGCTCTTTGCTATCATATGATCTGCTGTCCTTACAGAAGAAGCAGATATTTCCTCAACATCAGAACACTGGTCAAGTCCTAAAAGCCATGTCTGTACTAGTTGAAGGCAAATTAGAATTAACAGGCTAAACCATTAAAATGAGTTGGCAAAAGGGATGCTAGAAATTCAAGAAGACAAAAAGCAAGTACATGTCCAACATTAAAGGGGAGTCTCAGAAGTCATGGTCCAATGATGACACCATGGGGGTAACAGCCAGAGACACAGCTTCATCATACTAAAGAATTCGTGGCCAAGTATGTGGAGACCTAACATCTTTGTGGAGATAACCTGTGGCAAACCAAGGTGAAAATCTTTTTTAGCTAATTTTCTTTAATGTTTCCATTGCTCTCCAGGACTCCCATTTTATATTAGGGTACTATACAAAAACTGAAACATGGCTATAGCCTCTACTTCTTCCTCCAACACAAGATTCCCCCAAAATACCAGGTTCAAGTACACGTACTGTGTCAGTTTATATGTCTACTGGTTCTCAAAACCCAGTCTGTGGTTAAGATTGTAATACACGCATTGTTTTATCCTGGAAATTGTTTTTTTAAAGGTGGAGTAAAAATTTCTTTCAGGTTTTCAAATGGCCAAATTAGGGTAACTCCAAATTAAGATCTACTGAAACCATCTGTGGTTACCATGTGTGACATGGTCAAAACAAGCAAGCTGTTATCCAAGAAATCTAGATGATGATGCACATTGACCAGTAGTTTCGCCTCTCCTTTCTTTTATGCCCTCCGGGTTAGTAGGCACAGGTCCAAAATCATAGGAATAAACTAGGAAGACTGGCTAAAATCCTTCCCTAAAAGCTTTGAACTATCTTTTAAAGGGGGAATCCAGCAATGGAATTTGAAGTTCTAGAGCCATACTCCTTCCATAGTGCCAAAGATTGAGTTGCTGCTACTCTCCCTACCTGCTTCACTAAAGTGGCATACGATTGGCATTGACCTGATTCAAGAAACTTATTTTTCACTAAGAAACCTGTGCACTCATTTCCAAAGCCATAGCCAAGACTTGAGGCACTCAACTCACCTAAATGCCCGGAGTATGAGCGTTTTTATCAATTTTATTCTTCATTGTGACCGCAGGAACTTGGCTCTAAACCAAGATTATCCAAGCCAACAGTCCTCTGCTATTCCAGTTGTTTTCAGAAAGCTCTCAATGTGTCAAGGAAGTACTTGTACAAGCTTAGCTTTTTATTTGCTGGTCATAAAACATTTACTGGTCATTTTAATTTACTGGTCATAAAACACCTAGCTTTCAAGCACAGGGAAACTACCTTGAGTGTTAATTTCACAAATATGTGAAATGGTCCTTTCTTTTATAAGTATTTAGAAAAACTATTTTGCCTGTATTCATGACTGCTTTTGAATCACTTTATTAATGATAAATAGTGCCACTCTTCTTTGATCACCCAATAGGATATGGAGCAAGCAAACCTAGGTCCCAGCAGATTATTCATTTGACTCTTATGGACAGAGAAAACCCTTCAGTATGGCTTAAGAATTTGAGTATTTTGTTCCCTTTGCTTTTTTCAACCTCAAGACCCAGTCAGGGTAGCAAAGCAAAACACAATCTTTAAGTCTTTTTTCCTGCTCCTTCCTGCCCAGGGTAGAAGCATTGTTCACAATTTCCACTGTAATATTCTGTTGTTTAGTTGAGTCCACAGTAGTGGAACAGGTTCTCTAGGACCCAAGATATTGAAGCCCCCATTCTTAAAGGTCAGCCTGCCCAGGAATTCCTCTACATTTACACACATCCTCTGGCCAAAGTGGTTGATACATATATATAGATTTTTTTTTTTTCCACAGAGAAAAAAATATGGGCAGAAAACAAGGTTTTAGAAGAGCTGTTTGTGGTTGGAGCTCTAAGAATCTTTTAAAGGGATAAGGGAGTTCGTGGCTATTAATACAGCCACTACTTCAGCCCCTAAAACATAAAATCACTTACATGGGAAAATGGTTATTAGGCCAGATTTAAACTCCTCTCTGTCTAGAGCATTTCACGTCCATGTGTTGCTTATGTTGTTCGTCTGTGAAGTGTCTTGTCTCTTCTAATCACTGCAAATAAAGCAATACTGAAAACTTGGTAAGAGAGAATGCACCTTAGGAGAAGGGCTTTTGTGTTTCAAGAAGGAAGAGAAAGGAAAGACCTCTTCCTGCCTTCTGAATAAGATCCAGCTTTTAAGTCTTAGCTAAGATTTACCAGGGCAGGTTATGACAATATACATTCTCCAGTTGCTGGCCTTCTGCCTTGTAAAGCTATCTTAAAAGCTGAGGTTTGAATTGCAGCATCTGCTCCACAGGTGCCTGGTTCCTCTTGGCAGGGGAAAGATCATTACCGTGTATTTTCCTTTGCCTCAGATTCCTGTGGCCCCAACTAGCCTGCCAGTCCTCACTCCCCCTAAATGTGTTAAAAATCCATTATTGTAGATGTTAAAGTAGCAATTACAACACTGTAAGCATATTTATGTGCTCTTTTTGTCTGGCTTATTTTTCTTTTCATCATGTATAATCTGAATCCAGCATTAGTTTCTCACATCTTCCACAGTGTCTCCAACAGAATTTTTATGTTCCAGCTTGTGTTAAATAGAAATGAAACATTAAGGAAAACAGAGTTAAGGGAAACTTGTGCAACTTTTTTTTTTTAAGCATTGTTCTCAACCATTTAATTTATTGAAAGGAGATGCTGCTGTGGTTCTTGATTTAGCAGCAACCATTCTTTTGTTTACATAGAGTTACAGTTTTATTTGTTGTTTTGCTCTGTACTGGAAACATAAATAAAGTTTTCTACATTATTTTCAATCAAGGGTTGTGGTTTAGTTTCTTTGTGTGTTTGGAGTGATACATACATTGTCTTTCTGGGATTCGTCTCCTTACCATGGAGTAAAGAGAGCTTTGAGTTCTTTTCAGCATGAGTGATAACGTTAAGAAATTAGTATGCTGAGAAGGAGCCACTGGGCACAAAAAGAAGGTTGTAAATGAGATCCCAATACATAGGCACCAGGTGCTTCTTTCTCCTCTTCACAGAAGCAATCCTCCACCACTAAACTCCATCCTCTGAAACAGGAAAAGGTAAATAGGTGATTGGTGAATTGGTGTTGAACTTATGGAATCAAGTACTTTATTTAATCACTGGCTCTATTTAGCTTTACCCTTAAAAAAGTAACAACTTCCAAACTCCCAAGGGATCTTATTTCTTAAAAATAAGCTCTAGTACCAACTCAAATCCCCCACCATCAAATGGGTCTGCTATTTACGTTACAACTGCCCAAAATTTAACTTTTCCTTTGCCTTACCTCAGGGGGCTCAATGAAGGCTAACCAGTCTGATGCATGTGTAGGCAACAGTCCCATTGACTGGCACTTATAAACAGCCAATGCCAAACCCATGAGGTTTCCAATGAGATACACTAAACCCTGAAGAAACTTCTGGCTTGAACTTTCTAGCATCTTGAAAGCTGTTGGGGTAACAAAAAGTGTCAAAACCAAAACAACTTTTTTTTTTAATATCAATCAGGCCACATTTTAAAATAATATAAAGACACCCAAGTAAAATAGCAAATAGGACCATTAAAAGTGAACAAAAAGCCATGATAAGCTCCATTTCCCTCCTCCACGCCACCATCTCTACCATCACCACCCTGTACACCCTCCCCCTGGCAACTAGCCAAGAGCAGTACTAAAGATTTTCATGGGTTTCACTAAAATTTGTCTTTTAATTCTTAAAACTTAAGGAAGGGTTGTTGTATCAAGAATACTTACTGGCTGAAATGGCCATAAGTGCCTGAATGGGCCGCCAAGCCATCATACACACCATCATAGTAGGGAAGATGGAGATTGTATTGCCTGCCATGTACATGATGAAGAGGTTCATGGGAATCTGCTTGAGGGGACCCAAGGCGATGTCCCAGCAGCGCTAAAACAAACACAATTTTAACCTATGATCTCTATCCTCAGTCCCACATTTATTGGATCACTGATGTTAAAGTCAAATGAACACAATTCCCAATTCTGTGCTCCTGACTGAGCTGACTCCTCAGTTCCATCACTTCTGTCTGCCCTTCTCCATGTTGCCACAGGAAGCTTGCTCTTCTAAAAATAAGGCATCCTCACCATTCATGTTTTTTCCTACTGGTTTTCCAGATACCATTTACCCCCATGATTTGGCTAAAGAAAAAAAGACTTCCCTACTTTTGTTCTTGTACTTCTGCATCTCTCATTGCCCCATCTACAATTGAAATAGGTAAATCCAGAGGGTGGGAGATTAGCACACCTCAATAACTAAAAGAACAAGATGACAAATCAAAATATTAAGATCTAAATGACATTATTAACTGACACACATAGAACACTGCACCCAACATTTGGAGAATTCACATTCTTTTCAAACACACATGGGACACTTAAAAAAGCTGACCACTTGCTGAGCCTTGAAGAAAGTGTCAACTCAACCCAAATCATACAAAGCATGTTCTTTGCTTATGATGCAATTAAGCTAGAAATCAGTAACAAAAAGAAAACTAAAAATTCCCTACATACTGGAATTAACATGCCTTCTAAATCCATAAATAGAAATTACAATGGAAAACAAATATTGTTAACTGATAACAATAACAAAAATGCCACATACTACCCTTGTGGGACACAGAGCACTGAAAAACGTATAATACATATTTAGAAGACTAAAAATAAAGCATCTGGGGCGCCTATGTGGCTCAGTCAGTTAGGCGTCTGCCTTCGGCTCAGGTCCTGATCCCAGCGTCCTGGGTTAGAGCCCGCATCAGGCTCCCTGCTCAGCGGGGAGCCAGCTTTTTCCTCTGCCTCTGCCTGCCTATCTGCCTACCTGTGATCTCTCTCTCTGTCAAATAAATAAATAAAATCTTATAAAAAAAATAAGCATCTATTTCTTTTTTTACAATTTTTTTTAAGTTTTAATTCCAGTTAACATACAGTGTAGTATTAGTTTCAGGTGGTACAATATAATGACTCAACACTTCCATACAAGCTCATCACAAGTGCCCTCCTTAATCCCCATCACCTCTTTCACCCATCCCCCCACCCACCTCCTGTCTGGTAACCATCAGTTTGTTCTCTAATGGTTAAGAGTCTGTTTCTTGGTTTGCCCTCCCCTTTTTTTTTCCCCCTTTGCTCATTTGTTTCTTAAATTTCATATATGAGTGAAATCATATGGTATTCGTCTTTCTCTGATGTACTTCACTTAGCATTATACCCTCTAGCTCCATCCATGTCATTCTCAGCATCTATTTCAATAAGTTAGAAAAAGAAATAGATTAATCCCAAGGAAATGAAAAGGAAAAATGAGAAAAGAAATTAATGAATTTTTCTTTAAATCAACAAGGCTAAAGGTGTTTTTTTTTTTTTTAAGATTTTATTTATTTATTCGAGAGAGAGAAAGAGAGCATATGGGGGGGGAGGGTCCGAGGGAGAAGCAGACTCCCCGCTGAGCGGGGAGCCCGATGCAGGACTCAATCCTGGGACTCCAGGATCATGACCTGAGCAGAAGGCAGTCACTTTAACCAACTGAGCCACCCAGGCGCCCTAAAGGTGTTTTCTTTTAAAGATTGATAACATCAATACTGGTGAGCCTGATGAAGGAAAAAGAGAAATACTCAACATTGGGAATAAAAGAGGGACAACTCTATAGTTCTTGCAGCGTATTAAAACGATCATATGGGCGCCCAGGTGGCTCAGTTGGATAAGCATCTGCCTTTGGCTCAGGTCATGATCCCAGGGTCCTGGGATCGAGTCCCTCCTCAGGTTCCCTGCTCAGCGGGGAGCCATCTTCTCCCTCTGCTCCTCCCCCTGCTCATCATCTCTCTTTCTCTCTCTCTCTCTCTAATAAATAAAATCTTAAAGTGATCATATTACAGGGGCGCCTGGGTGGCTCAGCTGTTAAGCATCTGCCTTTGGCTCAGGTCATGATCCCAGGGTCCTGGGATCGAGCCCCGCATCGGGCTCTCTGCTCCGCGGGAAGCCTGCTTCTCCCTCTCCCACTCCCCCTGCTTGTGTTCCTGCTCTCACTGTCTCTCTCTCTTCAAATAAAATCTTTAAAAAAAAAAAAAGTGACCATATTACAAATTTGGGGAAATGGATAAATTCCTAGAAGAAATACCTAACAGCATAATAAATTGAAAATTTAGTCATAAAACTGTTTAAGAAACTGAATCTGTAATTAAGCCCAGATGGTTTCTCTTGGCAAATTCTAAACATTTAAGGAAAAAAAAAAAGCCAATCTTATACAAATTCTTTCAGAAAATAAAAAATGAACATTCATTACATAGGGCCCCATAAATACCAAAACCTAACAAGGACATTATGAGTAAAGTTGATAGATCAATACCACTCCTGAACCTAAATGCAAAAATCCTACTGAACAAAATATTAACAAAGTAAACCTAGCAATATTAGAAGAATATATCACCATCCATTTGAGCTTATTCATGTTAAAAGAATAAATGGACATATTTGTAAGCAATTCCCTGGTGTGTCACTTACAGAAAAGATCATTTATCTGGGACTTTAAAGATCAAACCGTCCATACAACAGAACTGTTCTAAAGTAAGTATAATAATCTACCTTCAAAATCAGGCCATTTTAATAATACTTTCATGTTATTGTTCATATTACTATTTGATGTACCAAGATAAAAAAGATATACTTACCAAGAAAAGCACTGATACCAGCTGTCATTTTTATGTAAAAATCACTGCATTTCATGAAATAAAGATCATTTAGTACTGAACAATATTAAGGCTAGGAGGAAAGAAAATGCCAGCTACTGTTCTAGGTACTTGGGACACAAAATCTGCTTTCCTGGACCTCACAAGAGTAAAAAGAAAGGTCATAACCATATCATGTATATGAATGATACGGAGAAATACAGGAAGTAGGAAAACAGGATAGGGGGTGCCCTGAGTAGGTTTCTCTAAGAAGGTAATATCTGAGAGACCTAAGGGAAATGAGAGAGCAAGTCATACAGGCACCTGGGGGGAGAGTATTCCAGGAAGAGGGAAAGAACATGTACAAAAAGTCCGAGACGGAAGCCTGCCTGCTATTTTCAAGGAGCAGCAAGGAGGCCATTCTGACTAGAGTGGAATGAAGAACAAAGGGGAAAGTGGCAGGAGATGAAATCACTCAGACTAGAATGACAGGTAAGATAAGAAGAAGTGATAAGTAGCAAAAATTTAAATCTGTTTTGAAGATAAAGCCAAAAGAATATCCTGACACATTGGTTGTGTGGTTGTAAGGGAACTAGGGTAAAAGGATGACTTCAACCATTAGGCACCAGCACCAAGAGATAATTTTCAACCTACCTTCTTACATGTTCAAACATCTTTTATTTTTCCAACTATTAAGCACTTTTACTACTGTAAATTAATCTCAAGCAGTTTACCAATATTAGGGATAAGACTCCTACAGTCGGATATTCATATGCTGCTTGGGAGAGAAGGGTGATGTGTAGGTCAGGACTGGCCTAAGAACTACCGTGACATCTATACCTCTGTACCTTCTCCACCAGGATCCGGTCCGTCTCTTGCACGCTGGTATCAGGCACTTGCTTGTCCAAGTAACCGACAGGGTACAGCGAGTCTCCCTGGCCACCGCCCCGGTCACTTCGGCTCCTAAAGAACCAAACCAAGAAACTAAGGCTGCAGCCCCCCACACTTCATATCCCACATTCCTGTTCTAATCATTGGAATAAAGATCCTCAGATACACCTACCCAGATTACACCAAGCCCTCTCGTGGGTTCGTCAGACTTTTGTCTATTGTGAGGAATGAAATAAGCATCTTTTGAACATTAGAAACGTCCACCGTAGAGAAGCCGCTGGCTCCCCGGGAGCCGTCTTTGTGCCACCTATCGTTTTCAGAGAGTTGTATCTCAGAGATCAGGTCCTATTCCTCCGCGGTAATTCTGGGGTGAAGGCTCTTGTTACCGAGCTTCGCCCGGGCTCCTCACCTGCTGCCTCCTCCAGGCCCGCTCAGCTCAATGGCCCACTTGAAGCGCCGGCCTCGGTTGGCCACCAGGCTCCCCTGTGCCGTCATGGACACGGCCGCCTACCAAAGCTGCGAAGCTCCTTACTCTAAAGCGGGGCCCGGACCCAGGCCCACTGACACCCACTACTTTTTGGTCTTACTCTGCAAGCCCACTTCCGGCGCGTAGCATAGACGTCACTTCCACCCCGGAAATTTGCGAGCGGAGGATGAGATAGTACTTGGAGCTGGAGAACCTGGGTGCAGGGAAAACCCGACCGTACTTAGCTCCCTCCTTTTTGAAGATTCCTGTTGTGTGCTCCCTGACCTCTGAGGTGCGCTTGCGGGACAGAGGGAAAGTTCATACTCACTCTGGGTCAGGAATTGAAGCCAGGGACACCTTCTTGAGCTCCGGCGCGCTCCCCTGAACACAAGATTCCAAATCCCGTCTAAACCTGGTTTCACCACGGGTTTGTGTGTGATCTTGAGCAAGTTATTTAGTAGCTTCCGAGTACAGAATGTCTGCCATGTCCCAGGAGCTTTGTGTTTATTATTTAAGTCACATTAATCCTGCGAGGTAAATAGTTCAATGCCCATTCTGCCCCAAAACTAGGAAGCAGTGTGGACGTGGGAAGGCTCATGGGTTTGAGATTCAGATGGCCTCCTTTTGAATCGTGGCTTCTTTACTTAATTGTGTGACTTTGGACACGTTAAATATTTAGTGCTTCCATCTCTTCATATGTAGAAGTTTATCTGTTTTCAAGGTTTGTGAGGTTAAATGGAGTGCCCGCCACCCATGCATGATTTTTTATTATTATTATTTTAAAAAGCACACTAGTGGGGCGCCGGGGTGGCTCAGTTGGTTAAGCCTCTGCCTTTCCCCACAGGTCTTGATCTCAGGCCCTGGGATGGAGCCCCCTGCTGGGCTCCCTGCTCAGTGGGGAGTCTGCTGCTCCCTCTCCCTCTGCCCCTCTCCATCCCCCGCTCGTGTTCTGTCGCTCACGCACGCTCTCTCAAACAAATAAATAAAATGCTTTTTTTTAAAAGGCACACGAGTGATCGGATTTTGTATTGAGTTGTATATCTATATAATAATATAACGTGTTATTGGGTATTTGTTTCTCGTTTTCCCCCCTTTTATAAAGTGTTATAAACTGTATCTTTTCTTATTTCCTTAAGTTAAATTCCTAGAAGTGCAGTTGCTGGATCTAAGACTATGCACATTTTAAAGGAATTTTAAATGCCCGCTAGCAAAATCGCACCTATTTGCATTTCGCCAGCTTTGTAATACTTTTAAATTGGCGCTTTGAAAATGGCACTGTATTTTCAAACCCTTATTCCTTTGACCCCAAGTTATTTGATATGGTCGGGGTGGGGGTGAGGGAAGAGGAGTGCTGTGAGAATGTGGTTGGGAGGTAGGGTTGAAAAGGGCCAATTAAGGAGTTTGGACCCTTGAAGATGATGGTGATCTGGAGCCGCTGAAGTTTCCACCCCCATTTTATTTTCTGATTTGAAAGATATTTTGTGTTCATAGCAGACTGTTTGAATAAGGCAGTAATGGAAAAGGCTTTTCCCCTTCCAGTTCATTCTAAAATGTTTATTTATCTGATCATAGGAAGACGGAAATTGTAGATTGCTTTCCTGCTTCTTTCTACTTTTCTGCCTTTATCTGTTGTCTCTGATGAAACTTTGAGGTTGATCTCAGACTTCACAAGGGTCTTGACCCTATTGGTCAATCTTTGTCCCAGTGAAATCTGCAGTCCTTACCACATTGCCTTTGTGTTTGTTGACCTCCTCTGAGCACGTATCTACCTCCTCTCACTGCACTCTGCCCTAAATTCCTTGATGTTAGGAACTACATGTTAATTATATTTGATTCCACTGCCTAGAACATAATGTATTGAACGTTTAGTGAATGTGAGTAAATTAATTGAAAGTAAATATAATACAGAACTGAATATACTATAATTACATTTATATGAAAAAATATAAAAACTAGAAGAGAATACATTTTAGAATGTTATATGTTATATCAAATTAATGGTTTTCATGCAGTTTTTTTGATGTTCAAGCTGTTGTTCTGCTTCTTAAATAAATTGTAAGGGAACGCTTTTGAAAAGGTTGTCAGTCATTCAAATCATATATTCCTTCCCTTTTAAAGTACTCCCCCACTTACTACAAAAATGTTTCAACTGTAACCCAAATCAAGGTTGCTTTGGCCTCAGGTTAGTGCAGGTCCTTTTTCCTTTATCCTAGGAGTCCTGAGTGTTGGTTGCTAAAACATGTTCCAAAGAACATGAAGACTGGGGCGCCTGGGTGGCTCAGTTGGTTAAGCGACTGCCTTCGGCCCAGGTCATGATCCTGGAGTCCCGGGATCGAGCCCGGCATCGGGCTCCCTGCTCAGCAGGGAGTCTGCTTCTCCCTCTGACCCTCTTCCCTCTCGTGCTCTCTATCTCTCATTCTCTCTCTCTCAAATAAATAAAAAAAAGTTTAAAAAAAAAAACATGAAGACTGAGGTGAAAATTGGAACTGAACTGAAGAAGGATTCCAGGGTCAAAACACATTTGAGAAAAACTACAGATGCTCTTCTGTACACACATCTTAGAGATTCTCAGTGGGATTAGTATAACATTAAAACCATGAGAAATGATTCAATAAAGAATCTCCTTTAATTCTGCTTCCCATTCACCTAAATAAGAAGCTCCCCCCACTTTTATTTTCCCTTATCACAGCTATAAACTTCCTATGGAGTCAGTGTTCCATAGAATACGATGAAGGCAACTTTCTGCAAGCATGCTAGAATTTTTCAGGAGAAAGATGAATGTAGTCCTTGAAAAGCTCTGCTTGGTTTTGTTTTTGTTTTTTTTTTTAAGATTATTAGAATATCATAAGAAATAATAGATCCTTTATAAAAACAGTTTCAAGTTGAAATTAAACTCGAGGATTCAAGTTGTTTTTTTGTTTATTTGTTTTTTACAAATTATGTTTTTCAAGAAAAATCAAGGGAAACCTAGATTCTAATCCTGACTCCAAATGAACTACCTGTGTCACTTTGAGTTAGGAACTCTTGGCCTTAATTTCTTCATCTATAAAATAAGAGACTTCTACTAAATGACTTCTAAAGTTACCTTCTAATTCTAAAATATATTTTTAAAAACATTTTGCATATTACTCTTTCATATATATTCATAGAAAAAATGATAAACACATAAAGGAGTAATGGGATTTCAGATAATTTTTTTTTAATTGTGCTTTCCTGGGGCACCTGGGTGACTCAGTCGTTAAGCGTCTGCCTTCGGCTCAGGTCATGATCCCAGGGTCCTGGGATCGAGTCCCGCATCGGGCTCCCTGCTCTGCGGGAAGCCTGCTTCTCCCTCTCCCACTCCCCCTGCTTGTGTTCCTTCTCTGGCTGTCTCTCTCTCTGTCAAATAAATAAAATCTTTAAAAAAAAAATTGTGCTATTCCATATTTTTCCTAGTTCTCTGCATTGTGCAGGTACCACTTTTGGATTTAGAAAAAAGTATAAATGTTAGTAATATAACATGACGTGTTTCCAAACCTCAAAGCATAATTGTTCTCTGTCCTGGATTCACAGGAGAATCACCTTGGAAGCTCTTTCAAAATACTAAATGATACCTGGGTCACACTCCAGAGATTCTAATTCATTTGCTTAGGGTAGAACATGGGCATCTACTGTGCAGCAAGAACTAAGAACCACTGACCAGAGCATTTTGCTGCTCTAAAAGGTTTGAACTTACACAAAGTAATCTAAGCAAACAATCAGCAGTTTGGGGCAGCCTCCTTGCATGCCTGCCACTGGACTAAACTTGAATTAGACAGTAATGGAAATGCTCAACTTGTAAAAATAAATGTTAAACTTCCCTTTGTGCCTTTGAGCAAATATGATTTTAATTAAAGAAACTGAGAAGGCACACCATGATTCCATAGGTCGTGTGAGTTGCCTCATCTGACTTTTATATTTCGGCCATCTACACAGTTTTTGTCTTTGTTTTTGAATCTCACCCCCCACCATTTTAGGGGTCTAAGAAGCTGACTATTTCTAATACTTCATGCCGTTTGCTGAGCAGTTGCATTTGGATTGAAACTTGAAAAAGGAAATTTTATTTATTTACTTTTTTAAAAAATTTAAGTAGGCTCTACGCCCAACGTGGGGCTCAAACTCACCATCTGGAGATCAAGAGTCATGTGCTCTACTGACTGAGCCAGCCAGGTGCCCTGAAAAAGGAAACTTTCTATTCAAACAACCAGATTTGCAAGAATGGATCTCTCCAAAGGGGTGGAGGGAAGCTTTTATAGATAGTGTCTTATATTTTGGTCTATGCCATTTAACATTGTCTCTATAATAGTTCTGCTCTCCTCCACGGTCCAACCAGTTCCTCCAGTATGCTCTAAAAGGTCCTGTGACTTTTGGTAGCTTCTGTAAAATGGGTTTCCATTGCAAATCCCCAGTTATTTGTGTTATTTGACTCTAGTATCATCACTGCCTTCTGAAAAGGGCCACCTTACACTACTTTATTCAAGATGCAATTTATTCTGTGTTAATAAGTGTTTTAACGAGAGGAAACTTTTCCCCTCCATTTTGTCTGTTTGAAATTTCAAACCCCTTCAGGGAAAAAACAAGTTTAGGTCTTTCTTTCTTTTTTTTTTTTTTGTAAGATACTACCTTCCGAGTTAGTGCTGAATTTCTGCATCATTTCTATGTGGATTACTTTTTAAAAAAATTTCTGGTTTACGGCTCTGCAGTGTCATGAAATGCCCCTGTCAGCAGTGACATGAACTAGACAGTGCTGGAAGAAAATGTTAGTTAGTAATACCATTCTTCCTTAGCAATTACCTTTTTTTTTCCATTTCAGGAGAGCTGTTGTGCAATTCACATTTTAACAAGTTCCCATTATAGCACATCCCTCCAGCACTTGCTTAGGAAACTGGGAGGATTGCCATTCCCACAGATCTTATTAAAGGATAAGAATGACAACCATAGCATGAGTCATAATGATACATTGCTGATGGACTAGCATGTTTCTTCAAGCTTGGTTACTCTGGATTCATTCTGATGATTAATTTCAGCTATCTTGGAAGTGAGCTGAACTATCTCTATATCAAGTATCTGAATGACCAATCCAGGTCCTTTATGGTACTTTTTCCTATGTGCTATTTTTTAAAAAGATTTTATTTATTTATTCCAGAGAGAGAGAGAGCGTGTGAGCGAGTGGGGCAGGGCCTCAAGGAGCAGAGGGAGAGGGAGAAGGACAAGCAGACTCCACACCAAGTGCCAGGCTCGATCTCAGGACACTGAGATCATGACCTGAGCCAAAACCAAGAGTCAGACACCCAACTGACTGAGCCACCCAAGTGCCCCTCTATGTGCTAATTTTTAAAAGCCTAAGTTGGTTCACGTATAAGCATTGCTTTATGGCCTGAATTTTTTGGAAGGAAGGTTGTTGTGGACTGATTGTGTTCCTCCAGTATTTATATGTTGAAGCCCTAATCCCCAATGCCATTATATTTGGAGTTGGAGCCTTGGGAGGTAATTAGGGTTAGATGAGGTCATGAAGGTGGGGCTTGTGTAATAGGATTACTGTCCTTCAAAAGAGACACAAGAGAGCTCACTATCTAACTCCACCATGTGAGGACACAGTGAGAAGGTGGCTGTCCAAAAGCCCGGAAGAGAGCTCTCATCAGTAATTGAATCACCAAGCACCTTGATCTCAGACTTCACAGCCTCCAAAACTGTGAGGAAATAAATTTCTGTTGTCTAAGCCGCCCATCTACAGTATTTTGTTATGGCAGCCTGAGCAGACTAATACAAGGGTGAAGTGCGATTCAGAAAAATCGAAGGAGAACAGTAAGTACTTGAAAGACAAAGTCATCCCTTAAAACATAAACATAAATGTAGGGTTGTTTAATTTGTGGGAGCTTATTGTATAAATGGAAACACATTAAACACTGTGCACTTAATTTTGTTTTTTTACTTTATCTTCGATGTCTTCCATATCTGTCACTCAGTTCTTTTTCTTTTTTTTATTATTATGTTCAATTAGCCAGCATATAGTACATTATTAGTTTTTTTTATTTTTTATTGTTATGTTAATCACCATACATTACATCATTAGTTTTTGATGTAGTGTTCCATGATTCATTGTTTGTGCACAACACCCAGTGCTCCACACAGAATGTGCCCTCTTGAATACCCATCACCAGGCTAACCCATCCCCCCACCCCTCCCCTCTAGAACCCTCAGTTTGTTTTTCAGAGTCAATAGTCTCTCATGGTTCTTCTCCCCCTCCGACTTACTCCCCTTCATTCTTCCCCTCCTGCTATCTTCTTCTTTTTTTTTCTTAACATATTGCATTATTTGTTTCAGAAGTACAGATCTGTGATTCAACAACATTATTAGTTTTTGATGTCGTGTTCAGCAATTCATTAGTTGCATATAACATCCAATGCTCATCACATGTGCCCTCCTTAATACCCATCACCCAGTTACCCCATTCCCCTACCCCCTCCCTTCTGTAACCCTCAGTTTGGTTCCTGGAGTCCAGAGTCTCTCATGGTTTGTCTCCCTCTCGATTTCTTCCCATTCAGTTTTTCCCTCCCTTTAAAGGCTATACAGTATACATGGCATGGATGTATGATAATTTAGCTAACCAGTCCCCAGTTGATGGACATTTAGGTTGTTCCAATTTGTCACTATTACAAAAATTGTTGCTGTGAACATCCCTAGGGACCTCGTCAACACAGTTGTCTAGGAGAGTCATGTAATTAGGATTGCTTACCACAGAGGTTATAGTTAAAATATTGATAGGCTCAAAGAGGCCCTCCAAAATGTGCTAATTTATACTTTGAAGGGTTTGTGGACTAAATTATTTCTATAGTAAATTGAATAGTGTCCCGCAAAATTGACATCCATCCAGATAGAAACTCAGAATGTGACCTTATTTGGAAATCGGGTCTTTGCAGATGTAGTTAGAAAGATGAGGTCATGGGCGCCTGGGTGGCTCAGTTGGTTAAGCGACTGCCTTCGGCTCAGGTCATGATCCTGGAGTCCTGGGATCGAGTCCCACATCGGGCTCCCTGCTCAGCAGGGAGTCTGCTTCTCCCTCTGACCCTCTTCCCTCTCGTGCTCTCTATCTCTCATTCTCTCTCTCTCAAATAAATAAATAAAATCTTAAAAAAAAAAAAAGAAAGATGAGGTCATTTTGGATGATTGTGGACCCTAAATCCAATGACTGGTGTCCTCATAAGAAGAGAAGAAGATGCACAGATACACGGGGAAGAAGAAGTCCGTGTGATAATGGAGATCGAGATGGGAGTGATGCAGCTATAAGCTGATGACTGCCAGAGCCACCAGAAGCTAGGAAGAGGCCAGGAAGGGGATTCCTCCCTAGAGCCAGCAGAGAGAGCGTCTTCCTGTAATGCCTTGATTTAGGTCTTTAGCCTCCAGAACTGAGGATGACTATATTTCTGTTGTTTTAAGCCACCCAGATTCTGATACTTTATTATAGCAGCCGTAGGAAAAAGTTTCTTTCTAAAAGAGGTCCGTTCAAATGAATCAAGCTAACCAGGGTTAGCTTAAAGGGAAAAAAATAACAAGTAATAAAATAATATCACCAAGGCTGCAAATTAAATTCTAAACATTCAAAAATTTGCACAAGAAGTTTTGTTCGATTTCCTAATTGCTTATGATTGGTTCCTTTAATAAAGTGATTTTTACAAATTAATTATGGAAGAAGGACATTTATTATATAAAATGGAAAATATAGTTCAGTAAAAAAAGATAACAAACCATAGCATGCAAAAAAAAATTTTCCCCCATGAACATTTTGATTCAGACTCTTCCAGACTTTTATGATTTATATTTGGACTTACTTAGCATACTGTTTTATAACATGCTGTTTCATGAAGAGCCATGGTTTTTTTTTTTTTAAGATTTTTATTTATTTATTTGAGAGGGAGAGTGAGCATGAGTGTGGTGGAGGGGCAGAGGGAGAGAATCTCAAGCAGATTCCCCACTGAGCACGGAACCCCCATGCAGGGTTCCACCCCAAGACCCCAAGATCATGACCTGAACCGAAGTCAGACGCTTCACTGACTGAGACACCCAGGTGCCTTGCAATGTTTTCATTTTTTAAGAAGGCAAAGAAAATGGTATGGCTTTTTACAATTTGTCTTTTATAGCTCTTGCCAGATGTTCAGGCTCTGTTGCTCTCATCCAGCCCTGACCAATCACGAGGCATCCCCCCTTCCACACTCCTTTCCTCCCGACCCACAGCTGGAGCCACACCCCATCCCCCAGGACCCATGCTAGTCCTGCTGCTTTTTTCAGATTAGAGTAATTCTTTAGAATATTTCTTTTTTCTCCCCTTTAAAGGATTCAGAGTTTGGGTAAGTTTGGGCAAAACTGTATACATCTTTCTTTTAGAGAATTACAATTAATGTTAGTATTTTAAAGACTGAGAAATACTACAGTAAATAAATATTTGTTTAATCCAAAAAAGACTTTTTTTTTTAAAGATTTTATTTGTTTATTTGACAGAGAGAGACACAGCAAGAGAGGGAACACCAGCAGGGTGGGTGGGAGACGGAGAACAGGCATCCCGCGGAGCGGGGAGCCTGATCCGGGGCTAGATCCCAGGACCCTGGGATCATGACTTGATCGAAAGGCAGACGCTTAACAACTGAGCCACCCAGGCACCCTCAGAAGCTGTCTTAACAGAAGGATCCCCTACCAATCAACAATCTCCACCACTCCTACCCTCCAACTCCCCCCCCCCCCAAAAAAAACCCTGCTGCTTCTGCACCATCGAGGGCATCAGTCTGTGGTGGTGATTGAAATAATCACGAATCTGGTAAACTACGAGTGAGATTTGCTAATTTCCATGGCTATGGCCTTACCAGAATGTTCCCTCATGCCATTCCTTCCTTCTACAGTCTACACAGGAAGGTGGGGAAGGGAGGAGCAGAAAAAAAAAGGATTGATTGATTTCCCATTGACTGCCAAAGTCAAGTGCCTGGAATTTTCCAAAGGCTCTGAGGCTGAGCAGTGGATGCAGTTTCTTATGGAATGGATGAGCTATTACTGTATTTTATTTAGGTCTTTTCAAGCATTGTCCTTTATCAGGCCTGGCATCAGCCCACATTGATGACAATGACAGACAGCACAGTAAAAGCTATGGCTCCCTGAACCTCTGGTCTGAACTACAACACTTTCATACCTAACATTCTTGCCCTCAAACCTCCCTCCCTCCCACTAGCCATCTTGCAACCCGGTGACAGATTAATCCTTCTAAAGTACTGATTTAACTTCATCACTGCCTCCCTCAATGCCTATGCCTTTTTTTTAACTGCCATTTTTATTATGTACACTTATATTAATTGTCATGGATTGACATATGTAATATGATATTTCTCATAAAAAAGCAGTTTACAAAGTTGTAAGTAAGATATAATCTCATTTCTGTTCTTAGACATAGCTACATTTGCATAGTAAAATATCTGAAAAAAACACATATTCAAATGGAAATAGTGCTTATCCATGAGTAATAGACTTTTAAGTGTTTCTAGTGATTTTTTTCTTTCCCAAAAACCTTTGCTTGATCACTCCAGATCTTCACAACCTGTCAAGTGACTACATACATTTTCAGTCTTTGCTCTCGCCACTCTGCAGAGCTACCTCCACTTACTCAAACTGGGAGAGACAGTGGTCCTAGAACTTACTTTGCACTCCCTCCCCTGCCCCCCAAATGTCCACAGCACCCTGCTTGTCAAAATCCTGTCCAGCTTCTCAAGCCTGTTTCACATCTTCCCCCACGATCCTCCCCAATGGTCCAGTTAGAAGGAGGCATAAGACTTTGCATGAGAATTCTTTTCTCATATGAGTGTTTATGGTCGGGGTTACTCTATACACCCCTGAATGACGTCCATACCCCTAAGAAAGGCAGATGGGGTGGGGGCAGAAAGGCTGACTTACCTGCCTGTTCATTCAGAGGCAAGGAATATAAGGTATTCAGAAGGAAGGAATGAGGGAATGGCCAGGGGAGTAAATTCCCTTGGAGACCGCTCAAGGTGAGGGTGAGCAGTGCACAACTTTCTATGCACAAGGACTGGTGGAGGGAAAATAAAAATATGTATGGGCTGCACTTTTTTAAAATTTATTTTTTTAAGTAATCTCTATACAGATTGTGGGACTTGAACTCACAAACTCGAGATTGAGAGTTGCATGCTCTATCAACTGAACCAGCGAGGTGCCCCTCTTTTTTTTTTTTTTTTATCTATAAAAGAAAAAACCTTGATTGGGCTCCAAGGGAAAAGAATTCAACTTTGGTTGACTAAAAATGTCAATGAAGAAAACTGACCTGCATTCTCATCACTAAAATGGTATATATTTCAAACATAGCAATATGAAGGCAAATTTCTGTATTTTCACCTTAAGTTGACACTTGGCAGCCACATGAGACCTATGGGCCAGGGCTGCTCATCACTGGTATAACCTCAGAATCTGAGTCTAGAGACAAACTGCCTGAGAGACTATGCCCTAAGAAGCTCTAGAAATGTGAATACTGGGATTCTCCTCTGGCCTCAGACAACCTGAGGCCTTGTTTTAGCTGAGATCCTTCTATGTTAACACAGCAGATTCCCTTGAGTCCTAGGACTCCGTTATTTGTCTTCTCTCATCAACTAGCCTCCCTTGAGGTAAAGTACTGTGTCTTACACTCTTTTCCTCCTTTTCTGATGAGGGCCCCACATGGTGCCTTTTGTGGGTCATCAGGAAATTCCTGTTTATGATGATAGTGATGAAGAAATAGCTTGAGAGAAAGTGACTTCACCCATGTGTGTTGGATTTTTATTTTCTTTAAAATAGCACACCTACTTAATACAAGTCATACTCAAGAAATGTTCTATGTTGCACACCCCTAGAACCCAAGGTTCCTGTTCCCTTCCCCCACTCACCCTTCCGGAGTCTCTCAATAGTCCCACCTGTTACAGGTGTGGCCCTACACATAGGCATGTGCCTGCTTGTGCTTGGCTCTCAAAGGCATTACTTATGCAAAATATATGTTAAAAGATTTCTCCCATCAACCTAAAGTAGTGGCCCAAACTTTCATCATTACTTAATTTTTTGCATTAAGTTACTAGGGGAGAAAAATGCATTGCTTTTATCATCTAATGACATTTTAGTTCTGATTAGTTTGTCTACCAGGCCTCCCATTACTCTGAACTCCCATAACATTTAGTATATACCTTTTATCATTGCACTCACCACAGTGTATTGGAATGATCCCTTTTCCTGTTTGTCCAAGCCGCTATGAGCTCTCCCGGCTATCTGTGGCAGCAGGTACAATGTCAGCCTGGCACATGGTAGTCCCTCAAAAATATTGTCGAACCAAACATGAGCAACCCATTGCTTAGGCAAGCCCTGGAGAGTTCAGGAAAAAAGAGCCTAAAAAAAGTGAGTCAAGGAATTTGGTAATTGCAGTGAGGAAATGTTTCATCAAGAATGCACCACTTAGGGGCGCCTGGGTAGCTCAGTCGTTAAGCATCTGCCTTTGGCTCAGGTCATGGTCTCAGTGTCCTGGGATCGAGCCCCACATCAAGCCCCACATCGGGCTCCCTGCTCGGCGGGAAGCCTGCTTCTCCCTCTACCACTCCCCCTGCTTGTGTTCCCTCTCTCGCTGTGTCTCTCTCTGTCAAATAAATAAAAAAAAAAAAAAAGAAGAAGAAGAACGCACCACTTGATTGTCTTCTGCGAGGGGTGAGAGGCCTAGCAGAGATCAATCTTGCTCCTGTCACAATTTGGTTAACCTTGCCCAGTGGTTTACCTTTGAAGATGGGTATTCTGTCTCTACTATGATGAAGAGAATTTTCCTCAGTGATTAAAAGTTGGTGAGGGACAGACCCAACCCTAATCTCATATTCCAGTGTTTCCCACCCCAAAAAGCCTGAGCTTGCTTCTGGGGGATAGGGTTTGCATCATACATATTTCTTGTGTTTTTTTTTTTTAAGATTTTATTTATTTATTTGACAGAGAGAGACACAGCGAGAGCGGGAACACAAGCAGCGGGAGAGGGAGAGGCAGACTTCCCACTGAGCAGGGAGCCCGATGCGGGGCTCGATCCCAGGACCCCGGGATCATGACCTGAGCCGAAGGCAGACGCTTAACGACTGAGCCACCCAGGTGCCCCTATATTTCTTGTGTTCTTAAGAGTCTAACACAGAGTCTGACACATATTAGGAATGGAAACATAATAGCTAACAATGGTATAGTGCTTACCATATGCCAGACACATCCCTCTAAGTATTTTATATGTATGAATTCATTTAATCCTCACAGCTGTGAGGCAGATACCATTATAATCCCCATTTTACAGATGGGCAAACCAAAACACACAGGAATTTATGTGACTTGCTCAAGATCAGGTAGCTCCAGGGTCCATGCTTTTTAAGTGCTTCACCTTAGTGCATTTAAATGGGAGTGAATGAATACATCTCTCCGTGCACCTTTCCGTGCACTTATAGCAGATAGTTTCATCTCCTGGGACAACACTTAAGGCATGGTCTCCCTCACCAGACTGTCACTAGCTCAGGGTCATTCTTTGATGACCCTCAGTTCCTACAGCCTTATTACTTGCCGCCCCATTGCAAGACTACCGTGCGGGCCCGTGGCCACCAGGGGGCGTGATGGCCACACGTCCTCTTCCCCCTCTCTCCGGTCCTGCGCGACCCGAGGAGGGCGGAGCCAGCGTTGGGCGGAGCCGGCCAGACCGCCCCGGGGAAGCTATCCCGGCGGGCTGCGCGCGTGGCCGCGTTTGAATGGCTCTGAGTGGGGCTCGGCCCGGGAGCCGAGGGACGTCCTGGGCTGCCGGGCGTAGTTGGTTAGTCCCGGGGCTGGGTTGAGGCGCCGCGGTACCATGAGGCGCCGGTAAGTGACCGCCGGGCCTCCGTGAGCCCGGCGTCCGCAGCTGCCCTGCGGAGGCCGCGCGTCTCCTCGCGCCCGGACGCGCCCTGGGCCCACCTGAGGCCCCGCGGCGGCCTCCGCTCCGCCGAGCCGGCTGCGGGGTCGGGGGCGGGGCGGTGAGGCCGCGGTCTCCGGGCGGGAGCCCCTGCCCCGCCGCGGCGAGGAGCATCCGGGCGGCGGGCGCTGGAGGCCGCCGCGGGGCGGGGTGGGGGGCGCCAGGGGCGGGGTGGGGGGGGCGCCAAGGGGCCCGAGCGGGGAGAGGCGTGGACGCGGCCAGCTGTCACTTAATTTATCTGCGGGTGGGGCCGACTGCTGCACGCCGGGGAGGGGGAAGGACGGAACGCGTCTGCGGCGGTCTCTTTGAGGACCTGTTTTCCCGAGCCGCCTAGGCCGGGCCTTGGTATTTCCTTATTTTCTGACGGGTCCGTGGTTCCCTGACAGATAAGCTTTTGTTTAGCTGGACAAAAGCTTGACATAACTGCGTAAGAATTGCTGATTGCAACTTTAAAAATCTCATTGTATTTTCTGAAAAGTTGTTCTGTAACAGTACCTAGGCTTTTACCACGCTTTTAAATATGGAGATAACAAAGAGTTCAATTGTTTTCTTGTGGCTTGTAAAGTTCCTTGAAAACAGAGGTGTCTATGTCAGTTCCTTTGCAGATTAAAAGAAAAAAAACTGACAAAAATTAGTTGTGTGATAGTTTAGCACTAGCAAAAATTTCTGAGAACCTAGACCACCTAATAATAGCTTAAACTTGTGTCAGTAGTTTATTCTGTTTTGTTTGAACCTGCTTCAGACTTGAATCAGAACTTTATACATTGAGGCTTTTACTTGGCTAATAACTAGCATTGTAATAATGTAAATATTTTGGGGAGGTGTTCTATATGCTAAGCACAGTTTGAGAGCTCTATACTTTGGGACGGATACTATTATTATCCCCTTTTTGACAAGGAGGAAACTGAGACACAGAGAAGTTGAGTAACTTGTACAAGGACACGCAGCTAATATATTTGGGACCCAAGCAGGCAGGCTTCATGCTTTTAACTATGCTTCTTTAACTGCATCCTTTATATCGTGACTCTTTTTACTTTACAAAGCTCTTTCATTTATTTTTCTCAACTGGGGATATATGTGAAGTGTGTTCGTGTATATATATATATACACTCACACACTATTCAACTGAGTTCTCTGCTCTTGTTGACCATCCTTAAATTTTGTGCAGTGAGCAAAAATTCCGCTGGATATTTTAAGATAAATGGAGTTCATAAAGTTCATGTTTGTGTTGTAGTTTATAATTTTAATTACTTTATATCATTCCTGACAGTGTAGAGAACAGTTTGAAACCTATATATTCCTTAAAATATACCATTATATATTTTTGTTTTGAAATACCATTGAGTGGTTACTCTGTATTTGTTTTTTTGTTTTTTTTTAAGATTTTATTTATTTATTTATTTGACAGAGCGAGAGCAGGAACACAAGCAGGGGGAGTGGGAAAGGGAGAAGCAGGCTTCCCGCTGAGCAGGGAGCCCGATGGGGGGCTCGATCCCAGGACCCTGGGATCATGACCTGAGCCGAAGGCAGACGCTTAGCGACTGAGCCATCCAGGCGCCCCTGGTTACTCTGTACTTGGAATGATTATACTTACAGCTCCATGACAAGAAATAAGCAAAATCATTTCATAAGAAATCAGTTTATAGTGATTTACAGCAGAGCATTTAAATTTCATTCATCAGTTATCAGCTTTTGATTGTCTCTATGCCCAGCAGTGTTAGGTGCAATTGTTTATACAAAAGAAATGTGCCAGGGCAACAAACCTTAGTTTGGGATATGAGATTAACAGCAACAATATAAAATACTGTTGTTTAGTGCAGACGGTGTATGGTGAACTGAACTAGGCTGAACGGTAATGCTTCTGCAAAGACCCAGCTACTAAAGGATAGGTGTAGGGCATTGAATAGAAGTGTGAATGAGGAATTTTAGTGAGGAAACAGTGTGTCAAAGACTTGAAAGTAAGAATGAAATTATTTTTCTAGGAAACCGTGGACCTGATCTATTTGGAAAGTTCCTTTTGAGAAACAGGAGATTATGTGGGCAAGACTGAGAATAAGTATAATTGTATAAGACACACATGGGAAAGAAGTTTAGGCTTGACATATATGTATATACACAGATGATTTTGGAAGTTTAAAACTTTTAAATCAGTGGCTCTCAACTGGGGACAGTTTTTGTCCCTCGGGACATTTGGCAGTGTCATGACTAGAATTGGGGGAGGTGCTGCTAGCATCTGCTGGATAGAGGCCAGGAACGCTGCTGCTAAACATCTTGCAATAAGACAGCCCCTCCATAAGAAATAATTACCCCAAATGTCGGTGGTATTGAGGGTGAGAAACCCTGTTGTGAGCTTATTGTTTATATGGCCAGCCTCTGCTTCCATGTGCTTTATATAAGTATGAATGATGAATGTTAGGAGCATGAGTACAAGTAATATTAAAGCTAGGGGAAGCTGGCTCAGAGACCTAAAGAAGGAGGCTGTTGTTGGAGTCCAGGGAGGAGGGGAGGCTGTAAGGAAATAGGATGAGGGCAGTGAGAATGACATGTAGTGGTAAAATGAGACAATTATTTAAATGACATTTTTTTCTGAGTTTGAAAATAATGACTCTTCACTGAAAATAATGCATGTTCATTGTAGGAAATTTTGGAAATGTAGAGAGTGTGAAAAAAAAATTAAAAGCACTTAGAACCTCCCACCGCCCCTCCCCCCAGCAAAAAGAACAACTGTTAACATTTTCATATGGTGTTTTTAAAAAAGAAAAAAAATTTTTTTTAAAGATTTTATTTATTTGTCAGAGAGAGAAAGTGCACCAGCAGGGGGAGGGCAGGCAGAGGGAGAAGCGGGCTCCCCACTGAGCAGGGAGCCCGATATGGGACTCAATCCCAGGACCCTGGGATCATGACCTGAGCCAAAGGCAGACGCTTAACTGACTGAGCCACCCAGGCATCCCTATTTCAAAATTTTTTTATGCTGATGATTATTTTCCTCTCTATAAAACTAGGATTATACATTTTTCTCCCTGTGGGTTTTTATTGTTCTGCCTTTTTTTTTTGACTCAGCATGTCGTGAGTATTTGCCATTGCTTGAAAAATGCTCTTTTTAATAGTCACAGTCTTTGTTGTGTGTGTGTTCTTTTGAAATTGGGAATTTTGCTTATATTCAAAAGAGACATTTTGAAGGAAGAAATAGAATATGGTGACTGATTAACTATAGAAAATAATAGGGGCAAAAGTCTATGGAATCTTCAGTGTTTTAAACCTTGGAAGCTAAAAAAAATGGCAGAGCTACTGAAATAAATTGGAAGTCTCATAATAATTTTTTTGAGGGGGGTTTCTCATAATAATTTTCACCTTAGATATAGAAACTGCCATCACAGACACCCATAATGAGATTTTAATGGGGACCCTTGCTGCCTGTCAGTTTACATTCTTCCTAAAACTTTTTTTCTTCGTAGAACTCTTAAAATTTTTCTTTGTTTTTGTTTTGGTTTTTTTAGTACAAAGCTTATTTTTCAATTCTTAGCAAGTCTTTTCCCTCTTGGAAAGTTTTTTAAAATGCAGTTTCTATTAGAATACTAAGTAAGTCTCAGGTTGGTTCATGAATCTTTGAGAGATTAAAGGACGAGTTTGGGTTTTTCAAATGTATAGATTGGTACAGTTTTTAAGCAAGAGATGAGTATACTGTTTTGTGGAGGAAGAGGCATTATCCTTAAAAATGCTTGCCTGGTGCCTCATAACATCACCCTCATCAATATTACATTACTATTTTATCAATCATCATACCCATGACCCATATCAGTTAATTTGGTGCTTTCTGGTAAATGTTTTTAGGAAAGTAATTAAAAAAAAAAAACCTTAAACTTAATACAAATGGTACCTTTACTGGGAACATACAACTTGGATAAGGTACAGTTTGACATTGTTAGATTCAAATGCTGTGTTTACTACTTCGTGCTCATGTCCAAGTATCTCCTCTAATATGCATTAACTTTGGAGAAGTTTTGTATTTACTGTCTTTGTTTTGGGGACATGATGGGGGTAGAGATGGGAGAAAGAGTCTTGTGAAAGGTACCCCCAGTTTGCTTCCCCTATAACCCCCTCTCCAGTTTACACACTGCCTGAAATTCTTTTTGCCTTGAACAGTCATCCAGGAACGTATCACCTATGTATGAATCATGAATGCCCATTCTAGCATCTCTTCTTCTCACTAGTGTAATCTTAAAACAGGCAGCTTGGTGTTATATGGAAAAGGCACTAATTGGAAGTCACAGTTCTAGGCTTTGCTCTCCTACTGGTGACTGAGTGTTCTTGGGCAGATCCCTTAATCTAATTTGTAAATTGAAATTATCTCCGAGGTGCTTCCCAGTTCTAAGAGTCTGAATCTGTGAAGTATTTACTTTTCAAGGGTAATTATCTCTGGTGAGACTATTAGTCTTTCACATCTTAGTGTTCATTAATCAGATATCTGCCACAGGCATTTGTAAAAGCTACTCCCATATAATAGGATTGGGGGAGAAATTTTAGAATGGAATTTAAGTGCCACTAGCATAAAGCTCCAGGAGGGGAGGGATCATTGCTTTGTTCACTCGTGTTTTCTCAGTGCCAAGAATGGTAATTAGCCTGTAATATGTACTTAATATTTGTTGAACGAAAGGAATGGATTGTTGTTGAGGAAGAAACAAGCTTGTTGGAGTACTGCACAGATGCTCTGAGTTTCTTGAAAGAACTCAAAATACAAACCAACTTGATTACCACCCAGGCATTCCTATAATACAAAAATACCTCTAACTGATAGTAAAGCATCTATTGTTCACTTGGTTGCCTTTCAGAACTCTGTAGTAATTACTGACCTGATTGCCCCTCATGTTCAGAGTACAGTTTTGTCCATTACCAGATCTTACTTTAGTGCAACTTTGACTTTTGAGTGTGCCTTTTATTTGCAAAAACTTAGGCCTTGCTGGGGCACCTGGGTGGCTCAGTCCATTAAGCATCTGCCTTCATCTCAGGTCATGGTCCCAGAGTCCCAGGATTGAGCCACATCTGGGCTCTCTGCTCATCAGGGAGTGTACTTCTCCCTCTCCCTCTGCCCCTCCCCCTGCTCATGCACTCTCTCTTTCTCTCTCAAATAAATAAAATCTTTGCTCATGCACTCTCAAATAAGTAAAATCTTTTTCCTGCCAGTGATTTTTTTTTAGTAAATAAAATCTTTAAAAAACCCAACAACTTAGGCCTTGCTTATTTGCTATACCACTTAGTACCATCATTAACAGTATGTTTAGTGTTGTAACCAAAATAAATCATATAGATTGATTAAAATTAGGCCTTTCGTCTGTGGAGGATTCATGGCACAGCTGTTGGATATTAGTACTCTTGGCATTCCTATTCCAATCATCCTATTTCTACAACTGCCATATAAAATAATCTTGGGGCGCCTGGGTGGCTCAGTCGTTAAGCATCTGCCTTCGGCTCAGGACATGATCCCAGGGTCCTCGGATCGAGCCCGGCGTCAGGCTCCCTGCTCAGCGGGAAGCCTGCTTCTCCCTCTCCTACTCCCCCTGCTTGTGTTCCCTCTCTCGCTATCTCTTTTTCTGTCAAATAAATAAATAAAATCTTAAGAAAATAAAGTAAAATAAAATAATCTTCAAGAATAGTTTTTTAAAAATTAAAAGAAGTTTAAGTAATCTCTGTACCCATTGTGAGGCTCAAACTCATGACCCTGGGTTCAAGAGCCTCCTGCTTTACCGACAGCCAGCCAGGTGCCCCAAGAATAGTTTTTAATCATACGATTCCTATACGAAGCTTCTCAGTAAGTGTATTTTGTCTATAAAATTAAAGTCCATGTTCCTGACCCAGTACCAGGGACTTGTACTTTTTATCCAGTCTACTTTTCTAGTCTGTTTCCTCCACAATGACCTGAACTCAGTAACTATTTAATTATTGAATAGTTGGTGTAGATAATAAACAAGCACAGTTATTCTCACCTGTTTCCAGGTAAGGAAAGGCTAGTAGGTATGCCTGTATAGGGTGGCATTCATTATTTGGGAAATACTTATTGAAAAATAGCATCAGGGACAGGAATTCATAAACTCCATGTAAACAGTTTTTTCTCTTCTTGTTGGTAGACCTATTTGGAAACTGAATAATAACCATAAGGAAATTACTTGTGTATACTTAGTGGCATCACTTCACTACTTAGTGAGACTGACTACATTATTATGTGCCCACAACATTGTTAGGATGGTTTATCACTCTGGATGGCCTGTGTTATTTTACAGTAACAACCCCCAAATCTCAGTGGCTTCAAATAACTAAGGTTTATTTCTCCTTGATTCATCTTACATGTGAGTTATCTGGGGGCTCAGCTCTATGTTATCCTTGCTAAGGAATGTGGACAGATGGAACCTTAATCTCTGTCCTGTTGCTAGTTGCCACAGTAGAGTGATGGTGATAGGAGTCAGTCACACAAAGTGGCTCTCAAAGGTTTCTGTTTATATTTCATTGGCAAGAGCAACTCATGACCATACCTAACTTCAAGATGATGGGCAAATATAAACTTACGATGTATCTGAAAGGAGAATTGGAATATCATGGCACAGTTTTAATGTTAACCACAGGCACTCTCCCGTTGACATTTTTCAATAATACTTTGTGATGCCTCACTCCAGCTGACCATTATCTTTCATGGTTGACATTGTCTTTCTTTAGATAGGTTCCTTTGTTCATCAACTGTTTATTAAGCACCCACTATGTGCCAAGCACTTTTCTAGATACAGTGAACATGATTCCTGCTGTCATGGAGCTCACAGTCTAGTTAGGAGGACATGAACAATTAGCAAATAAGCAAGCTAATTTCAGATACTGATAATTGCTCTGGTGGGGAAAAAAAAGTTCAAGGTGCTGGTATAGAGAATGGAGGTGAGGTTGGGGTTATTCTTGATTGGGTGGTCAGGGAAATGCTCTTGGGTGGGTAACATCTGAGCTGAGAAGTAGTAGCCCTGGGAGTATATGGGAGGAATGCTTTAAGCAGAAGGAATGGTTTGGCCACAAAATGGAAATAAACTTGGTGTATTCAAGGGTAGAAGTCCAGTGGCTAGAGGATTTAGGAGGAAACCGATACAGTCCAAGGGAGAAATGATGGTAGTTTGGTCTAGGATGGTGGTATCAGAATTGGAGAGAAATGAAGTTTGGGAATATGTTAAAAAGGCAGAATCAACGGATTGGAGATAGGGAATTTATGAAAAGAGAAAATAAGAATGAATCCTTTGGGGCTTTCAGCAACTGGGAGGATTATGGTTCTATTTACTGAATTAGGAACAGTTGAGAGGATCAGATTTGAAAGGATGGATATTAAGGGTTCTATTTTCAATATGTTAAGTTCAAGAATTGTTGACTGTGGAACTGACATCCACGTGGTGCTACTCACAGGCAGTTGGTGATATGAGTTCAAAGTTGAGGGGAAACATTGAGAGGGGCGATTTTTTTTTAAATGAGGTTAATATGTTAAATTTGGTTACAGTTAAGTTTTAGACCTGGGTGTCATTATACCTTATTAAGGCAGTGTGTGATTCCTATGCTGGAAAAGGGTGTTCCCTAAGAGAAGGGGGCATTTTCAGATTTCAGTATATATTCTGATTTCAGCCCAGGGGACATAATGGTAACAAACCACTGTAATGGATAGGGATATGTGGTAATCCTTGTAAGTGTTGGAGTGTAAGAAGGATTAAGAACTATTGTTATAAAAGGACCCTAGCATCATCTTTTGTTGTTGAATTCTCAAAGGGCAATCTACCCTTTTAAGGTATACTCCCCACCCGCACCATTGACTTCAAAATTAGGCACAGGTGTTATAGATTGGTAACCTCAGTCCAAATCATGAAGATAGAATATTAAAATTAGTTTATATTAGTTTGTCTTTTTTGGAGTTGTATATCTTACTGGAATATCCTTTCATACATAGAGTCTTATTTATCTTGAAAGTATCAGAAATACCTTTAGTAGCTAAACAAGGGGTCAGAAAGGATCCTTAAGGTGATGTTGTCTTATGTATGTATATATTTATATACATTTCTGAGTTTAAGAAGACAGAAAGGATTATTTTTCTTCCCTATGAATATTTCCAGAAAAATACTGGAATATTCTAACAGGGAGAATAAGAGATATTCACCAAAACATGCTAAGATAATCATCTACTTGGCTTTAGAAACCCTAAGTCTTCCTAAAGATTCAGGTGTTTAGCCATTTAAGAAGAGATGTATATTATACTATCAATACATTTTATTATTTTTTTTTTAAATATTTTCTTTTTTCATGTTTTTATTTAAATTCCAGTTAACATACAATTTAATATTAGTTTTAGGTGTAGAATTTAGTGATTCATCACTTATAGCACTCAGTGCTCATCACAAGTGTCCTCCTTAATACCCATCACCCATTTAACCCATCCCCCACCCACCTCCCCTCCAGGGGCCCTCAGCTTGTTCTCTGTAGTTAAGAGCCTGTTGCGGGGGGAGGAGGGGGAATAAAGATTTTATTTTTAAGTAATGTCTGCACTCAACTTGGGGCTCGAACTCACAACCCGGAGATCAAGAATCACACACTCTTACCGACTGAGCCAGCCAGGTGCCCTACTATCAATACATTTTAATTTAGTTAAAAAATAATACTTGCATTTGATACAAAATTCAGAAAGTCCAAAAGGGAAAAGTCTCCCTCTCATCTCATCCCCCAGCCACACTTATCCTCTCTTTAGAAGTGACTTTTGTCCCCAGTTTCTTCTTTAACCTTTCAGAGATATTCAGGGAATATACAGGCAATCACTCACATACACATTTTGTTTGTACGTAAGTTGTAACATACTTTTCTGCACCTACCCCTGCCCTGCACACTTTCCAGTGTAAGGAATTGAAAAAATTAAGTCTGTAGCTCCACAATTACTGGTAAATGTGATGATAAGCAGCCACCTAGTTCTCAGAATTCAGCTGACTTTTTTTTCCCATTATTAATACCAGTTCCTTAATGTAGTATACTCAGTGGACTTAATTATTTAAAATAAGGAAGAGGTGATGGGAATGGTAATTCCCACATAGCATCAGTTTTATAATTTTCATTTCAGGGTAATTCAGTCATAAGAGAGTTGGAATTCATTTTGGTCTAATTGATTGAAATGATGTATTATCATTCTTGTACCCATTGAATCTCCAAAAATCTGTATTTTCATGCTTGATCTGCCTTCCTGAATATGATATTATTTCTCAAACCAGCCTTCCGTGCATGGTGGACTGAATTAATAGAAGATGTGATGAATCAGCAAATAAAAAACCCTTGTGGTTTATTCCAAGTTTCAGGGGCTTTGAGTCATTCTGAACATGGAATCAGAATAAGGGTACTTAATTTTATGATTTGAGTAATAATATCAGGCTCTGATAACTTGGTAAATCCATTTCCTCAAATAGGAATAAACCGAGCAAGTGCATTAGACATCCAGGAATTTGATGGGGCACCATTTCCCTGGAGGCTGCATGAATAAGCACTGCTTATACTTGTTTCTGTGCTTCTTTTTCTTCTTCTCTATTGTTATTCACCTCCTGCCCACCAAGCCATGACCCATGTAACTGAGATATTCTTTTTTTTTTAAGATTTTATTTATTTATTTGACACAGACAGAGACATTGAGAGAGGGAACACAAACAGGGGGAGTGGGAAAGGGAGAAGCAGGCTTCCTGCCGGGCAGGGAGCCTGATGCGGGGCTCGATCCCAGGACCCTGAGATTATGACCTGAGCTGAAGGCAGTCGTTTAACCAACTGAGCCACCCAGGCGCCCCGTAACTGAGATATTCTTTCAAAATGTTAACCCTCAATCAGATTCGTATCTAGACAGGATTAAAAGGCTCCAAACATGTCAACAGAATGTATCGTTTTTCTACCAAGATATTAGTGTTTCATTTAGTTTATAAACAGCACATTAGGGGCGCCCGGGTGGCTCAGTCCGTTAATCGTCTGCCTTTGGCTCAGGTCATGATCCCAGGGTCCTTGCTTAGTAGGGAGCCTGCTTCTCCCTCTGCTTGCTTCTCTCCCTGCTTGTGCTTGCTGTTTCTCTCTCTCTCTCTCTGACAAATAAACAAATAAAATCTTTAAAAAAAAAATAGCACATTAACAATGCCATTCACTTTGTCACTTTTTGAGTACAGTGTTGCAGTCTTTGTAAGCCACTGCCCCCTTGTCCAAATATACCTAAGAAAAGAATGTCACCTTTAGGAAATCATGGAATTATTTTTTTAATATGGCTTGATATTAAAGTATCTTTTTTAGTCGTTATGATAAATTTTAACTGTTCTGCACTAGGTCACATACTCTGTTCAGCCCAACATTTGTTTTGATCATCTTTGTTATAGTTATGAAAATAAATTTACCACCTTGATTAAAATTTAGTGATACCCTCATTGAGAACACTGGGTGAGTCCTACTGGACTAAAAGCTGTTGTTACTCTGTAAAATGACTTTTTTTTTTTTTTAGATTTATTTGTTTGACAGAGCGCCCATGTGCACACAAGCAGGGGGAGTGTGGCAGGCAGGGGGAGGCAGGCAGAGGGAGACTGGGAGAGGTAGGCTCCCCACGGAGCAGGAAGCCTGATGCTGGACTCCATCCCAGGACTCTGGGATCATGACCTGAGCCAAAGGCAGATGCTTAACCAGCTGAGTCACCTAGGGCGCCCCTAAAATGACGCTTTAAATATCGTTAAGCCACTCTCTTCTATTTCATAATTTAACTCAAGGAGCAATTTTTCCCCCTAAACTATTTGATAAATCATCAGGGATATTGCCGCACTTAACATTGTATTACAGTGGCTTCTCTGTGTTTCTCCCACTATAAACATGGTACGATGAGAATTTTGCAATAGGAAAAGTTGGGAGGCTTAAGGGTATGAGCAGAAATGAGGCGGGAAACTACTAGTTGCCATGATGTAGCAGTATATAACATCAAAATTCTACATTGAAGTGATTCAAGTCGCTGCGTTTTATAATTTTACAATTCTTTTGTGTTCCTTTACATAACTTGAGAATTTACGTGTTTTGAGGCCTAAGAAACTTGAATTTATCATTTTATTAATGTCTTATGCTAAAAAGAAAATTATTTTATTTAAAATGCAATTTTTTTTACTGTAGAAAATTGATACAGAAAAATAAGCTGAAGAAAATGATACAATCTTAAAACTGTAGAAAAATAAACAGGAAAAAGATTCTACCGTGATACCACTCTTTAGAAAGAACTTTTGTCCTTTCAGTCTCTTTTTTATTTTTTTCCTGTGCTACATGTACACATACACAGAAACATATAACACATGTAGGAAACTGGTATTAAAATTTGCTGACACCACAAAGCATGTTTCTTAACACTAAAGGCAACTTCATCAGTGATGTTTATGTATAACTTAACGACAGCTAACATTTACAGATTGATTAACCATGTGCCAGACATTGTGGCAGTTGGATTATTTTATTTAATCTTCACAACACTACTCTGAAAATAGGAGGTTAAGTAATTTGCCTACAATACATAGTGTTAAAGCAGGACTCAAACCCAGGGAATCTGACTCTGGGACTTATGTCACCCTGTTAACAACATACAGCCATGTCCTTTCAGTTCAATCACCTAAGAAAAGTACAACTTCATATTACTTTCAGATTCAAACTAAAATATAATCTTATTTATTGTCTGTCAAATTTTCAGTTAAAAATTCATAATACAAAGGGCGCCTGGGTGGCTCAGTTGGTTAAGCGACTGCCTTCGGCTCAGGTCATGATCCTGGAGTCCCAGAATCGAGTCCTGCATCAGGCTCCCTGCTCAGCAGGGAGTCTGCTCCCTCTGACCCTCTTCCCTCTCGTGCTTTCTATCTCTCATTCTCTCTCTCTCTCAAATAAATAAATAAAATCTTTTAAAAAATTCATAATACAGAATCTTCTATCAAGGGTGCCGATTAGTGGTCATTGCCCACCTCTGTCAGCAGGAGCGTGGATTGGAGGGCTGCTGTCCATCTGCCCATTTGCCAGGCTTATGTAGTTGCCCAGTTTAGTAAATGTGGCAGTTTAAAATAGAAGTTTAAAAGCATTGTTTTGGGGCGCCTGGGTGGCTCACTCGGTTAAGCATTTGCCTTCTGCTCAGGTCATGGTCACAGGGTCCTGGGATCGAAACCTGAATGTATCAGGCTCCCTGCTCAGCAGGGAACCTGCACCTCCCTCTGCCACCCCCCATGCTGTTGCTCTCATTCTCTCTCAAGTAAATAAATAAAATCTTTTTTTTTTTTAATTTATTTGACAGAGAGAGACACAGTGAGAGAGGGAACACAAGCAGGGGGAGTGGGAGAGGGGGAAGCAGGCTTCCTGCTGAGTAGGGAGCCCGATGCGGGGCTCGATCCCAGCACCCTGGGATCACGAACTGAGCCAAAGGCAGACGCCTAACGACTGAGCCATCCAGGTGCCCCAATAAATAAAATCTTAAAAAAAAAAATAATAGCATTGTTTCCATGAAAACTAATTGGAATGCGTTAGATATACTAGATGAAGGCAAGTGACTCAAAAACTTGGTTATCAACTTGGGTGTAGCTTACAAAGCTAAAGATAAGTGAAGTAAAACCATAACCATTTAGAATTTTGTACTGATCCTGCTTTGTGAGTGGCATTAGTTCTTGGGCCACTTGAAAGAAACCCAAATTAGAAATCATAGATGATGCATATGCATTATTTTAAGGTACATGTGTACATCACTCTCTGTTTTAAATTAATCCTCATTTTAAATGGTTTTTTGACTAAAAATCACCACTTCCAGTCACATTATGTGAAAGGGCTTCTATCATATATTTGAAGAGCTCAATAATCATATTTTTTGACCCAGTCATGAACTTATCTAGAGGAAATAATTTTGTACAAATATATATATGTCCATCAAAGTATTTTCTGAAATAGCAAAAATAAAAATAATATATGATAAAATAGTATATAGTCATTTAAATCATTTTCAAAAAGACTTATTAATATGTAGGAAAACATGTTAATGACAAAATGCAGCCTATAAAACTAAACTGCATGATGGGGTGCCTGGGTGGCTCAGCCGGTTAAACATCTGCCTTTGGCTCGGGTTGTGATCCCAGGGTCCTGGGATCAAGCCCCACATCGGGCTCCCTGCTCAGTGGGAAGCCTGCTTCTCCCTCTCCCTCTGCAGCTCCCCCTGCTTGTGCTCTCTCTCTCTCTCTCTCTCTCAAATACATATATAAAATCTTTAAAAAAAAAACAACACTAAACTGCATGAGAGAAGCACCAGAATAGTATTGGTGGTTGAATTACTAGTGATTTTTTATTTTAAAAAAAATTTGACTTTTTTTTAAAGTAAGTAATACTTGTATGAAAGGCAAAGTTTTGTATAAAGGGAGCATAAAGTAAAAAAGTTTCTCTGCTATTCCCCAGCTGTATGGTTCATCTCTGTGGAACCATTCGGTGTTTGTTAGGGTATTCTAACATAAGAGAGATAATTTTTATCCATGTTTATTTCTTTTATTTATTTTTTTAAGATTTTGTCAGAGAGCGCAAGCAGGGGGAGCGGCAGGTAGAAGGAGAAGCAGACTCCCCATTGAGCAAGGAGCCCGATGCGGGACTTGATCCCAGGACCTTGAGATCATGAGCTGAAGGCAGGCCCTTGTAACCGACTGAGCCACCCAGGCGCCCCTATCCATGTTTATTTCTGATTTTTTTTCCTTTTATGCAACACTTCCTTCTGCCTCCAAATCCAGGGATATGGAGTTAGGGAGGGACAGGACCATAGACTTCCTGCCCACATGTTTTTTGTCCCCCACGACTCTTGTTGAGATCAAAGTTGACTGCAGCTACAGTCATTAAGGGGAATACAATCTCTAACCCAAAGAGCAAGGACATGCCATTTAAACTATGTCATTGCAGAACATTGCTATATGTATATTTAGCCCACAAATAAGCTTTGCTCAGTGAGGTAGTTTAGTATCTGATCTATTTTCTTTTATAAAAGTTTTTAATCATATGGAGAGTGGATGGTATAATGAATATCCCAATTACCCAGCTTCAGCCATTATCAGTGTTTCTTGTTTCATTGATTTTCCCCTACGCTGCAAATCCTAAACATCATCTCTTTTCATCTGTATGATGTATGTATATGTATCTCTAGAAGACTCTTTAAAAAAAACAAAAGTTGTAATAATAATACCATTCAACTAGAAATAATTAACAGTGATTCCTTACTGTCATACACTGCTGATGGAAATGTAAAATGGTACAACTTTTCAAAGTTCGGCAGTTTTCTTAAAAAGTTAAACATATACCTACCACCATCGCACTCCTAGGTATTTACCCAAGAGAAATGAAAGTATCTGTTCATGCTAAGACTCGTACAGGACTATTCATAGCAGCTTTATTAGTAATAGCCAAAGCTGGAAGCCACCCAAATATCTATCAGCAGATGAATGGATAAACAAATTTTGATATATTCACACAATAGAGTGCTGCTCTGCAGTAAAAGGGAATGGACTATTGATATACACGTAACAGCATGGATGATGCCCAAAATAATTACGTTGAGTGAAAGAAACTATACCTCCCTTCCAAAAAAGAGTATATACTATATGATTTTTTTTTTATATAAAGTAGTAGAAAATGCAAACCAAACTGTAGTGACAGAAAGCAGATCAAGTGGTTGGGGAGGAATTATAAAGGGACACAGGAGATTTTTGAAGATGATGGATGGGACACCTGCGAGGCTCTATTGGTTAAGCATCTGCCTTCGGCTCAGGTCATGATCCCAGGGTCCTGGGATCAAGCCCCACATTGGGCTCCCTGCTCAACAGGGAGCCTGCTTCTCCCTCTCCCGCTGCTTGCTGCTCCCCCCTGCTTCTCCTGTCTCTATCAAATAAATAAAATCTTAAAAAGATGATGCATAGGTTCCCAATATTGATTGTGGTAATGGTTTAATGGGTGTATGCATGTATATATAAGTACACTTTAAATATGTACAGTTTATCATTTGTTATACTTTAGGGTTATAAACTAATAATTCCTTAATATTACATATCCAGTCAATATTCAAATTTCCCTAATTATTATACATTTTAACAGCTTTTAAAATACAGGATCTTAAGCAATGTCCACACATTGTATTCAGTCAATGCAGTGTCTTTTAATATATAGCTTCCTCTTCTTCTTTTTTCTTTTTTGTAAAATATTTGTTGAGGAAACTGAGTTTTGTGTCCCCAAGATTTTCTGTTTTCTGGATTTTTCTGATTATATCTCCATGGTAGTGCTTAACAGGTTCCTCTCTGACTTCTATTTCTTTTAAACTGGTAGTTGGTAACAGGCAGTTGAAGCTTGATTATGTTTAGGCTAGATTTTTTGGCAGTAATATTTAATAGTGTTGTGAAGTGTATTTCCTGTTGTATCACATCAGGAGACATGTAAGGTCTGATTGTCTCCTTGTTTGTGATGCTAAAGTTGATAAGTGGTTTGGATGATATATCCATTATACAGTTCCCCGTCAGCTTCTGTATCTGTTTTGGCTTTGTATTCATGCTCAAATTGAACAACCATTTCTGGAGAAGAACTGAAAACATGGAGATAAACCTCTAGTACATTCTGATTTTTGAGTAAGAGTTTTTACTGTGGTTGCTTAAATAGAGAGCTTTCCTTTATTTCGTTTTTACAATTTCTGTTTGTCTTCAGGACTCAGATCTGGTGTGACATAAGATGTATTTCTAGATACTTGACTGCCTCTCAAATTGGATTCGCTGCTGCTTTTTTAGCAACCTGTACTATCTGTTCCTCTTCTCTAGCACTTACTGTTTTATAATTATTGACTTTCTTAAGTTCTTGTCCTTCTTCCCCCCCACCCCCAGGCCATGAGCTTCATACTCACTCATCTCTTGATACATAGTAGGTGCTCAGTAAATGCATGTTGAATACATGTGCTTTCTTTCCTCTAATCGTTTATAAAATGAACTTTAAATACTAGTACTTTGATTGTGATGATATTCAGTTGGTCACTAAGGATATACACTATATACATATATATTTTTGTGTCTGTATATATTTAAATTAACTAAGGGTTGTTGGATTACCTTTTAGATTGTGTATCTAGAGGTGTGAAATGCAGTTCCTGCTCTGGGAAGTTTTGCAGTCTGATTGGCAAGAGGAGACGCATCTGGATCTGTCAGTGCTCACTCATGTCTTCATTTAGGCCCTCAGTTATTTGTTGATCGTTAAAGTCCTAAATTATGTGATGTTAATTTACTAAGTACCATAAAAAGGTGGTGAAGGAAGAGATCATTGAAGATAGGAATCAAGAAATGATTCAGAGAGGAAGACTTGAATTCAGTCATGGTCAAAAAGACTGTGATGGAATGGAAAAGGATGCTTTTATTTCCATAAAAGAAGAAACATTTTGTTTCCAAAAAAATGAAACATAAGGAAAGGCAGGAAGTGTTAATAGCAAAACAAATGAGACTTATTATAAAGTATGCTTTCTCTGTTTAAGGATGCTTACAATGAGTTTTTAGCCTTTTCCCTGTTTCTTTTTGTGAAAGTTTTTTTTTTTTTAAGATTTTATTCATGTATTTATTTGACAGAGACATAAGCAGGGGGAGTGGGAGAGGGAGAAGCAGGCTTCCCACTGAGCAGAAAGCCTGATGCAGGGCTCCATCTCTGGGACCCCGGGATCATGACCTGAGCCAAAGGCAGACGCTTAACGGCTGAGCCACCCACACGCCCCTCTTCTTGTGAAAGTGTTAATGTGGTTCATTTCTTAAATCTTTGCCATCTTCTGGGACGCCTAGTTGGCTCAGGCAATTAAGGGCCTGCCTTTGGCTCAGGTCATGATCCCAGAGTTCTGGGATCGAGCTCTGCATCGGACTCCTTGCTCAGCGGAAAGCCTGCTTCTCCCTATGTCTGCCTCTCCCCCTGCTTGTGCTCTCTTTCTCTCTCTCTGACAAATAAAGTCTTAAAAAAAAAAATCTTTGCCTTCTCCTCATTCACTGACACTCTTGATCCCTCTGTGAACTTCCAGTGTCAGTGCTCTTTCTCTCCCCAAAGTTTCCCTACTGCTTTGAAATCTCTTTAATCAGTTAAAGTATTCTCTTCATCAGTTTTGACAACTAGGTAATTAACTTATTTACCCCCCCATTCTCTTTCTCCTAGTTCTTCCTTTATTAAAAAAACAAAACAAAAAACAACCCGTTTTATTGTCTGCAGTTTTTCTTTCACGTTTGGAAGTAGGGTAAATACACAAACAATTTCACTTTTACAGATGAGGAAAATGAAGCTCAGCTGTTTTCAAGGTCACATAGCTAGTTAAGCAGGAAAGCTGGGGATTTGAACATGGGACTGTTTGACCTAATCCTTTAGCTACACTAGACTTTAAGGTTGGATGAGTCTTTAATTTTTCACCCAGGTAGTGAGTTTTGATACCTACTGCATAGGGAGAAGCAGGAGGAGCCTGGAAGCCTTTGCAGGTTAACTTTTAACTCCCACTAGCCTCCAAGTGAGAGCACTCACCCCTCATCATTGCACACACAGGGCACTGAGGGCATCTCCCATCCTCGGGGCCAGACAGCCCACATAGATGAGTAGGAACATAGAGAGAACCAGAAGAGCGGGCCTTAGTAATCACAACTCAGAACATACATATAGTTCAGATGCTTTGAGGAATGTTTCTGGAACCTCCGACACTGAAATCTGGAACAATTCCTGGAGGAGAAGAATGGATGTGGGCCCAGTGGAATCATATTTCTCACTTCTGTCAAGTGAGTGTTGAGTGTCCAAGGAGCCTAATGAAAAGCCATGAATGATGTGTGCTCTACACCCCAATTTTTTTAAAGTCAGGTTATTGAGGCATCACTGATGTGAGTTTTGACATACACAAAGTTGTATGTGTATAGTCACTACCACAATCAAGAAATAGAACATGTCCCTCACTATGAAAAGTTCCCTCTGAGCCCTTTATGATCAGCTGCTTCCTCGAGACTCTGGGAGACGTTGTTTTTCTTTCCCTATAATTTTGCCTTTTCTAGAGTGTCATAAAAATGAAGTTGTAAAGTATATAGCATTGGGACTCTCACTTCTCATTTTGCATAATGAGATTGAGGCATATTCATGTTGTCATGTGTGTAAGTAACTTCCTCCTCTTTATTGCTTAGTAGTTGGTAATTTTTATAGAAAAAAATACAGAAAAATCGGTCTAGGAAAGTAAATCTTTCAACCGAGATGGAATGACCATATATCCCAATTTGCTTGGGTCAAACCTGGTTTATGCATAATTCAGTGAAGGAAAAAAAAAAGGTCAGAACGGATCCATGAAGTATTTTGAAGAAAGATTCAAGAAGACAGTGATCAGTTGGAAGAAGAAAGAAGTCAAAATAACTGCTGGGTTTTTAGTTGAGCGAAGTTTGATACCAGCAATTTAAAATGTGGTAGCTAGGAAGGGCATTTAGATGGTTTGACATTGGAAGAGACTGAAGAAGTTTTAGATGTGTTGACTTGGACTACCACTGCCAGATCGGGAAGCCAAATACATAGAAGTTAGAGGAGAGACTGTCTAGAGAAATAGCTGAAGCCTTGAAAGCATGTTTTTCCAATTTTAGTGTAGAGATAAGAGTTGTTGAAGGAAAAGGAACCAAAAGGGAGTAGGGGAACAGGGAGACTGAAGATACTGTGGTGCTGTGTTCTATGAATAGATACTGTGTGCACATATGTGTGTGTGTGTGCGCGCATGTGCACACGTGTTGGGGTGCAGTGAAGTGATGAAAAAGCTAAATGGTGATGAAGAACGATCAAAGTCTTTAGAGTTGGCTTGGCTGACCTTGATATGAGCATTATCAGTGTTATAAAAACTCCCTTATAGCTTCAGGTAACCTTGAAGATGGAATTTTTTTCAGATGAGAGAACAAAATAAAATCATGGTTGTAAAGGGTTAAAGAGAAAATGGAAACTAAAAAGCACTCATTGTAGAAGTTTGGCAGGAAAGAGAAATAGAGAAAGAGTATAGGAGTTGATAGAGGAAACCTGAGCATGTTTGAAAGCAGAAGGAGAGTAATCAGTTCAAAGGGAGAAATTGAAGATATAGAAGTGGGGTGGGGAGAGCTAAGTCCCAAATGAGGTGAGAAGGCAACAACTGAGAAAATTAGATAGAGCTGTCCTAATTTTGGAGAAGGTAGAATAGAGCCTTCCTATGAAACTGCTTTTTATAAGAGAGTGACCTCATTAAGTTAAAGTATTCAGACTATGAAAAATAATTCATGTTCATTGTAGAAAATAGGGAAACCTATAAATGAAGGGAACAAATCACTTGTAATTCCACTAGCAGTAAATAACTTATGTTAATGTTTTGACACAGCTCTTTTGAATGCGTTGATTGTATATTATAAATACACACACATATATAGTTTAGATAGCTTTTGAATAACCATTTATTTTTTAACCTCTATAATTTATAATGCCATTATTTTTTGAACCTTCCACTCACAAAACATTCTTTGAAAATAGTGTTCTTATTTTTTTTTAAGATTTTATTTATTTATTTTGACAGAGACATAGTGAGAGAGGGAACACAAGCAGGGGGAGTGGGAGAGGGAGAAGCAGGCTTCCCGCTGAGCAGGGAGCCCGATACGGGGCTCGATCCCAGGAGCCTGGGATCATGACCTGAGCCGAAGGCAGACGCTTAACGACTGAGCCAACCAGTGCCCCGAAAATAATGTTTTTAATATTTCATTGTAAGCACTGATCCCATTTGGATCAACCTTAGCATTCTCAGTTCCCATTTTTATCACCTTGTTTTTTAACCTGATCCAAATTTCACTGTTAAACGTTTAAATAAGTGCTGCAGATACCAAAGCAGTTATTAAGTGTCTGGTAGCTGAATTTAGGTGGAGGGATCCATATCCGCAGGCTCTAAAGATTATACCAGAAAAATCTCATCTGTGCCTTCTGTTCCTCTCCCCTTCATTGAAATTCTTAAAGAAAAAAACCCATGTTCATCCTTCCCATTCATTTTTTTGTGTGATAGCTGCCTTATGGGGGAAACCTCTGATTTGTCTGTCTTTAAGCCTTAAAAATCCACTAGTCGTCACCATAGCACATACCCTTCCCCAATGTCTATCACCCAGCCACCCCATCCCTCCCACCACTCCAGCAACCCTCAGTTTGTTTCCTGAGATTAAGAATTCCTCATATCAGTGAGATCATGATACATGTCTTTCTCTGATTGACTTCTTTCACTCAGCATAATACCCTCCAGTTCCATCCACGTCGTTGCAAGATTTCATTCCTTTTGATGGCTGCATAATATTCCATTGTGTGTGTGTGTGTGTGTGTGTGTGTGTGTGTGTACACACATATATATATATACCACATCTTCTTTATCCATTCATCTGTCGATGGACATCTTGGCTCTTTCCATAGTTTGGCTATTGTGGACATTGCTGCTATAAACATCGGGGTGCACGTACCCCTTCGGATCCCTACCTTTGTATCTTTGGGGTAAATACCCAGTAGTGCAATTGCTGGGTCATATGGTAGCTCTATTTTCAACTTTTCGAGGAACCTCCATACTGTTTTCCAGAGTGGCTGCACCAGCTTGCATTCCCACCAACAAGTGTGGGAGGGTTCAAGAAGATAGTAGGAAGGGAAAAATGAAGGGCGGGAAATCGGAGGGGGAGACAAACCATGAGAGACTATGGACTCTGAGAAACAAACTGAGGGTTCTAGAGGGGAAGGGTTTGGGGGGATGGCTTAGCCTGGTGATGGGTATTAAAGAGGGCACATTCTCCGTGGAGCACTGGGTGTTAGTACGCAAACAATGAATCATGAACACTACATCAAAAACTAATGATGTAATGTATGGTGATTAACATAACATAAAATAGAATACTGTCCAGCCTTAAAAAAAAAAAAAAATCCACTAGTGGGATTTAGAAGAGAGAAGAAAATGTTACCCTTATAGGGTAAGGGAAGGATAGGAGGTAGGACTCCCTTACAGTTTTATGTTCTTGTCTCTCTCCTGTCCTCTCCTTAGAAGAATTAGTACTCTCATTTTATTCAGCTATTCTGGATTGAAAGTTGACTCTACCGTGGTTAGGAATCAGTTGCATTGAATTAATGAAAACAAAATTGTGGTAGAATAGCATGGCTTCTATGCCCTACACTCTGCCACTAACTAGCCTAGTGTCTTTGGGCAAGTTACTTGATCTCCTGGGCTAAAAAAACGTTAAGCTAAGGCTTTAAATTCTAAAACCTCTTTATTATTTATGTATTTTATTATTACATAATAATGGTTATGTACAGTTTTCAACCTCAAGACTCTTGGGGAATACAAGACCTTTGTGAGAGTCTGTGGTGGTAATTGGAGAATACTTGATACCAGGAATATTATTATAATTCTTTTTATACAAACATGCTTTGCTTTTTAAGAAGAGGAATGAAATTGCCTAGTGAAATTGCAGAGTTAAATGCAATGTAAATAATTGATATACTATAAATATTAAGATAAAAAGAAAGCTTAAATTAATTTGATCTTGAGCTGTAACAAGTTATTAGAGACAAAAGTCTGGACGTGTTTCATTCCTGTATGATGAGTTTTTCTCATTGTTGTGAGTGGGTAGGGAGTCTGTGAACACTTAGAGCTGTTTAATCTCTTCATTTGGCAGCCATTGTAGTAGATTATATGAATAGATCCCTTTTCATCTTTCCGATAAGAGATGGCTACTGTATAAGGGGAATTCAACCCTCCAGCTCCTTCTACCAGCCAGTTTTTTCCTACCTTTTCAAGAAAATATCCGTAGCAATCACTGTCTTATCTTTTTTTTTTGTCTTATCTTTATTTAAGAAAATACGTGTTGTAGTCAACGTTCAGAACAATTACATGTCAAGTGAGTATTTTGGTCTCTTCTCAGTATCTCCCAGACCTTGCTCTTATTCTGTTTAATTCTTTAATTATTTTGCATTAAAAGATTATCCTTTCTATAATCATCGTCTTCAACCACTCTTAATCCCATTTCAGATTATTCTCTTTTTGTATATTATCAAACAGCACTGTGGAAACACCTAGGAGCCTCAACAGTTGCTTTAAACTATTTTAGTAGCACTGTCAGATGCTTACTGCCCAAGAAGGGTGCTACCAAATATATAAGATATAAAGCAAAATGGAATTTGTAGTGTAAAAATCCTTTGTAATGAGATTTTACCAATTACAGTTTTGTAATTTACTTTTTTAAAGCTTTATTGAAATATAATTTACATACCATAAAATTCACCTGTTCTAAATGTACAGTTTACTGATTTTAAAAATATACAGAATTGTACAGTCATCAACCACAATCTAATTTTAGAAAATTCCATTACCACCATCACCCCCAGAGAAACCTTGTGTCCATTTGCAATTATTCTCACTTCCCCCTCAGCCCTAGGCAACCATTAATCTACTTTCTGTCTCTATGCTCTTTCCTTTTTTTTCTTTGTAAGATGTTATTTATTTATTTGCAAGAGAGAGCATGAGCAGGGGGAGGAGCAGAGGAAGAGAGACAGGCAGACTCCCTGAGTGGAGAGCCTGACTTGGGGCTTGATCCCAGGACCCCGAGATCATGACCCGAGTTGAAGTCAGATACTTAACTAAGCCACCCAAGAGCCCCTCTATGCTCTTTACTTTTATGGACATTTCATATAAATGAAATTACATAATATGTTGTCTTTTGTGTTTGGCTTCTTTCACTTAGGGTGATGTTTGTACATATTGTTACATCTATTAAAATTTTGTTCATTTTTGTTGTTGAGTAGTATTCCCAACAGATATATCACATTTTGTTTTTCCATTCACCAACTGATAGACATTTGGGTTGTTTCTACTTTTTGGCTATTCTGAATAATATTTTTATCAACATTTGCATACAAGTCTTTGTGTCAACATAAACTTTCATTTCTCATGAATAAATATGTAGGGGTGAAATTGCTGGGTCATATGGTAAATCAGCATTTAGCATTTCAAGAAACTGCTAAACTTTTTCAGAGTCACTCTGCCATTTTACATTTCTATGGTAATGTGTGAGGGTTCCAGTTTCTCCACATCCTTCTCAGCATTTGTATGTCATTTTTATTATAGCCATTCTAGTGGTTGTGAAATAGTACGTCATTGTGGTTTAAGTTTGTATCACTATCGTGGCATGTCTGTGTTCTGTTGTTAGTTGGAGTTTTCTATCAATGTTGATTTTATCCTCTTGGTATTGTCTCATAGCCTTGTTGAATTTGTCTGTTTGTTCCATCAGTCATTGGGAGGGGATATTTGTTTGTTTCATATGTTTTCAGATTCTCTGGTGCTCTGAAATTTGACGATTATGTGCCTTGTTAGGTCTATTTTCTTCCACAATGGTGACCCTCATTGTGCTCTTTCAGTTCATTTTTTTTTAAGATTTTATTTATTTATTTGAGAGATAACAGGAGAGAATGAGCGGGGAGGAGAGGGAGAAGCAGGCTCCCGCGAGCAGGGAGCCCGATGTGGGGCTCGATATCAGAACCCTGGGATCATGACCTGAGCCAAAGGCAAATGCCACCCAGGTGCCCCTCACTGTGCTCTTTCAATGTGGAAATTCATGTCCTTCAGTCCTGTACAGTTTTCATTTATTTATTTGATTTCTTCTTTGTTTTCTCTGTACTCTTTCTGAAATTCCATTTATTTGGATATTGGTTCCTCTAAGCCAATCTTAACCTATTTTTTTTTTTCTATGTTTCAGGAGACACCCTCAAGTTTCTCTTCCAGCTTTCTACTGATTTTTTTTTTTTTTGCTATCTTATTATATTCTATTTTTAATTTCCAAATATTTGTTGTTTTGTTTTTTGTCTCATTTGTGTTTCATAAATACAAGTTGTTCTTATCTCTCAAGGATTTCTGAAAGTCAGGCTTATTAAGATATAATTCACATATAAAAATTCACCCTTTTTTGTGCATAGTAATATTAGTTTTGACAGGTAACTACCACCATAATCAAGATGGAAAACAGTTCTTTGGGAGACTGACCATCACTAATGTCAGTATTTTTAGATGTGTGTGTGTGTGTGTGTGTGTGTGTGTGTGTGTGTGTGTGTGTGTATGTATGTATGTATGTATGTATGTGTGTTTTCCTCTGGGACCGATCAGAGTTCCCAAAGAAGGATCTTCTGTACTCTTCCTGGAGTGTATAAGGCTGACCTCAAGCTTCCATGAGGCAAATGGTAGAAAGAAGCTTAGATCTCAACATTTAGTATGTAAACTTTCCTTGATCCCCTGTTAGAAAATACTCCTCTCCTTCATTCGTGCCTGGTGTTTCCTATCCCAAGGACTCCTGTTTTAAATTTTCCATACAAAAAAATTTTATTGGAATGGGGAAAGGGATCTAGGGGCTAATTGTGTCTTAAATGGATATTCAGTCATTCTCCTTATTCTTAAGCCCACATTTATCTCCACTTCTTGAGATCCTCAATATTGCCAAGTCCTGGGCCTTTTGGGGATTCTGCTTTTTACCTTTCCTCATTGCTGATTTAGGTCTTGGCTTTCTCAGATCTGCTGTCATTTATCACTTCTGCTTTGCAGTTTCCAAAATGTTATTGCCATCAACTCATCTTTTCTTCTTTGTCCTTACGGGTTTTGTGCCTTTAAAAATCCTTTACTATCACTGTAATGAGGTTTCAGGTAAGGGTAGAAGTAATTGCTTAAGTTTAGTCCATTATCTTTAATAAAAGTCCCCCTTTCTTTAAGAAAGAAAAGCTTACCTTGTGCAAAAGATCCTTTATGATCCAGCTTCTACCTCTCCAGCCTCAGTTTTTACTCTGCTACAACGCACCTCGAGCCTAAGATCCAGTCACATGCATCTTCTTAAGAGATTGCTAAACAAGCCATGTTACTTCATGCCTTTCAGTTCTGCACATGCTATTTTTTCAATGTGCTATTTATCCTTTAAGTCTGCTCAGTAAAGCTTTGCTGACTCACATGACTGCCCCTCTGTTGGAGTGTTTATTGTATTATTGTATTACTATAAAAAAGTCTCATCCTAAAGGTTTTTTAATCTAGGGGTGCAGCTGGATGGATTAATGGCCAGAAATCTTAGAATACCCTGAAATTATTTGCAAATTTTCATGTGTTTGTGCATATTTTTGGAAAGTTCTCTAAGGCAGATTTTCTCCTAAGAGTGTGCATCAGAAATGCTGTGGAGCTTTTTAAAAATATAATTGTTTTGGGTTTCACTCCAGAGACCTGCTGAGTTATAATCTGAATTTAGGGCCCAGAAAGATGTAGTTTCTAAAAGCTTCCCAAACGATTCTTTAGAAGAGCATCTCTGGTCTGTCATCTACATTAATTCTGGGGCCTGGCATATAGTGAATGCTTAGTAAACATTTAAAAAAGGAACGAGGGAGGAACTTATGTTCAGTCATGGCCTGAAGTAAAACTTCCTATGTGAAATGTGAGTGCAAGTGGGGGAATCACTAATTTATTCTGTTGTATAAAGGAAGTAATAGTATCTGTTTCCCCCTCTTTGGATATAATTGAAGGAATAGAAAATTGTGGATTGTTTTTTCAAAGGTAGAGGAAAGCTCTGGAGAGCTAACTGCAAGAATGAAAGAAAAATTTAAGGATTAGGCATAAAACAAATCAGATAAATATATAGTTTGATTTTTGTTCCTCTGCTGCTTGTAGTTGTATTTGACCCAGTGATTTGATTTTAAGACTAGGCTTCCATACATTTGGATGTCGATACTTACTAATTAGACCTGATTTCATAACCTGTAAATTTAAATTTAATATATGGCTAGTGATATAGAAAATAGGGAGATTGACATGGTGCATTGGCAAAAAATATGCCATATTATTGTTAACTGGCTGCAAATAAGGAATGAGAACAGGAGCCTAATTTCCTGGAATGCCCTGCCTTCTGTTTCCTTTGTTTAAGGTTTTAAAATGTGTATAAATTAGAACTATGTCCTCTGCTTTACTTGTAAACCTCTTTTACATAGTGTTATATTTTTATATGTCTGTTAATGATCAGGCTCTTTTGCTTTTTGTATTTTCCATTATTTTTGTTTTGTTGTTTAGGTATTTAAGAGATTATGGCATCTGAAGCCCACAATGTTAAAAAACGAGCCTTTTGTAATAATATTGAGGATCGTTCCACTGATCTTCCTAGAAAAAGGATCTCTAATTTTACTAATAAGAACATGAAGGAGGTAAGTGCATGGTTTCTAGGTAATGGGTAAGACGGTATCTTAATCTTTTCATGCTGCTATAGCAGAATACGATAGACAGTGACTTATAAACAACGGGACTTTATTTCTCACAGTTCTGGAGGCTGGGCAGAAGTCCAAGATAAAGACCCTGGCCAATTTGGTATCTGGTTGGAGCCTCTTTCCAGGCTCATAGTTGGCTGTCTTCTCTGCTGTTTCCTCACATGGTAGAAAGGGCAAAAGAGCTCCCTGGGGTCTCTTTTATAAGGGCACTAATCCCATTCATGAGGGCACCACCCTCATGACCTGATCACCTCCTAGAAGCCCCACGTCCTAATATCATTTATTTTGGGCATTAGGATTTCAACATGAATTTTGAGGAGACATGGTCATTCAGTATATCACAGATAGTTTAAACTGTTAAGTTTATGGGTAGTTTTGGTTAAATTATTTAAACAATAGGAAGGTGATAATTTGCTTATCTCCCAGAATTAAGTACAATTAATGAAATACTGAAAACTGTTTATATTCCAAAAGCTCTATAAGGTTTATGGACAGTATGCTGTTTTGATATGATATCATTTGAATATTATAGTTTAATTCTAAAGAGGAATCTCAGAGGTGCTTTTTGTTCACCACTGCAAGGCTCATTCATGCTGATATAATTTCTTTTGAATGATATTAAAAGTCAACTCACTTATTAAGTACTGTGTAAGTAAAATATATGACTAGTGGCATGGAAAATAGGGAGATGGATATGTTGCTTTGTCAAATACATCTATGCAGTGTTGTTAACTACAGACTGAGACTGCTGCTTTAATCTGAAAAACTTAACTATGGAATTTCAGATTTGTTGTTATCAGTCACAGAACTTAAATATGCTGTTAACTCTCTACTTTTATTTTTCAGGTTAAGAAATCTCCAAAACAGTTGGCTGCTTACATAAATAGGTAAGAGCTTCTTTAAGGTTTGTGGGAAACAGAAATATTGAAAGCTAGGTAAGAATGAAAAAGAGGGAGGGAAAAAAAAGTCTTCTCAGGGCACCTGGGTGGCTCAGAGGGTTAAACGTCTGCCTTCAGCTTGGGTCGTGATCCCAGGGTTCTGGGATCGAGCTCTACATCTGGCTCCCTGCTTGGCAAGGGGCCTGCTTCTCCCTCTCCCTCTACTGTTCCCCCTGCTTGTGCTCTCTCGCTCTATCAAATAAATAAAATCTTTAAAAAAAAAAGTCTTCTCTTTTATTATAATAAGTAACTTATTGTCAAAGAGCTCCTGTGTGCCATTCTCTGTGGAAAACACATCAGTATTATCTCTAATCCTTACAACAGTCCTACTAGAAAGGTATCATTGCCCCTAACAGTTGATGAGAAAAATTAAGATTTGTGATTTGTTCAGGGTCATACAGCCACAAAGTGGTAAAAATGACATTCATTCCCAGATCTTTTGAACTCTAAAAGCACTTTCTACTAAACTACTGGTTCTCAAAATGGATCTGAGGATAGCGGGGGTTCCTGGAGTCCTTTCAGGTAGTTTATGAGGTCAAGACTATATTCGTAACAATAACATTAATTCATCTTCTTGATTTTCACTCTTAGAAATAGAGTTTTCCAGGGACTACATGATATTTGATACCACAGTAAATTGAATGCGGAGGCAGATATGAGAATCCAGCTGTCTTAACTAAATATTAGAGATTTTGCACAAATGTAAAAAAGTGCCATTCTTCTCACTATATTTTGTTTTGGAAAACGGGGTTTTTTTTGGTAAAATATTCTATGCTAATATGTAATAAGCTTATTATTTCTTAAATGAATCAGTAAGTTTCCTCAGTTTCAGTGTCTGATACAGTAAATATCAGTAGATATTGTCGACATAAAAAAATTCTTTTGAAACCTCAATAATTTTTAAGAGTTGCAAAGTATCCTGAGACCAAAACATTTGAGAATCACTGTACGAAACTGTGAGATTTGCTCTATTGTGTCTTATCTTATTTAAACAAATTAAATATACTTAAGTTTAATCAAAGTAAGTATTCTTGGGGCCCCTGGGTGGCTCAGTCGGTTAAGGGTCTGCCTTCGGCTCAGACATGATCCTGGGGTCCTGGGATCTAGCCCTGTTACGGGCATGCAGCTCAGCGGGGAGTCTGCTTCTCTCTCTCCCTCGAACCCTCCCCCTGCTCGTGCTCTCGCTCCCTGTCTTTGTCTCTCTCAAATGAATGAATAAAAAATCTTTATATATGTGTATTCAAATTTGCACAATTCAATTATATTTCATTTTTAAAGCATATAGTTACTATGCTTCAGTTTCATTGGGTATAAAGTATTATCCTTTTCATTGCTTTCCAGTAGGTTTGTAATTTTTTCCCTTTAATTTTCTTCTTTGATCTAAGAGTTAGGATTTTTAAAATTCTATTTGCTTCTAATTTTAGTGGATTGTGATCACAAAATGTGTCCTATTAAATCTTTCTGCTTAAAAAGTTGTAAAGGTTTCCATGTAGTTCTTTTTCATTTAAGCAAATCAATTCTTCTTACAGAACAGTTGGACAAGCTGTGAAAAGCCCAGATAAACTACGTAAGGTGATCTATCGCAGAAAGAAAGTGCATCATCCTTTTCCAAATCCTTGTTACAGAAAAAAACAGTCCCCTAGAAGTGGGGGCTGTGACATGGCAAATAAAGAAAATGAACTGGCTTGTACAGGCCACCTGCCTGAAAAATTACGCCATGATAGTCGAACATACTTGGTTAACTCCAGTGATTCTGGTTCTTCACAAACAGAAAGCCCATCATCAAAATATAGTGGGTTTTTTTCTGAGGTAAGTCATTTAAATGAGCTTAACTTTATTCCTGTTATACTATTCGCTTTTTTCTTTGTCATATTCTGCTAGCAGAGTCGTTCATTGCCTGTTGAATTCAGACTCTTTGAGTGATTCTCACTCCCTGAGATAGTTTTCTAGATTAACCAAATTTGAATCAGTAGTTACTCCATTTCACTAAGTTAGTGATATCTGAGATGGAATGAAATGGTTGACAAGCTGCTATAAATATTCAAAATGGCAAGTTGGCCAGCAGAGATTTAAAGGAAAGGAAAAGAAGGAATCTGGCCTAAAAAGTAGACCACCAAAGCCAGTTAGTTATCCAGGAACAAATGTTTTGCTTGGCTCTCAGAATTGCCATTGGAAGCTTTGTTCAGGAAAACATGCTGAGCTTTGCTTCTCTTCTAGCTCAGGTGAAATTAGTTGTTGGAACAGGCTCAAGGGAATTTGGGGGTGGTGGTGAAAGAAATATTCTAAAACTGGATTGTAACGATGGTTGTATAATTCTGTCATCTGTGAGAAGAAAGGAAGCAGGGAGGCACTGGGTGGCTCAGTCACTTAAGCGTCTGACTTTGTTTCCACTCAAGTCATGATCTCAGAGTCATAAGATTGAGTCCTGTTCAGGGCTCTGTGCTCAGGGTGGAGTCCGCTTGGGATTCTCTCCCTTTTCCTCTCCCTCCCCTTTTGTCCCTCCCTGTGCGTACATGCGTGTACTTGCTGGCTCACTCTCTCTCTAAAGTAAATAACTAAAAATCTTAAAAAAAAAAAAAAAAGGGAGGGGCGCCTGGGTGGCTAGGTCATTAAGTGTCTGCCTTCGGCTCGGGTCGTGATCCCGGGGTCCTGGGATGGAGCCCCACATCAGGCTCTCTGCTCAGCGGGAAGCCTAATTCTCCCTCTCCCACTCGTGTTCCCCCTCTTGCTGTCTCTCTCTGACAAATAAATTAAATCTTTAAAAAAAAAAAGGAATCAAGGAGAATTTGATTTAATAGTGAATTATCATGGACCCTGGAGAATAGGGTGGTAATCAAGCTTAGTATTAAAGAGAATCACTGTCATGCTAATTCATTCACAAATACTTAATTGAGGGCTCTCAACTGTAATGCATTCTGCAGGCTCTGAGGAGTTACATCGGTAGATGAAAAACAGACACTGCTCCTACTTTCATGTAGTTAGAGAAGTGATGGGGCCAACGCTAATCAGATAATCAAAGAAACTACATACCCTGAAGAAAAAGAACATATGATTATATAACCCAGAAATCTGGGCGCCTGGGTGGCTCAGTTGTTGAGCGTCTGCCTTCGGCTCAGGTCATGATCCCAGGGTCCTGGGATCGAGCCCCACATCAGGCTCCCTGCTCAGTGGGAACCCTGCTTCTCCCTCTCCCACTCCCCCTGCTTGTGTTCCCTCTCTCGCTGTGTCTCTCTCTGTCAAATAAATAAAATCTTAAAAAAAAAAACAAACCCAGAAATCTGGCCTAGATTGGGACCTAGGTTGGTTCATCAGCTGAATTGAGGGAATGGACATTCTGAGTGCAAATACCTTTATTTAAAAAAAAAAAAAAAAAACTTCAGTTATGCATTTGAATTAGTGCCGTGGTGAGTCATTTTTCAAGGTCCCCCTTTTACTTTGCTCTCAGTTTGATTACTTTGCACAAACCTTCCTTAGCATGACACTTAGCTAATAAGTTTATTGATTTTTTTTAAGATTTATTTATTTTGAGAGAGAGCTCACTTGTGCATGCAGTGGGGAGGAGCAGAGGGAGAGAGTTTTAAGCAGACTCTGCGCTAAACACTGAGCCCAACACAGGGCTTGCTCTCACAACCCTGAGATCGCAACCTGAGCCAAAACCGAGAGTCGGTCGCTTAACCGACTCTGCCACCCAGGAGCCCCTGATCTTTTGTTATTTCATACCTTTTTTACTGAGTCACTGGTGCCTGCTCTAAAAACCTAAATCTAAAAGTGGTAACATTGTTTTGTCAAAGTTCAAATACACATAACCTTTTGATCCAACAGTTCTGTACCTAGGTATATACCCAAGAGAATTGAAAACATATGTCCACACAAACACTTATAAACAGATGTTCATAACATTCATAATAGCCCAAAGTGGAAACATTCCAAATGTCCTTCACCTGATGTATGGATAAATAAAATGTCATATATTCATACAGTGGAATATTATTTGACCATTATAAAGAGTAAAGTACCGATATATGCTACACTGTGTATAAACCTTGAAAACATTATGCTGTGTGAAAAAAGCCACGTCGAAAAGGCCACATATTGTGTAATTCAAATTATATGAACTGTCTAGACTAGGTGAAGTCATAGAGACAAAAAGTAGATTAATGGTTGCCAGGGGCTGGAAAGAAGGGAGAATGGAGTTCAGGGTATCTCTTAGGGGTGATGAAAATGTTGATTTTAAAATTAATTGTGGTGGGGCGCTTGGGTGGCTCAGTTGGTTAAGCGACTGCCTTCGGCTCAGGTCATGGTCTCAGGGTCCTGGGATTGAGCCCCGCATTGGGTTCCCTGCTTGGCAGGGAGCCTGCTTCTCCGTCTCCCTCTGAAGGCCCTCCTCCCTGCTTGTGCTCTCTCTCTCTCTCTTAAATGCATAAATCTTTAAAAAAAATAAATGAATAAAATTGATTGTGGTGATGGTTGTACAATCCACAGATATACTAAAAACTGCTGATTAAGTTTTATGGTATGTGAATTATATCTTAATCTGTTATTTAAAAAAATGAATCTAGTTCCGGTGCTAAAATTAATCTTACCGAAATATTTGTGTAAGTGCACATATTTACATACATACGGATATTCACTGATGCATAGTTTTAATAGGGACAAACCAGAATCAATCTAAATAAATTATAGTGTATAACAACTGGAGATTGTTTTTTAAAAATGAGGTCGATCTGTGTTTTGACATTAAAATCTTTATAATATATAAGTGAAAAACAAGGTTTTCAAAAATACAGGTATTATAATATTTTAATTTTACATCTAATTTGTCTGTCTGGAAAATGGTTTGGAAAGACACATACTACCAGTCTGTTAACTGTGATTACTTCTGGGAAGTGTTACTAGTTTTTATCTGGGTAGATAGAGATTATTCACTTTTTCTTTGATACAGTTCTGTGCTATTTGAACTTTTTACAATAGGAACATATTACCTTACTATATTAAAAAAATGAATGAATGAATTTAAATACTGGTCACAGAACTGAATTTTTGTGGTTCCCTTCCCATGTTATTCAGTATATATTTATCTTTGCCTTTAATCCATATAATAAATTAAATCCTAGGCTTGTAGGTGAGTTAAAAATAATTTTACAAATTACTGAGATTTAAAAAGAAAATGGTAGCAAATAAAAAGTACTGATAAAAAATAAACAAGTCCTGGGGTGCCTGGGTGGCTCAGTCGTTAAGTGTCTGCCTTCGGCTCAGGTCATGATCCCAAGGCCCTGGCATTGAGTCCTGCATTGGGCTCCCTGCTCGGCGGGAAGCCTGCTTCTCCCTCTCCCACTCCCCCTGCTTGTGTTCCTGCTCTTACTATCTCTCTCTCTCTCTGTCAAATAAATAAATAAATCTTTAAAAAAATAAAAACAAGTCCTAAATTTATTCAGATCATTTGTTTACTTTGTTCAACTGCAACATTCCTTTTTTGGGGTCAGTAAAAGGAATCACCTCTGCATAATTTTAAAATATGTCTACCAGAATAATTTAACTGGAAAAAAAATGGTTTCATGTCATGTTTCAGTGTGCTTTTTAACAAATTAGATTACTGCCTTTCAGGTTTCTCAGGACCATGAAACAATGGCACAGGTTTTGTTCAGCAGGAATTTGAGATTGAATGTAGCTTTAACATTCTGGAGAAAGAGAAGTATAAGTGAACTTGTAGCTTATTTGGTGAGGTAAGTATGACCTTTTATGCTTTTGTTCAGTTAAAGTAATTTCCATGTTTTATCTTGAAGTGCCTCTTCTTTTTTATGTTATACTGGCTAAAATTTTAAACTTCCTATATTTAGCTTCAGTATAACAATTTAGTTTAAATTATATTTATCAGCAGTCTAAGAGTAATCAACATACAGAAAACCATCTGTTTCATCATATTGAACAAAGCTGTTACCTTCTCTAGGGTTCTTATATATAAAACTAAGAGATACCAGTATGGGAAAAGTAACCTTTTAAAAATCCTCTTTGAGTCAAAATTTTAAGCATGGCTTTCCTCAGTATATTCAAGTCACTTCTCAACATTTATCTTTTTTTTCCTCCCCTAGAGAGAGAGGGTATGTGTGTGGGGAGGGGGGAGTTGTCAGGCAGGCAGAGAGGGAGAGAAACATTCTTTGAGCAGGCTCTCTTCTCAGAGCCCCGTGCAGGGCTAGATCTCATGTTCCTGAAATCATGACCTGAGCCAAAATCAAGACTCAGCTGCTTAACCGTCTGAGCCAACCAGGCACCCCCCACTTCTCCAATTTAATGAAGCCTCCCCTGACCACCTTATTTAAAAATGCATATTTTGGGACACCTGGGTGGCTCAGTTGTTAAGCGTCTGCCTTCAGCTCAGGTCATGATCCCAGGGTCCTGGGATTGAGCCCTGCATTGGGCTCCCTGCTCAGTGGGAAGTCTGCTTCTCCCTCTCCCACTCCCCCGCTTGTGTTCCCTCGATTGCTGTCTCTCTGTGTCAAATAAATAAATAAAATCTATTAAAAAAAATACATATTTCTTCACTCCGTCTCTGTTTTATTTATTCCCATAGCACTTACTACCATCAACTTGCTCTATGTATTTTACTTGTTATCTGTCTCTGTCTTCTTCCACACCCCATCCCCACACACACTCTGAAATACAAGTACTATATCTCTTTGTTTACTGCTGCATCCCCAGCACCTGGCTCGTCATAGAGACTTAGATTCTTTGCTGAATGAGTAAATTTTTCAAAAGCAGTGTGGAAGTTACAGATAAGGAAATCAGCACTCTAAGCAGTTTTGTACCCACAGGATAGAAGACCTTGGAGTTGTTGTGGATTGCCTTCCTGTGCTCACCAATAGGTAAAAAAGAATATTTTTCAGAAAAAAAGTAAGTTTAAAGAAGGGCAAATGACTTATTCATAATTTTACAACTTAGTATTTATTTTAGTTTACAGGAAGAAAAACAATACATCTCACTTGGCTGCTGTGTAGATTTGTTGCCTCTAGTAAAGTCCCTACTTAAAAGCAAATTTGAAGAGTAAGTGCTAATGTGACTCTCAATTCATTTTTCTCTTTCAGCATCCTTGATTTTGTTGCTTGTGAGTACATAGTGGTAGTTTGAACTCCATGAGACATGCATGGTTTCTGTTTTCAAGGAGCTTATAGCCCAATTAAGAAAAGAATATGAAATGATTAAAGATTAATTACAAAAGTATCTATAAACAACTTAATATAAAATACAGCTTTTGAAAGTAGTGAAATAAAATTTTTAAAGGGGAAAAATCAGTGTGTGTATGTGCTTTTTGAGGGGGCAGAGTATCTTTTTTTGTAAAGGCTTGTTGGGTGAAAACAGTTGAATTCTGTAACAAAATGTCATTTCAGATATATAATAGTTGGTTTAAACTGGCTTCAAGCAGTCATAAAAAGGTGGTGGTCAGAACTATCATCCAAAACAGAAATTATAAATGATGGGTGAGTATATCTTTAAAAATAAACTCAGTCTAATAAAAGTTTTTTCAGAAAAGCAGTTTGATTAAAAGGTGATAATTCTATTCCATGATCATCATTAAATAAAAATTTATTTTCTTTTCAGAGAAATATTAAATTGGAATAGTGTTCACATGTGAAAATTACATATGAAAGTTGAATTCCAGAGCCCAGTAACCCCCTCTCTCTCTTTTTCTGGCAGAACCTTACACTTCCTTTTTTTTATTGTTATGTTAATCACCATACATTACATCATTAGTTTTTGATGTAGTGTTCCATGATTCATTGTTTGTGCATCACACCCAGTGCTCCACGCAGAATGTGCCCCCTTTAATACCCATCACCAGGCTAACCTATCCCCCCACCCCCCTCCCCTCTAGAACCCTCAGTTTGTTTTTCAGAGTCCATCGTCTCTCATGGTTCGTCTCCCCCTCCAACTTACTCCCCTTCATTCTTCCCCTCCTCCTATCTTCTTTTTTTTTTCTTAACATATATTGCATTATTTGTTTCAGAAGTACAGATCTGTGATTCAACAGTCTTGCACAATTCACAGCGCTCACCATAGCACATACCCTCCCCAATGTCTGTCACCCAGCCACCCCATCCCTCCCACCCCCCACCACTCCAGCAACCCTCAGTTTGTTTCCTGAGATTAAGAATTCCTCATATCAGTGAGGTCATATGATACATGTCTTTCTCTGATTGACTTATTTCACTCAGCATAACACCCTCCAGTTCCATCCACATCGTTGCAAATGGCAAGATCTCATTCCTTTTGATGGCTGCATAATATTCCATTGTGTATATATATCACATCTTCTTTATCCATTCATCTGTCGATGGACATCTTGGCTCTTTCCACAGTTTGGCTGTTGTGGACATTGCTGCTATAAACCTTGGGGTGCACATACCCCTTCGGATCCCTACATTTGTATCTTTGTGGTAAATACCCAGTACCTTACACTTCATTTTAGGAGGAAAAAGCGCAATAGTGCTTTAACCCTCATACCTGTTATAATGAGTAAGGGAGAAAAAAAGAGATGGCTTTTGGTGAGTTAAGTATTGAGGCACAGGGATGGAAGCATCCTGCATCCTATAGGTCTTTTGACTACCTAGACATTAACCTGAGAATCCAATGTGTATGATTATAATTCTAAAAACTGTACTATAATCATAATTTGAATATTGCCTTAATGTAAAAATGTGTGGGTATTCTACTAGATGAACCAGATTATCATGAAGCTGCAAAAAAATACCTCCCAACAGTCTTCTTAAAGATTTTTTTCTCTAGGCTCTCAAAAATTTCCCACTTCATACCCAAGACCAGGTTGTCCAAATGCTGCTCCAAATGCCTAGTTTTCTTTCCTGCTTTAACAAATAAGTAATCTTTAATTTCCATGATTGGCAAGTATTATTTTAAAGAGTTGCTTGATTTCAAATGGTACAATTTCTTCTGATAAATACTTGAAAATTTGAAACTGTGTTCATTAAGGGTATTTACTAAGTCCATATTCTTATATTTGCATTCTTTTTTCTTTTCTCATAGAAATATTCAGATTTTAAAACAACAATTAAGTGGATTATGGGAACAGGAAAACCATCTTACTCTGGTTCCAGGATATACTGGTAATATAGCCAAGGTAATCCACACTTAAGCTTAAAAGTTAAGCTTAAAATCTCTATTTAAGCTTAATTAAATATTAGAAATAATATATTAGTATTATGCATTTATTAAATTAAGTCTTTCAAATATTCAATACAGTATATTCTCTTTTTTTAGATTTTATTTATTTGACAGAGACAGCGAGAGAGGGAACACAAGCAGGGGCAGAGCCCGATGCAGGGCTCGATCCCAGGACCCTGGGACCATAACCCGAGTTGAAGGCAGACGCTTAACGACTGAGCCACCCGGGTGCCCCTACAGTACTATTCTAATAAGGCCTAAAGTCAGTTTCATATTTACAAATGCTTAAGGTCCTCTGGATATGAATATGACTTCGGCAAGGAACACAGGAATTAGCCATTGAATGTATTTCAGATGCAGCTGTGGAAATGATGTGCTAGAGGGAATTTAATGAACTAGCTCCAATTAGAGAAAAGGTTAAGAACCCAGGTTAGGAAGGCATCCGAAAAGACAATGACACTCAGGAAGCAAGGGGTGAGGAATGTAATCAAATGCTTTCAGGGTATTATTTTGTACTTGGCTTTTGCTAACGTCATGCTTTTGGGAAAGTAAATGTTCAAATCACAGTATGAATTTGACATTGTTCTTTATTTATTTTCTTATCTCTTAAAGGAAAAGATATATTGCTAGTTTGGATTTTAATATTTAAACTCCAGAAAACATTGGTAGTTAAAATATAATTGCAGGGGGGAAAAATCTCTCTTAAGAAATATTTACACCCTTTTACTGGGGGGCATACTGCTATCATAAATGGGCATTAATCAGAAATATACAAGCATTCTTTAGTTTAAAAAATACAGTATTCTAAGTAAGAGGTATTATGTTGTGGACTTAGTTGTAAAATTCTCCTTGGATACCTTCAAGAAAAGAAGCAAAATGATTTATCAAACAAGTGTGTGACCACTGTGTATAATTTTACTCTGTAGAATTCTTAATGACGAAAATCTCATAAACAAATATCAATTTCCCACTTTTTTGTTGTTGTTTTAGTTGTTCTTTCAGTAATGGGGGGGAAATGAAGTAAAAGTTGATAGAAAATGGATATAGAGTATGTATTACATATCACCTTGTTCTGGAGGCACCTTGCATTCTTGTTAGTAGTACTGAAAAAATATTGTCTCCTTAGAAATTTCCTTTCAATTACAGTTTTTTATAAAGAGAAACTTTATGGTGGTTATGACCCTAGATACTGCATTTATTATTAAGAAAACATTGATTGATTTAAAAAGTTCTGTGAAGTTCCTTAAATTGTGATAAAAACCTCTTTTATAGTATTAAGCCCTCAGCTGTAATTTTTCAAGGATAGAAATCAGAAAGGCTGTCCTCAGGCTGGCCTAGAGTGTATATAGCAATGAAGGAATTGCTGGGAATGATTTAATGATCTTGCTTAGCTATAAAAGCAGAGTGATTTGATCACAGGAACCAGAACATTCACTCAGCACTTAACAAACATTTATTGAGCATGTGCTGTGTGCCAGATGCAGTGCTAAACAAAATGCAGCTTAAAAAAGTTCAGTAAGGGGCGCCTGGGTGGCTCAGATGGTTGGGCGTCTGCCTTCGGCTCGGGTCATGATCCCGGGGTCCTGGGATCGAGTCCCGCATCGGGCTCCCTGCTCTGTGGTGAGCCTGCTTCTCCCTCTGCTTCTCTCTCTCTCTCTCTCTCTCTGACTTTCATGAATAAATAAATAAAACATTAAAAAAAAAAAAGTTCAGTAAGACACATTTACCCTCAGAAGGTCACAAGAAGCTAAAGCAAATCACGTAACAAAAAGGGAGGAGAAAATGGGGTGTGCATATGTGTATTTGCTGTACCAGCTAATGAAATGTTTTTGTTTTGTTTTCTAAGGATGTAGATGCTTATTTATTACAGTTGCATTGAGAGACTTCATCTACTAAAGAGCATTTGATTATTCAAAACGTCCCCAGACTAAGATTTCAAAAACAACAAAAAAAGTCTCATCTGAGAACTGTGAACCGTGGAAGAAATCAAAACCTTTTTTTTTCTTTAAAAAGCCACATATGAAACCACTAATGAAACCCTAACAATCTACTTCACATTGAAGTGGAAAAATATCCAAAAGGAGCAGCTTCAACTTCAATGAGGTGAAAGTGCACTATGAAGATTGTTCGCCTTTGCTGCATTCGGGATTTATATGGTTATTTGGTAACATTGTTTAAGAACTACTGGGTCTTCATGCAGTCCTGCATAAGAATATAATTTATACTATGTCAAAAAGAAGACAGGACTTATTACTAGGAATCACAAAGACCAATCATCGTGACTTTTTTGAAGATTATGTTTTATAAGAAAACACTTAAATGTGTGCAGCTATTTTCTTATTTTGAAGACTTTGCAAGTTTAAAATGTCATAGCAAATAATCAATACTAAAAATTTGTCCACACTGAGTTACTGTGTATACAAAATGCCTTAATTATTAATAAGCCAATGTGTAGATACCAATACCTGTTTAAAAAAATTAAAACCAACCATGCTTCTGGCATGATAAAATCATGGAATTACATCAGGGGTTTCCACTCATGTAGAATATTGTTGTTAAAACTTATTCCATACCATTTTTAAAACTTGAGGATATTTTTCATATCTCTGAAATTTTTTTTTTGCCAGAATCGTGTCATGTATGTATGTGTTATTTCTACATAAAAGAAAAAGGTGAATATGTATTTGTATGAATGCTTAACTAGAAATGTCCATGGAGTTGGCTAATTTATATTCACTTTTTATTGTATATAGATTCCTAATATTTTCAGTTCTGTATCATTTAAGCTTTCTTCATTTGAGTAAATTCACTAAATATTTCTATTTTTTGCTTTTTTTAATTCTGCTTTTATATCAGTTCTAATTCTATTTCACTACTTATGTTTTAAAGAATTACATACAGTGCTTTAGAAATGTTTACAGTTAGTGCTGATCTTGTGTTCTAAATTCCAACACTTTACTACCTCCTCCAATGGTTAGTATGAAATGCCAGCAGACTGTATGAGGTCTTTTTTTTTTTTTTATATAATTTTTAGTGTCAGTGAACCCACTTCTGGAATGTCTTAACAACTGCGTATCTTATCTTGAAAGTGATTGGGATTTAAATACCACTATTGATGGTTTGTGCATCATCTCATCTGAGTAAAGATTTTTAGTAATTGATTTTTCTGCAGTAATCCTACAAGCACTTGAATGTAAATCTTTAGCATTTATCCAGTTAGCCACTACTGATGTGAAATCCCAAGCAACTTTTTTGCTTTAAAAATGTCATCTTTCACTGAGTTCTATTTTTTGTGTAACTATATTTCATATAGCTGTGTATTCCTCACAATGAGCATCAATTTTAATAATTGGTTCTTAAGTATTTAGAATAATTTAAGATTACTGCATCTCTGTGATTTGAGAGTTGAGTTATATAAGAAGTTGTTTTTCAGGAGGTGGGAATTTGAATCGTAAACCTGCGTCATCTCTGTGAAACCTTAAGATGATGAAATAGAACCTTTCTTTGTTCCTATTCCTTTAGTTATCACTGTCTTATCTAACACTTTGCACCAATTAACTCAGTTGGAGCATGGTGCTAATGAGGCTAAGGATAGGAGTTCAATCCTTTTATAGGTTCATTAACTTTACACATACACAGAACTATTCATGGCCACAGATTGCAACTTCTTATAGGTATGTATCTCGCAATTCAGCTCTTAGTCACAAGGAAGATGATGTATATGACATAACATAAGCTTTTCATCTCAAATGGAAAGACAGCTTAAATAATTGGTATATGTGATACTATAGACTTTTAATCTAATATTTAAATTAAACATAATGTAATATCTAAAATATTGTGTCACTATAATTTTCTCAGGGTAAGACCATTTTCTAAATAGTATCTTTTACAAATCAAATTTCAATAAATTTCAGTAAAAATTAGATACAAATACAAATAAAATATAGTAAGAAAAGGTAAAATCCTATTAACACTGAGTTCTTGTGCCTAAGTTTGGGTTTGTTAAAGGAAAGTATACTCAGTGCTGTATAAGACAGCAGAATCTTTAGCTCACATATATTATTCAGTATCACACAACTCCTAATTTCTGTTCTTGGTGTTTGCAGTTTACATTAGTATCTACCTTTCTCAGTTACTGAGTTATGGTTAAGTATTATTTTTAGTACGATTTTTGGATAAAAGATGTTAAATAAGTAAATATTGTTGAACACTTTGGTTGCTGTTAAGCTCCTCTCATGCTATTTAATCAGAACAGTGTTGATTTGATCTCCAAAAAGAGCCAAAGAAAGTGTTTACAAAGTATTTTGGCTGTTGTATTGACCTAGATTAGGACAATTGCTGTCTGTCATTGCTCATTTATTATTGTGCTGCTAAGCAGTATACAGAACTGAGGGACTACCCAACGTCTCTATGCCTTTTTACCTCTTCTACCTTCTTAGGTATTCTGTACTTGACTTTGCTAACTTTGCAGGTCTAGGGACAGGAAGTTAATTGAGGTGATGGAGGGTTATAATCAAGTAATTTGCTTCTACTAGAGATAAAGTGAATGGATTTTGTAATGAGTGGTCATGATCAGAATTAGGGTTAAAAGGAAGCAAGCATTATCAGATGGTTTTTAAAATTAATCTTTTGGCAGTAATTTCAAAAGTAATTGACACAGATGATTTACTTGAATCCTGATATGTAAGGATTTGTATATAAATCCTGTATCCACTTTGGGGAATCATTAATATCAGCACTAAACTCTGAGGGCTACTGAGGAATTAAATCTTAATGCCCTTGAACATTTTTGATACATCTTATGTCCTAATCTTAAAAATGGTCATGTAGATTCAGAGCTACATTTCTGGCCTTTGAAATAGGCCAACTCAGAACATTTCTGTATTTGGCAAGTTGATATAATTAACGTTAATGGATGATTTGAGAAATTATTATTAGCTATTAAATGTTAATAATAGGAATAATATTTAAATAGTTACTTAAATTACTTAAATTAATCAAGGGGCTTGAAAAAGCAAAATTTAAGTTAATATTTTAGCAGTCATCCCCAGTTATCTTTCTTCCTATCTTTTAAGAGCAAGATGGTAATGTCAGTTGCCTTTGATGATTTAAAGAAAAAAGAAAAAAGAATCACAAGCAACTGATTTAACTGGAGTGATCCATTTGGATACACTACTTATCTTTCAATATGAACTTTTATTTTCTGGATTACTTCAAATGGAAATAATATTGCTGGACATTTGTTGGTAGGTATTTACTCCTATTCATTCTCCCTTAATTTCTAATTCTAACTATGAAAATTGTCAAAACTTTGTGACCAACTATTCCTGCTCCTTTTTTATTCTGTAACAAGAATATAGAATAAAAAATTCATCCCTAAACACTGTATGCTCCTAATTTGTAAGATAGTTTGATTGATTCAGTAACAGCATCAAGTGTAACAATAAAAACAAATACTGCATATTATATACCCAGTATAAGAACTGTATTTTCCAGTGCTGTCCTTAATATTTAAAATATTGTAGTCAGTGTAATGTTCTCTGGGTCAGATCATTGACTTAACAGCATCTGCTAAAATCAAACGTCAGTAAAAATTAAGTACAAATAAAACATAGTATATACCCCAGTATTTTCTCTTATAGACTATAATCATAAAACACAAAAAGACTGTGTACCAATTCTGTGAAAGGGCAGCCCCGGAGCTACCAGTATTTTTCATAGCAAAGCTTGTTATATATTATTGCTTTGATAAACAGAATTATTATCTGAGCTACAAAGCTTTCAGATAAGAGATGTCAAGAGTCTAGATGAGGATTCAGCCCCCAAATACACTTGGAAGTATTGATTTTTTTTTTTTTACATGTACACTATTTACTACACAAGGTATACCTCAAAAAAGTAATAATAAAGGTCAAAAAATTTAAAAGTATTGTTTATAATATATCACCCACCTTAAATCAAATATCATAGATACAATTGAAACCCTGTGTGTACCTTACCATGTCCCATTATTTCCCTCCTCCAAGGTGACTACTATTCTAAATACAGCCTTTGTCATGCCCCTGGGGGTTTTACAATTTTTGTGTAAATAGGGTCACACCACACATCCTTCTGTAACTTGCTGGATTTTGCTGAAAATGTTATTTCTTTTAAGATTCATGTCTGTCAGTACACATGGCTCTAGTTCATTTGCTTCCAGAATGATATGATATTCTATTGTGGAAATACACCCTCATGTATTTGCCCATTTTGTTGGTGATGGGCATCCTAAGTATTTGAATGAGTATTGATTCTTATCCTTTACATTATTATGTATTTTCATTCGCTAAACCAGGATTTTTTTTTTTTTTTAATGTCCTGGACCTGGCCAAGACTGTTGTGACACTATGAATTTACACCAAAGCTGAGAAGAGTTGATCAAAGTATTTTCTAGGGTAAGAGTTTTCGCTGGAGTCCTGGAATACACTGAATTACCAGAATTATTTGCTTCTAAAATTAACTATGTTGCATTTATCAACCAAACCTGCAACATGGAGCCTGGATTAGAATTAGACCTCACCTTCCAGAAGTCAGGAAGAGAGTTTTAGCATTCACTTACTTTTCTACTTTGATTTAAAAAAGAGAGTGAGAGAAAGAAAAAAAAAAAACTTCATTAACCCTTGTATAAAATTAAAGAGGTGAATGAGGCCCTAATTCTCCCCTCACTTGCCCAGCAGTCCATTCACCAGTTCCTTTCTGTACAACTGTAGTTCAGCCTCAACAACAGCAGGAAAAGATTGATACTCTTAGGCAGATTCTAAAGCTTAAAAAAGGTTTAGAAGAGGCCTATCTTTCCCCTTGGCCATCTGGATTCCTTTTCCTCTACTTAGAATAGATTAGAAATCAGTAAAGGGGAGAACAAATTCACTTTTCAGTCTCTTCTTTTGAAGGCTTCTCTGCCTGTCCCTTAGATGTCAGTGTTCCCTAAGAGTCCCCCCTTAGGTCTCTTCTCACTCTACCAGTTCCCTGAAAAACATTGTTTATTCCCAAGGCGTCCTTTACTATCTACATTAATTGTTCTCATGTTGGGGGTGGACGGGAGGCCATTTTTTGGTGGATCAAATGGACGTGGATATTTTTAAAGGTTGTGAAAACCAACTGTATGTTTTATCATTCTGAAATACAGATCTTGCCCTAAATCTCCTAGCTCATAAGTTATATATGCAGTTGCCTACTGGGAACGTCCACTGGGACGTCTTGTAGACATATTAAATTCAGTTTATCCAGAATTGACCTCATTCTCCACCTCCACTCCCCTCCACCAACCCTACTCACCCCTCACTCCCACCCCCCCAGGGACAGAAGGTATTCTGGCTAGGTCCTGGGTTTCTAGTCTCACTGAATAGCCCTAATATCAGCAATTATCAAGCTGCAGAACTTTGAATCATCTCCAAATCACTCATCAAATCCTGTTGGTGCAACTCCCTCAATTTTTCTCATCTTTCTGTATCTCTCCCCCTCTCCTGCCATTATCTTAGTCTGCATTACTCCAGCAGCCCCCAGGCTGGTCTATCTGGCACCGGTCCTGCATCTCTATATGCTATCCTCCACACATGCTGCCCCAGAATAGTCTATAGAGCACAAATTTTACTCCTTAAGGCCTCTTAGAATAAACAGTATGATTTATAATCTGTTGACCACACCTCCTCTTCTCTTCCAGTACTTCAGCTAGAATGAACTTGTTTCAGTTTCTGGGAAAACTGCAAATGCTGAAAATTCTTTGCAAATGTTGTTTGAACATTCTTCCCCAAGTTCTCATTTATCATTTTCTTAATGTTCAGGTCTCAGCTTAAACACAGTTTAAATACCTCTTAAACCTGTTAGAGGTATCTGCTGCGCGCTCTCATCTTAACCCTGTTCTCCTAACACTACTGATATATCAGTGTTTTCTAATTGTCCATCTGTCTTCCCAGCTAGATTGGTAATTTCATGAATCCCGAGTCTGTTCTCTGTCACATCTCCAGTACTAAGCACAAAGCCTGGCAGGCAGTAGGCCTTGATTCTCACAAATTAATGCAAGGTTGTGGCATCTTTGGGCATGTATCGAGGAAGTAATTGAATAATCCAAAGCTGTTTGTGATAGCAGCTAAAAATGTCTAATTTCAGAAGAAAAATACCTAGTTCTCTTCACTTTTTTGTTTTAGGATATTGGTTTGTAAATGTTCGTGCTACAACAGGATAAAACCTTAGCTAAAATGTGTTTGATTCTAAAAGGTTGTTACAATTGTTTTTCTATTGTATAGTTTCTACATTTCACACAAGATCCATGTAAGAGAGGACCACCTATAAAGTGCAAAGTGAAGGTATTTTCATGTAATGTGTAAAACACATACATTTGCTTGAAATTTAGGACATCTCTTTGGTGTTTTGTGTTTCTCTTTGTCTTAAAATAATTGAGAATCATGTGAGGTACAATGGGTTTTTTCCCCTGTGAGTTTCTTTTTTAAATTACAAAAGTAGTTCATACTTATTTTTGAAAATAGAATAATAAAAAGAAAATTATCCATAATCTTATCCACCTGGAGGAGCCAATGTGTCTCTCCTTCCAGATTTTCTTCTGGGTGTATGCATATTTTTAATGTAAATGGATTCAAACTCTACATACTGATATTGGGTATATTGTTTCCTCCTCTCCATACACTGGAAAAGCTTGAAGGTAACTGAAAAATATTTTTGCCTATTAAAGCGATATGTTCTGAGCAGTTATTAATTTCTGTGGGGAAATTGGAAGTAGCCAAAAAAATATTTGAGAATTACTTTTGAAGCATTCTTAGTATAGGATTCTGTTTTCTTTGACCACTGCTAATTATTACCTAACTTTTAAAAAATGCTAGCAAGGGGGCTTATAAGTAAAAGCAATTTCTCTGTTTTGAAAAAGAAACATGTAGGTATGTTTAAATGATCTTAAGTAATTAGGAACAAAATTTCAACTTATATTCTGGTGTATTCTAGCCATCAAACATAATTTTCTAATTAGGCCACCCTTTATTTCTGAAACTGATAATGTTTAGCAATACTATGACTATCGAGTCTGTATAAAACTAAGATTTGATTTTTAAGATTCAGCACTATCTGAATAAGTCAGGTCCTAATAACCTGACTCTCGATATATTTTCTACAGGAAGTCTATATAATGAAGTGCTTCTAACTGAATAATTAACTGCCTAAATAATTTTCCTTAGATTCCTTTTTCAAGGTTTTATTTATTTATTTGAGGGAGAGATAGAACACAGGTGGTGGGGAAGTATGGAGGCGGAGGGAGAGGGACAAGCAGACATCCCGCTGAGCGGAGAGCTTGACTCAGCTCTAACCCAAGACCCCAGGATCATGATCTGAGCCAAAGGCAGATGCTTAACCAACTGAGCCACCCAGACAACCCAGATTCTGTATTCTTAATTAAAAAGTAATCATTGCATTGTGTCTTGGAGGAAAGTCATGTAATGCTAGAAATGGAGAAAAATTAATTAGTGGTGAGTAATAGGAACAGAGATAGGTAAAGCAAATAATTATACACACACACATTCATGTATATATATTAAAAATGTGAATATTCTCGTATTCCTAGACTCAACCTATTATCCTATGCTTTAATCAACCATAAAGATTGTTATATCTTCATATGGAATAAAGGGAGGAGAATTTTCTTTTTTTTTTTTTAAGATCTATTTATTTGACGGGGTGCCTGGGTGGCTCAGTCCCTTAAGCGCCTGCCTTCAGCTCAGGTCATGATCCCGGGTCCTGGGATTGAGCGCCGCATCGGGCTCCCTGCTCAGTGGGGAGCTTGCTTCTCTTTCTCCCTCTGACCCCCACTCGTGCTTGCTCTCTCACTCTCAAATAAATTAATCTTTTAAAAGATTTAATTTATTTGAGTGCGAGCAAGCATGCCAGCACGCGAGCAAGAGTGGGGCAGTGGGCAGAGAGAGAGAGGGAGAGAGAATCTCAAGCCAACTCCCTGCTGAATGCAGAACCCAACACCAGGGCTCATTCTCCATGAGGTCATGACCTGAACTGAAACCAAGAGTCCAACAGCTCAACTGACTGAACCACCCAGGCGCCACAGGGAGGAGGATTTTCTTACAAATGGATGCAGTAATGACTTTTACTGAATTCTCCTATACCATATTAGCATTTTTATACTACTAAGTAAAATTCCTTAGTCTTTGTCAACTCTAAGATCACATAACATTGACTTGCTTTCACATCCATTTAAATGTTTGTTTTAAAGAAGAGCAATGAAACTTTATTCTTCACATTATTTGTAAAGTTATTGGTGATTTAGCCCGGTATAGTTTTGTTTTGTTTGAACTTATTAAGACAATTAACAGCAAACAGAGCAACAGAAAATTGTTAGTACCCTTCTAAATAATAATTTTAAAATTTTCAATTATTTTGTGATTTTTTTGTTTTGTTATTCATAAACTTTAAAGATAATTAAAGATAACTATATAGCAATTGAAACAAAATAAACCTAACGTTTTAGACTTTTAAGAATGTCTGATAGTATTGATCCAGGGCCATGTTATTGTTACCTTAGTCTAATAGTCATTTCTGCTTCGTCAGAATTTATGTAGCTAATGTATGTAATGACTTCATTCTACAAATCTTCAAAATATGAAATAGCAAAAGTTTGCTTTAAAAGTTTTTGATGATAATTAGAAACTGTATTTGGTAAAATTATTCATCTGAAGTAATTTTCTATAATTATTTAAATATTGACAAGTTTAGAATTAAATAATGAAAGCTATAGTGGTTATGATAATTGATGTATGTTTGATGTAGTCTTCAAAAGAGTAGCCGATGTTTTAGAATCATATTACACTGTTTATCCTCTTAAAGTTTTCTTGGACAAAGTTTTCTTTTTTTTTTTTAAGATTTTTATTTATTTATTGAGAGAGAGAGAGAGAATGGTAGAGAGAGAGCATGAGAAGGAGGAAGGTCAGAGGGAGAAGCAGACTCCCTGCTGAGCAGGGAGCCTGTTGCGGGACTCGATCCCGGGACTCCAGGATCATGACCTGAGCCGAAGGCAGTCGCTTAACCAACTGAGCCACCCAGGCTCCCTTGGACAAAGTTTTCTTGATATACTTTTGTAATTTGAACTAAATGAAAATAACATGACTTTCTTTTTCTGTTATCTTTATTAGGTAGTGGGACCAAATAATTCTTTGAAAATATAAGTTGATATGGGAGGACTCAGTTACAAGTTTTGTGTTTAAACGACATGAAAGTTAGTGCTTTTTAAATGTTAATTCAGCTGTTGACTAGTGTGATATTTGAGGAACTGCATTATATCCTTGAAATCAAATACTTCAATTAAAAGATATTTATAATATATACACTGCCTGCATGAGCTGCTTGTAGCAGCTGGTACACTCCCATTTGTCATATCACATGTGGTGTGAGTTTCATGTCTGCTACTTTTATCTCTTGATCAGTCTTTTCAGAAAAAAAGTGACAGCTGACTATATATAAGGAAAAACTTCCTCAAGAACATTCTAGTAGAATTTATTAGCAGTGATCTGAGTAAATTCTAACACTGATAGTTTAGAAATATGTATGTACAGCCAAATGTGTACAGATACCAAAGAAGTATTAGGTTCAATAATTAACAAGTCACTAACAAGTATTTTATTTAAAAAACAGAGCCTCAAAATTAAAGTTGAATCTATGGATTTTTTTTTTCTCTTTCAAGTTAGACTAATAGAAATTTCTCCTGTTAGTCTGATTATGCAGCCCTCTAAAAGTCGTATTTCAAGTGTCCCAAAACTTTTATTGGAAAAGTAAGGAGGTGGTTTAAGACCCAATGAATGCTAACAGGTATGATTGAGGCTATGTCTAAAGTTCTATATTTACTGCAGGTCATTATTTCCTGCAAAACAGAGGCATCAAGCTATGAGATACCCAATGCGTAATAAGATGTCAACTGGTTGAGGTAGCGAAGCTGTCCATAATCAATAGATTACTTGCTATATCCTTATTGATCTTAAGCACAGGTACAATCGCTGTCCTCAGAGAATTGTTCTAAAATACTAAATGTACTACAATTCTAAAACCATACTATTGGGAAAGACTTTGAAAGCTTTAGTTCTTAATTTATACTTTTAGGAAGATTGAGATTTAAGCAAGTTCACACTCAAATGCATAAAGTACTATACTAAACATTGTAAAGTTTTTTCGTTATGTAGTGCATGTTACTATTTACTAGATGCCCGACTGCAGAAGAGGGAAGCTATTTCCCCTGGTGTTGATAAGTCCCTCCAACCTTTATAATCAAAACTCAGTAAGTTTAATAGGGAGTTTTGTATACCCTGTTTATTTTTAAATTAGATACATGAGATTCACACTTATATTTTAGCTTATTATCCACACCGATGTCTTTTGAGAATAGTGGCATCAGTGGGTTAAGGTACAACTTTCAAGGACATTTTGTCTTTCCACCCTTTCCCTGCATATTACGACTTATATAATGGGTAGCTGCTGGGAAGTTTTCCTTACAAGAACTTGACCCAGAAGAATTCTGATTACACCATTTCTAGATCATCTTCAGCTTGCTTTAATGTTTTTGGGTTTTTTTTTTTTTTACAGCTTTACTGAGGTAAAAATGATATACAAAACCTGCACATCTTTAATGCATACAATTTGATGGGTTTGGACATATACACAGATGTTTACCTGTGATTCCATGACCACAATCAAAGCAATAAACAGATCCATCATCTCCAAAGTTTCCTTGTGTCCTTTTTTGTGTATGTGTGATAAGAACACTTACCATGAGACCTACACTCATCAAAATTGTAGTTTAATACAGCATTATTCACAATAACCAAGACAAGAAAGCAACCCAGATGTCCACTGACAGATGAGTGGATTTTTTAAAAAATGTGTTGTATACATACAATAGAATATTATTAGTCCAGGATTGGGGGAATCTTACCTTTTGTGCCAACATGGATGGACTTGGGAGACATGCTAAGTGAAATAAATCACAGAAGGACAGATACGACATGATTCCACTTACATGAGGTATCTCAAATTTATAGAAGCAGATAATAGAATGGTGGTTGCCAGGGGATTTGAGGAGGGGGAAACGGGGGTTGTTCAATGGATAGCAAGTTACGTTTGTGCAAGAGGAGTGAGTTCTAGAGACCTGCTCTATGACATAGTGCTTATCGTTAATGACAATCTTGTTTAGCCATTAATCCCTTTGGAAGTGGAGGTGAATGCTCCGTTAAAGAAACCAGTTTAAATTTTTACTAACAGTGAAATTGTTTTTCACCTTCCTTTTTGATGCCTCTTTATTTTCTTCTACGTGCAGGTATACCCTTGTTTGTATTGAATTTAGATTGTAAGCCTGCTAGAGTGCACATGCCCTCAGTGCTTGTGTCCTGCACCATACCGAGTAAATGGCTGTTTGGTAAATTCTAAGTATCCATTTTTCACTTTTTCTTTCCTGAATTGCTACAGCAACATTCTAAGTTGCTATTTTGGCTTTTCCGGGAAAAGTCTCAGTTTAATTATAAATTCTATGCAAAAGCAAAATGGTAGATCTCCTTTGGGTCTGTGATGCCATTATCTTTTATAGAAAAAAACTTATAAATTATGTAAAATCATAGCCTTTAAATAACCCTACTCCCCGAGATACCATTTTAGCTAAAATACCACGGCCTGGTGGAACTGGCATTGTACGGTGGTTATGCAATGAGTGCAGATTACATTCCTAACGCAGAGAGAAAACCCCAGGTCAAAAGCATGCCCTCTGTAGGGGTGTGCTTAGCCTAAAATAAATACAGTTCCTAAACTTTTCTCAAATGAAATTGCTGAACTACTATTTCCAAAGTTACTTATGTTCGGTCATCTGAGTTTTTCCTTTTAAGAATTCAGAAGGAGGGCAGCTGAGTGTCTCAGTCATTAAGCGTCTGCCTTCAGCTCAGGTGATGGATGATCCCAGGGTCCTGGGATTGAGCCCCGCATTGGGCTCCCTGCTCTGAGGGGAGCCTGCTTCTCCCTCTCCCACTCCCTCTGCTTGTGTTCCTGTTCTCGCTATCTCTCTCTCTCTGTGAAATAAATAAAATCTTTCAAAAAAAAAAAAATTCAGAAGGAAGCTGTTCCCGAGCACATGGTGAGTCACAAGCAGTGTGACAGAGGGGAAAGAGCACGGGACCCTGAGTCTCAAATGCCTCCAAACAAGCTCAGAGAGCTTATTGGGTGAAGTAGGTTTTATTTACGAGGATTAGGAGAAATGAGTCTGACTTCAGCTCAATACCCCAAAACAATGATTAACTCCGGTCCATGATAGTAAGTCCTCAGCATACTATACAACCTCTGCTTGGATACTACAGAGGAGGAGCATCATGATAAAGCTATGTCAAATTTGGCTTGGAAAGAAAGAGTTAGGCAATATATTATATCAACTGAGACCTTTTTATATTTATGAAGGCGAGGCCAGAAGCTGAGCTAAATCCTTAATCCGTAATAAGCTTACCTCCTTCACCATAGTCTGACTTGCCCATTTTTTTGTATACCTAGGATATTAAAGAGCTCAATAAACATACAACAGCTAGCTGGTTTTAAGCTTTGAGTTTCTGTAATTATGGAAACATTACACTTTGTTTGAAGAGCATTCAGTAAATTCATTACCTTCTAACAGGATTTGCTGAGTCACTTGATTCAGTTTGTGATTTCTGCAGTATTTTTAGGCAACTAAACATTTCTGTGAAGCACCAGCAAAGCTGTAATCATGTCCCACGAGCACATTTTTGATTCCTGTGTTCAAATCTTGATACCCACTCATGATCTCTTCCAACATGTTATACCTATTTACCCAAGTGAGAGATTTATGAAAATCAGATGATTCTTTTTTCTCCTCCCTGATCCCTATATTTTTCTCCCGAGTTGTTAGTGTTTGACTTTGCTAATAAACATTTTTCTAATCATTTGACTTCTTGTTGACATTGACCATATCTGTGTGTTACTGAAGATCAAAGATAACGATAAAGAACGCAAATATTTCACTCTTTAGAAGCCCTTGCTGTATTTGAAGGCCCTCAGAAAAAAAAGTTTCTAAAGATCATGATGATAGCTAACACTTACTGAATACTAACTGTGCGCGAAGCAGTGATCTGAGCACTTTACATGTATTAACTCATTTTGTCCTCAGTGGTTGGTACTATAATTGTTCTCATGAGGAAATGGAAGTACAAAGAATTTAACTGACTTGCCCAAGGATAACAGTTCATTAAGTGGCAAAGCAGGCAACATGATTCTAGAGTCTTAGACCTTTAAGCTATATTCCTCTCCCAGAATAGTAAAAGAAAGGAGGTGGGAAGGAGGGGTGAAGGTAGGGCAGTTTGAGTAAAATTTGACCTTTGAATATGGCACTAAATTAAAGAGGTACCACTATCCTCTGTGAAAATATGTGAATTGTGATTCTTCAAAGAATATTTTACTCTCTCGGGATACGCATCTGATATTTTTTCTTTTGTGTGATACATATTAAATATTTCTCTGTGAGATATTAATTTATTATTTTCCTAAGTGTTAGTAAATGAAAAAACTAAGTGGGGGTTAATTGATATGACATTTAAACATCGTCTTACCAGGGAGTATTGAAGACTAAAAAATGTCACAGCTGTATATTTAAAAAGCATTTAAAAAATTAAAAAAAATAAAAAGCATTTAAAAGTAGTACTAAACATAAGCTGAGTAATAGAGAATACTTTTTCTATACTGTATATGAAATGCAGAAACTCCAAAGATAATTACCAAGGCATTTAGTAGGCATTGTTGGTGAATTAGGGTAAGTGAATGAGAAATGAGAAAAAATACAAAATTCGTCTGAAAAAGGACACAAATTTTTTTTCTTTTTAAGGTTTTTAGTCAAATTCCAGTTAGTTAACATACAGTGTAATATTAGTTTCAGGTGTACAATATAGTGATTCAACACTTTCATACAACACCAAGTGCTCATCTCAAAAAGTGCCCTCTTTAATCCCCATCACCTATTTCACCCATCCCGCTGCACACCTCCCCTCTGGTAACATTCAGTTTGTTTCCTATACTTCAGAGTCTGTTTCTTGGGGCGCCTGGGTGGCTCAGTCGGTTAAGCATCTGCCTTCATCTCAGGTCATAATCCCAGGGGCCTGGGATTGAGTCCCACGTTGGGCTCTCTGCTCAGCAGGGAGTTTGCTTCTCCCTCTCCCTCTCTCCCTCCATCTGCCCCTCTCTCTGTCCCTCCTCTTGCTCATGCTCTTTCTTGCTATCTTTCTCAAATAAATAAAATCTTAAAAAAAAAGACTTCCTTGTTAGCATCTGCACAGAAAAGGAAATAATCAATAAAACTAAAAGGCAACCTATGGAATGGGAGAAGATATTTGTAAATGACATATCTGATAAAGGTTTATCCATAATATATAAAGAACTTATGAAACTCAACATCCCAAAAATCAATAATTCAATTTAAAAATGGGCAGAAGATATGAATAGACATTTTTCCAAAGAAGACATACAGATGGTTAACAGACACATGAAAAGATGCTCAACACTGCTGACCATCAGGGAAATGCAAATCAAAACTACAACAAGATAACATGTCACACTTGTCAGAATGACTAAAATCAACAACATAAGAAACAACAGGTGTTGGAGAGGATGTGGAGAAAGGGGAACCCTCTTGCACTGTTGGTGGGAATGCAAACTCATGCAGCCATTCTGGAGAATAGTATAGAGGTTCCTCAAAAAGTTGAAAATAGAGCTACCCTACAATCCAGCAATTGCACTACTAAGTATTTACCCAAAGAACACAAAAATACTAATTCAAAGGGATACATGCACCCCAATGTTTATAGCAGCATTATCAACAATAGCCAAATTATGGAAACAGCCCAAGGTCCATCGACTGATGAATGGGTAAGATGTGGCATGTATGTATATATATTAGTCATAAAAGAGTATGAAGTCTTGCCATTTGCAATGACATGAATGGATCTAGAGAGTATTATGCTAAGTGAAATAAGTCAGAGAAAGACCAGTACCATATGATTTCACTCATATGTGGAATTTAAGAAACAGAACAAATGAGCAAAGGGGGAGAAAGGAGGCAAACCAAGAAAGAGTCTCAATTATAGAGAACATATTAAATCTTAATGGATGTTTTGATTAGTTTCTACTAAGGCTCAACTTTCTTGATAATCATTTCTCTATAATAAGGTCTAGAATATATCTTGTGTGTTCATACCTGTTAGATACATACTTTTAACCATGTATCTTTGCTACCACAGCACCACACAAAATATCCCCATGGTGCTGTGCCTTTCCAGTTATAGGTGGAGCAGGAAAATAAAAAGTTCTGTCTAAAATTTATTTTACTAAATATAACCAAGAAACAGACTCTTAACTATGGTTGATGGTTACCCAACAGAAGGTGGATGGGGGATGGGATAAATGGGGGGGCACTTGTTTTTTTTATTTTTTATTGTTATGTTAATCACCATACATGACATCATTAGTTTTTGATGTAGTGTTCCATGATTCATTGTTTGTGCATAACACCCAGTGCTCCACGCAGAACGTGCCCTCTTTAATACCCATCACCAGGCTAACCCATCCCCCCACCCCCCTCCCCTCTAGAACCCTCAGTTTGTTTTTCAGAGTCCATCGTCTGTCATGGTTCGTCTCCCCCTCTGATTTACTCCCCTTCATTCTTCCCCTCCTGCTATCTTCTTCTTCTTTTTTTTTTCTTAACATATATTGCATTATTTGTTTCAGAGGTACAGACCTGTGATTCAACAGTCTTGCACAATTCACAGCGCTCACCATAGCACATACCCTCCCCAATGTCTGTCACCCAGCCACCCCATCCCTCCCTCCCCCCCACCACTCCAGCAACCCTCAGTTTGTTTCCTGAGATTAATAATTCCTCGTATCAGTGAGGTCATATGATACATTTCTTTCTCTGATTGACTTATTTCACTAAGCATAACACCCTCCAGTTCCATCCACGTCGTTGCAAATGGCAAGATCTCATTCCTTTTGATGGCTGCATAATATTCCATTGTGTATATATACCACTCTTCTTTATCCATTCATCTGTCGATAGACATATTGGCTCTTTCCACAGTTTGGTTATTACATTGCTGCTATAAACACTGGGGTGCACATACCCCTTCGGATCCCTACCTTTGAATCTTTGTGGTAAATACCCAGTAGTGCAATTCCTGGATCGTATCATAGCTCTATTTTCAACTGTTTGAGGAACCTCCATACTGTTTTCCAGAGGGGTTGCACCAGCTTGCATTCCCACCAACAGTGTAGGAGGGTTCCCCTTTCTCCACATCCCCGCCAACATCTGTCTTTTCCTGACTTGTTAATTTTAGCCATTCTGACTGGTGTGAGGTGGTATCTCATTGAGGTTTTCATTTGGATTTCCCTGATGCCGAGCAATGTGGAGCACTTTTTCATGTGTCTGTTGGCCATTTGGATGTCTTCTTTGGAAAAATATCTGTTCATGTCTTCTGCCCATTTCTTGATTGGATTATTTGTTCTTTGGGTGTTGAGTTTGATAAGTTCTTTACATATTTTGGATACTAGCCCTTTATCTGATATGTCATTTGCAAATATTTTCTCCCATTCTGTCGGTTGTCTTTTGGTTTTGTGGACTGTTTCTTTTGCTGTGCAAAAGTTTTTAATCTTGATGAAATCCCAATAGTTCATTTTTGCTCTTGCTTCCCTTGCCTTTGGCGATGTTTCTAGGAAGAAGTTGCTGCAGCTGAGGTCGAAGAGGTTGCTGCCTGTGTTCTCCTTTAGGATTTTGATGGACTCCTGTTTCACGTTTAGGTCTTTCAACCATTTGGAGTCTATTTTTGTGTGTGGTGTAAGGAAATGGTCCAGTTTCATTCTTCTGCATGTGGCTGTCCAATTTTCCCAACACCATTTGTTGAAGAGACTGTCTTTTTTCCATTGGACATTCTTTCCTGCTTTGTCAAAGATAAGTTGACCATAGAGTTGAGGGTCCATTTCTGGGCTCTCGATTCTGTTCCATTGATCTATGTGTCTGTTTTTGTGCCAGGACCATACTGTCTTGATGATGACAGCTTTGTATTAGAGCTGGAAGTCCAGAATTGTGATGCCGCCAGCTTTGCTTTTCTTTTTGAGGGGTGCACTTGTTGTGATGAGCACTGGGTGTTTTATGGAAGCATTGAATCACTATGTTGTACATCTGAAACTAATATTACACTGTATGTTAACTGGAATTTAAATAAAACTTCTAAAATTTTATTTTGCTAAATATACTAAGAAATCAAAGGTGGTTCTGCTTTTATTTTTTCTTAACTGTGGAGATTTTAGTAGATATCAAAACCTTCTTTGCATCAAAATTGGCAAGATCAGGTTTAATCTGTGGCTAAATTATAATCCATTGATACCCTAATAAAGATAAGCAAACCATTTAAGAAAATTGATGCTAAGTTATTCTTCTGGCTCCCTGAACAGCAAAGACCCCTCACCACCTTGTGTAGAGAAATTTTCACCTTATGTACCTGAAGCTGAAAATGGTTGATGCTCACTCTTCTAGCTTCCCTTGCAGCAGGGATGTGGCCTGTGGCAGACATACCTGCCCAGGTATGAGGTCAGGTCCTTCCAAGCCTATCACTCAGCTACATTAAGGCTACATTCCTCATGCTTACAGTTATATGATACAAAGTGAACAAATACTGCGAAAAGAGGGTGGTCCTGTATGTTGAGTTACTGATTTCCTAATGGTTAAAATAAGCCAAGTTAACAGAGCAGAATGCAGCTAAGATTTAAACATTATTCTGTTTCAAAGAGATAATTTCGTACCCACGTACGTACAACATTATTCATAATAGCCAAGAGATGGAAACAAAATAAAATGTGATATATATAATGGAACATTATTCAGTCTTAAAAAGAGAGAAAATTCTGACACATGCCACAACATGGATGAACCTTGAGGACACAATGCTAAGTATAATAAGCCCGTCACAAAAAGACATATTGTATGATTCCACTTATATGAGTAGACTATCCTAGATAAGTCTACTACTTATCTAGATGCTACTCTGGATAAGTCAAATTCATAGAAAAAGAAAGTAAAATGGCAGTTTCCTGGGGCTGGATAGGGAGGGAGAAATAGGGAGTTGTTTAATAGGTATAGAGCTTCAATGTTTAATTTTGCAAGATGAAAGCATTCTGGAGATTTGTTGCACAATAATGTGAATATACTTAACACTACTGAACTGTACACTTAAAAGTGGTTAAGATGCGGGGCTGCCTGGGTGGCTCAGTTGGTTAAACATTAGACACTTGATCTTAGCTCAGGTCTTGATCTCAGGGTTGTGAGTTCAAGCCCCATGTTGGACTCCATGCTGGGTGTGGAGCCTACTTTAAAAAAATAAGTGGTTAAGATGGTAAATTTTGTTATGTGTTTTTTACCACAATTAAAATAAAATAAATGTATGGTGTTTATGAACAAGAAAAAAAGAAAAAGGTGATGCTAAAATAACTAATAAGCCTGTGCTTTAGTTAAGGCAGAGGAAAGAAACAATTATGTTGCTATTACATCTAGTTTGTTTTGAAAGGCAACCTATTGGGGGCACCTGGGTGGCTCAGTCGGTTAAGCAACCGACTCTTGATTTCAGCTCAGGTCATGATCTCAGGGTCACGAGATTGAGCCCCGCATCAAGTTCTATGAGCAGCAGGGAGTCTGCTTGAGATTCTCTCTCTCCCTCTGCCCCTCCCCCACTCACACACACCCTCTCTCTCTCAAAATAAAGAAATCAATAAAATCTTTAAAAAAAAAGAAAATGAGGGGCGCCTGGGTGGCTCAGGCAGTTAAGCATCTGCTTTTGGCTCAGGTCATGATCTCAGGATCCTGGGATGGAGCCCCCACATCGGCCTCCCTGCTCAGCGGGGAGTCTGCTTCTCCCTCTGCCTCTGCTGCTCCCCCTGCTTATGTTCTCTCTCTTGTTCACTCTCTCAAATAAATAAATAAATTCTTAAAAAAAAGAAAATGAAATTAAGAAAACTCTTCCATTTACAATAGCACGAGAAGATAAAATACTTAGAAATAAATGTAACCTAAGAAACTTCATACTCTGAAAACTACGAAACATCATGGAAAGAAATTAAAGAAGACCTAGAGAAATGGAAAGACATCCTATGTTAATTGTTTGGAATACAAATTGTTAAGATAGCCATACTCTTGAACTTAATCTACAGACTCAATGTAATCACTATCAGAATCCCAGCTGACTTTGCAGAAATTGATAAGCTGATCCTAAAATTCATACAGAATTTCAAGGGAACTGAAGAGCCAAAACAATCTTGAGAAAGAAGAACAAAATTAGAGGACTCACACTGTGTGATTTCAAAACTTACCACAAAGGTACAGTAACCAAGACGGGTGGTGCTGGCGTAAGAATAGACTTATAGATCAATGAAATGGAATGGAGATTGGAAAAAAACCCTCGCGTCTATGGGCACTTGATTTTTCCACAAGGGTGCCAAAACAAATGGGGAAAGAATAATCTTTTCAATAAATGTTACTGGGACAATCAGATGCTACACAAAGGAACGAATTTGGGCCTTCACATCACCCACAAAAATTAACCTAAAATGGATCAAAGACCTAAATATCAGAGCAAAATCTATAAAACTCTTGAAAGAAAACAGGTATAAATCATTGGCCTTGAATTAGTAAATAGTTTCTTAGCTATTAGCACAAGCAATAAAATTTTAAAAATCAGATAAATTAGACTTTATCAAAACCAAAACTTGTGCTTCAAGGAACACTAGCAAAAAAGTAAGAAGACAGCCCACCAAGTGGGAGAAATTTTTTTGCAAATCAGATACCTGATAAGGGACTCATATCTAGAATATGTAAATAATTATTACAACTCAATAATAAGAAGACTACCCAATTAAAATATGGGCAAAGGATCTGAATAGGCAGTTCTCCAAAGAAGATATAATATACATGGCAAACCAGCACAAGAAAAGTTGCTCAAATCATTAGCCACCAGGGGAATGCAAACTGAATTCACAATGCAATATCACTTCATACCCACCAGGACAGCTACAATAAAAAACACAGATAACAACAAGAGTTGGTGAGGATGTAAGGAAATTGAAGCCTTTGTACACTGGTGGGAATGTAAAGTGGTGCAGCCACTTGGGAACACAGCGTGGTAGTTGTTCAAACATTTAAACAGAGATACCATAGGGTATAGCCATGCTCCTCCTGGTTATACATGCAAAAGAAATGAAAACATATGTCTATTAAAAAAACTTGTACATGAAAGTTCATAGCGGTATTATTCATAATAACCAAAAAGTGTGTTATGGACAGAATATTTGTGTCCTCCTACAAATTCACATGTTGAAATCCTAAGCCCCAAAGGTGATGGTATTAGGAGTGGGGCCTTGAGGAGGTGACTGGGGCATGAGGGGGGAGCCATCATGAGTGGAATTAATGGTCTTTAAAAGAGAACCTGGAGAGCTCTCTTGCCCCTTCCACCATGGGAGGACACAGTGGAAAGACAGCTGTCTATGAATCAGGAAGCAGGCTCTCACCAGTAAGGCACTGATCTTGGACTTCCCAGCCTCCAAAACTATGAGAAATAAATGTTTAAACAACCCAGTCTATGGTATTTTTGTTATAGAAGCCTGAATTGACTAACACAAAGACTAAGTGATCCAAATTCCATCAAATGATAAATGGATAAATAAAATGTGGTAGAGCCATATAATGAAATATTATTTAATAACAAAAAAGAATGAAGTATTGATGTACGCTACAACACAGATGAACCTTGGAAAGAGTATGCCCAGGTGAATGAAGCCAGTCACAGAAGACCACTTTGTATGATCCCATTTATACGAAATGCCCAGAACAGGAAAATCTACAGAGACAGAAAACAGATGACTTGTTGCCCAGGGAGGGGAGGAGGGGTGGGAGGATTGGGAAGTGACAGCTAAGGGACATAAGATTTGAGGGGTGGCAGGAAAATGTTCCAAAATTGATTATGGTGATGGGCAACCAAATGTATGAATACACAAAAGCCATTAAATTGTACACTTTAAAGGGGTGAATTATATGGCATGTGAATTATATTTCAGTAAAGTGTTTTTTTAAGTTATGGCATTAAAAAAAACAACTATTTGATTATGCTCACAATTTTGAGAGTCAGGAGTTTGGGAGTCAGGAGTTAAGGCACAGCAGGAAAAGCTCGTATCTACTTTACTAGGACTGGATCCTCAGCTGGAGTGACTTGACTGGATCGTGTCGTCTGGCATGGCTCAACTACTGTCATAGGCACTGATGTGCTGAAACTAGCTTGCACCAACTTCTTGGACAGCTGGTTGCACACATCCCAACTCTGCCTTCAGTGGCATGCCATGATAGTTGTCATGGGTCACAGTGGAAATAATTACACCACGGACATTGGAAAATGCTACAAAGCACGATTTCTTGATTTTAGTATTAGGGCAAGGTACACAAGAAAATGAAACAGAATGACAAGAGAAGTCTTTCTGAAAGAAGCCAGCAATCATTTTGTGCTTTGTTGTTTGTCTGTTTCTAACTGAAATTTTAACATAAAGGATAAGCTGTTAACACGTGTCTCTCCCTAAAGTGGCTGAACGAACATTAAGACTAGAACATTCTCACCCTCCAGTAAGGCAGCCTGGTCATGGGTTTTTCCATGTGACCATCACCACGTGACTCTAAGACAGGGAAACTGAAGGGAGACCAGGAGCTTTTCTTGCTGCCTCTGTTCTAGCTAGGACCTACACCTTCACCTTACACACACCTTGTAGTTCAGATAATGTATGTCCTCCATGTAAAAGTCAAGAAGTTAATGATTTCTTTGAAGTCTTCCAACACAATAGATGCCCTCTAAGGAGCAACCTGGCAAGGTCATCATGCAGGTTTTCCAGACCACTGACTCACCAAGACCCCTGGTTCCAGGTCATAAGTAACTTGTGAGGACATCTAAATACTCGTCTTAGTACTAACCAGTTCCTGGATGCCTGAGAAGACATGTACACCAGACCACAACCCTCAATAAAAACCCCAGATCCCAAGAAAGGTGAGACTCACTCTCCTTTCCTTTCCAAGACTCCCAGATGCACTCCCTCCAGGTCTTCAGTGAACTCTGCTATCACTTCCTCGTCACTTGCATTTGATTTCTATCCTGTGTGAAACCCAGAACCCCCTTGGCTGGTCCTGCAGGACCCTTCTGGGTCCTTGGGCCTACCCAGCCTTTATCAACCCTCTATTTCAGAAAAGTAAAGGTCGGGAATACCACAGAGCACCATGAAAAGCCCAGGAATCAGACATTTACCCTTCAAGGATAACAATTATAATTTCAAATATTTTAAATGTAAAGTTTTGGCAATGGGAGGGACATATGAAATCAGCACAGTTAAGGTCCCTTTGGCAACCCTCTTGTCCATGTTGGGAATGAAATTTTTTGGGTTGATCCGTTTAGAAGTCCCTACTACTTTACTTTTCCTGTCCGATTCAACACCAAAGTTTGAGAGAGCATGAGCTCTGAATTAAGTTTTCAGGTGTGTTGTGACCAACAGATTGTTATACACATAAACACACAGATTTAAAAACATATCATCATTGCAAAAAGATCCTATTATATGTACGTGCTGTGTACAAGGTTTTGTAAGCTCTATAAGGAAATACACAGGAGAAAAATTGAAGTAAGTGGCATAAAACATGTAGGGGCAGGGTATGATTGTGTGTATTTTTTTTGTTTATATTTTCCTTTTTTGTGGATGTGGTTGGATAGAGATCAATTACTTTAGCCTGAGGGAATCTGGAAAACATAGTCCTTGCACTCAAATTAGCAATTTCAGACAGTATGTATCAAATACCAAATTTGTTCAAATACCTTATAAGCTTATGGTAGATAGGATTTCTTCACCTTTGTCTTCCAATCGGAACAGTTTTATTACTGATGTAAACCAAAGTAAAGTGTTCTTCAATTTTATGGTTAGTTGGGATTAGATAGGTTTTAGAAAGATAAGGAGTGAAAGCACCAACACCTACAGTAGAAACAAAAAAAGCCAAGCCCTCTTTATTTTTTTAATATGTAGCTATGATTATTTATTCATACATAATATCTATCACATATGAGTTAATGTTACAATAAGCCAGTCGCTGACGCAATGTTAAATGGTAGATCCAATTCTGCTGCTACTGACCACCTTCACTTTATTTTTTATTATGTTCAGTTAGCCAGCATATAGTACATCATAAGTTTTTGATGGAGTGTTCGATTCATTAGTTGCATATAAAACCCAGTGCTCATCACATCACATGCCCTCCTTAATGCCCATCACCCAGTTACCCCATCCCCCACACCCTCCCTTCTGCAACCCTCAGTTTGTCTCACAGAGCCCAGAGTCTCTCATGGTTTGTCTCCCTCTCTGATTTCTTCCCATTCAGTTTTCCCTCCCTTCCCCTGTGCTCCTCTGCACTATTTCTTATGTTCCACAAATAAGTGAAACCATATGATAATTGACTTTCTCTGCTTGACTTATTTCACTTAGCACAATCCCCTCCAGTTCCATCCATGTCGATGCAAATGGTGGGTATTCATCCTCTCTGATGGCTGAGTAATATTCCATTGTAATATAAACCACATCTTTAACCATTCGTCTGTTGAAGGGCATCTTGGCTTCTTCCACAGTTTGGCCAAGACCTCTTTAATTTGGCCCAGAATCTGCTTGGAGTTCATCACTTTACCTCAGGGCTGCTGGTGACCCAGTTGGACCTTCCTGGCAACCTTAGTATGGTTTTCATAAATTTAGAAAATACCACAGGCTCCTATTTGGGATGGTAAAACTTTATGAACCTATTTGGCAGGTTGTCTTTGAGGCAGGAGTTGGGAGAATAACTAAATCTTCTCTTTTCTCTTTTGTAATAAACAGAGGGATCTTTCCAACTTGCAATCATTTCCTGATTTGAAATTCCTCAGGGGTTGTCTATTGTCTCAGGATTAAGTGCTTTGGCTTACTCGACCCTTTGTGTTCCTGGTTTTGCTTTCCTGTCCAGCCTCATCTCAACTTGACATCAAACGCACGCGCACACGCACGCATGCACGCATGCACCCTACTGGGAGCTAGTGCATGCTTCAGCCAGTATGTCTGACACACCCTGCAGTTTCAGTTCCAAGCTTTCAAACGTTCTCTTCCCTGTGCCAAGAACTCGCCTCCCTCCCTCTCTGCCTTTTCCCTTCAACCACCCTCCCCACCTTCTCTTAAAATAATTTCCCCTTAAACCTGTGAGCCTTAGTTTCTTCTTCACTTCCAATTTTGGTTTACGTCAGGTGTTCCTTCTTTGTGCTCTGGGGGGACGCCGCCCTTCCCCTCTCGTGGGACACAGTATAATTGAGTTACTGCATCTTTACCTATTTACTTGTCAGCAGCTTCTCAGGCAGGATCAGTCTGTTTAAGTCACCATTTTATCCCCACCTTCCAGCTTGGTATGTCCTAAATAAGAAACGCTGGATTACAAATTTGTTGAATAAATGAGTAAACTGAGGAGCAAAGGGCCACTAGGTGTTTTTATTAAACTAGAATATTCAGATAAGACCCAGGTGCTTGTACTTATCAGCCATCCATTCTTGGCTGTAGCCACCAGCTAGCACCTGTTTTTCCATCAAGGGATGAGTCACTCAGTAATAGAACTCCTGTAACAGGACCCCGCTGTGCTGTCAGTGAGCACACCCGCAAACCCTCTGTTACTACCGTTGGGATTTGCTGCCTTACACATGGATCATTGATTGTAAGACTGCCTATTTTGTTGCAGGTTTAATGTCAGGTGCTTGCTCAATAAGGTACCCAACACAGTATCTTTTGGGGTTTCATTGTTTGATAGATGTGTGCAGATCATAACGATAAAACCCAGGGGCCTGCAAGCAGTTCATCAGGATCTAGCCTGAAGGTTATTGCCCTCACCACACTGGCCACTCCTCTGACCGGTTCCTCGAGAGGAATGTGAGTAGGGAGCTCAGCAGGTCTCGTGTCAGCACTGTCCGCCTCTGTTCAGGGACTTCACCGTTAGCTTTGGAGCCTTTCTCCACCCTTACCTCCCCCTCACCCCTCCCCATTCCAAATCGTAGTATCCAGGAAATGAAAAGTTATCCTTATAGAAGATTAGGGATCTTTGAGAACCAGAGTTGGGTAAATCTGGGATAGGGGGATTGAACTGCTCTATTGGAAATACAGTTGTTGAAGATTATTTATCTGAAAACTGGTCATATTCTTTTTTTTTAAAGATTTTATTTATTTGACAGAGGGAGACAGCACAAGCTGGAGGAGAGAGAGAGGGAGAAGCAGGCTCCCTGCTGAGCGGGGAACCTGTCTCAGGGTTTGATCCCAGGACCTGGGATTATGACCTGAGCCAATGGCTTTACCAACTGAGCCACCCAGGCACCCCTGTTCATATTCATTTTAATTTAATGGATCAGAGCACTCCAGCAGAAAGAGCAACGGTTAATGTTTGCTGATTACTATTATCACTTTTCTGTCTGGTGTTAGGACATATGCTTGTCACCACTGAAAGACTAATTTCTTTTTTGTTTTAGAAAAGCATTCTGGTTTGGAGGGAGAACTTTGGTCTGGGTATAAAATCAGTCCTCCAAATCTCAGATTTCCATAGCTTGTGCGGAATATGCCTGGAATATGACACAGTCAGCCCCATTCAGGGCATTATTTTTTTCTCTAAAATCCTATCCCTGTGATAATAGGAAAGTTTATTTCTAAGTGATATAAACAAATGAAGAATGGAAAGGACTAGATAAAATGACTTACTTTAAAATAGATAAAACATTGTCAAATCCTGCATTAATCACAGCAAGGTCACACTGAAATCATCTAGTGATTAGTCATCATCATAATAGTACTTCCATCTATTGAGTGCCTTCCACATACCTGTAGCTGTGCCAGATGCCCCACTTATATTAGTTCATTTAATTTTCATAACAACCCTGTGAAATAGGTACTCTAAAACCTGTTTTTTTCCACCTGAGGAAATTGAGGCATGACAAAGTGAAGCCACTTGACCAAGGTCTCCCTGGTAGTAACTGACACAGCCAAGATTCCAATGCTGGTTCAACCCCAGAGCCTGTTTGTGTATTCTTAACCCCTACACTTTTTTTTTTAAAGATTTTATTTATTTATTCATGAGAGACAGAGAGAGAGAGGGAGAGAGAGAGAGAGAGAGAGAGAAGCAGAGGGAGAAGCAGGCTCCCAAGGAGCAGGGAGCCCGATGCGGGACTCGATCCCAGGACCCCGGGATCATGACCTGAGCCGAAGGCAGACGCTCAACCATCTGAGCCACCCAGGCGCCCTTAACCCCTACACTTTTAAGAGTTGAGTTGGAGCTAAAGAGAAATTCGTTAGTAAACTGATACACGGACATAATAATTTCTGCTTCTGGGCTAATAATAGCCACACAGAGAGCATTCTGCTGGAAAATAAAAATCAGCATTTATATTATACTTGGTTTTCTAGGAGCTTTACTAGAAGCTACTTTGTTTAATGCAAATGCTTCTGCTGAGCTAGGTCAGCAGCTTTTAAAATTGGGTGCATCAGAATCACCTGGGGAGTTTATAAACCTGGAAATACCCAGGGCCCCATCCCAGACCCACTGGGTCAGTATCTCCGTGGGTGGAGACGGGGCATCTGGTGTTTAATAAGCTTCCCAGGTGATTCTGACACATAGAAGGTTGAGAATCACTGAGGTCTGTGAATGGTAGGAGGGCTTTTTTCAGGAATGATAATCCTCAAGTTTGTAGATTTACTGAGGGCCTCACAGGAAGTGTGGGGATGGCTAAATTATAACACATAAATTTCAAACCATCATCCTGTCTAAATTTATAGAATAATTATCAATTGGCAACATCTGTGGTATGATCTCTCCTAATGGAACTGATCGTCACCTCATTTTTCCTTTCCCTGTTGAAAGATTGTTTGTTAATGATAATAGCTAGCACTCTGTTTTGGTGCGTTCATCTTTCTTACTTGGCATGTGAGCAATGGTAATTATATTCCCTGTAACCACTATTAATAAAATCTCAAGCAGTTTAAAACAACAACTGTTCAGACTCCAAATAAAGAATCACAAAATCCCAAGATTAAAGTCCTCATGTGCAGCCATATATTACTTGATTCTCCTTCACGGCATCTCTGCCCAGTCGCTAAGTGGCCTGTTCCTGCTGGATGGCTGGCACTACCTGAGATCAGTCTATTCCATCTGACTTAGAAATCCTTCCCTTTAACAAGGTGAAACCTATTTCTCTAGAGCTTTCGTACACCGGTCCTAGTTCTAACTCCTCTATCAGAACGTCTTAGCCAAATCAGCCAAAATGTTGGCTCAAGAAAGCAACTCCCTGATTGCTGTTTTCTGGGAAGTTCACAGGATGAACTTGACATAAGCTGTTTGTCCCATGGCCAGGGCATGGGATGTTCACAGCATGAACTTGACATAAGCTGTTTGTCCCATGGCCAGGGCATCTGTCAGGCTTTTTTCTGACAGAGGCACTTAGAATTATAGGATTTCGACTAAATTCGTGATTCCTATTTTTTAAAAAATAAATTTTAGCAATTCTATAGAGAGAGATTTATTTGGGGTATCTAAATATAGATGTCCAAATGACAGAAAAAGGAATGTGATCTTATATTTTCTCAAAGCATTCTAAGTGTTCCATTTTATATTAATATCATTAGCATGCTATGTTAGATGTTGCTACCAGATTGAAGGTTTAAGATGTTGTTTACTTTCTCTGTGAGATGTTCAGAACCTTCTAAAAACCTGGTGGTGGTTAATAGGTCTTTTCTAAATGAGAAATATTGTGCACACCAGCTTCCTGTGATTGATTTGCTCCTTTGAAGCTTGAAAGAAAAAGCACATTTATGTCTTCACTGCCCAAGAACTTCTGACTCTAACACCCCTTCTTTCAGGGATACATTTCCTTTTCACTGTCATTTCTATAGACCAGAACTTGGGACAGTCCCTTTTCCAATATCCTTTATCTGGGGCCAGAATGAGAGGTCACCATTCTCCTCTGTCTCCCCTGATACTTGCAGGCTGTTATGCTTGTATCGTGGATATTCTTTTCTGAAACTACTCTGATCTCTCTTTGTTGCTCTGAGCCAACCTATTCGAGACATTTTGCCACCGCCTCCTTAGTGGCTGGACTCCCACCATCATTGATGACTTCTTCAACAGTCGAGTTGATTCTTCATTTTTTAAAAAAAAAAATTTTAGAGAGGGAGAGGGGAGGAGGAGCAGAGGGGGAGAGAGAGAGAGAGAGAGAGGGAGGGAGAATCTTAAGCAGGCTCCACACTCAGCGCAGAGTCCAACACAGGGCTCGATTTCATGACCCTGAGATCATGACCTGCGCCAAAATCAAGAGTTGGATGCTTAACTGACTGAGCCACCCAAGCGCCCCTCAAGTTGATTCTTCAAATGTAAAACAAAGAACAATAGTAACAAAAACCTATTTATGAGTCATTTGTATTTATTTTATAAGAGAATAATATGAACATATAGACATGCTCTGACAATTGAAAATTACACCGTGGGAAATTATATATCTGCTTTAGCAAAAGGGACTGAATGCTTGACATTTAGAACTACAATAATACATGTATGTTTTAAAGTCTGGTTTTTGGAAAAATACATTGATTTGTGTCACTAAAACTTTCTAGGGTTAACTCCCACACAAACTAACAGGTAAAGTACCCTAGCCGTGGTTTATAATTAAAAAGCAAGAAGAGCAGCAATTGAAAATTATGACCAACTCACAAACCTGCTGATGCAGTGTTTCAGACACCATCCTGTCTGAAAACTGTAGGAATTCTAACTATCTGACTGCTCATTAATTGTAGGAGCTCAGCAGCCTGCCAAGTATTGTATGACTGCCAGCATTCCTCATGGAATTCTGATTTAGCTTTGGCAAACCAATGCCAACTTATGTATTAAGCACGGTAGGCACAATGCCTAGGGCCCAGGAGACTTTAAGGGAGCCCACAAAAATATCTTAGTTTCTTTTAAAATAAGAAGAAAATAAATAATAATGAATCTGCCTGAATTATATTTGTCTTTATACCAGTGCAGTTATAAAATAAAATTTTAATTTTTTTTATGGAAGAAGGGGTCAACAGAGGCAAAAGTGCCTAGGACCTCCCCAAATCATAAGGCCCTGTGGTAAACTCTAGTACTCTGTTAATGCAGCCCATGGATGCCAAATTTTAATGGCTCTTAATAACTTATAAAATAGAGCATTTAGTGTTATATAAAACTCTGTGGAACTGTTTATCATGTAATCATAAGAAAGAACTTGAATTTTAGCATCTGGACGGGAGGATACTCATAGCCCATCTATGACTGGAGGACCACTTTTATTGATTACAGCTCTCCCCCACAACGTTCCTACTCAAAATATAGTCCATGGTCTAGCAGCATAAAGGAGTTTGTCAGAAATGCAGAACCTTAGGCCCTACCCAGAGCTTCCTAATCAGAATGTGTTTTTGGGTTTGTTTTTGGTTTTGTTTTTTACAAAATCCTCAGGTGATATGTATGCATGAGAAAATTGAAAGGCGCTGTCAGTTTTAGAAGAATCTACACCTAGGAACTATTCTGAATTCTAATAGGGAGGAATTCTCCCAAAGTGACATGATTGGGGGGGGTGGGGGAAGAGAGAGAAATCCTTGGTCAGCACCACCTCTACCCATCAAAAAATGAGTTCAGATTCCACAAGAAGCAGAGGAATCTTCCAACAAATGTGGAAGAGGTGGTGATAAAAAGACAGCAAGAAAACTATAAAACTTAGAAGAAAATGTAGGAGAAAAGCTTGGTAATTTTGGATTAGGCAATAATTGCTCAGATATGACACCAAAAGCAGAGGGAAAAAGTAAAAATAGACAAATTGTACTACATCAAAAATTTAACAGCTTTATTGAGATATGTTACATTCCATACAATTTGTCCATTTAAAGCTTTTAGTGTATTCACAGAGCTGTGCAACCATCACTACAATCAATTTAAAAACATTTCCGCCCCCTCATAATGAAACCTCGTATACATTAGCAATCAATTTCCTCACTTCCCCCAGATCCTGGCATTAGTCTGCTTTCTCTTTATGGATTTACCTACTGTGGACATTTTATATAAGTGAAATCATACGATCTGTGGTCCTTTTTGGCCGGTTTCTTTTTCTTAACATAATGTTTTCAAAGTTCATTCATATTAGAGCATGTATCAGTACTTCATTCCTTTTTATAGCCAAATAATATTTCATTGTATGGCTATACCACATTTTGTTTATCCACTCATCACTAGATGGACTTTGAGTTATTTCCACTTTTTGACTATTGTAAATTATGGTGCTATGAATTCTTGTGTACAGGTTTTTGTGTAGACATATGTTCTCATACCTATTGGGTACATACTTAGGAGTAGAATTGCTGGGTCATATGGCAACTCTGTTTAACATTTCAAGGAACTGGCAGACTATTTCAAAGCAGCTACTCTACTTTATATTCCTATCAGCAATATATAAAAGTTTCAACTTCTCTACATTCTTTTTTTTTTAAAGATTTTATTTATTTTTCAACAGAGAGAGAGAGCAAGAAAGGGAACACAGCCAGGGGAGTGGGAGAGGGAGAAGCAGGCTTCCCTCTGAGCAGGGAGCCCGATGCGGGGCTCGATCTCAGGACCCTGGGATCATGACCTGAGCCGAAGGCAGACGCTTAACGACTGAGCCACCCAGGCGCCCTTCTTACCAATGCGTGTTATTATCTGACTCTTTTATTATAGCTGTCCTACTGTTTACGTACATCACATTGTGATTTTGACTTGCACTTGATTTTGCATTTCCCTGATGGCTACTGACGCTGAGCATCTTTTCATGTGCTTATTGACTATGTGTATTTCTTCTTTGGAGAAATATCTGTTTAGATCCTTTGCCCATTTTTAAATTGGATTATTTGTCTTTTTATTGTTAATTGTAAGACTTCTTTTTATGTTCTAGATACAAGTCCCTTATCATATATGTAATTTCAAAATGTTTCTTCCATTATTTAGATTGTCTTTCTACTTTCTTGTTGGTGTCCTATGAAACACAAAAGTTTTTAATTTTTATGATATCCAAATAACCTATTTTTTCTTTGGCTCTTTGTGCTTTTGGTGTCATACCTAAGAAGCCATTGCCAAACCCAAGGTCTTGAAGATTTACGTCTATGTTTTCTTCTAAGATTTTTATAGTTTTAGTTCTTATCTTTAAGTCTTTGATCCATTTTGAGTTAGTTTTCCTACATGGCATATGGTAGGAGTCCAGATGCATTATTTTGCCTGTGGATACCCAGTTGTCCCAGCACCATTCGTTTGAAGGGTCATTCTTTCCCCCATTGAATTATCCTGGTACCCTTGTCAAAAATAACCTGAATGTAAACGTGAGGGTTTGCTTCTGTACTCTCAATTCTATCCCATTGATGTATATGTCTGTGCTACATAAAAATTAAAAATAAAACTTTTGTACAACAACAGAGTGAAAAAGACAACCTACACAGTGGGAGAAAATATTTGTAAACCATATATCCAAAAAGGAGTTAATATTCAGAATATATGAAAAGTCCTATAACTCAACAACAACAAAACTATCTTTAAAAAATGGGCAAAGAACCTGAATAGACATTTCTCCTAAGAAAAAATGTAAATGGCTAATAAGCACATGAAAAGATATTCAACATCAATAGTTGTCTTAATCCATCTGGTCTGCTATTAACAAAATACCACAGACTGGATAGCCTATACTCAACAGAAATTTCTTACAATTCTGGAGACTATGAAGTCCAAGATCAAGGCACCAGCATGGTCTCATTCTGGTGTGGGCTTGCTTCCTGGTTCATAGATGGCCAGCTCCTTCTTGTGTCCTCGCATAGTAAAAGGCGCTAGAGATCTCTGTGGGGTCTCTTATAAGTACACTAATCACATTCATGATGGCTCTCCCCTCATGACCTAACCACCTCCCAAATGCCCCACCTCTTAATACCACCACTTTAAGAGTTAGGATTTCAACCTATGAATTTTGAGGGGACACAAATATTTGACCATAGCACTAGTTATTAGGGAAATGCAAATCAAAATCAAAATGAGATACTGCTTCTCATCTATTAGGATGGCTATTATAAAAAAAACAAACAAATTAACAAATGTTATGAAGATGTAGAGAAACTAGAACCCTTGTGCATTGCTAGTGGGAATATAAAATGGTGCTGCTGCTGTGGAAAACAGTATGGCGACTGCTCAAAAAATTAAACATAGAAATACCATATGATCCAGCAATCCCACTTCTGGGTACATACTCAAAAGAAGTGAAAGTAGGAATTCAAACAGATATTTGTACACCCATGCACTATTAGCAGTACTACCTCACAATAACCAAAAGTTAGAAGCAACCCAAATGTCCATTAATGGATGAATGGATTAAAAAGTAGTATAAACATACAACAGGATATTATTCAGTCTTAAAAAGGAAGAAAATCATAACATTGTGACACATGATACAACAGGGGTAAACCTCGAGGACATTATACTAAGTAAAATAAGCCAGCTACAACAAGGCATATACTGTATGATTCCACTTACATACGTTATCTAGAGTAGTCAAATGCCTAGAAACTGAAGGTAGGGGGCACCTGGGTGGCTCAGTTGGTTGAGCAACTGCCTTCAGCTCAGGTCGTGATCCTGGAGTCTGAGGATCGAGTCCCACGTCAGGCTCCCTACTCAGAAGGGAGTCTGCTTCTCCCTCTGACCCTCGTCCCCCCTTAATGCTCTCTCTCTCTCTCTCAAATAAATGAATAAAATCTTAAAAAAAAAGAAAAAGAAAGAAAGAAACTGAAGGTAGAATGGTGGTTCCCAGGGGCTGGGGCAGAGGGAAATAGGGATTTGTTTAATGAATATAGACTTCTGTTTTGCAGGATGAAAAAATTCTAGAGATTTGTTGTGTAATAATGTGAATATACTTAACACTACTTAACTGGGCACTTAATGGTACATTTTGTGTTATGTATATTTTGCCACAATTTTTAAAAAAGATGATAAGACACAAATCAAGAAGAAGATCCAGTTTTTACACTTACTATGCACAGATGTAAACAGAGGGCTAATGCTTTATGAAGGCTGGCATATAAGGCAGACAAAACTGGGATGTTGCAAAGAGGGCTTAGAGATGCCTTGAGTGAAACTGGAGTTCAACTATTGTACTTTTCAGGTTCTGTGACTGGTTTTGGAGCCAGTCCTTTAGCCTAGGTCCCTGTGGTGCACTGAACGTTGCCATCCTGCAGCCACAGGCCAATGAGAAGCTGGGTCCCTCAGGCCAAAAGAGCCCAAAAGCACAGAGGGTAGTGTTACATAACTCTTCATTTTAACACTTTAGTTCCTTATTCACTAGTGTTCAAACACAATTAACTAACAATATTATATCTTAGCGTTTACAAAGTACTTTCTCTAGAATTTCTCTGGATGTTGAAAATTTTGCCTTTTTGCTTAATATTATAAATAATTGTTTCCTCCTCATGTTTATAAGTTGTTTAGTGTATCTTCACGCTACCCCAATTCATTTTACTTAAGATTTTCAAAGAATTTGGTGGAAGGAATGAGAACTTAAGAGTAATATGAAAAGTGAAATCTTTCCATTGTAATTTATTTTTGCGGGACTTTAAGGCAAGTTAGATGCCACTTCAGCCCCCTCTGGTAATGGTGGGTGACACATCCCATTTCAGAGGACTCCATAGGGAACTTCAGAAAGCCAAACTTGGAGTCCTAGGGGATGATGGGCATTTTAAAATATTAAGGAAATTGGCTCCAATTTACCTGAATGAAAAAGATTGCCTGATCTACTTGAAGTAAATGAGGTTTGAGAACGCAGAGGGCAAAAATCACTTAAAGCAAACAGCAGGGTGTTTGGGGATTGGCGCAGCTAAAGTTTCCCAAGCATTCCGCTAATATTATTCACTTTTAAAAAACAAACCCACTGACTTAAATGTAAGAGAAGTAGCGAAGGATATAATCCTCATTACTTTGGAGTCACACCTTGGAATTTACTACCTCTTTTGTAACAATTCTAAAGAATCGTTTGAAAAACAGCTTAACACTGAAAGATGCTGACAAGTAAATTACTGACGGAGGAAAAGGCCAAAATCATCATCAAAGATGCTCATGAGAAATCGATAAGGATGACAACTGTTTTTTGGCTTATTCAAATTATAAGAATTCAAAGTAAATTCTATTATATATTTTTAGCAATGTTAGCTTCTCTATTTTAAAAATAGCTTTATATTTTTGCAATTTATGTATTGATAATATATTTATATTATAAAAATATTGCAAAAAATCAGAAACGTTAACACCTTTTTAAAACAGAAAATAAATACTACCTGTAAAACCCAGACTTAACCTCTGTTGGTACAATCAAACATTTATAGAAATGCCTCGTGTGGTTTTGAGTGTTGTCTCGGTCCCTTTCCTTGTTCACCCCCTCGTGGCCATGAGAGGAAGAAGCCAAGAGCCAGGCAGCAGAAAAGGAAGAGAGAAAAGTCAAAGGGCCTGGATAGTAAACTGATCACCTCTCACTTTAACAGTATTTTCCATAATTAAGGTAAGTAGGTCTGCTTGAAATCTGTATCGGTCAAAATCTTGGCAGGAAATAGATGGAAGACTTGAAGGGGTTATTGTGAATTATCCCCTCGTTAAACTTTCTTGCAAGTATGGGCAGAAGTAAGGGAAACTGAATGAGGTGTCCTCCATACACCTCCTATTGGCTGAACCCAATTACAACCACCCAGAGGTCAAAGGAACCAAGTTTTTGCAATCCTTCAAGATCCAGCCTTCTAAGACACAAAGGAGAGTGAAGGGTAGAGAGTGGATGTGACTGAGCAAACAGATCAAGTCCAGTATACAATCTTTCTAAAATATTTCATTATAATTATAGTTTCTTTTATAAGGCATGAGTTCAAGGGATACATTATGGAGTAACTCTTGCATAATTTAGAGTTGAAGACCTATGCAGTTCCTAGAAAGCCCCAGAGATAATAGTATTTCACACTACCAGAAAACATTAATTAGACTTCTCTACTCCATCTATGCCTGTGGAGGTATAAGCTGGCATTTGAGGGGTTCAGATCATTAGATCCGTTGGTATTAGCGTGACAATAAGGTAGGGGAACAAAGAGAAAGGCAGAAATGGGGATGCAGAGCTCAGTTGCTTTTTGCTGGTGGTCCTCTTCCACTCTGGCCCCTATAAAAAAGTAAATTCCCCAACTCCCACATATGGTATTAAGACCAACACTGATTACCTCCTAATCAAATTGAACATGTGTCTAAGACACCAACAAGGCAGGGTCACCAAGAATATGTAAAAGAATATAAGAATATTTAGGGATGAAGCTATTTTTATTTCAGCATATTTGTAAATTTTGTATCATTTTAGAAAAGTGAAAGTTTATTTCATAGTTTAGTGTAGTTTTGACGGGTGGTGGTAGTGGGTCGGGTTGTAGCACATGATAATCTTTTTACAGTAGCTCTGCTTCTTCCGAAGATCAACTGTGAAGAAATGGCTACCTTCAGAGAGAAAGTATCTCTAACAGACCGTTGCTGATGCTCAGAATATAGAGTATGGTGTGGCCCCAGGTGCTGCGTCTCAACCCTTTGCCAGAGGCTCAGAGGACTTGGCTCTTGTATCCCTTTTTTTTTTTTTTTTTTTGTTATTTTTCTTTGGGAGGCTAAGTCTAAGAGTTCACAGGGCCTTTCCCTCGATAATCTCCAATAGAGATTTGTAATCAGAGATTTGTTTCGAGAGGACAACGTTTATAGCCAACAGAAACCTTGGACAAGTCACTTCCCTTTCTATCAAGAAAATGAAAAGATTGGAGATGATCTCTGAAATCTTGGCTTAGTCCCCATAATCAATATTGGCAGGTCCTCCCATCCCTAACGTTGTGTTTACGGTAAAGCATTCAAAACAGAACAAATGGTGTAGTACCAGATAAATGTCCCTCAACTCTTTCCCTTTTCACCAGAGGCAACCCTTAGTAAATAGTTTATGTATCTTTCCAGCTATTTTCTATACAGAGACATTATCTCCTTTAAACACACAAACGGGAGCCTTTTCATCTCACGTCTTGGGGAATCTAAAACTTTTTTAAACGCTCTCTTCTGGACCCGTTTCTCCTGAAGCCGGAGCCTCATCTGCAGATAACTACTTCAGATCAGCGTTGCTTCCAGTCTCAAGGTCTTTTACTCGGGTGCGATCCCGGCTGCCACAGCAACACACCTCACCACTTTCGCTTTGTGGGCGGCTCCCTTCAGAGGCACTTGACACTTTCCTCGGACCGCCTTCCAATCCCAAGCGCCGGGAGCTCGCGGCAGTACTTTGCCTCATTTCCGCCTCGCACCGCGCGTAGTGATGACGACATCGGCCGGCGGCGGCGCCGACGACGACTAGGAGGCTGGGAGAGCTTCCCCGGTTGCCGGCCTGGCCTCTGAGAGCTGCTGTCATGGCGGCCGCTCTTTGGGGCTTCTTTTCCGTCCTTCTGCTGTTGCTATCAGGGGATGCCCAGAGCTCGGAGCTGCCTGGGGCTACTGCCGATGGGTCAGGCGGGATTGGGGTCGGCATAGGAGATCGCTTCAAGATTGAGGGACGTGCGGTTGTTCCAGGAGTGAAGCCCCAGGACTGGATCTCGGCGGCCCGAGTGCTGGTAGACGGAGAAGAGCATGTCGGATTCCTTAAGTGAGCATCCTACGGGCAGCGGGAAAGCGGTTGGCGTGGAAGCCGGAAGGGAATTCCCCCTAGGAGAGCCAAGTGTCAAGAGCTGACGACGTCGCTGTCGGAGGGTGAAAGGGTGGGCTCCAATAGCGGTCTTTGCCGGGAGACCTTGGGAAGCAGCCCGACGCTTTCGCCTTTTCTCCCCATCACCCATTCCCTGTACCTCAGAAATGAGAGTGGCAGGTGCTTGCCTCAGGGCCGGAGCAGTGGGATCCGTTTTCTTCAACTCCATTTTTGCCTTGTAGGGGTCGACCCCTCCTGGGCCCTGGAGACAGGTGGACCCCTTATTTGTTTTATGCTGAATTCTTTCCTTTGCATCTCATTTGGTTTCTCTAGAATCTGTCCACTTTTTGCATCAATTCCAGTCTTTTGGCGGCTTGATGTTATGTAAAAAGATGCCAAGCAAGTGGGAATTCTCAAAACCCAAAGGACTTCTATGATGGCATAGACTGGGAGGCTAATGTTGCTGCTTCTCAAATTAATGGGCCCTGAAGTCCCTAATCAAAGCACCTTTTTTTTTTTTTTGGCCTGGAGGTGGGATTGTTGTTCTTTTTTACAGTTGAATTCATCGAGGGATTTGAAACATCACACTCAGTACCATTTATGTGAGACTGGGGTTTCTCCACATTTGCTTACATGCTTCTGTCTTTTCTAGTTATTAGCAAAAATGGGATTTCAGTCTATATTAAAGAATGTGGTGAATTTATTAGCACTCCAGTTTTGCAGCAGCCTGCTTTTCAGATGTTGAGGCACAAATGTGATGTTTTAAGTCTTTCAGTGGCTACTTGGGAGGTGAAACAACTGAAAGAAAATAGTTAGGAAAGAAAGTGTTTCTCTGATATGTTTGTATATCAGCAAGTGGTATTTGAAACCCAGACTCTTAGATTTGGATGTTTACTTCTAAATCGGATTTGCAAATATTCAGATCATCCAGGTGCTGTTGAATGAGAATTTGAATCTCAGATTAATAGATAATGATGAGAAGCTAGTCTTTTAATACTATTTGTCTTTACAGATCTGGCGTTAGGGCATTCTTTAGGGTTTGCCCCAAGTAATGATGTTTTAATGAAAAAACTCTCAGACCTTGGGAAATTAGCCTGAATTGACCATTTGGCTTCTCTTTTCTGCAGTATTCAGTTCTTTTAAAAAGCATTTATTATTTTTATTTTAAGGTAATGTATAAGTAATATGTTTATTGAAGAAAATGTAAATAAGAAATTAGGGATAACAAGACAACATTTTATTGTATCTTTTCCAGCCTTTTTGTAATCATATGACCTGTTTTTAATAGTAGAATACAATATACAATACTTGGTAACCTGTTTTTTTTTTTCAGTTAATATTTTGTGAGCAGTTTCTGACACCATTTCATGTTCTTCCATTTGTTTGTAGAAAGGTTAAGAATTAATATGAGGAGCTTATGGTAGGAAACTTGTTGGAAGAGGGGTAGTATATTGTCTTATACTTGTTATGCATAACTGGCATGCAGTTTTGACTTACAGTTAGTCTTGTTGGAGGTGGCTTGGGTCTTGGCTAATAGAGATGAGGGGCGTTTTGACTGAGGATGCTTCATGCCACTTCTTGCCCTCATCACTGTGTATATAAAGCATAATTTATTTAACTAGTCTTCTGTTTGGGGACATTTAGGTAGTTTTCAATTTTTTGATGTAGAAGATTATGCACTATACTTATTTGGGAACTTTTTATTATGGAAAATTGCAGACATACACTAAAATAAACAATAGTGAATACTTAGGTACCCATCACATCACAATCTACTGTTCTGTTTCATGTCTCCTCTGTACAGCATTTATTTTTTTTCTAGAATATTTAAATATGACCCTAAATATAATTTCCCTTGAAAAAGCATTATTATGTGTCTCTAAAAGGTAAGGGCTTAAAAAAAAACCCACAATACCATTTTTGATTTAATAAAACAAGTAATAATGCTACAACTTCATCTAATACCCAGTTCATTTATCTCAAAAATGCTTTATGTAATTCTTTCAAATCAGGATCCAGCAAAGCTTACATATTGCAGAGTACATTTTTAAAGCCAAGTTTTAAAATTTCGTTATGAAATTTATATGTTATCTTTCTAAAATAAAATATTTACCTTATGGTGAAAAATAGATTTGCTTTTTCCTTTGGGTAGTTACTTCTGCTGTTACTTGTACTCCACAGAAAAGTTTTGAAATTTGTTCACTGAGAGTCCCATCAAGAAGCAGAAGACACCCAAATTAGAATAATTAAAGGAAAATCTAATGAAAGGATTAAACATTGTAATCATGGTGTAGGGAAACAACCAGATTGTACAGTACTCTAGAGTTTACAACCTCAAGGCTACTATTACCTCTAAGCCTGAAGGAAGTAGGGGAGGTTAAAAGTTACTGGGACCTAGAGGGGAAGAAAGGACTGCCTTGAGAGGAGCAATGTCCCTTGACACAGCAAGTCAGAGGTGGTCTCTCAGGGAGAGAGCTCGGGGAAAATACACTAAGCTCATTTTCTTTCCTTCCTCCAGTCTACAAAGAGTTGAAGGGTGGTGAGTGGGTATGAAGGGCCAGTGAAGACATCCAGCCCGGGAATAAGTTAATTTGATGTTTACATTTCAGTTCTGTTTTAGTTCAGTGTGTACTTTGAAGGAGCAAGGAATATCTTTTCTTGTTATTTTTTAGTAAATATTGTAGTTGTGGCAGAGTCAATTATTCCTTTAGCTGTGAAAGAACCAAATGATTTTTTTAAAAGATTTTATTTATTTATTTGAGAGAGCGAATGAGCACAGAGGGAGAGTGAGAGGGACAAGCCGACTCCCCGCTGAGCGGAGAGCCTGACCTGGGACACGATCCCAGGACCTGAGATCATGACCTGAGCTGAAGGCAGATGCTTAACCAACTAAGCCACCCAGCCGCTCCAAAAGAACCCAATGATTTAAGAAGCATCATTTAATGTATTATCATACTGGGACTTCTCTGACAAAGAAGATCCTTTTAGGATCATTTGTTTTCCTGAAACAGAAACTTCTTTTCCCTCAGAATGTCAGTTTTTCATTATTGAAACAAATTGATTTTGATCTGTGAACCTGAGGTTATCAGCTCTTGGTGGGATGGTTTTCTAAGTCTAGAAGGTTTAGAAGAAATCAGTATGGAAAAGGCAGATAGTTTTGACTACATAAACCTGTTAAACTTACATATATCCAAACAAAAGTAACCAAAGTAAATGGGAACTATTTGTAACAAGTGGAACAAATGGTACTTGATGACCTTCTTGTTAGAAAGAAAGACAACAAAATGCAAGCAAAAACTAGAAAAAAAGCCATTTCTTTTTTTTTAATGTCCAATTTTTTTATTGTTATGTTAATCACCATGCATTACATCATTAGTTTTTGATGTAGTGTTCCATGATTCATTGTTTGGGTGTAACACCCAGTGCTCCATGCAGAACGTGCCCTCTTTAATACCCATCACCAGGCTAACTGTTGAATCACAGAATTGTACCTCTGAAATAAAAAGCCATTTATTTTTAATTAAGTTATTGTTGCAGGGGATTGGCAAAACTGGAACCTTAATGTAGTAATAATGCATATTGATAATTCCTCTTGAATGAAGACATGGCTTCAGAATTGAAACTGTGCTTCTGTTATCAACTATCCCACAAAGGAATTAGAAGTACTTTCTATGTCAGGATTCCCTGCTCCTGTGGAGTGCTCTGGGGTATTTTCAGAACACTTTCTGTGTGATTATGGAAGCTGAAGTGTGAGGACAATTCTTGCCAGTTTGGGGACTTTTTGTTGTTGTTAATTTCTGTCATTTGATGGGGGAGTGGTTGATTTGGGAGTTAACAGATGATTTAGAACATAAGAAAAAAGCAGGCTGTTGATCAGAAGTGTCTAAATATGATTTTCATTTTTCCAGGACAGATGGGAGTTTTGTGGTTCATGATATACCTTCTGGATCTTATGTAGTAGAAGTTATATCTCCAGCTTACAGGTTTGATCCTGTCCGAGTAGATATCACTTCAAAAGGAAAAATGAGGTAAGGGCACCTGATTTAGTTTTTACAAAAGGCGAGTCTACTGAATACCTCTTATATTCCTTTTAGAATTTATAGTTAGGGTTGAAATGTTTCTCATTTAAACTAGGTATTCCATAAAGTATCCTTTTTTTATTTTTATTTTTTATAAAAATATCCTAATTTTTAAAATTTTTCCCCTCTGCCCCCCCCAAATATCCTTATTTTAATCTGAGCATTGGTAATATTGCAAAGCTGAACTTCCTCCTGCTCTGCCTTAAAATCTATTTTAAAGCTCTAATACAATTTTATGATTATATATAATCAATACAATATGATTATAATAGAGAAGAGGCAAGATTACCTACTATGAGGGCAAAAGCCCTATGGAAGTTATAATTGAAATATGATTGGGGTGCCTGGGTGGCTCCATGTGTTAAGTGTCTGTCTTCGCCTCAGGTCATGATCTCTTTCTCTTTCTCTGTGACAAATAAATAAATCTTAAAAAAAAGACATCCTAAAAAAAAAAGGGAAATATGATTATTAGAGTGGGAAATAATTTAACCTTTCTAAATTGGAAATATTATTCGCCACCTGTTTTTCACTGGGATATTTTGATAATACCTCTTAATACCTACTTAATAGTTGTATTGATCTAGAAATTTCTACAGTTCTTCCTTTCTGAAATATTTAGTATACAATGGAAATTTAGTAGTTTTTGGGCAAACAATAGATTACATTGTGTAGTTTATCTCAAAGTGAGGATCATGATAAGAAAAGAAAAAAGCACAGTATAATTTTTAAGTAGATGAATATATGCTTTGAGGTTGAGGTGGAAAGAATGCTGGACTAATTCAGGCTGTGGTATAGAATACAACAAATCCATTTGCAGTTGGAATCCGTTGTGTAGATGTCCACAGTTATTCCTTCTGTTATTCCCCAGTTTATTTACTTATTTACTTTTTTTTATTGTCCCATACTAGTGGTATTCTCTTTGGTCTAATCTGACCAGAAAGTACATGAAACAATTTTATTTGTTTATTTTTTTCTAGCTTTATTGAAGTATGGTGACAAATATGAAAGAATTTTGAATGGTAATGTCTCCTCTTTGAGCTATCACAAAATAACTCCATGTTACAGTAATAAAGCATAGGTCTTGCAAAGGCAAAATAATTTTGTGGTTTGAGGAGCTCTGTTTTATTACTCACCTTTTTGTATGTGCTGAGAATATATAGGTTGATTTATAGAGACCCCAACTTGAGCTGATGTAATAGAGATATGTTCAGTTGGTACCATAATATTTACATTTGAGTTAGTGTTTACGCCTAAAATGTTTTTCTTCTTTCTTTGCCTTTTGTTTTGTTTTTGGACATTGAAAGTGATAAAAGTACAATATGTAAATATGCTTGTACTTGTGCTCTCTATCTCTCTGTCAAATAAATAAATAAAAACTAAAAGAATCTTAAAAAAAAACAACAACAACAACAAATTACTCCCCCTTCCGATTTTTGAAGTTAAATTGTTGTCTTAGAATAGTCTAGTTTGTCCAAATTCTAATCGTATTTCTTGCTGCTGGCTATTTAGAGCAAGGGTAAACCTTGAATTGAAGGTAATGTAAATATGTTTATAAATATTCTTTGATAGAATAAATGGATTTTTTCAAAGTAGATGAACCTCATTAGGTATCAAATTTCTCACTTCTTTTTAGAGGCATAAAGATTTATAAGAAAATATATAGGTAAAATCCTAGAGTATGTTAAATTTAAACTTTAAAGGACTTAATGACTTTTTATATATTTTAGAATTGTAAGCTTGGAGATGGGTGGGTATGTAGATTACACTATACATTATATACACATTTAACAGGTTTTTTTAAATATGAAAAACACGTGGCGCCTGGGTGGCTCAGTCAGTTGAGCTTAGGTCATGATCCCAGCATCCTGGGATCAAGCCCCGCAAGGGGCTCCCTGCTGAGCAGGGAGCCTGCTTCTCTCTCTCCCTCTGTCTACCTGTCTGCCTACTTGTGATCTCTCTCTCTCTCTGTCTGTCAAATAAATAAAATCTTTAAAAATAAATAATACATAAGTAAATATCAAAAACACTAAATACTGGAGGAAATGAGAGTTGTTAAAAGGAGATACTTGTCTATTAGAAACTATAATTTATTTTCATTTACTTTTGCTCTTAATTTTGAATAAAGTAAGCAAGTGGAAATATTTTTCTCTATATAAAGCTTTTTTGCTTTGGGTAAAGAGTATTTCCTGTTTTAGCATTTAGCCTGTTTGCAGCAGTGGGATTCATAGTCTCAGTTCCATTCCTGGTGATTGGATGCCTGAAACATAGGTAAAAAACAAGGCCGTTATCATTTTAATAATTGTGGGCGGGACAGACTAGAGAGCAGATGGGGATTCATATAAGATCCTAATATTCTTGAGCAATATTTTCTAAGCATGCTTGGTAATATGACAAACATTTCCTTTTAAATGTATAGCTCCCAGAGGAGTAAGGGAAATCCTTGGGGGATAAACTATAAACCACTTTCCCTCCTGGGGGTTTTGATAGTCTAACCAAAATGCTTAGATTTGGGGCACCTGGGTGGCTCAGTCAGTTAAGCATCTGACCCTTGATCTTAGCTCAGGTCTTGATCTCAGTTTGTGGAGCCTACTTAAAAAAAAAGAAAAAGAAAAAGCTTAGATTTTATTAGCAGTAGGTAGGTAAGAGGTAAGCTTTAGGCTTGCTTTGAGCCAGAATTAGATCTAAGACTTGATTCCCCCTTTGACCCTCGGTACTAAAATCCAAAAGATTAGGCTCCCAATCTGACCCTGGCCTTTTGGAGGGAAAAAATCTCTCCTGAAATTTAATAGTCACTCTCCTACTCTCATTGAAATTTGGGGTGTGAATTTATTACTTCCTGCATAATCCAGAAACTTTCAAGCCATGCAATTAACAAGATCATCCCTGGTCATAATCCTGGACTCCTGGTGGAGACAAATGCATAACCTCTCTGCAGGGAGATACTCTCTGTCCAGACCCATACATAAATAAAGTATGTAACTTACCTAATACCCAAGAAAACAATGTACATTGAATCAGCAGATGCATTAGACCTCTAAGAACCTTAGATAATAAAATTATTGGATATGGACTATGAAATAGTTTAAAGTGTATTTAAAATGCTAAAACAAAAGATTTATTGCCGTAAGAGTAAGATACTACAAAAATGGACCATAGATATTTGAAAGAATAAAATAGAACTTTGGAATACAAAACTCAATGCATGTGGTTTTTTTTTTTTTTTTAAAGATTTTATTTATTTATTTGACAGAGAGAGTGAGAGAGTGAGAACAGGAACACAAACGGGGAGTGGGAGAGGGAGAAAGCAGGCTTCCCGCCGAGCAGGGAGCCTGTTGCTGGGCTCCATCCCAGGACCCTGGGATCATGACCTGAGCTGAAGGCAGATGCTTAACGACTGAGCCACCCAGGCGCCCCCTCAATGCTTGTGTTAAGCAACTGAACAGAGGTTTGAGGAACTGGAAGATGGATCAAAAAAACTTACCCAGAATCCAGTACACATAACGGAATGGACACTGTGTGAAAGAATTTAACAAGATGCCCAAGTAGAGAATGAAAAGGTTGAACAGGTGTCAAATAGAAGTTCTGAAAGGAAATGAGTGAGCAGTGGGGAGGCAGTTTTCAAAAAGTAAATTGGAACATGTGTGAATATGGGTGAGAGTTTTGATTAAAATTAGTGGCATCTCTGGTGAAAATGTAGTGTTACCTATGGCAGTGTTGCAGGATTTTTTCCTGCAAAATAGACTTGAAAATTGGGTGTGTTTATTAATGCATATCTCAGACAATCAAAGAAGTAAAATCCAGCATTTTTGTATATTTGTAACAAAATTAATTTATTACTAAATATAATCAAAAGAGCTTTAGAGCTAGAAGAATTCTAAAAGAACCTTTAATATAACCAGAGAACAACTTGTCTAATCCCACAGGCCTACGTAATGACAGAGCTACAGCTAGAAATTAGGTCTCTTGATTTCGTCTAGTGTTCTTTCTCTATATTTTGCTAAGTACTTTAGAAATACAGATAACGCTACTTTGATCAGATTTTTAAGATGAAAAGTTTAGACGCCAAAGCATTTTGGAAAAAGCTAAAGGTATTGTTAAAAATTATGAGTAGTTCTTTTAACTAGTAATGTTTTTGATAAAACTGATGCTTTTTTCATGTGGCTTTATCAGAGCAAGATATGTGAATTACATCAAAACATCAGAAGTGGTCAGACTGCCCTATCCTCTCCAAATGAAATCTTCAGGCCCACCTTCTTACTTTATTAAAAGGGAATCATGGGGCTGGACAGACTTTCTAATGAATCCAATGGTATGTATCATGCTACAATTAAGTATCTTTACTAATCTCTAATTTGATTCCAGGTAGTCGAAATGCCTAACCCCAGTGAGGAAAAAAGGAGGTCAGATTGTTAGATGAAAGGATAATTGCAAATATTTTATTGATTTCAGGAAAATAGTAGCTTTGGGAATAATAATGAAAAGAATGTAGTGAGAATTGCATGGTTGATTTGACATTGAAATGTGCAACAGAAATGGGATAAGTACTTATGATGAAATGTTTTAAAATGCAAATGGAATAAGAGTATGTGGTAAGTCACATGTGGAGTTAGTGGTCTCATCCTTCATACTACCTGCATATTAGTTCACTGATGGATATGCCATCATTTATTGATCAGCCACTATTGATGGCTTGAGTAAGCGTTTTTCTCCTTTTTTCACGTGTGTAGTAAACAGAGAAATTATTCTGTGATAATTTAAATACTTGGTATGAAACTGATGTTATGGTGTCCACTAATAATAGAACACTAATAGAATACATTCTTTAGGGCTCCTGGGTGGTTCAGTCGTTAAGCATCTGCCTTCAGCTCAGGTCATGATCCCGGGGTCCTGGGATCTAGCCCCACATCGGGCTCCCTGCTCTTCGGAAGGCCTGTTTCTCCTTCTCCCACTCCCCCTGATTGTGTTCCCCCTCTCGCTGTCTCTCTCTCTCTGTCAAATAAATAAATAAATAAAATCTTAAAAAAAAAAAAAGAATATATTCTTTAGAAACAAATTGACTTTTTTTTTCTTGCTTCTGGAAGTTGAATTTTTTTTTAATAATTTTTTATTGTTATGTTAATCACCATACATTACATCATTAGTTTTTCATGTGTTCCATGATTCATTGTTTGTGCATCACACCCAGTGCTCCATGCAGAATGTGCCCTCTTTAATACCCATCACCAGGCTAACCCATCCCCACACCCCCCTCCCCATGGAAGTTGAATTATTATCTTGAATTTTTCTTTTTTTTTTTTTAAAGATTTTATTTATTTATTTGAGAGAGAGAGAATGAAAGACAGAGAGCACGAGAGGGAAGAGGGTCAGAGGGAGAAGCAGACTCCCTGCTGAGCAGGGAGCCCGATGTGGGACTCGATCCCGGGACTCCAGGATCATGACCTGAGCCGAAGGCAGTCGCTTAACCAACTGAGCCACCCAGGTGCCCTATCTTGAAATTTTCTAAGTGGCGATCATATTCCTTGCTGATAGCTATTTAAATCACAAACATGAATATTGGGGGACTGTACATTTTTTGAGAGGAACAACTAGTACCTAGAATCTGCTATCAGGCATAAAGAAGCAGGAGGGTAGAATGTATAGGAGAAATCAGCAGTGAAACTCCAAAGCTTATTAAGAAATATCTTCCGTGTTCTCATTTCTGAAATTCCATAGAAACATACCTAGTGCTAGAAGCTTCGAAGGTATTTTTCAAAACTGATCTGTTAAAGTAGTCACCTAGTACTATGTTGCAGGCTCGAGAGGTTGTATATTAATTAGAGGGTCAATATAATATTTCCTGCAAGAACCATAAAGTCATCTGGAAAGATCCCTGCTGGCCATCAGGATCATCATTCTTAATGCCAGACTGCAGATTCAAGAAAGTGAGTAACACAAACAAACTGTGTTATAGAAAATTATAAACTCTGCAAAATGATAGGTGGCACAAATACGAAGTGAGGTGTCTCTAAAGTCCAAACCTACATAGATAAGGCTCTTACACTGTACAGTAGTCAAACATTGAGGAGCACCTTATATCAACAGGGCTGGGTCAGTAGAATTGAGGTGGTGCTGGTAGTTTGATTCTATATATAACATTTGAATCTTTAATTTCATCATGGATTGTTAAGTGTAGATTTTATTCTTTTGTTAAGTGGGAAAAACATTTTCTGGATTTTTTTTTTTCTTCCACAGGTTATGATGATGGTTCTTCCATTATTGATATTTGTGCTTCTGCCCAAAGTGGTCAATACAAGTGACCCTGACATGAGACGGGTAAGATGACTGCCCCTCTGTGGATTTTTGAACCATATTCTGACGCCTGGACCAGCTGTTGTGGCTGAATGGCTTGGGTTTTTTCAGCTTTATCCTAATTCCCAAGCCAAATTCAATCAGAGGTTATGTTAACATAGTATCATGTTCCTGGCATTTAATTAGTTGTTTCCACTGGACCGGATAAATTCAGTTGGTTCTGCCTAATAAAAACCTGGGTCTCTTCATATAGCTAAAACACTGCTTAGTACAACTCTCTTTGTGCCTCAGTTGTGAAATAGTTGAGATGGTATCCCAATCCATAGAGTTTGCAAAGTGATAGCTTTTTATGATTTACCTTTATTTTATAAAACTCTTCGGAGTATACATTTAGTTTATGTGTACACACACACACACACACACACACACACACACAAATTCTGATAACCAAGGGAGAAAAATAGAATAGTGGCTTCCAGACTCTTTACCACAAAATCATACTGGTTCGGCAGTGGGCAGGGAGAGTTGCCAAGTAAGATGCTTCAAATTTAGGGCCACTGCTTTGTCTCTTTCAAATATTGGCTTCCATAAAATGTTCAGAATTTTTTTAAACCATTATTTTTCTCCTACCTGGAAACCATCAAGTATCTCCTCAGTTCCAGGTTCTTCCATTGTATGTAATATATTGATGTACTGACTGACACCTTATTCATTGCTGAATGAACATTTGTTAATTGACATCTAGGTTATAGATACTGGGGATACACAAATGAATTATATATCATCTCTGTTGTCAACAAGCTCAGAATCCAGTTAAATGTAGGAAATAGCATGGATTTATAAACCCTCTTCTTGCTATCAGAGGATTGTGGGTGTATGTGTGAGAGAGTGTGTGTTTTAAATGGGAAAATAAGATACACATAAAATAAATAATGTTTGCTGAGGTAATAGGTGATTAAGTTCTGTAGAAGGCAAGGCATTTATTGCAAGCTGGAATAGGAGAAAAAGCTTCAGGATTAAAGACAGCTTTATGATATTTCAGAATGTCTCATTGCCAAATTTGACATTTTTGCTTCAGTGTTGGTCAGAAAGTATATATCCTATGTAATCCTTGTATCTGTTAAGCCACTTAACTCTGTGGTATCAATAGAAGGAAACATTGGAGGTCACATTGGATCAAAAAGTTAATTCCTTGCAAAGTGCTTTGCACATAGTAAGCAGTGTAAAAAGTCCTTTATTCAAGAGCTTCAGAATTGAAGAGATTCAAAAACAGAGTTGATGATATATTTTTGCAGGGTCTCAAGACCTCTTACCATATACATTTAATTCTTGATTATTAGAGCATGTTAACAGTTTTCATTTATGCTGATAATGTTTCTTTTCCCGGCCATATCTGTAAAAGCACTTTCTCCTTGAGAACCCATGTATAAATTCTACCTTTGGGGAGAAAGCCTAATAATATCCAAGTGGTGTTCAACTTTAAATGGTAGATAATACAGTATTTCCAATTTTTTTTTTATGTGTGAGCTAATACAATTTTAAGTTCACTTTTTGAATTTAATGTAAAATTCAAATGTAGCGTATATTACATTAATATTATTGAAGGTGGAATAGTACTTTATAGATTGTTGGCTCAGTAGAGAGAGGACAAAACCTCAAAATAAAAGTGCCAAATCCTTATGAGGTCCTGCCAGTGATTTGTTTGTAACATATATGTTGCTTGCTTTAGATGCTGTGATTGAGGTCACTCAGGCCATAATAGTATTCACAGATTTTACTACTAAGGCCTTAGGAATGAAGTGTTGGAAATATGTAGTTATTTTCCGAACATTTCTGATAACCTTAGTGTATAATTAAAGACTGATACTCTTTTTTTATACGCATCTAAAGAAAGCATGAGTTAAAAAAAACATTATTGGGCGCCTGGGTGGCTCAGGTGGTTAAGCGTCTGCCTTCGGCTCAGGTCATAATCCCAGGGTCCTGGGATCGAGTCCCACATCGGGCTCCCTGCTCCTTGGGAGCCTGCTTCTCCCTCTGCTTTTCTCTCTCTCTCTCCCCCTCTGTCTCTCATGAATAAATAAATAAAATCTAAAAAAAACCAAATAAAACGGTAAGAAAGTGTTTTAATCAGCAGACATAAAATAAGATGGCAAGAATATGATCACGTATAATCATAGAAAATATCCTTTATGAAAACATAAGCTGGATCAAACCCAATGCAAGATTTATTGGACATTAATTAAGGATCACAATGCTTAGTAGTATAAAGGAGGTATGAAACATAGTTTCTGAAGGGCTGTTGGGTAGAACATTGCTGAGAACCAGTAGCTTCTATTTGTTCTATTCCTCTCCTTCCTTAATGGAAGTCTTAGTTGTTAGCTGACTTGAAGGATCCCAGTGCCTTTCCTATTATTGTGCTTCGTCCTCTTGCAGGAGATGGAACAGTCGATGAATATGCTGAATTCCAACCATGAATTGCCTGATGTTTCTGAGTTCATGACAAGACTCTTCTCTTCAAAATCTTCTGGCAAGTCTAGCAGCGGCAGCAGTAAAACAGGCAAAAGTGGGGCTGGCAAAAGGAGGTAGTTGGACAGTTGGAGATCACATTTGCACAAACACGGATCACTGGGGTGGCATTCAAGTCTTGAGGGGAAACCGTGTGAAGCAACTACTGTAAACTTGAGTCATCCTTAAAGTTGATCTCTTACACCTGTCCTGTGTGGTAACTCTTTAGCACATGTTTTTGTACTTGGTACATAAGAAAACCCAGCTTTCATCTTTTGTCTGTATGAGGTCAATATTGATGTCACTGAATTAATTACAGTGTCCTACAGAAAATGACATTAATAAATTATATGAAGTACTATACATTATGTATATTAAAATGTCTTAATCCAGAGATAAAATGATCTTGTCATTTCTTCTTCACTTAATGTTTCTTTTATTCCAGGCAGTTTTCTTCTTTCATTACATGAGGCTTGAAATTGACATTTCCTATTTAAAAAGAAGTGGTTGATATTTTTAGAGCTGCATGCGCCATGATTTTTTTGTGTAGCCGAACCTTTCACAATGGTCAGCCCTGCCCTGCATTTAACATTCCCCTATGTTCCTGATGCAGTTTTAATTTTTGTTACTACAGTTGGTTTTAGAGTACAGATACATGAATGAGGTAGTTGTTACCAGTTCTTAAATTTTGGTTCCCCCTCTATGGGCTTCATTATTGAGTATCAGTAATGTGCCGTGTTTCAGGGTAGGATTCAGAGATGGATAATGTCCAGTGCCTGTCCTCCATAGAGCTTATTATGGAGGGAGGAAGCAAAATAGTAACAGGAAATGAATGGTCAGGGGAAAGAAGTGCAGCAGTAGGAGAGCCTTCTGGAGACTAAGGATGGAAAATCAACCTTGGAGCTCCATGTTCTAATGTTGGTAGTATAGCACAGGGAGCTTTTAAATCCCCTCATCTCTCCCATCGTTCTCGGACTTGTTGGAATATAGATTACATTACTTTCCAATCGGGATTATCTCAAAAACTTTTTATTTCAATAAGTTATAAAAACTTCATACCTTTTCTTTTGGTTTATTTTAATTAAAAACAAACTATGAGGGGCGCCTGGGTGGCTCAGTTGGTTAAGCGTCTGCCTTCGGCTCACATCATGATCCCAAGAGTCCTGGGATCAAGCCCCGCATCGGGCTCCCTGCTCCACGGGAAGCCTGCTTCTCCCTCTCCCACTCCCCCTGCTTGTGTTCCCTCTCTTGCTGTGTCTCTCTGTCAAATAAATAAACAAAATCTTTAAAATAAATAAATAAATAAATAAAAACTATGAAACTATAGTATTGCTTCTCTAGTAAAGGTCTCCTATCCTCTTCTGTGTTAAAGTACTCCCCTATTGCTTTCTTAAGGTTATTAAATCAGCCAAAAATAACAAAAATTGATTCACTTTTGTGTAGGTACCATTGTTCATTTTGAAATAAGGCTTGTAAATTTTCTTTTAAAGATGTAAGTTCTGATACAGGACATTTTATTAACTATATCTCTGTTTGTTAATTATATGCTGAAGTTACCAAACTGGTTAAACTGTGAATGATTAAGGTAGGTAAACTGGTTAATGGAAGAACTAGGTTAATGGAAGAACTAGGTAGGTCTTTGAAAATAGTCATTTATTGAAAGTAACTAAAATATTGAATACTAGTTGAATGAAAGTTGCAATTTAAAAGAGACAAAAAATAGAGTCATAGTTGTATGCCTGGAAATCATCTTGAAAATTTTCAAAATTTGGATTGTCCAAATTTGCCCATAGAATACCTAATGACCAAAAAATTAGAAAGCACTTCCAAGGAAATTATCATTTCATGTAGCTAATTAAGAAACTTTGTGGTTATTTTATATAGATTCTAAAACCATCTCAATATAAAATATAGACATCCCTTATCATATTACAGAATGTTATGATATCAGTTGTATATGAAAATCTTATCTTTGCACAGAACCTTCATCAAAGCCTTAGTGTGCCTACAGATGAAGAAATGATTGTATTTTATTAGGCAATATTAGTGCAAAGAGCCCATTTAACTGCTAACTTGCTTTGTGACTTTGGGCAAGTCACTTTCCCTCTTTGAACCATGTCTTGTTCATTGTTGTATTTCCAGCATTGAGCATGTAGGCACACAATAAATGTTTGTTAAATGAATAAATAAATGGGCCTCAAGTTTCCTCATCTGTAAATTGAGGGATTTGGATTAGATCTGTAAATTCCTTTTCAGATCTAAAATTATTCCACTACAATTTTAATCCGGTCCTATTATTTCCTACCCGTAAGAACCATATATCAGTGCCAGGCCATGTTTTTCTTTCTTTTCCACTTCCTTGGATTCTTTCCCCTGTTCCCCATTTGAAGGCAAAGTATTATTTTGCTTTTTAGGGCCTTTCTTAGATTCAGTTTACGTATATCTCCTTCTTAATATAGCCTTGTGTTTTAAAATTTTTCACATCTACTAATCTAAACCTGAGTAGTGGTTTTGTGCAAAATAAATTTTTGTTGCTCATCTTTTTTTTAAAGATTTTATTTATTTGAGAGAGAGAATATGAGAGAGAGTACATAAGAGGGGAGAGCGGGAGAGGGAGAAGCGGACTCCCCGCTGAGCAGGGAGCCCGATGCGGGACTGGATCCCAGGACTCCATGACCTGAGCCGAAGGCAGTTGCTTAACCAACTGAGCCACTCAAGTGCCCTGTTGCTCATTCTTGCCAGGAAGTCTTGAGTGCTCAGAATGACTTCCAGGGAGGATCCATAGCTCCCAAATTTCCAAGCACTTTTTTAGGAGTGAAAAACTTCAGGACTCACCCTGAGTCTGGTTAACATTTTGAAAAGATTCAGGATTTTACCTAGCCTCTCCAGAGTACCAAAGTATCTTGTTTTTCTCTTATGTTTCCTCTGACAGGAGGGAAGAAGCAACCATTCAACAATACTTTTCAGTAATTGGAGGGGTTTCAAGGCCCTAATGAGGAATGCCAATAATGATACAGGAGAGCTTTTTCATTTAAGTAGTTAGTCAAACTTTCAGGAAGTGCTCAAATTAAAAAAAAAAAAATCTTTTGAAAACGTTTTTGTTAAATATCTTGAAGAAAAATTTCAAGTATTTTCATTTTTATTGCCTTCTAGGTTACATGTAGACCTATTTTTGCATGTTTACAATTATTTATGTGCCATTTTGTATTTAAACCCAACAAAAATTCTGCTAGGTACTAATCTCAGGGAATGTAATAGAAACAAACTAGTGGCTGAGTCCTTTAGTTCAGTTCAAGGAATATGTTGAGACAGGACCCAATTGTATTGTGCTCTTCCTTTAGCATTTTAGGTATGATTATTGTCATCATTTAGAGTCATTTATTTTTTAATTTGTAAGATATGTGAGAATATTCAATTTGTAAAAGTGAATTATTCAGGAGAACTTGAAGATGGGTTTTGCAAAATTCAGATGTTGCCTATAAATTATGAACAGTTTTAATATTCTTGAAATATTAAAAGCTATTTTAGAAAAAAAAAACCCTCCAGTAGCACCACATATTAGTTTATCTCTTTTCCGTTTGTAACATGACTATTACGGGAGTGTAGGGGAACTGACACCATTCATAATGGCTGCAGTCTGGTGGGATTGAGCCAGCCAGGCAAGCAAGCCTGCGAACAAGGAGGAGAAAATAAATTTAAGAGGGTCAGGTAGTAAACAAGAGGAATGGGTAGAGCCATAAAAAACTAGCTGTGCACAGCATTTCCAATAGAAAACTTTTGACAGGGCATTTAATTCCACTAAAATTTAATAAACTAGTAATTGAAAAATCATATGTGAACCTCCACATGTGTAGATACCAAATTTTCCATATATATGAATGTAAGTAATTTATTCCACTCACTGTTTTTTAAAGATTTTATTTATTTATTTGACAGAGACACAGCGAGAGAGGGAACACAAGCAGGGGGAGTGAGAGGGGGAGAGGCAGGCCTCCTGCCGAGCAGGGAGCCCGATGCGGCGCTTGATCCTAGGATCCCAGGATCATGACCTGAGCCGAAGGCAGATGCTTAACGACTGAGCCACCCAGGTGCCCCTATTCCACTCACTTTTAATGAGTTCCTACTACATGTATTTGAGCATTTTATTTTTTAAAAGATTTATTTATTTGAGAGAGACAATGTGCAAACTGTGGGGAAGGGCAGAGGAAGAGGGAGAAAGAATCCTTAAGCAGACTCCCAGCTGTGTGAGCCCGATGTGGGGCTCAATCCCAAGACCCTGAGACCATGACCTGAGCTGAAATCAAGAGTTGGCTACTGAATCCAGTCACCCCTATATTTGAGTATTTTAAAACATATTTCTAAATAACTATTTTAAAAAATTAGAAAATATTTAGGATTAATTATGAAAATTTGGCATGCAGAAAAAGAAATGGAATCATTCAGGGGTGCTTGGGTGGTACTGGATCAGAGAAGGCAGTATGTTGACCCTGAGCCACAGGTAAGCAGAATCATCAGTGGCATCTACAAATCTAAGGAATCCAGCCCACAAAGAATATAGCAAATGCCTGGGTCGGAGACCATGATGACCCCAGAGAGTGATGGATAGAGTAACTGCCAGATAATCTTTCAGGTCCATGGAAGTTCACTTGCTCTTCTTGCAGTGGATTCTGTGAAGGCCTCTTGAATCCCTTCCCTCACTGTCTCTACCCTAACCCTTTACTTATCGTCTATCCTGACTAGGTGAGTCCTGTATCCAGTTTTATCCTCTAGAATTGGACACTCAAAGAAGTTTGGAGAAAAGCTGCCAGTGAGTAATACTCATGTTTGTCTATACAAATGGTTCTAACCTCATGACTATATTAATTAGATCTAATTAAGAAAGGATTGAAGGGTATGTAATTTTTGCAGTTTGGTAAAGAGAATGCTGAGGAGTTTTCAAATGCCTGTTAATCCCTTTAAAGCCGATTCTGATTAGTTTCATACCACTCCATGAAGTCTGAGAAAGGAGATGGACATAAATTGCAGCAGAAGGAATTTGTTTGTTGTGAAGAATTTCTTTTTTTTTTTTTAAAGATTTTATTTATTTATTTGACAGAAACAGTGAGAGAGGGAACACAAGCAGGGGGAGTGGGAGAGGGAGAAGCAGGCTTCCCGGGAAGCAGGGAGCCCACACGGGGCTCGATCCCAGGATCCTGGGATCACGACCTGAGCCGAAGGCAGATGCCCAACGACTGAGCCACCCAGGCGCCCCAGTTGTGAAGAATTTCTTGACATAGGAAACAAAATTGTGAAATGCTAGTAACTATGTTTACTTTTCTTGGAGTTCTTAAAAAATTGGGCAAAAAGTCACCTCTGAGGATGACTTAGATCTATACCTACCTGATAGTCTTCTGTCCCAAAAAGTGAATTACGTTATTCCCAGAATGTGAAGAATGATAGGATCAATATTTTATGGAGGAGGAAATGAGACATGTCAACAAAATTAGGCTGTGGAGAAGGGAGAAGAAAAACTAAACTCTTAAAATAAGCAATTTCTTTCCTTTAATGTACATCTATCTGTTGAGTTGTCATCCAGTTTGCCCCTTGTAACTGATTCTCCCCTGCAGAGTGGGTGTATCCCACAGGAGTGTTCTCCCAGCATCTGTGTTCATGGCAGGTGGCCCTGCTTTTATGGGCATGGCTGATTTTTCCAGGAAGGGCATCTCACCCAGATTGGGCCAACGGCTGTTCCTTGGGAATTAGAAATTAAAATTGAGGGACTAGAGGAGAAATGGCAACATACAAATTTGCAGGGTGTTCATGGCTATATATTCTATCATGCAAACCACAAAAAAGAAAACAAGTTCCAAAGAGAAAATATAGAAAGGAGCAGATACACAGAAAGGAGCTGACATGGAAGATGAATTTTGAGAACTGTAACTTTGTTCAAACCCTTTGCTGAGATGCCTGCATTCTTGCCCTCGGGTTCCATGGAGCACTGTTCTATCTTAAAATGTAGTGTTTATGTGTTTTACTGAAGCTAATTCTAGTAGGTTTCTGTCACTTGAATCCAAGTGTCCTCATTTACATGAGGTGCCTGGGTGGCTCAGTTGGCTAAGTGTCCAAGTCTTGATTTTGGATCAGGTCATGATCTCAGGGTCATGAGATGGAGCCCCACGTCTGGCTCTGCGCTGGGCATGGAGCCTGCTTGAGATTCTCTCGGTCTCTCTGCCCCCCCCTTCTGCCCCTACACCACCCCCATCATCTGTCCCCACTTGCAAATGCTCTCTCTCTCTTAAAAAAAAAATGCACTTAATTTACACACTTTTCCAGGAACTGACCAAAATGATCTCCAACCTGCTAAAAGCCCCTCCTTTTCCCTCAGTCAATACATAATTGGCTGTGTTGCCTACACACCCATCTTGAATGAATGGGTCTAATTACTAATTATATGACCTTGGGACAGTTACTTAACCTTTCTGAACCTCATTTTTATCATGTGTAAAATAGGTCAAAGGTTTAACTGTAAAATGGGGGAAATATCTACTTCATGAGTAGAACTTTTCAGAACACTTTACATGTATTATCTCATTTAATATTCACATTAACCCTATGCATAAGTCCTCAATAAAAGTTTGTAATGATTGGGGCACCTGGGTGGCTCAGTTGGTTGAGTGTCTGACTTCAGGTAGACCCCCAGCCACGTTCCCTCCAGACCTACCTCTTACATTTCCTTCCCGGCATAGATCTTGAGTTTTTCCGCAGTTCTCCTCTGGATGCTTTATATGCACTCTCACGTCTGTCTGGGCCTTTTCTTTTTTTTTTTTTCACTTTTTCTTTCTTTTTTTAGTGGCTCCACGCCCAGTGTAGGGCTTGAACTCAACCCTGAGATCAAGAGTCGCATGCTTTACCAACTGAGCCAGCCAGGTGCCCCCAGTCTGGGCCTTTTCAATTATTTCTTCCTCTCAACTCTGCCCCATCTCTATCCCTTTCCCTTGTCTACCTCTCACACCTTCTTCAGAACTTAGTGTGGAAATCACCTTTGACGGAAATCTTCCAGATGGCTCCAGGGCTTCGATAAGAGCCTCTTTTTTGTCTTCCTTCCTGCCTGTGCTTAAGCCATTATAGCACTTCATTTTATTGGATTACTTTTTACTTCTCTGGACCCTAAGCCCTTGGACTATAAGGCATTCATAATATAACAGTCCCGTCCTCAAGGACGGGTAGAAGGAATCTTAACTTCTACAGTAGTTCTGGGGTGGCTGCCACATAGAGCTTCAGCATGTATTGTTGGGGTCCCAATGCAAATCATTAGACAAAGACAGAGATTGGAGACCCATGGTGAATTAAGGTACTGCTCAGGAACCACAAAGATATGAGTCATGCCAGAAAAACTCCCCACAAAACCCAGGAACTTTGCCTTGCAACTGTTTCCTATGTCAGGGTATGCACATACTCATTTGGTAAAGAATACATGTGAAGCATCTATACTATTTCATGTGTCAAGGGTTATTAGTGAGGGGGCACAATCATGAGCAAAATAGCATGAACTCTGGTTTCAGAGCTTAGAGTTTAGTGGGAGAAATCGACATCAATCAAAACCCATACACGTGTAATGAAAACCTTCATAAGTGCTCCAAGGAAAATCCAAGGTGCTGTAAAAGCTTATATAGCGGGCACCTAGGTGGGAGGGTAGAGGGCAAAGGTGGGGCCACTTCCCTGAGAAGGTGAACTGTGAGGAACGATGAAAGACTATATGGGAATTAACGCGGCTGAGGCTGAGAAGTGGGGTAAGAGTGAGGAGATTTCCAGCCTGAGCTGAGGAGGGAGGGAGGTCAGCTCCTGCAGGCACTGGAAGAACAGTGTGATGAAGCACTTCCAGAGGAGGGCAGAGCACCTGGAGGGGCAGGCAGAGGCTGCCTGGAGGTGTTGCGGGCCTGAATTTGCCTTATTTTGCCATGGACACATTTGCTCCTCTCAGGACGAATCATAGGGGAGAATCCTGTGTGTGGAGTTCCATGGTCACCCGTTGTGACTTACTACTGATCAGTCTCTGAGCAAACTGTGGTACATGAAAATCATCGCCCCAAAGCCCAGAATCTTTAGTAAAAATGTCAGGGTCCCGAGAATATTAGGATAAAGTTAATTGGAAGAAAACAAGCCTTGCCTTCCCTCCTGCCTTGCTCCCCACCCACCTTTGGCACTACCTCAGATCTTTATTTTATTTTATTTTTTTAAAGATTTTATTTATTTATTCGAGAGAGAGAATGAGAGATAGAGAGCACGAGAGGGAAGAGGGTCAGGGGGAGAAGCAAGACTCCCTGCCGAGCAGGGAGCCCGATGCGGGACTCGATCCCGCGACTCCAGGATCTTGACCTGAGCCAAAGGCAGTCGCTTAACCAACTGAGCCACCCAGGCGCCCTACCTCAGATCTTTAAATGATGTGATCTTCCTGAGGTCTGTGATATAAAGATGGCTTCTCTTTCCTTTCATCTGTTTTGGAGCTGAGAGGGATTGGTTAGGAAGGAGGTTCCCACTCTTCTTCAAGGTCTCTCAGAGGGCTCTTAGCTCCTGGTAGGTTCTCAGCCCACCTGCTCTGGACTGGCTGCCCCCACCTTGAACCTGAGGCTCTTTTCTGTCCTCACTACAAGTTGTATGTAATATGTGTGTGATTATATGTATTTGATTTTGAAAGTGTCCTTGTAGGATCCTGCCGACAACTCTAATTTCTTCATTCCTACCTGACCTCTATCCTTCAGAGGGGTTGGATTATGGAATAGGGGGATTAGGCTCTATCCAGGCTGGGAGAGACTCCTTTCTAGAAGGAATATAATTTTGGCATGTAGCCCAGGAATTGGGAATCAAATCAGAAAAAAAAAAAAAAGACCAGAAGGACTGTGCTCCTGAGAGCTTCTAAGCGGAATGTTGGATGTAATCCACATTCATCCTGTCATTCACTTACCTTCTCTTTTCAGTCATATAAAGGGGTACCCTGTGCAGTTCAGGTGCTATTTTCCCCTTTTGTGCCACAGAATAAGAAGAAGCCCGGGGAAGGGAAGCTTTCATGCTTGGGAAGAAGATCCTTCAGCCATCACTGGACTGATTCTCTGTCCTGGAGTTGTTCTGTCCTGCATTCTGTTAGTCTGTGTTCTTGGGGAGCAGGGACAGTATCTTATTCTCATCTGTATCCCAAGGTTCCCATGTAGATCAGTAATTATTTGCTGAACAAATGAGTAATCAAACAAAGGAGAAATAACATTGCCTGCATCATGGTTCTTGGATCTAAGGAGATGGTGAAGGAAAGAGGGTGCGGTGCGCAGGTTTGGGGCATTTGGAGAAGGTGGCTACAGTGAAAAGCAGAGGAATGAAAAAAAATGATTATGAGTAAAAATGAAACAGGGGTTCCTGATTTTGAATAGAACCTATTCATTCTAGAGATAAAACCCCAAGTAATTACATGAACACTTGTAAGAAATTGGCCAGGATCGACTTAATGGCATTCATCCTAATTATAGACAATAAGTAGCCCAAGGTCTTTATTTTGTCCTATTCTGAGATTTAAGCCCTCTGGTCTCCCAGAGAGGTGATGCTAGGAATTTAGGAAGGAAACTTTCCTTTGATTTTTGAGTTGGGGTTTCAGAGAGCATACCCTTAGCTAGACTCAAGATGTGAGGGCCTAAAGCCTCCAGAGGGGCTCCTTGCACACAGAAAAGGTGCTTTAAAAATCCAGTTTTATCAGTCTTACACAATTCACAGACCTGTACCTCTGAAACAAATAATACATTATATTAAAAAGAAGAAGAAGAAGAAGAAGATAGTAGGAAGGGAAAAATGAAAGGGGGGGAATCGGAGGGGGAGACGAACCATGAGAGACAATGGACTCTGAGAAACTGAGGGGTCTAGAGGGGAGGGGGTGGGGGGATGGGTTAGCCTGGTGATGGGTATTAAAAAGTGCACGTTCTGCATGGAGCACTGGGTGTTATACGCAAACTATGAATCATGGAACACTACATCAAAAACTAATGAATGGTGATTAACATAACATAATAACATTTTTAAAAAATTCCGGTTTCATTTCTTTAGTTTCATGCATTTTTTCAGGCCAGCAGAGCCCAAGGCAAACGTGTATTTAAAAAATACTAGCTGTTGGGGTGCGTGGGTGGCTCAGTCGACTAAGCGTCTCTTTTTTTTTTTTTTAAGATTTTATTTATTTGACAGAGGGAGAGACAGCGAGAGGAAACACAAGCAGGGGAAGTGTGAGAGGGAGAAGCAGGCTTCCCACTGAGCAGGGAGCCGGATGTGGGGCTCAATCCCAGGACCCTGGGATCATGACCCAAGCAGAAGGCAGATGCTTAACAGCTGAGCCACCCAGGCACCCCTAAGCGTCTGACTCTTGGTTTCCATTCAGGTTATGATCTCAAGTTTGTGAGATCGGAGCCCCTGATCGGGCTCTGCGCTCAGTGGGGAGTCTACCTCTCCCTCTGCGCCGCCCTCTACTCACGTGCTCTCTCTCTCAAAAATAAATCTTAAAAATATATATAAAGAATAGTAGGTGTGAAATAAGTCAGAGAAAAACAAATACCATGTGATTTCACTCATGTGGAGTTTAAGAAACAAAACAAATGAGCAAAGGGGGAAAAAAGAGTGAGCAAGAGGCAAACCAAGAAATAGACTCTTAATTCTGTAGACCAAACTGATGGTTACCAGAGGAGAGGTGAGTGGGGTGGGGGGGGTTTGGGGTAAACAGGTGATGGGAATTAAGGAGGGCACTTGTCCTATGAGCACCAGGTGATGTATTGAAGTGTTGAATCACTATATTGTAGACCTGAAACTAATATTACACTATGTAAACTAACTGGAATTAAAAACTTAAAAAAGAAAATAAATAAAAAATTTTTAGGGGTGCCTGCATGGCTCAGTCATTGGGCATCTGCCTTCGGCTCAGGTCATGAGCCCAGGGTCCTGGGATCAAGCCCCGCATTGGGCTCCCTGCTCCGTGGGAAGCCTGCTTCTCCCTCTCCCACTCCCCCTGCTTGTGTTCCCTCTCTCGCTGTGTCTCTCTCTGTCAAATAAATAAATAAAATCTTTAAAAAAATTAAAAATAAGAAAAATAAAAATACCTCTGGAAAAAAATATGTAGAATCAAAAATAAATAGATAGATAAATAAATAAATACTAGGTATTATAGGTAACTGTCTTATGCCAGTCAAGACCACATTGACCTGCCAGGCCTCTCTAAGGCAGTTGAGGACACCCCCTATCTTCTCAGTAGTGACCCTGAAATCCTTCTCATTTGATACTACTCAGCATTGGTCTACAGTTTGTTCATCTATAAAATAGGAAAGTGTTTTTCTTGCTTGGTTTTTGTTATGGGTTGAATTGTGTCCCACCAAAATATTGGAGCCCTAAACCCCAGTACCTCAGAATGTAACCTTATTTGGAAATGGGGTCTTTATAGAGGTAATCAAGTTAAAAAGAGATCTTTAGTGTGACCTAATCTAGTATGACTGGTGTCCCTATTAAAGAGGAAACTTGGACACAGAGACAGACATGGAGGGAAGGTGACATTGAAGAGACATGGGAGGAGACAGCTGTCTACAAGCCAGGGAAGGCCTGAGGCTACCAGGCCTAGAACAGGTCCTTCCCCTGCTCCTTCCCTAGCAGCAGGGCCCTGCTGATACCTAGGTATCGATTGCACTTTGGCCCCCAGAACTGTGAGAGAATACATTTCTATTGTTTTAAGCCACCCAGTTTGTGGTACTTACAGCCCCAGGAAACAAATACAGTTATTTTAAAAATTAGACTTTGTAAGTTTAGAAAAAAAAAATCTCTCCATATAATGATTGGTTCTTCTCAAAGTTCCGAACCGTAGAGGGCTAAGCTACATATTGTGTATGTCTAACAAGGATGAAAAAGGGCAGAAATAACCTCTTTCTAATCTGGTTATGGATGGGAGCTCCCCATGTTAACTGAAGCCTTAAGATTTTCTGCTTTGGAAGAGCTTGAGTAGGTAGTTCCTGAAAGATATGACTGTATAAATTGCTGAACTATACATAGCAGTTCTGTGAGTTTTAAAACGTGTATGTCTGTACATAGAAAAAAAGACTACAAGGATAATTACTGAGATATTTAGCAGAGGTTATGGAATTACTGGTAATTTTTTTGTGATTTGCTTATTTATTTCCCAAGCAAATATGTGTTATTTTATTAATCACTATATTGTTAAATATAGTGACTATAAACAAAACCTAGTATCTTTTTTTTTAAGATTTTATTTATATATTTGACAGAGAGAGACACAGCGAGAGAGGGAACACCAGCAGGGGGAGTGGGAGAGGGAGAAGCAGACTTCCCGCCGAGCAGGGAGCCCGATGTGGGGCTCGATCCCAGGACCCTGGGACCATGACCTGAGCCGAAGGCAGATGCTTAACGACTGAGCCACCCAGGCACCTCCCTAGTATCATTTTTTGTTTCAGATTCTCTTGCATAGGCCCTACTTCTGGGTATAAAGGACCTGTCAAAAGATGTTCAACCATGGGAATCTAGTTTTTTAGGGAGAAGAGTGGTCGTCCACATCCCAGGTTTGATCTGTATTACCATTTCTTCTTTGCTGTCTTCTGGCTGGTGGTGTTTTCCACTGCAGTCTACTGTAGGTACACTTGGAGGACTTGGCTGTAGTTAGCGTATCATGGTCAGTAGCTTCATGGATTTTGATTGAAAGTGTCTGGACTATAAACCTATCTTTGGCTATATGTAGGACTACTAAAATTAAGCACCAACTCCCAGTACTGATATTGGGGATAAGTAGGTATGAGTTGCTCTTTGTTGATGGTAAGTATGCCCATTCCTTTACTAGGATATCACTGCAGATGCATTTATGCAAGATAACTCTCTCTAGAAAATCATTGCCAAAGGACTGGGAATAAAACTTTGGAGAACTGCTCTTCTGGTGGTAGAGACTTGTTCAAGGGCCATATAAAATAAGATTAGAACTTTATGGAGAAATAGATTGCCATAAAGCACACTAATGTAGACAAGTCTGGATGATGGCCAAGCCAAGTGAGCAGAATTAGGCCTTGGCTTTCTTTGCCTAATCACAATTAAGGTTGTAACCCTTCCCTGCCTCCCCCCCATTAATTCATCAAAGGAGATGGGGGATAATACAGCTCATTGGGAGGATAATTTACCCTGTGGATGTGCCCTCTTTGATTTTAATATAAATATTTAAGTGTCAGTCTTTTGCCTGTTATTACTTAATATCTCCAGAGTTGTTGAACTTGTTCTACTTGGTCTCCTCAGCTCTTTGTCTACAGATACTCAAACAAGGCATAGAATGTGTATTCTTCTCTAGGATCCACATCCTTAGCTTGATAGAGCGCTATTATCTAGTACCCAAAAAGTGATCACTTCCTCGAGGTACCCATATATGCACAGCTTTGTAAATAGAATGCTGGAGGGATTAGTATTTGGGAATTAGCCAGCACAGTGTAAGAGTCCAATCTTAATTTTTCATGGTAGAAAGTCAGTAGATATTTTCTTTTTTCTTTCATTATAAAAGACATTCAGTTTTATAAAAACCTGGGAAAATTTCTTTATATGGTCATATGTATAGTTTGGTACACTATTTTCTTCTTCTTTTTTCTTTTTTTTAGTTTCAGAGGTACAATTTAGTGATTCATCAGTTGTATATAACACCCAGTGCTCTTTACATCAAGTGCCCTCCTTAATGTCCATCACCCGTTACCCCATCCCCTACCCACCTCCCCTCCAGCAACCCTCAGTTTGTTTCCTAGAGTTCAGCATCTTTTGGGCTTTTTCCATAGTTTGGCTACTGTGGACATTGCTGCTATAAGCATTGAGGTGCGGGTGCTCCTTCAAATCACTATGTTTGTATCCTTTGGAAAAATACCTAGTAGTGCAATTGCTGGGTCGTAGAGTAGCTCTATTTTTAACTTTTTGAGGACTCTCCATACTGTTTTCCAGAGTGGCTGCACCAGCTTGCATTCCCACCAACAGTGTAGGAGAGTTCTCCTTTCTCCGCATCCTCGCCAACATCATGTCGTTTCCTGACTTGTTAATTTTAGCCATTCTGACCAGTGTGAAGTAGTAGCTCCTTGTGGTTTTGATTTGTATTTCCCTGATGCTGAGTGATGTTGAACACTTTTTCATTTGTCTGTTGCCCATTTGTATGTCTTCTTTGGAGGAATGTCTGTTGATGTCTTCTGACCATTTCTTGACTGGATTTTTTCTTTTATGGGTGTTGAGTTTGGTAAGTTCTTTATAGATTTTGGATACTAGTCCTTTATCTGATAAGACATATGCAAATAATTCAGTAGATATTTTCTTAAATTAAAAATATCAAAATAAAAGTATATGCATGATATTTTAAAATATGGATGCAAATACTTGAAGAAATGACTAAAAGTTTAAAAAAAAAGAAGCAATAATTCAGAGAACTTGTTACCTAAGGGAGGGTGTAGGGATGGGATGAAAGGGGTAGGGAATGGAGTGACACTTCTCCGAGTACATCTTTTTGTATAGTATTGACTTTCACAACCATGTTAACATTTTACTTGTTAAAAAATAAAATAAATAAGACTGTAAAAATCTTAAATTGAATACAAACAGAAACAAATCCAACTGATTTCAAATAAAAAAAAAGATTAACACAAGCAATTATTGAGCACAATAACTTGACTATCTACCTTCAACCTTCACATGGAAGACCCGCAAACAAATCTTGGAACTTTACTAAAAGGTTGGTTTTTCACAGTGATATGGGTGCCACAATTCTGAAGCTATTGAAGCATGGGGCAAAATTGAGCAAATGAGTGAGTGATGATTTTCACTGTTGGAGACAGGAGATACAAATATGGAGTGGGAAGAATCCTGTGCTATCTGATTAGAATTGCAGATGTCAATATGAACTCATTTTTAGTAAGTGTACATTTTTCTAAGTTCTGAAATAGCTCAATAGCAGTGACTATATCTTAAGTCAAGATCTGAGTCAGGTACCATTGTCTACTTAATAAAACCAGCACTCCTTTTTTGTTTTTTGTTTTTAATTTTAAGTAGGCTCCACACCCAATGTGGAGCCTGAACTCATGACCCTGAGATCAAGAGTCACATGCTCCACCAACTGAGCCAGCCAGGCGCCCCTAAAACCAGCAGTCCTTGGAAAATGGCTGATTCCTGGTCTGGGATAGGGATAGAAAAGATGAGCCTGGAACATCTTATTGTACCAGAAAGTAAAGGAGTGGTCAAAAATATATTCAGGTTATGTCAGAGGATCACAGGGGTCATCTTTAAGGGGCTCTCACTGCTTAACTTTGTGACAATTTTAGCATCAAAATAATGACTAATGAATTTTAACCAATTACTAATATAAGAGTTCAGGAGTCCAGGAGCACCTGGGTGGCTTAGTCAGTTAAGCATCCACCTCTTGACTTCAGCTCAGGTCATGATCTCAGGATCGTGGAGTTCAAGCCCTGCCCTGTGTCAGGCTCTGTGCTCCTCAGGGAGTCGGACCTGAGATTCTCCCTCTACACCCTCCCCCCATCTAAAGTAAATAAATAAATCTTAAAAAAAAAAAAGATTTCAGGAGTCCATAATGATAATAAGTAAGTAAGTGATAAAGAAATGAAGAAAGAGAAAGAAAGGAAGAAGGAAAAAGTCTTCCTGACAGTAGAATGCCAACCATTTGGCTATTATTATAGTAATAACTTATTTGGGTGAGGATAAATAAATAGGTGTTGCAATTATTGGGTGAAAACTTGATGACCCACAGGAAATTTACATAGACTCAAAGTCACTTCCTTAAAATTATTAATTACAGAGGGGAAATAGGAAATTTATAATAGGGAAAACTGGAGGTGGGTACATGGGGGAACACTTTAATCAAGTAATCAGTGTAAATGTGGCAAAGTGTTAACAATTGGGAAATGTGGGTGAAAGATAAGAAATTTTTAATACTATTCTTGCAACTTTTCTTTAAGTTTAAAATTATTTCAAAAGAAAAATTTTGTGGGTTTTTTTTTTTCCTTCTGGCTCCTTCCCTGATACTTAAAAAACTTTTTTCCCTTCCCACACCCACTCACAATCTGGATTCCTTACTGGGCAGGAGTGCACATAATCTCAAACTTCTTGGTGAAATGGCATGGGGAGGTGGAGGTTAGTACCATTTACAATGGAAATGAATGACTGGGTCTCCAGCTGGGAGCAGCAAAGAGGAAATGCTCTGTTTTGTTCTGTTGCAGGGTCTGCCCCACCTTCCCTGTCCTGGAGGGGGAGGGAAGGCTTTTAGTCACAAGAATCTTGTTATCATTATTTCATCTTAATCTGGTCATTGGTAACTGAGAGGAAAAAGGGAGATCACAAAGGTAGCGAGATGGTCCTGTATCCACACTATGTATCAACACCTCCCTTCTTAAAAGACCAGAACGTGCAAATGTGTGTAGGATCTCTCATATAGGTGGATCTATCAAGCGAACCTGAGACCATTTTCTTTAAAAAAAAAATCTTTTCATTTTATCTATTTATTTTAGTGATCTCTACACCCAACGTGGGGGTCCAACCATGACTCTGAGATCAAGGGTTGCATGAGGGTTGCATGCTCTTCCAGCTGAGCCAGCCAGGGACCCTGACCATTTTCTTATGAATGTGTGTGTATTTTTTTTTTTTTTTTTGGTAATCTCTACACCCAAAGTGGGGCTTGAACCCATGACTCCAAGATCAAGAGCCACATACTCTTCTGACTGAGCCAGCCAGGCTCCACTCATTTTCTTATTTAAACGCTTTGCTTTGGACTACTGTACGGTTAAATTTCTTTAATATCCAGAATAATACTATTACGATACAGAGAAGCAGCCTAGTCCCACATCCTTTGTTGTAATTCCAGTATTTACAGTAGACAACTGGATATTCCAATCCAGAGATTAGGTACAGATTTCACAATTACAAAGAGGCAAACATCAGCATTGCTCTTAAAGGACATTCCCCTAAAGGAACACAGCAGAGAGGAATATTTAACAAAAATTGTACTGAAAACAGATTCCCTGACAAGCCATCAAATTCACAGTCAAAGGGAAACAAACCACAATGTTAGCAACGTAGCAGCACCCAGTAGGTAACGAGTCAAAGCTGTACATAGGTTACCATACACAGAGCTTGGGAGACTGGGGGCATAGATCTGAAGTCAGCCCATGCCCCACCAACCCACCCACCCACCCGCCAGGTCCCTGTAGTTTACAATTGGATCTGTTCATGCTGAGGACCCCACCACAGGCCCTATTCTAAAGAAGTCTAGTTTCTCCTAGTTTTTCTTTTTTTTTTTTTTATGTCAAGGGGCATAGGTAGCATGTAAAATTGGCTGCCTCCCAAAACCAGTGATAAAAAAAAGGAAGCATAGGCCTCTCAATTAATTTCACTAAAGATAAACAGAAAAGGCTAAGTCCTAGACAATTGTGGAATATGAAAAATGTGCCCCAGTGCCCGCCCCTCCCAGTTCCACATTCTTTTGTTTGAATTAACTTGTATCTGTCTCTACTGTGAACAGTGAATGCCCAATGTAGGTTCAGAGTGCTCTTGGAGGGATTTTCATTTTTGTCAGGAATCAAAGTCTTAACCTAAAAGAAGCAACTGTTTATCTAGAGCTGGTAGAGCAGGTTTGCTTACGAAGTCACACCCTGTTGGCATCACCCAGTCCTGAGAGCATCTCTCCTGGAGAACTGAGCCAATTAAGTACTATTCTCTACGAAATTCTTGGCGGGTGTCAGCCTGCCCTTCACAAAGTCTCAGCAGCTACACTGCTTCGAGAATGTTTCAGCTCCACATCATCAATCCCCACAAGGCTTGGGGAGAGTCCTGGGCACACCTGCTTTGTCCTACCCTCAAGCCTTCTTGGTACTTGGTGTGACAACCCTCTTCAGTGGTTGGTGGAAACTTTCCTAGACTCAAGGACATATGTCATTCCCAGGACCACTAAAGCGACTGTTACATCCCCGCAGCAAATGAGGCTGCAAACAACTGGCCTACGTGAAGCCAACTGAAGTCTGGAGATGTTAAAACACAACCGCAGTTGTAATCAGCCAAGGTGCTGTCTGACAGGAGGGCCTCATCTTTAAAACCCTCACTGTGCACTGCACTGCTGCCTTCTTTGTGGGTCTTTTATTCATTGTGTGTGCTGTTTTATAGTTTATTTCTTGCACATTGGTGTATTCTCAGAATTTTCAAAAAAACCCACCTTGGATTCAGTTTGTTTATATACAGAGAAATTGCAGTTAAATTTAGTTTTTGATCATTTTTATACTCTAATGTATGATATTTTGATAACCTTTATTTTTATGTATTACTATGATCTACGTTTTGTTTTCCAAGATAAGGCTTTCGTTTTTAATGACTATAGCCAGCTTCACTGGACCTCAACTGTACTTTTCTGAGCTTCTCATTTTTGCTAGTGAATTTGAAGAGGAATGCTAAGTCATTTCTGAGCCATGATTTGAAGGACCTATTAAAAAAGAAAGAAAAAGAAAGAAGGAAGGAAGGAAGGAAGGAAGGAAGGAAGGAAGGAAGAAAGAAAGAAAAAGAAAAAGAAAAGAAAAGAAAAGAAAAGAAAAGAAAAGAAAAGAAAAGAAAAAAGAAAAGAAAAGAAAAGAAAAGAAAAAAAGAAAAGAAAAGAAAAGAAAAGAAAAGAAAAGAAAAGAAAGGAAAAGAAAAAGAAAGAAAGAAAACCTTTCCCCTGCTGTCCCTCCAAGCAGCACTTCTGGCTGAAGGCAGCATGGTGACCTGCTTGTGCCTGGTTGTGACCTTTGTCTGGATGAGGAAAATTGGAGGCAGGCAAAGGAGTTCTGGAAGAATTTCGGAAGCGTGGGGTGAACCCAAATTTGTTTTCCACATTTTGTCTCAGGTTGGCCTTGAGAAGAAATTAGAAAGTAAGGCCTCTGAAAACAAAGGAATTGTGATTACGTAGCCCAGAGAAGATCTTTATGCAGTGAAGTAGTCTTAGAACAGAGCATGAATAATTAAGCTCACGCGGGCACAAAATAGAATATACAATATTTGTTTAGATAAAAGGAAAAAATACCCACTGGTAAAAACTAACATAACTGTGGAGACTTGACCATCTTTATTAGCAAAGTAGAGCCCCCTTGTAGGACCGGGCGGGGGGAGGAGGGAGGGGATCAGGTTTCAGTGTCCTTCCAGACCCAGGATTCTGAGAGGAAGGATGGTAACCTGGGGACCAGCATGGTTTCAGTGGGTACCAGGAACTGGCATCGGTTGTGAAAAGGAAAGAGCAGAGCTTCACTCAGATGTAAGGACAGAAAACATACCACAGTACAGAACACATAATAGCTGCATAAAACTGATCAGTTTATAAACAAATAGAGTCTTAGAAGCCAGTAGAACGTCGGTCTTGTTAACAGGTGACACAGTCTCCCAGTTCTCACTGGTAGGAGAACAACTTCATAGACACATACATATTGCACCAAACCTCAATACAGGTTTCCACAGGGAAGGTTTCCACCCAGTCCCTGCTGCTCCCCAAAGGTTAGGGAACAAAAGTTCCCTACGTCACTGTTCATCGTGACCCAGCGTTCCTCTTCCTGGGAAGGGACACACTTCTGTCTCTTCAATGGCAAACTCCAGTGGCATCAGGTGACCTTGGTCATAGGCAAGAATCATTCAATATGGTAGCACTCGGGGCAGCTGTGACTCCTTCCTTTTGGTGACAGATCTTAAGCCTTTTCAAAGTCCACAGGTGCCCCAAATGGCAGATGTCTTTTTTTGAAAATAAATACACCAGAATCAGCAGACCCATCAAAGGAAATTGGCCACAGTTACTCTTTTGAGGGGAGTTGTTAACTCTTCAGGGAAGCTTGCTGTTCCCCTGCCAGTACAACTTCTCCTCTACTTTTTTCTTTTTCCATCGGCAGAGGAGCAGCATCTTGAAGGTCTTCCTGAAGGTTCTGTTGCAGAGGGCATAGCAAATGGGGTTGACGGTGCTGTTGACATAGCACAACCAGTAGCCCAAGTGCCATAGGGTGACTGGGACACACTTGTCACAGAAGGTGGAAACCAGGACCATGATGTTGTAAGGGGTCCAGGTGATGATGAAGGCCAGGAGAATGGCACTCAAGGTCTGGGCTGCCTTCCTCTCCTTGATGAGGACCATTCTCTTTCGTTTGGTCATTTGATGGCTGAGGTTGGGATCCAGGCCTTTCGTCGAAGGGTCCTTGGACACTGGGAAGGAGCAGGGCATGATTTTCACCTTGCGACAGCCGTTGTTGGTCTCCTGGGTCCCATCAGCTTTCACCACCAGTCGGAACTTATAGGCCACACATTTCTGACTCTTGGGTCTATGAGCAGCACCTGGGGACAAGAAGTATTTTTGGGTGTCATAGTCATTTTTTTCAGCTTGAGCTTTCACAAACGTGTCCTTGGTCTCTTCGGCACTGAATTCTTCCCTCGGGCTTTCCTTGGCCTGACTCTTGTAGACTACTTGGAAGACAGGGTCCGTGGCAGGCTTGTCCTCATCCTCCGAGGAAGGGTAGCTGCTACAGGTAGTGAGCTGCTCAGCTTGGGCCCACTCGGTGCTTGGGCCAGTGGCTTGGGATGGTTTCCCAGGGGTGGAGGTGCTCCTGCGGGAGGATGACCAGGAGGCTTGGTTCCTTTCCCTCTGGGCCAGTGTGGGTTGAGGGCAGCTAAAGCAGGACGTCAGCAGAGCCTTATGAGCTGGCTTTCTTGGCTCCGCTTCGGCCATGGAGTCAGAGCCCTGGAGGTCAGCCAGGTCCTTGGTCCGCTTCTCCGTTTCCCGGTAGATCCGGCAGTAGAGGATCGTCATGACAGAAACAGGGATGTAGAAGGCAGCGATGGCAGTGCCGAAAGTGATGGTGGGCTCAGACAGGAACTGGATCTGGCACTCATCTGGTGGTACCGTCCGCTCCCCCACCAGGTACTGCCAGCAGAGGATAGCTGGGGCCCAAAGGATGAAGGAGATCAGCCAGGCCAAGCCAATCATGATGCCAGCCCTTTTTGGGGTACGCTTGGCCCGATACGTCAGAGGTCTTGTGATAGAAAAGTAACGGTCAAAACTGATCACCAGAAGGTTCATGACGGAAGCATTGCTAGCCACGTAGTCCAGGGCAAGCCAGAGGTCACAAGCCAGACTCCCGAGCACCCAGCGTCCCATGAGGATGTAGGTGGTGTAGAGGTTCATGGAGAAGATCCCAATGATGAGATCTGCACAGGCTAAGCTGAGCAGGTAATAGTTGTTAACGGTCTTCAGCTGACTATTGACTTTGAAGGAGATCATGACTAAGACGTTGCCCACGATGGTGATCAGGCTTACCAGAGCGGTCACAGCCGCAATGGTGATGACTTCCCACAACCCATGGCGTTCCAAAGGCTGGTGACTTACTGGGGTGCCATTGACAGTGGTCGTATTGTGGTAAGATTCACCTTCCATCCTTAATTAGGGTTAAGTCTTGGGTTCTAGACCATATCTTTTCTATCTCACCTCTTCTTGGTCAGCATCTGGAAGAGAGGGAAATATATTAGCTCCACTCACCAGCACGGATCTTTTTTCCCACTCATTGTTTATCACTTACAACAGGATAGTAAACGTGGTTACACACATATTCAGAGCGAGATGCTGAAATCTCTGTTTTGATGACAGTTTGTAGCAGCATCATCCCTTTGCTTTTTAGACGTACCGGTGCCCGAGAGCCTTTCTTGTTCTTGAGGCTGCTGCCCTCTTGTGGTTCCAATGGGCAATTTAAAGAAGAGGTGAGCTGTGAAGACGCGTGGGGGAGGAAAAGGAGATTGGGTAACTGGGGAGCAATAAAGAGAAGAAAGCAGGTGATGTGAAGTTACTTTTGATTGCAGTGGCTTTAGGGGCAGAAACTGTTTTTTAAGTTCCCAGTGATAAGTACCTAGTCTATCATGCACTGGGGAAAAAGACAAGTTGTATCTACTCTATATCCCATTACTAAACATTATTGCGTTTAATTACAGATTCAATTAATAAACATTATTGAGGCATTGTTGTGAGGCAAGACTATCTTATCATACTTCTCCATGACTTAATACACGAACACCCCATGTGCACAGAGGGGTTTGAAATTTTCCCCAGCTGCTGAAGATGATGACCTCCCCCCATTTTTGGGCCATTTGTGATGTAGTAGAAATGTTTTAAATTATTTTATTTTCTGATTATAAAGTAATATTTCCTTGTAAAAGTTCAAGCAATGTCAAAATGTAGAGCTTAGAAAACAAGCCTCCTCTGACTCAGTCTTGCAGAGGTAATCAGTGCTTTCCCCTATGCGCATACTAATAAATATTTAAATACAATTATTTTTAAATGGGTGACTTTTTAATGTTTACACCCCGAATTTTGTTTTTCACTTAACAAATCATTGTGGACATCTTTTTTTTAAGTTTTTTTTTAATGTAATCTCTACACATGATGTGGGGTTCAAACTTGGGACCCCAAGATCAAGAGTCACATGCTCCTCCAACTGAGCCAGCCAGGTGCCCCAATGGACAGCTTTTGTATCAGCATGTCTTTTGGATCAGAGCTCTTTTTTCATTTTAATGACTGTACATTATCCCATTTCATGGGTATAATATAATTTAGTCAACACCACTGACAAATTCCAACTTTTAAAAGTAAAAGAAAATTTTTCTTTTCTAGGTTAAACATCTATGTACATGATGAAAAGCTTCAATGGCTATAAAAGTGTAAATGGTAAAAGATAGGTCTCCCTCCCACCTCTGACCTCCAAGCTCTCAGTCTCCCTTTTCTGGAGGTAACCACTGTTACCACCATTTCTTATTTTTCCTTCCAGAGATATAATATATGCATGCGATATGTATTTGATGATATATTAAAAAATTTTTTTAATTAATCTCTATGCCCAACGTGAGGCTTGGAGTCATGACTCTGAGATCAAGAGTCGCATGTTCCACGGACTGAGTCAGTCAGGTACCCCTGAAAAATACTATTTTAATTACAAAATTCCAGGCACCATGATATGATGATAGATAGGGAAGGGAGAATCTTCTTAATGCCATGTAGACAATCACTGTTCTGCCTCATGATGGGTCCTGACCCTTCTCTGATAACAGTAATTGATATAAAGATGACAAATTTGTGAAGGGCTATGGATTTTCTCGGCTTTATTTTATATTTCCAACTACGTTGTTAGATGTTTTTCTAATGCCTCAAATTCAATATGGAATCGACTTGATGATATTGTTTTGTACCAGAGGCCAGATTCTTCTGACTTTCTGATCTTGCACCCTCTTCCTTCACATCCCAACTAATGCAGTACAATTTATCCATGAAATACCCTTCTTACGGGTCCCTTTCCATTCCTGCATCTATCACCCTGGTTTAGCCTTGTGTTGCCTTATACTGATAACCCCTTGGTGTTATCAGCATTCCAAAGACGGCAAAGTACGTCGGATGCCAGGTCACTAGACTGACTCCCAAGCACCTGGCAGGCCAGAGTTGCTCTACACCCTACAATTCTCTGGGCAATTTCCATCCCAGACTCTCTCGAGTTGACAGATCTAAGTCTCACTGTGCAAGAAAGATCCCACAGAAATTCCTTCTTTCTTCCTTCCCCCAATCAATATGTATTGAATGTCTTTTATGTGACAGACCCTAATAGTGGGGATACCATGGAACAAGACACTGGTAGGGGTATAGATAAAGAAGCAGGTAATAAATGGCAGGGGGCTGGCGCTGCAAGCCGTAGGGCACGTGGAAGGACGTGTAAGCCAGGCCTGTGGGAGAGCGGGGGAGAAGTCCTTGAGGAAAAGATGTCTAAGCTGAGGCTTGAAGCATGAATGGGTTTTATCTAGGCAAAGAGGGCGTGTGTGGGAGGGCTGGGGAAAGAGTGTTGCAGCCTCAGAGGGGATTGTAAGCCCAGAGGCAAAAGGAGGCATCAACCTCAACATCACTGATCATCTAGAAAATGCAAATCAAAACTACAATGAGATATCACCTCACACCTGTCAGAACGGCTAAAAATCAACAACACAGGAAACAATAGGTGTTGGAGAAGATGTGGAGAAAGGGAACCCTCCTGCCCTGTTGGTGGGAGTGCAAACCCTGGTGCAGCCACTCTGGAAAACAATATGGAGATTCCTCAGGATGTTAAAAATAGAACTACCCTGCAATACAGCAATTGCACTACTAAGTATTTACCCAAAGAATACAAAAATACTAATACAAAGGTTTACGTGTACCCTGATGTTTATGGCAGCATTATCTACACTAGCCAAATTATGGAAGCAGCCCAAGGGTCCATCGATTGATAAGTGGATAAAGAAGATGTGGTATACATACATATATAAAATGGAATATTAATCAGCCATAAAAAAGAATGAAATCTTGCCATTTGCAATAATGTGGATAGAACCAGAGAGTTTAATACTAGGTGAAATAAGTCAGTTGGAGAAAGATAAATATCATATGATTTCACTCATGGGTGGAATTTAAGAAACAAAACAAATGAGCAAAAGGGAAAAAAGAGAGAGGCAAACCAAGAAACAGACTCTTAACTATAAAGAACAAACTGATGGTTACCAGAGGGGAGGTGGACGGGGGGATGGGTTAATAGGTGCTGGGGATTATGGAGGGCACTTGTTGTGATGAGCACCTGGTGTTGTATGGAAGTGTGGAAGCCTATATTGTACACTTGAAACTAATATAACACTTCATGTTAACTAACTGGAATTTAAATTAAAAAAAGGGGGGGCATCAGGTTGGAGAGCCTGAGACACGGAGGAGAGGTGGGACTAGAGAAGTTGAGGGGGTGGGGTAGGCAGTACAGGAGTGGACTTGAGATAAAAGAAGTCCACCTTCCGGGAGGACTATGTCAGCTATTTCCAGACTCCGCATCTGCTCTGAAGGTCGTCTTAACACCCAGGGTGTTGGGGACAAAAGTCTGGAGAGAAATAATAAAATGAACTGACTGCTTGCTGGTTTTTTCTAATCAAGTCTTCAAAATAGAAATAAATGGTGTTTGGGAAGGATTTAACTTTTCCACTTAATTTTATTAGAAGGTAGTGAGCAACTTCTGAAGGGTTTTGGGGATTTGGATGTGCACATTCTCCTGTGAGCACATGTGTCGAGCCAGGGGCTTAGCCTCTCTGACCTGTTTCCTCATTTGTAAAAATAAGGAAATTGAATTATGGGATGCAAGATGCCTACATTTTAATGATTTTGTATATCACACAGTCTGACGGTTGATTTTATGTGTCATCTCCAGATGCCAGGTGTTTCGTCAAACCCCTACGTCTAGATATTGCTGTGAGGGTATTTTTTTAGATGGGACTAACATTTAAGCCAGTAGACTTTGAGTAAAGCCAATTAGCCTCTATAATGTGGGTGGGGCTCAGCTCGTCAGCTAAAGGCTTTAAAGGAAATGGCAGAATTCCTTCTGCCTCCAGACTACCTTTGGATACAAGACTACAACATTGACTCCTGCAGGAATTTCCTGTCCCCTAGCCTGCACTGCACATTTTAGATTTGCTAAACCCCACAATTCTTAAAAATTATAAGCAAAAGGCTCTTTTCTGTGATAAAAGGAATAAACAGTTTGATAAATGGAAAAAAGATCATTTATAGTGGCAATGTGGTCGCTGAATCATACAACTGAATCTGGCATTGGGCAGCGTTAGGTTTAAAACCTAGCTCCAGGGGTGCCTGGCTGGATCAGTGGGTGGAGCATGCAACTCTTGATCTCCGGGTTGTGAGTTTGAGCCCCACGTTGAGTGTAGAGATTACTTAAAAGAAAATAATAAAATCTTTAAAAAACAAAAACCAAAAAACCCCTTAGTTATGTTGTTTACTGTCTGACTTTGGACATGTTACCTAAACTCTTTAAGTCTCAGATTTTTAAGCTTAAAAGCGGGGATATGAAGAGTCCTTACCTCATTTGGTTGTTTCCGGGATTAAACAAGATAATCCTCATTCAGCGTTTCACACAGTATCTGACACAGGGGAATGCTCATTACAAAGTAGCCATCCAGCTGAAGGACATGAAAATGACTTTTCCTGTGTTGGGAATGGTTCTGAGGTGTTGTCTATCAAGGGACAAGGCGGACTACAATGATGAGGCAATACTCTCACAGCCTTGAACTGGCTGTTTTAGAGGCTTCATGGTGCTAATGATACTTTGCCCTTTAGTTTTGGTAGTTGATGCTCCACCTTCAGGGGCATAACAAATTGTTCCCAACCACTAAAGCAGAATAACCCTGAAGAGAGCCAAGGTTAACAGTCTTCTTCAAAGTCTGCTCATTAGAATAGGGCTACTCAAGATCCTTGACTGAAAGATAAAATGGTCCCAGAGTCAAAAGAAGTTGAGAAAATGCCATCTATTATATAAAGCTCTCAGAGATCCAGAAGACACATGAGCTTAGAGAAGGCTGAGAGGTCCTGAGGTGAAGGACACTATTTAATTTGGTTTAACATAGAGGTGGCTTAGCGCATAAGCTTTTTCTGAGGAACATCTGTTTGTATCCTGTGGCATCTGTCGATCACACTTGGGAAATGCAGTTTAGTGGGAAACACACTGAACCAGGAGTATGGAGATCTGAGTTCACATTTCAGCTAAAATCTTGTGATGTGACACAAATCTCTGGGTCTCAGTTTCCCCACATATAAAATTAAGAGATTGGAACTAATGATTTACCCTGTAAAATGCTTTCAAGTTTTACCTATAGACTTGCAATGGCAAATATTGGACGGTGTATGAATTTTAGACCTCAACTTCCCTCTTATTCACAGCCAGAGAAACAGCAGTGAGTTGGCTGCTCTGGCAGTTAGTGTAACGGAATCAGCTCTCAGCCAACTTTGAGCCCTCAGTTTTCTCAACTGTTAAGCGAGTATAACAATATCTGCTCTCCCTGCCTTACAGATTTTGAGGACCTCCAAATGAGGTAATGTAGGGAAACCACCAAGTCCTATTCTGGTGTCAGTTTGGGGTTTTAATTATTATAAAATGAAGGGTTAGTCTAGGTAAATGGATCTCGTCACAGGCAGCTCATTAGAACCACCTGGGAGCTTTTGAAAACCACTAATGTGGAGGTCCCACCCCAGGTGTTAACAAGAGCCTATGTGGGAGAGACTTGGGCATCATGTCGTTTTGAAGTTCCTGAGGTGATTCTCCCCAGCAGCCAGGATGGAAAACCAGTGACCTCTCTAGATCCTCGCAACTCAAGGTGCATTCAATAGATGGCCAGTGTTGGTGTCACCTGGAAGGACGTTGGACATGAAAAAATCTCCAGGACTAGAATCAGTGCTTCTCAAAATGTAGCATGCTTATTATGAATTACCTGGAGGATTTAGTGAAGCTGCAGAAGGGTGGAGATTGCAATCCCACCTTTCTTAACTCCTGAGGACTCTCTCTATGCTGCTAACCCATGAACTATACTTTAAATAGCAAGACTGAGAGTAATTTCTGAACTTCCTAGAAAAGGGGAACTGTAGCTTATAACGGTGCTGTTAAAATTGGAATTTTCCAACCGAAGAGTGCAATAACATTTGGATTCCCCTCTGCCTTCGAGGGCATTTGAGTTTTTATTTTTTCCTGTTTGAACTTGATACCTACTTCCTTTCCAGATTTGCTTCTTTCTATTCATTCCATTTTTTTCTCTGCCTCATATTTGAGTGGATGACTTTTTCCTCATTCCTAAGCTGGTGGGAGTGGATCGATCTTGTCACAGTCAAAATGGCATATGGTACATGAGGTAGGTTCCATGACTGAAGGACTGATTTTTTGTGTGTGGATGATAGTTGAGTGTGAAAACTGAGTTTCAGGCATAATAGTCTTCCACAATAAACTTTTGAACCCCTAAAAGGTTTTTGAGTAAAAGATTACGTTTATGGAGGAGTAATTTTTTTTGAATGATTGATTTTATTCTATTTTTTAAAAGATTTTATTTATTTAAGAGAAAGAGAAAGAGAGGGTGAGAGAGCACAAGCGGTGGGGAGGGGTGGAGGGAGAGGGAGAAGCAGGCTCCACATCGAGCAGGGAGCCCAATGCGGGGTTCAATCCCCAGGACCCTGGGATCATGACCTGAGCTGAAGGCAGACGCTTTCACTCTGGAAAATGGGAACTTTTAAAAGTTTGAGTAACCAAATAAGAACTCATGAATTCTCACTCCCCAGGTAACCATTTATTTATATTGTATTTCTCTCCACAACCCCCAAAACCAGTAAGAGTCACTCCTTGGGGCACCTGCGTGGCTCAGTCAGCTGAGCGTCTGACTCTTGATTTCAACTCAGGTCATGATCTCCTGGTCGTGAGATCGAGCCTTGCATTGGGCTCCCCATTCAGTGAAGAGTTTGCTTGAAATTCTCTCTTGCTCTCCCTCTGCCCCTCCCCCCACATGTGTGTGTACTCTCTCTCTCTTTCTCTCTCAAGTAAATAAAATCTTTAAAAATAAATAAAAGTTCTCTTTATAGAGAGTATGTTTATTTCTAGAGTGCCAGCATCAGCAGAGAGCAAACAATCACCCCTGGTTTATTTTCCACCACCAAACAGAAGACAAAGAATCCCAGAACAATAAAATGGTCCTTGTTCCCAACTCTGGCAGATTGCTTCTTGTTTCTTTCTTGCCAATAAATTATACAAAGGAAGCAAACCAACGCAAAAAACAAAAAAGGTAAAACTGTGTATCAAATGAATTCTTTTCCTTGTGGAGTAGCCTTGATGACTTTTGAGATTTTGCAGATGAGCTTAGACCCTGCTTTTCTGAAATACCTTTTCTCTGAGAGGCTTTATGCCTGAACCATGCTTCACTCTTTCTATAGCAACCATAGTGGAAACTTTAATAGCGTCTACAATCCAATGATACCAGGACATCATCATAACCAGCTCATGTTGTTACATAGAGTATTCATGAGCTGCTCTTCTTCCTCCCCCCTTCCTTTTCAAGGATAAATCAGGAGAAAGTAAGCTTAAACACACTTGGTGGCATTGGGTTAGATATCAGGAAGAACTTCCAGTGATGGAATGTGTGAGTAAAAGAGGTTCTGAATTTGCCTTTTTTGTTTGTATTTTAAAGTAGGTCTATCTATTTCTTTTGATTGCTAGAACTCTGTCCAAAGATACATGGTGATTAAGAAATGACTTCTTAGTGTCGCTGAAGCAATAATATCTGGATCAGAATTTTAAGGTAATGAGTGCTCTTTTTAAAATTTCTAACATGTATGTATTATTTTTAACTGAAGTATAGGTGATATGTAATATTATACTGGTTTTTGGTGTACAACATAGTGATCTGACAGTTCTATACTTTCTGAGATGCTCACTGTAATAAGTGTAGTTCCAATCTGTCACCATACAAAGTTATTACAATATTATTGATAACGCAAGTTTTTAAAAACATATTCTGTGTGTACTACTGTGCTAGATTTCATGGGGCATATAAAAGATATATACAATAGTCGTTGAAGTGAGGGAGTTAGACTTTGACAGTTCTAAGAAAAAGAGGATAGAAGAATTACGTTGGGACTTTGTAGCATATTTATGACAGAAGTCTATCACCCAGGGGCGCCTGGGTGGCTCAGTCGTTGGGCGTCTGCCTTCGGCTCAGGTCATGGTCCCGGGGTCCTGGGATTGAGCCCCGCGTCGGGCTCCCTGCTCGGCGGGAAGCCTGCTTCTCCCTCTCCCACTCCCCCTGCTTGTGTTCCCTCTCTCGCTGTGTCTCTCTGTCAAATAAATAAATAAAATCTTAACAAAAAAACAGAAGTCTATCACCCAGGATGTCAAATGACTGTATTTTTCCTGTAGGACAGGAAAACAGGTGGGATTGTGTTACATGAAGGCGTAAGCTGGAGCCATTTCGTGCACGCACCGTGCCGCGTCAGGCCTTGGAGGTGCCCGGGTGGGTCTCCTCCAGCTGGGATCAGCTGGGCGAATTTCATCTCCTATGTGTGCCATGACATGACAAAGGCAGGCAGGTACTGCCCAAATGGGTTTATGTGAGAATCTGCAAGTCCAGGAGCTCCCGACTGTATTGTCCACGTCTTCCCAACAGACTTACAGGCATGGTGTATGTATCTACTTTTGAATGCTGAGGATAGGGTTTTGTTCTGGAAGCAGGGTCAAGACAGTGCGTCAAGGAGGAGGGATGATGAACTGTATCAAATGAGGTGGATACCACAAGAAAGCCTGGGCCTGAGGCCTGACTACTGGACTTAGTTACATGAGAGACCTTGAGAGGTCCTTTGGTGAGGTGGTAGTGGGTAAGGCCTTGTGGAGTGGCTCAGAGACCGAATGGAGGAGATTGGAAACAGCGCTATCAATGACTCTTCTGAGGAGCTCTGCTATGGAAGGGAGTCCAGAAATGCAGCAGAAACTGGATTAGGATGTGGGGCCATGAGCTTTGTTTTGTTTTGTTTTTTAAGAGAGGCAGAAGTCTAGCATGTTTTAATGCTCACGTGAATGATCCGTTAGCAGGTAAAAACTGAGGTGTAGGAGGAGAGGGGTTAGTTGCGGGAGAGATGTCCTCCAGCAGGTGAACAGGGACAGGACCTCATGCAATAATAGAGGCAGGGGGCTGGCACGGGAGCCAAGACCTCTTTGTAGTAGTAGGAGAGGGCACAGCAGGGTAGAGGGGCGCTAATACAGAGAGGCTGTGAGTAATGGCCTGGTGGAAATTCTATTCTGATTGCTTCCCTTTCTCTGTGAAATGGAAAGCAAGGTCAGCAGCTGAGAGTGGGGATGGAGGGAGAGAGAAGAGAGAAGGAGGGGCCAAGTCATGAATTCTTCATGTCGGGGGAGTTTGCCCCGTTCATTTTCGGGGGTTTCCTGACTCCAGCTCTAGGGGCCAGGACACTATTGTGACCTGGCAGGCGGCTCACTCGCCCATGTCCTCAGCAGGTTAGAGGCTGGGGATTCTGGCCTGAAAGGAGAGCTCCTGCCAAAGGCCCTCCCCGGGCAGCTCGAGCACCCCTCCACAGAGGCTGTGGCTGCTGAAAAACACCTGCGAAATACAAAGACCTCTTGTGAGAGCTCTTATCGATGTTTCCCAGTTTGTGCTGTTTATATACTAAGCATCAGAAATCCACAAAACTGTAGAAAATCTGCCTATGAAGAGAAGAATCAGGAAGATGCCTTTGTTCCATGAAAATTTATTTGCAAAGGGATGATGCTTTTTAATTATTTTTTGATTACTTTTTTATTTTTATGTCCTATCATAACATCCACTTTCATCAAACAGTGAGAGCTTGTAAGCTCTATGGTGTCAGGCTAGGAATTATGAGGTTTCCTGGAATTATGATGTTTGAAGGCTCAAATACTACCTTGATTCAGTGGTTCTCAAATTGGAACATGTGTCTGAACCACCTGATGGGGTATGGTTGTGAACCACTGATTGCTGGGCCTCATCCCCAGTTTCTGATTTGGGGTGAGGCCTGAGAATGTGCTTTTTTTTACAAGTTCCCAGGTGATGCTGTGCTGCTGGTCCACATTTTGAGAACAATTGCCTTAAGGAATTAGCCACCTCTTTTTTTTTTTAACTTTCAATAAATCAAGTTATATATATTTAAAAATATGCAAAAAGTCCAGTTTATTTTCTAAAGGAGCTACCTATGTAATTCAGCACTTCCTTTTTGATAGCTCATGAATACTACCTAAGGGAAACTGAATTTTTTATTCATGCAATGGTATATGTTTAAAATCAGGACTATCAAGTTAAAGCAGTAGCAGAAAATCTTCCTTCCCTTTGTTATTTATAAAATCAAAAGACCTCTGGTTTCTTGCAATGCAAGAATGCCATTTTTATCCTTGATGATAGATTCCTTTTCCAAGTGAACCAGAATCAAAGAGGAAAGCATACTCAACATCTTGATTAAAAGAACTTCCCCTAGAGGTGTCCTTCCAGTTAGGAAGTGTTAGCCCGGGGATCTCTGAATTCTCTAAGCCTAAACACTCCTGGCTGATTTGAAGAAAATCTTAAATGGACAGACAGCAAAGGGGAGAGTAATATAGTCTCTGGACAGTCTCAGACTTTGAAACCAGACTGAATGGGTATGAATCCCACTCTGTCACTTATTAGTTGGAGCAAATTATTTAACTCCTCTGTGATTCAGTTTTCTTATCTGTAAAATAGGAATGCTAGTATTAAAAAAAAAAAAAGGAATACTAGTATTTACCTTATAGGAATAGTCTGAAGATTGAAAGTTAGTACACTTAGAGTGCTTGGAATAGTGCCAGGCACAAAGTGTTAAATAAATGTTAGCTCCTACTGCCACAAACAAGTCCATCTTTTCAATCATAATTTTGGAGGCTTTCTGTGGGATAGTTATATAGTTAAATCACTTTTTGCTGGTGGTTCTCATCCAGGATGATTTTTGCCCATCAGGGGACACTTGGCAAAAACTGGAGACATTTTTGGTTGTCACGACTTGGGGGAGGAGGTGTAGCTAGAGGGTAGCAACTAGTGGGTAGAGGCCAGGGATGCTGTTAAATATTCTACACTGCACAGGACAAGCCACCACCACAAAGATTATCCAGCCCTAAATGGGCCAAGTTTGAAACCTTTATTTATGCTGTCTGGTGTGAGATTAATATGTGGATCTTCATCATGGTGAGAGCCCAAATTATGGTGGTTTGCTGGTAAATATTTTACAACTGGTTCCACCCTCACCTCCAACAAAGCCCTGATTTGCAAAAACTTGCCAGTTTCTGTGGTGTAAAAATTCCTACTGTGACCCATTTCAAGTACCAACTTTATGTCACTTAATGTAGAATTAGGAAGAGATAATGTACCAAAACATTATGGTTCCTGGCCACACAGGGGATGAGGGTCCAGGTTGTCCAATGTATTTTTTTTAAATATTTTATTTATTTGAGAGAGCACAAGAGGGAGAGAGAGAGAAAGAGAAAGAGAGAGGGCGTGCACAAAGGGGGGGAGGGGCAGAGGGAGAAGCAGACTCCCCACTGAGCAAGGAGCTTGGGACTCCATCCTAGGACCCTGGGATTGTGACCTGAGTCAAAGGCAGACGCTTAACTGACTGAGCCGTCCAGGTGCCCTGTCCAATGAATTCTTAAAAATGCCTTTCTTATCTGTCTGTATCTCCTCTTAGCTTCTTTATGGTGCTTGGGGAAAATGATACATTTGTTGTTACTATTCTCATCTTCCTGTTTAGTGTTTATCTAGAGGTGGATTATTGCATTGAAAGTTGAGCATGGGGATGAATAACTTAATCCTGGGTGCTACTGACAGTCTTAATTTGACAAGTATAGACATGGGAAAAAATGAGAGAAATAGGGTGTGGAGGAATAAAACAAAGGGAAAGGCTGGGGAGCAGTGGAGAGGGAAAAGAAAAATTCGATGTACTGTGCAAGAATAGTGTCCACTGACAAAAATGTTTATTAAGACAATGAAGTAACACAGAACAATATACAATGTAAAAAAATACTGTTACGCTGACAACCTTCCCTGACACATGTCCCCCAACACTGTATTCCCTCTCTTGACTAGTGGCATCATTAACTACCATCAAGCAAGAGACCTGGGCATGACCTCTAACTTCTCACCACCAGCCCACCCCACTTACAACTAACTGGTCATGAGGTCCTATCAATTCTCCCATTATTTGCCTCTTTGGCTCTCAACTTCATTTAGACCCTAATCATTTGTGGCTGGGGCTATTAAGTAGTTTCCTAATGGCTCTGCCTAGGATTCTAATTCTCTATAGAATGATTTTTCTGAGTGTAGTGGTGAACAGCATAGACTCTGAAGCCAGACTGCCCAAGGTTCCAGTCCAATTACTTCCTAGCTGTGTGATCGTGGAAGTTCTTTTGTTAGATCCTTCATCTGTAAAACAGGGCTGAAACTAGTACAACCTCATAAGGCTGCTGTGAGGTTTAAATGAAATGTTATATAGGAAGTACTCAGAACCATGCTCTGTGTCACAATGTTTAAGACTGTTTCTCTCCAGTTTATAATCCTTCAGTGGTTCCCTCTGTCTAGAAAGCTCCCATATCCCACTTATTAACCAGGCAAACTCCTGCTTAAGCATTAGGCCTTGGCTCAAGGGTCTATTTCTCACAAGGCCTTGGGCTACTCATTAGGCATGGGCTTTTTTCCTCCTTTGGGCCTTCACCTTGAATCTTTCGCTGCACTCAGCACACTATTGCAATCATGTTTACAAGGTTATCCTCCTTAGGGAAAGTGGGAAGTGAGCTACTTGAAGGCAGGGACAGTGGCTTTTTTTTTTTTTTAAATCTCCAGGACCAAGCAGTGTGCCTGTCACATAGACAATTAGAAGCAATGACTAGTATTAAGTATATATGTTTATAAGAAAGGACTGGGAAGGGGGGAAAAGTCACTTGCTTTGCTGTGCTGATTGGATGATGGGAATTTTAGCCCCCGTTTTTTATTTTATGTGGTTTCTGTAATACAAAGTTAAAAATGGCTTCCATGTATCCATATAACCAATTGCCCTTCTTCCCCCTGGTTAAGAGAATAGACTGGACTGAAAAATGGACTACTACATAGTAATAAAAAATAATTATTAAGTCATGATGAGTCTCAAAAATTTCTACTAAATAAGTGACACACACACACAAGAATAGACTGCAGTGAGCCCGCTTGTGTTAAAATGCCAGTTCACCACATAAGGCAAGCTGTTTAACCTCTAGGGCTGCTTGTCATCTGCAAAGTAAGGATGACAGCAGCACCTAACAGGGCTGATAGAATTAAACACTTACGTGCTAAGTGCGGGCTAAAGTAGTCATTTCTACAAAAATTCTCTCCAGGACTTGGGAGCCCTTCCGCCCATTACCACTTTCGCTCTGTGCCATCCCAGTTGCTGGCTGTAGGCCACACCTCTCACCTGAGACCCACCCGCCTTTTCCTCCACACCTCCTCCTGATCCTTGAATTCAGAATAATTTTAATAATTTATACACATTCATTCTTGAAAATCAGGAGATTAAACGGGGAAAAATTAACTCACTGGGAATCTCACTATACAGTTAACCTCTGATTACATTTTGGTATATACGTTTTAGATTTTTTTTAATGCAAATACATTCATATTCGTATTTTTCTTAACAAAAACGAGTTCCTATTATACAAACGGTTGAACCCACCCATTTACTTTATAACTCATCCTTAAGCCACCGGCCCTCCCCCAGACCGACCGTTTCCCCCACTTCCCTCTCCCAAGTCGGGCCTTTTCCTCTGAGGCCCCAGCCTTCCCCGGGGCCCGGTTCTGGCCCCACCTGCCAGGCCCCGGGCCGCCCCGCCCCCGCCGCGGCCGGTTTCCATCCCCGGCCCCGCACCCCGCGCTCGCCGCCACCGGGGCCCGTCGCTCGCGGCTCCTCTGAGCCACCCGTTTCCGGTGGGGCCAGGGCGTCTCCGCGGCGGCCAGATGCAGGCGGAGCGAGGAGCTCGGGGCGGCCGTGGCCGCCGGCCCGGCCGTGACCGGCCCGGCGGAGACCGCGACCGGGCGGGAGCCGCAGGGGCAGTGGCGAGAGGCGGCGGCGGCGGGGACAGTGGCGGCCGCCGGGGTCGCGGCCGGGGCTTCCGAGGCGGCCGCGGCGGCCGAGGAGGAGGCGCCCCGCGAGGCGGCCGCCGGGAGCCAGGAGGTCGGGGCGCCGGGGCCAGAGCGCCGGTAAGAGGCGCCGGCCGGTGGGGTCGGGGTGTGATCGCGTGGGACCAGGGCTGATCGGCGCGGGCCGCGAGGCAGGGGGGCGCGCGCGAGCCGGGCGGCGGCGGCTCCTGCGCCTGCGCTTGCGCGGGACGAGCGGAGGGCGGCGGGGGTGCGCGCCGGATGTGCACGTGGCGCTTCTAGGGGTGAACCCCCCCCCGTCCCCGGCTACCTCCACCCGGAGCTGGGGTGGGAGTGGCGGCTCTCGGGGCGTCCGCAGCCTGCTGGAGGGGTTCAGACCCGGAATAGCTAAGAACTCAGGGACTGAGGCTGTGTTTCACGGTTACAAGGCTAGCGCACCCATTGAATTCGGGCGGGGTGTCCGTGTGATTGACCCTTATCGGGTGGGGGTGCGGCCAGGGCTTGGTCTGGAGGAGCTGAGACTTGGGCAGCCTTACAGTACCGGCAGGCATTCCTGTTATTAGGAGGGAAGGGATTTTTTGGGGGGTGGGGTGGGGGTGGGGGTTGTGTTCACTGTGCAAGGCCTAGCATATGATAGGATAATAAAGGATTACTGAATGAAAGAATGCCCCCATGGACTGGACTCCATAGTATTTCGGGGCGGGATCAGATGCACAGTTCTCTTTTAATAGCATAGTTCTCTTTTATTATATATGTATAGGAATCAGGAGTTACTGCCCTTCGTTTTTAAAAATTTTCAATCTGGAAATAGATGTTTCAGCAGTCAGGTATGAATTTTAATGGCAATGTGATCGACCTTATTCACACATTCATAGAAGGATACTTCTTACAGCTCGAGTAGGGAATGATAGGCAAACTCTTACTCGATTGATTTTGGCCAAAGGGGTTTCAGTACAGTCTGTTTATGAGCTGTTCTGTTATTTTAAAAATGTGTACTACAAAACTGTCATCTATTTGAGTTCTCGCGTTCATAGATTAAAAAAAAATTTTGGTTGAGGCAAAATTTCCTGTTACTGAAATGTTTGGAGTATCTTGAGCGCGTAGTAGGTAAGGTGTCCCTAAAGATAGTAATTGTATACAGAAATACAGTTACTTGGAAAAAAATTAGAAAACTTAAAATTAAGTGTAACATATTTAACCTGGTTAGGATTAAGGTAGGTAATAAGTAAAATCTGATTGTGCTGTGAAGAAATTCTTAGGTTCAGTTTAGCAGGAATGATGGAAACTCAGATTAACGTAGTGCACACTACATAACACATTTTGTCCTTATAACAACTTTATACAATTGATTCTTGAACAAGATGGGTTTGCAGGTCCACTTATATGGGGATTTTTTTTTTTTTTGGTTACTGTTAATGTATTTTCTCTTCATGATTTTCTTAATGTTTTCTCTAGCTTTATTGTAAGAATACAGTATCTAATACATATAACATACAAAATGTGTCTTAATCGAGTGTTATTGGTAAGGTTTCCGGTCAACATAGGTTATTAGTTGTTAAGTTTTTAGGGAATCAAAAGTTATACATAGATTTTTCCATGGCCCTATCCTGGGAGTTATGCAAGGCTCAATTGTATATATTGCATATATATGTATATATAACTTGATTACAACTTTACTTCTTAAACAACTTAAGGTTGTTTAAACTTTATAACAACGTCATTTTATATCTATTTTATATATAAAATCTTCATTTTTAAAAAAATTACGTTCAGTTAACCAACATAATCATCATTAGTTTTTGATGTGTAGTGTTCAATGATTCATTAGTTGCATATAACACGCAGTGCTCATCACAACACGTGCCCTCCTTAGTACCCATCACCTGGTTACCCCACCGCCCCCAACTCCCATCCCTTCTGTATCCCTCATTTTGTTTCCCGGAGTCCAGTGTCTTTCGTGGTTTGTCTCGGTTAATTGACTTGCCTAAGCTTTTATAACTAGTGTCAGAGCCGGGGTTTATACCAAGCTGCTTTTGACTCAACTCTGTTTTATCGCTTACATTTTTGTGAACCAGTCACCACTTTACTGAGAACAAGGTAGACACTCTGGCTTCATGGATCATGTTTTACTAGTAATTGTAGTAACTGTACCTTTGGTACTGACTGAAGCGTCCGGCACATAGGCCTTTCATAACAAGTGTCATTAACTTCTTGAATTGAGTGAATGAAGGTGCTTCTATCTTACTCATCTCTGTGGAACTCAGTTGAGCAAAACGGTGGTATATCGTGTAGAAAGTAAATAATATGTTTTTTGATATGCTGATATTGTAACCAATTCTATTAACACTTAGGCTTTTATCCCTTTTTGGGATAGCCTTAAAAAAATCCTATCTTATATTTTCTTGTGGGATTTTTTTCAATGCCCAGTTTCATGGTTCGGTGTGTTAGCGTGTGTGAATGTGTGGCCCGGCGCTTGGGTCATCACAGGGAGCTGCGACTACAGAGTTTCCACCTGTTACCCCTGCCCTCCTCTTGTCAGTCCAAGCTGCACGAAGAGACGTTGGAAGGATTACTCCTTCATTTTGGTATGGTTTGTAACCTCTAAGTTCCTTCCCAGTTCTTAGATTCTGAAGTACCAGTCATCTTTAGACTTGCTAAGAATACCGTTCTTGGTGCCTAACGATTAAGTGGGACAAGATTGATTGCCCTGCCTGAGGCCCCCTTGTTCTGTTCTCATGTTCCATGTTGCATTTGTGCCCCAAATGGCGAGTAATTGAAATGATCAGAAAGAAAAAAATTCATAATAGAGGTTTAGCCAAGTAAAGACCAGTTAGTTACCTAACTCCAGAATTTAATACTATTTACGCCTTTTGCTTTCTACTTTGGATCACTACACACATGTGGCTGATACGTGGAAATCAAGACAAAATAAAACTAAACAACTTCGAGACAAGTCATACTCCAGGGGAACTTTGCTGAGCACGTTGTGTCTGCTAGTCTCTTGCACTTAAATCATTCCCTCTGTAGAAGGCATGAACGCTAAGTTTGAGTTTGGGTAAGCATATCATAAGGCTAATTATCTTCACTGAATATCCACTAGAAGCCTGGTATTGCCCTGGATGTAGTCATTAACTTAAAAAAAATATGCTAGGATTTGTTAGTATTAAATTCTTCTTTTTGATGAGCTACTAGCAGAGAGGGTGTCAGGCCTAATGGCAGTCTTTGGAATGTTTTTTTCTTTTTTCCTTCTCCTAGTATCCTAGTACCTCACATTTATTGAGCACTTAGCATGAGGTGAGAAAACTGAGGCACAGTTAGGGGAGGTTAAGTAACTCCTCCATTATCACGCAACCAGAAAATGGCAGAACCTGGATTCAACCCAGGCATTTTGATTCTAGAACTGTTTTTTCAGCTACTTCCCTAAACTGCCTCTGGAGTGATTTGAGATTTGAAAAGGGATGTGTGGCAGACTGTTGTGTGATCCTTTCACATACTTTGTTTTCCTGATGTCCCAGATGTTAATAAGGATTTGAAGTAGTACTGATACCGTATTCAGTTATTGTGGATGAGAGCAGATCTTTGCTTTCTCGCTCCACGTTTATACGGCAGCTGCTTTTAGTAAGAACTTGGAGGTATTTTTTTTTTCCCCGACCAAAGTTTTGCTTTGCAAACAATAATATAAATCCTTTGCCTGAGTAATAATTAATCCTAGATGACCTTGACATTTTCATCGCTCTATTTCAGTAAAAGGGAAATCTCTGACTTTGATGGTCAAGTTTACCGTGAGCCTGGAAGAGGAAAAGATGTCAAATCAAAGTTGCTGGCAGGTTTCCAAAGCACTTGCTCCTTCATGGTTGCTGAAAGGAGTCCCCCTCACTGTGTCAGCCAGACAGAGACTGAGGACCTATTACAGTTCACACTTGACAGCCTCCCGGCTGTATTTCCCCCTTTTCAGAAAGCCTGAAGTAAATTTGGTTAGCAACTGAACGTGCTTAAGTGTCCTAAAAGAAAATTGCTTTAAGATTAGCTCTTGGTAAAGGGCGCCTGGCTGGCTCAATCGGTAGAGCATGTGGCTCTCGATCTTGGGGTTGTAAATTCGAGTCCCAGATTGGGTGTAGGGATAACTTAAAAATAAAGTCTTCAAAAAGAAGAAAAAAAAGATTAGTTCTTGGTAATCCATGGAATTGGCCCTTTCCCCTGCCATTGCAGACCACTCCTCAAAAACTATTTCGGCATCTTTATCCTTGCTAATGTATACTGTTTTGAGGTCTGCTTTTCTCACTGACCATTATATCACTTACATATTTCCATTATTAATACATTTTGCTAGTATTCTGCTTAAATTTTTTTGATAAATTATGTATTACTTGTACATAAAATTGAACATAAAATTTCCAGCATATTGTGTACTTGACATTTTAATTAATTAAGTGTATAGTGACTTTTTTTTTAAGGTTTTATTTATTTATTTCAGAGAGAGAGAGACCACGAGTGGGGAGGAGAGGGAGAAGCAGACTCCCCGCTGAGCAGGGAGCTCGACGTGGGGCTCGATCCCAGGACCCTGGGATCATGACCTGAGCTGAAGGCAGACGCTTAACCGACTGAGCCACCCAGATGCCCCTATATTTGACATTTTAAATAGAACTGTCACATCATTCTTATACCTGGATGGAGTCTAAGTACTACAGTGATTTGAAACTCACCATCATCCATTTAAGAATCACATTAATAAGCTCTTCTGCAGTGAGAAAATTTATATTATTTCTTTTTATTTCATGTTTTAATTCCACATCTTCTGTAGAATTTTATCCAGTGTAACATATTTTCAAACCTGAGAACTTTTTAGCAATCACTTCTGCTTCCTGGTAACAAATTTTGATTTTTTTTTTTTTTTTAAATCTTGTAGCCTTAGGGCTTAGGTGTAAAATTTTTTTCTTTTCGGTTGAATTAAGATTACATTGATTAATATACAATTTATTTTAATTAGCAGTTATTACACATAAAGGTAAAATTTTATTGTGAATGGATCTCATTTTCTCTAATGAATTTATGTAGGTATCCATGGATGAATATTGCTTATTCCTGAATGAGATAGGATTCAGAATCAATTCTCTTCCTAATTTTTATTTTTATAGGTGTAAGGACTGAGAAACAGTAGATGGTAATGGTTGGAGTTTCATCATATGTGTCACTCAATTCTGTGAATACCTTTCTAATTGTATACCAAAATCATTATTATAAACTTTTTTTTAAAGGTCTGTCGGCTGACAACCGGATTAGGTCCTCCTTCAATTTTGTTGAAAGCAAAGAATTGGAAACTTCATGACTTGCAAAAGGACTTGTTACCTGGTCTTTAGAGTTACACTTTCTCAACATCTACACCTATATTAAAAATTACCCCTTGCTTGCTCAGGGAACGCATCACAGTCAGAGTGAGAATGGCGGAGAAGGGGTTGCCGGTCCTCAAGTACTTTCTAGGACGGCTTTTGGGAAAGAGTTTGGACATTGACTGAGCATCTGAGACTTAAAAATCCTTGCTCATATATTTTTTGAGAAATCTTCATGAATCCCCAGCTATATGTATACTCCATTTTGGGACTGTTGACTAAGATCACATTACTTACTTTTTTTTTTTTAAGGAAGATAGTTTATTACATGTATTTACCCAGAGAGTTGGTTTTGTTTTGTTTATTTATTTATTTATTTATTTATTTATTTTTTGGTGTGGGGGCTATGCACCACTTGCAGAATATGGTTTCTGATTGTTGTCATTCTTAACAGTGTCACCATCTTTGTTTTAACTGGTGCTGGGATGAGAAATGGCAAGCTCATAATTTAAGACCACCAGGTCTGTTTCCTGGGGAATTAGTTACTAAGCCTGTTTCCTCTAGGAAAAGTAGTAATTATTTTCCATAGCACTGGGCAAGTGAGCTTTAGAGAGGCTGTATGTGTTATTTGGTCCTACCCACAACACAGCATGACTTTCAAGATGGTTTTGTTTTGTTTTACTTTTTTTTTTTTTAAAGATTTTATTTATTTATTTGACAGAGAGAGACACAGCGAGAGCAGGAACACAAGCAGGGGGAGTGGGAGAAGGAGAAGCAGGCTTCCTGCTGAGCAGGGAGCCCGATGCGGGGCTCGATCCCAGGACTCTGGGATCATGACCTGAGCCGAAGGCAGACGCTTAACGACTGAGCCACCCAGGCGCCCAGCTTTTTTTTTTTTTTTAAGTAAATTCTACCTGCAATATGTGGCTTGAACTCACAACCCTAAAATCTGCTGACGGAGCCAGCCAGATACCCCTCTAGACTTTTTTTTTTAAAGTAGGCTCCACGCCCAGCGTAGAGCCCACCGCGGGGCTCAAACTCATGACTGTGAGATCAAGACCTGAGCCGAGATCAAGAGTTGGACACTTAAACTGACTGAGCCACCCAGGTGCCCCACTGTAGACTTTTATAAAAAAGAAATTAAGTGGTTGAAAATGTGTTTTCTATTCAGATGTCACTGTTTCCTGATGTACTTTGAAATATCAAAGGGAGAAATAAAGACCATACTGACACATAATTATTTCTCTTTTATAGATATGACTGATGAGCTTATTGGGCATTGGATTCATTCTTTTTGAAATTTCATTTTCTTTCGTTAGAAGCCATTTGTGTATGTATGTGTATGCGCGCACGAGTGCATGTGTTGAGGTACCAAGAGCAAATGGTTTAATACTGTTAATTTTTTTTTTCTTTTGGATGGAAATACTCAACAATTTTGTTGGTTTGAAAATTTTCTATAAAAGTGTCATGGGGCAGTGCATGGGTAATTGATATAGATAATTCACTTTTGAAAGAAACTGAGGGTTGCTGGAGGGGAGGTGGGGGGATGGGGTAACCGGGTGATGGACATAAAGTAGGGCAGTTGTAATGAGCACTGGGTGTTATACGCAAGTGATAAATTATTGAACACTACATCTGAAACTACTGAGGTACTATATGTTGGCTAATTGAATTTAAATAAAAAATTAAAAGAAAATATTTCACTTTTGAATGGGTGCCAAAGGACTTTGACAAGAAACACAAATCAATGTGCTTAATTTTATCCTGATGTTGCTAGGATGCTGTTTTAGAATTTGACCAACCAATTTGTCCATTAGCCTTAAATTGTTTAAAAGAAAATTTCTGTAAAAACAGCACTCCCAGGGATACTGTTCCCTACCATCCATGTCATGTCATTGATATGTGCAAACAGAAGGGAAATTAAAAAATATGTAGAAGATTGATAGAATGAAATCCTTGTTGTATATACTTAATACTCCTTTTGTGTCCTCTTGCTATTAAGGACTGATACAAATATGTCTGATCAGTACTTCTCTCTCTCTTTTTTTTTAAAGTTTTATTTATTTATTTGAGAGAGAGGGAGTGAGAGCGTGAGCATGGGGAAGAGCAGAGGAGCAGACTCCCTGCTGAGCAGGGAGGATCGGTTGCAGGGCGCTATCCCAGGACTCTGGGATCTGGAGGCAGATGCTTTAACCAACTGAGCCACCCAGGCACCCCTCAATACTTTTTTAGTACCAAGTCAAACTTGTGTTGAGGGATAGCAAACATTTTAATATTAACCTAAGCAAAGCATAATTGAGATGACAGAACTGTTACCAAAAATTCATATATATTCTTGGGTTATCAGTACTGTGATTCCTCCCTTTCTGTATTTAGCGGTGGGAAGTTATTAGTGTTGAGAGATTTTGTTAATGCATGTGTAGTCTGTGAAATAATTAGTTACCATATTTAGGTTTCTATAATCTCTGGCTTGAAAAGATCATTAACAGCTACATTGGGGGAAAATTTCAAGTATTTAGTGAGTATTCATTCTTAAAGTCTAATGTAATGCAGTGTGGGTTTCATTTAAATAGTGGATTTGGAATCTGTGGTTCTACTGTTAATTGAAAGGTCATATCCCAGGAGCTGGCTTCATGATATTAAGGAGTGGGATACTTCACCCTCATTTTTTCCTTTTACTACAAGGCTGATAATAAAATAACATGTCTTTGATATTTGGGCTAATTAAAGTCAAGTCTTAATGAAAAAGGCTTAATCCCTGTTACAGATACATAAACTTCAAGTCCTTCCAAAGAAGTTATGAATTTTCTGGGAGCAAAGCTTGATGACAAATGAATCTTTTTTGAAAGACAAAGTTGGCTTCCTATTTTCCCTTATTAATCTTCACATCAGGGGCACCTGGGTGGCTCAGTTTGGTTAAGCGACTGCCTTCGGCTCAGGAGTCCTGGGATCGAGTCCCACATCAGGCTCCTGGCTCAGTGGGGAGCCTGCTTCTCCCTCTGACCCTCTCCCCTCTCATGATGTTTCTCACTTTCTCTCTCAAATAAATAAATAACAAAAATCTTTAAAAAAAATCTTCACATCATTTCCAAGTTGTGTTTTGGTTTATTGCTTCTTTACTATGCCAGTATGAATTTGTAGAACAATTCCTGTTTTTTTTTAAAGATTTTTTTTTTTTTTTATTTGACACAGAGAGCACAAGCAGAGGGAGAGAGAGGGAGAAGCAGGCTCCCTGCTGGGCAAGGAGCCCGGTGTGGGACTTGATCCCAGGACCCTGGGATCATGACCCGGGCCGAAGGCAGCCGCTTCACTGACTGAGCCACCCAGGCATCCCGAATAATTCCTGTTTTAAAAAATATTTTACTCCTCTTTACAGCCAAGAGAATCATTGAATTAAGAGGTGACCAGGAAATGTTATTTTAAGAGCACGTATTTTACATTCACTGGAAGGAGAAATGAAGTAGACAAGTTGATTTTTCATTTTACAAGATGGAAATAGACCTTTTAGAGACGGTTTTTACATAGAATTGGTGGGGAGGGGGGCTCAGGTTTGTGCCTCTTCTGTTTTCCAGTTGACTTCCTGGCAGGCAGGGAGGGGAGAACAAAGTGCTGTTAAAGCTTGAGGATTAGTGTCCACTCTGGTGGGTGGCACCACAGTGATTTCATGCAGAATGGGATCTCTGAAAGTTTTAGAGTTGAAGAATTACAGACAGAGAATAATTATTATTTCAAGGTACTCCTTGGATTGTTGTAAATCTTTGGTTAATTTAAATTGTTACACACATCATTTTGTAAAGATGTTGGCACCTAATTTATACTTTGTGTTTTTTACTACATTCCAGGTGACATTCACTTAATATGTGCTTGATACATATTACATCATGATCTTCATTATATAATTTCTTCAGTTCCAAACTTATCTCAAGTATGACCTCTCTCAACATGCCTTCCTTTGTTGTGAAAATTAATCTGTTGGGAAACCTAGGTGGCTCAGTTGGTTAAGCATCTGATTCTTGATTTTGGCTCAGGTCATGATCTCAGGGTTGTAGGATTGAGCCCTGCGTTGGGCTCACACGCTGGGTGTGGAGCCTGCTTGGGATTCTCTCTCTCCCTCCTCTGCCCCCCGACAAAGTAATTAATCTGTTTCCTTTCCATCCCTTTCGTATCAGCGATACAAGTATCTCCTAAATCAAAAAGTTTTACCTCTTCTGTTTAATGACAGAAAAATACCAAGAAGAAAATAAAAATTACCTATAAAATTACCACCCAGAAATAATCACTGTTAACATTTTGATGTACATTTTTTTCCATATAAAACTGGAAAGATACTGTGATAAGACTTTTAAGGGAAAAAAGATAATATTGTGCTTATGTAAAAATTATGATACCTGCATGTATTAGGACCCTAAAAGGATATAAATACACATCAAACTATTAACTGTGTTTGGAATGGGGAAAATATAGGGATTATGTGGAACTTTACCTTTTTTTAATTCAAATTTTTAAACGTGTGTATGATCAAACATAAATATGTGCTACTTTGAAAAGAAGATTCTACAAATATACTTTGATTATAAAATAAGGTGAGACAAGCAGGCAAGATGATGCATGAGGACTATTATATATGATGCATATGTAAATAATAGGGTGATGGGATTATGTGCTGTCATGCATTGTGGTAAGTACAAACAAGTTTCGTGGGGAAAGATGATCACTTTAGTTTAGACAGGCTTGATACCTGTCTCTCTCTCCTCCCATTTCTGTCTCTCTACAGATACACACACTATTCAGCGCAAGGCTTGAACTCTTGACCCAGAGCTCAAGACCTGAGCTGAGATTGAGAGTCAGACGCTTATCTGACTGAGCCACCCAGGCACCCCTTAAAGATTTTTTTAATCTTTAAGAGTAAATAGTAGACATAATGCCCCTTTACCCCTAAACACTTCAGTGCATATTTCCTAAAAGCAAGGAAATTTCATACAATCATAGCACAATGATTGCAATTAGGAAATTAACATTGATAGAATACTATTATCTAACCTTATTGAGATTTTGCCAGTTGACTCATTAATGTCCTTTATCAGGCTTTGAATCTTGAGGCAGTGACCTATAGATGTGCGACAATTAGAGATTATTCACTATGGCAGTTACCATGGCATCCTATCTTGTCTATTTCTGTTACGTTACTGTATCAGTTCTCAACAGCCTGTTTCCTGACTTTTGTTTTCCTCCAGCCTCTAGATTTCTCATCAATTTTAGGAGCTACTTTAGAATTAGGAAATTCCTTTAGTAAATTCCTTTTCTGCTTAAATTAGCCAGAATTCTATAGTTTGTAATCCATATTCTACTGTTACATTTTTCACACTTACCATTTTTCAAAATCTTATTCCTCCTTTATTGAACCTTCAGTTCAAATGCCCCCTTTCTCTGTGAAGCTTCTGGTTTTCCTCAGTTAGCAATGTTGGTACTTCAGACACATAGCACTTACTTTCATCCCTCATTTTATTACAGTTAATTATTTACTTCTTGTATGTCTGTTTCATTAATTTTAAGCTGTCTGAGGGCCTGTACATGACACAGCACTATGATCTTCAGAAAGAGTTCCATAAATGTTTCTTGAATGACTAATTGCATTGAGAAGGTAATTTGGAAGCTAAATGGTGCAAGCTAGAGCGAGTGTGCTTTTAGGCAGTGTCATTTTGGGAGTTCGGGACAGGTGAACCCTTTATGTTTCATTTGTGTTTGTTACACTATTTGAAGTACTCTTCTTTTAATGGTTGAAAGCTCAGTAGCTAAAAAGAGATTGCTCACCCAAGGGCCAGATTTATACACGAACATTAATTCACATTGGATTTTATATTCTCCTAGTTCTAAGTCTATTAAACTTTATAATTCAATGCAAACAACAGATATTTTAAAACAGGAATTATAGTATCCAGAGTTTTTTTTTTTTAAGTAATCTCTACACCCAGTGTGGCACTTGAACTCTTGGCCTTGAGTTCAAGAGTTCCATGCTCTATTGACTGAGCCAGGCACCTTGAGAGATCTTTTATCTAGAGAACCCCTTTTCACTATTTTGTTCTTTTTTTATCTGGTTATACTCAATTTGTTATATATATTAATCAGGCTTTATTCTTACCTTGTCTGTAGGTCAGATTCCTTGCCACTTCTACCTTTGCCATTTTTTTGGGGTCAGTTATTATTTTTAAAGCTGATTATATAATTCTGTATTTTTTATTATGATATTTGAAATGTCAGATTCCGTAAGAAATTTTAGTGTTTATTTTATTTTTTTCCTTAAACTGTTAGTGATGAGTTGGCAAGAGAACATACTTGTTAAATTTAAACTACAATTTATTCGTAAAAATGTGCGATATTTATTTTATGTAGAAAATAATGGGATTAGAGAAATCTTTTTTTAACCTAGCAGGGAAGAATGAAAGCACACCAGCATTTTGTTAACGTTCCTTTATGCTGTAAAGTTAGGTCAGGACCTAACCCAGGCCTGAGCATTCTTGTGGCTCAAATTTTGTTTTCTTATGATTTTCTTAAAATTTTTAAATTGTTACACACATCATTCTAGGTAAAAGATACTAGCATCATAGCAACACTTTTAAAACCCTGGGGGAACATAGACAAGTATCCAGTATTTAGAGACATTTACATTTTAGCATAATGGTAAAATTTTAGGGTAATAACGGTAATGATATAAAGGCCCTTCATTTTGATGATGGCTAACCGTATTGAGTTTGTGGCAACCAGTATTCTCTTTTCTGGAATATTTTGTGCCTGAATTTTTAAATTATTATTATTAATTGTGTTTCTTTTGATAAATGGAAATTGTGGGTTTTTTATTTGCTTTAACGAGATGGTGGAAACATAGATTGCTTACAAATATTTAAAAATCCATGTTAATTTCCTTGTGGATAAACTTCATAAGGAAACTACATTATAGAAAGAGCCTTTAAAACTATGTGGGTTTTTTTGTTGTTGTTTTTAAGATTTATTTATTTATTTTAGAGAGAGACAAAGAGTGCTGGGTCAGGGGGAGGGGCAGAGGGAAGGGGAGAGAGGATCTCAAGCAGACTCCCCACTGAGCAAGGAGCCTGATGGCAGGTTCCATCTCACGACCCTGAGATCATGACCTGAGCTGAAACCAAGGGGGTGTATGCTTAACCGAAGGTGTCACCCAGGTGCCCCTAAAACTATGTGTTTTTAAAAAAGTGTTGATGATATTCAGTATTGGCTAATACTCTTCTTTTGATGGAAATTGATACAACCTATAAATGAGGCAGTTTGACATCAAAATTTAGCCTGTGGCCCCGAAGTTCTGTATTCTGTATTATTTTGCAGGTATGCCTGAACAACTTAGCAAATATAAGTGGATGATTATTCATTGCAGCTTTGTTTAAGGAAAAGCTGGAAACAACTTCTAAATAAATTATGGTGTGTCTGTGGAGGAATGCCATGTGGCTGTTAAAGACTGGGGTAGATATGTAAAATGCCCTATATTGAGGGGAGCAGTTACTTAAGGAAAGTCAGTGTGGTATCTTTCCATTTGTGTAAAAAGAAGATATTCATCCATATGCAGAGACTATTTCTGGAAGCCTCTAGGGGAGACATATGTAGTGGTTACCTTTGTGGAATGAGACTAGGAGATGAGGAAGATGAGGGAACTTTGCCTTTTTTCTATATATCTTTCTGAACTATTTTAATTTTTATTTTGTTACCATGAGCATGCATTACTCATAGGAGTAAGGAAATAAAAAAATACAAAATTTAAATGAACCAAAACTGCTTCTTCAGAGTAGGCCCTAAAAGAAATCCTTAGGTTTAAATGATTATCAGAATCTCCCTGTGAAAGAGGTAGGCAGTATTAAATGTAGTTTTACAGATGAAGAAATAGTAATTGGGTAGAGTTAGGCCTTTTTAAGGATACAGCCAAGTAATTGGAGGTGGGATTAATATTTGAACTTGAGGTTTCTGACTTCTAGGAGGAGATTTAAAATTTTGTCGTGAGTGATCAAAACAATGAATTCTGAATTTTTTTTCCTCCTAGAACAATTAAGTACTTTTCGTGTTTTCCCATCAAACATAAATATCTTTCTTTTTAATATAGCAATTGGTTAGGGTATATTGAATTGTAGTTCATCCTTTTGATTTACTGACTTAAGCTTTTCTAGTTTATTCAATATATATCTCATTACTCTTTGAGATAGCAGAAGGTGGAGTGGTTAAATATGGAGATGGAAATATAAGGTTTTCCACCAAATGACTTAGAAATTGGGATTTCTCACAGAGAACAAATTGGTAGCTGCCTGAGGAGAGGGGCATGGCGAAGGGGCAAAATGGGGAAGGGGAGTGGGAGGTGCAGGCTTCCAGTTATGAAATGAATAAGTCATGGGGATGAAAGGTACTGAATGGGGAGTATAGTCAATGATACTGTAATAACATTGTATGATGACAGGTGGTAGCTACACTTGGTGGGGAGCACAGCCTAATATATAGACTTGTTGAATTACTATGTTGTACACCTGAAATTAATGTAATGCTGGGTGTCAACCATACTTCAACTAGAAAAAGAAATTGAGGTTTCTGCCCAGTATCCTAAAGTCTAGGCGTGTGGCTTCACCATACTGCACTCCGTAAGCTGTTAAAATCATACTCCCATTCCCAAATTCTAGTTACTTAAACATAAGAGGTTCCTAGTGGGCTGCTGTGATATGTGATATTAAAAAGACTGGGAAAGTTTTGCATCCATGTGCCTTCTCAAGTTTTTGGTTTCTTCTTCTTTTTCTTTTTTCTAAAGTTGGGACGTCTATAGCCAACAAGTATTAATTCATTCTCATTCCCTCTCTCTCTCTCGTAAAGTATTTACATGTGAAAAGTCTTTAAGAGATTGCTTGATTTTAGAGTGCCATCATTCTAGTTATAATCAATTAAATCATCCTGTAGACGAAAACAAAAATAAGTGTTAGCTTCACAGTGCTCTGTAAGGACCCCTTCTGGAAATACAGATTGCTTAGAAGTGGCTGAAATGCTGATGCCTCGTTCCTCTTTGCAAAAAAGTTGTGATTAAAGGATTTTTAACCATCAGAAGTGAATGGTAGAGGGGGCGCCTGGGTGGTTCAGTCGTTAAGCGTTTGCCTTCAGCTCAGGTCATGATCCCAGGGTCCTGGGATCGAGCCCCACATTGGGCTCCCTGCTCGGCGGGAAGCCTGCTTCTCCCTCTCCCTCTCCCACTCCCACTCCCCCTGCTGGTGTTCCCTCTCTCGCTGTGTCTCTCTCTGTCAAATAAATAAATAAAATCTTAAAAAAAAAAAAAGAAGTGAATGGTAGCGTTAAAAGCAAATGTGTAAGTGTTTTTTGGCTTAATCAAATAAAGGACAATCAAGCCATCTGTTGAATGAAGGCTGAACTAGATGTATTAATTCCAAGCCCCTTGTCCAGCTTCCAAACAATGAAAAGAAAATTTCTGGGCCATGCCGAGGCCTCAGGTGCAGGCGGCCGAAATGAAACCAGCAAGCAAATCACAGTTTTACCCGTGAACAGCAGGTGGGGTAAGCAGTCCAGCATTTTTCCAACGGGAGTAACACTCATTCCCTGCTTTAGTCATTACACAGATGACCATGTTCGGACCTTTGTCGAGCCGATCAAAACCACACAACAGCAGCAAAATCTTGGTAGTGATTATAATTCTTTACTCTTCAATTTTGATGGCTTTCTAGATTGTTGATATTGCTTCAAACCAGCCTGGAAACTCTGACACACACTCCTCATTCTCTTTCACGCCTCTTCTCCCCTTGTTCTGTTGGAATAGTACAGGCTTACCCAGAGAGAGAAGAGGAGTAGCAATCAGAGAAACAAGTTCCAGAAGGATGCCTTTTGATGATGGGGTTTCTTATCTTTTAGAGGCGTGGTCATTATCTCTGATTGACCATCACTGTGTATGTCATGGTCAAGTGTAATTCAGGCAAGGATAATTAGCAAACCTGTGAGTTTAATATGCTGTTCAATATTTTCTCCTTGATACAGGTCTTTTTAGATGATGTTGACTGAAACTGACTTGTATAAACTCCAGATCTTGTTATGTATGACCGTATTTGTGAAATTTCAATATAGTTTCATTCGTTACTGAGCATTAATGGCTTAGAGTCAAGAGAGAACTGTACGGAATAAATACTGTGGAATCAATAGCAAACTCTGGGAGTTCTTTTATTTTGGGTTATCAGCCTCTTTTGTATATTGAATTTTGTTTACACTATTTTCTTAATTTTTTTGGATTGTAGACACTGAGTTTATAGTGCAATTTATGTATGTAGAGACGTGTCGGTGCCATAGCCATCTGTACCTCCCCGCTTCTGAAGCTGGTCTGTCTTTAAATACACATTTATTATAAAAGAACAAATTGAAAAGGCATCTTTCTTTTTTAGTGCAGGAGCTGACTGAATACATTGTATAAACACAGACAGTTGGCCAGTGTCCCTCTCTATATCTATGAAATACTAATACATTAACGAACATATAAGTTGTATATTAATATGCTATTTGGAAGCTCTTTATGTTCCCAGCTTTTCCTTTTTGTTTATGGTAATTTATGACTTGATAGTTTTCTTGAATGAATATTCTCTGGGCAAGATAGCTTTCCTTTTTTGTTTTTTGACCTAAACAGTGATCACTCACGGTGTTACGGACTGCATGTTTGTGTCCTCCCCCCATCCCCAAGTTCATATGTTGAAGCCTTAACCCCCCAGGTGGCGGTATTTGTTTTTTTTTTTTTAAGGTTTTTATTTATTTGAGAGAGAATGAGAGATAGAGAGCACGAGGGGGAAGAGGGTCAGAGGGAGAAGCAGACGCCCTGCCGAGCAGGGAGTCCGATGCGGGACTCGATCCTGGGGCTCCAGGATCATGACCGGAGCCGGAGGCGGTCGCTTAACCAACTGAGCCACCCAGGCGGCCCAGGTGGCTGTTTTTGGAGATAGGGCCTGTGGGGAGGTGATGGGGGTGGGGCCCTTAGCTGATATAGTTGGTGCCCTTCTAGGAAGAGAAAGAGAGACCAGAGCTCGCTCACTCTCTCCTCAACTGTGTGAAGGATACAGCAGGAAGGTGGCTGTGTACAAGCCAGAAGCAGTCTTCACTACACACCTTGGTACCTTGATCTTGGACGTTCCAGCCTCCAGAATTGTGAGCAATACATTTCTGTTGCTTAAGCCCCCCATCTGTGGTATTTTGTTGTGGCAGCATGAGGTGACTAAGACAGAGAGCTAACTCTGTAACCATAAATAAATTGTTTTGTTTTGTTTTTACAGTGGTTAATGTGGAGATTTCAGATGAAGTAAAATAAGAAACTGACAGGAATTTTAATGTGAAGGCCACCTATTACTGAAATGAATAGCCCAGCCTGGTTTTTGCTGTAGCTTACATATATCAATTTTTTGATTACTGTCTTTTGATTCCCTTCTTATTTGTGATTGTTTACTTCACAAGTATAAATAACATATTTTTCCTTTTCCTTTAAATTAGCATGTGGTAGAAACGCCACCTGATGCTGGCCTAAACGAGCTCTCCCGCTCAAAGCAGGAGAGTTCTTTCTGCAGGCAGTGTATGCGTTTTTACCCTTGCTGTAACATATTGCTGCATACTTAGTGCCTTAAAGCAATCCAGATTTAGTATTTTACACTTCTGGAGTCCCTGTGTGGGTCTGTTTCACTGGGCTAAGATGTTCGTAGGACTGTGGTTTTTTTCTGGAGGCTTGAGGGAGAATGTGTTTCCTTGCCTTTCCAGCTTCTAAAGGCTGCCCACATTCCTTACCACTGAGCTCCTTTAAATTTAAAGCCAGCAGCCTAGCATCTCTCTGACTTCTGTGGTCACATCTCTTTCCCTTTTCTCTTTTTCTGCCTCCCTCTTCCACTTCTAAGGACACCTGTGATTACATTGGGCCCGCCTGAATAATCCAGGGTAATCTCCCTATTTTAAGGTCAGCTGATTAGCCACTTTAATTCCCATGTGCAATCTTAATTCCCCTTTTCTGTGAACCCGGCATATTCACAGTTTCAGAGGATTAGGACATGGATGGGTTTGGAGAAGCCCATCATTCTGCCTATCAGAGGCAGACAGTATGATCTACTTAAGACAGTATAAGAAAACTTTTGTTTTGAAGATTTTTAGAGTTCTTGTCCTTCATCTTTTTCTGGAAGAATCCTGCTCTGTGTTTCTCAAGTGTTTAAACCCATGCCCTCTCTTGATAAACCAAAATCTTGTATATTCTATGGTCAATAATAAACATTAGTTTTTTTCTCCCCTATGATATTCCCGTAACCAAACTGTCATTCTCCCCCGCCCCGCCCCGCCCCCCCATCCTAAGAGCTAAATATGGTTTATCACACCTATATTTAGCCTACATCTGGGCCATTATTTCAGACTTCTGGATTATTTTAGCCTCTGAGAGAGTGTTCATACTTTTGTTCAGACTTAAAATCTGTGTCGTGTTTGTTTTATTCTTATCACCAGCTCCGTTTTCCGCATAATAGTAATTACTTGATATTGCTACTGTGAACTTATTTAGAGAGGCCTAACAAATATTTTCTAAACATGTCTATATACCTAACTAGTAGGTAGAGTGCAGATAGTGCTTGTTCAGAAAAAGTAAAAGACTTACAATCTCAACTGCTTTGTTGATTAGAATTTTCAGTCTCATTTTATCAACTGAAACAACTCAAAGCAATGGGACAGGGTGATTGCTTTTGCTATGTAGTCCCAGAGCACATACCCTGCAGGGATATACATAGGGAGATGTATCTATCTATCTATCTATCTATCTATCTATCTATCTATCTATGGTTTAAAAAATAGACTTTATAGACTTTTTAGAACAGTGTTAGATTTACAGAGAAATTGAAAGAATGGTATAGTTTCCATATATCCCATACTTAGTTTCCCCTATGATTAACATCTCACATTATTAGAGTACGTGTGTTACAGTTAATGAACTAATATTGATACATTATTAACTATCTCTCTATTCCAATAGAGGGATGCTCCTCTATTGGAATTTGTCTGATGTTTCTTTCAGGATTAGACTGAAATTATGGGTTTTGGGAGGTAAAGTACCAGTATCCTAACATATCAAGTGTACATACTATCATTATTGTTGATGCTGACCTTGCTCACCTAGCTGAGGTAGTAGTTGTCAGGTTTCTTTACTGTAACGTTATTCCCATCTGTCTTCTATACTGTATTTTCTGGAAGGAAGTCACTCTGCAGTCTTTGAAGATGGAGAATCTATGTAAATTCTTCTGCGTGGGAGATTTGTCTTCCCCACTTAATTTATGTACTTATTTATGCTAGTGTGGACTCAATGGATATTTATTTTATACTGTGGGCTATAATCCAATGCTACTTTATTTTATTGCTCAAATTGTTCAGCTTTGTCCATTAGAAGGTCTTTCAGTTGGCTCCCGTGCTCCTGTGATCTACCCACATCAGGGGTGTCTGTATGTGTCTGTGTATGTTTGGCCCCTCTACTTTCTGGTACTACTAGATACTAGATGCTCTAGGTTTATCGTGTATATTTTCTGCCCCACTCTTGGAATCTGCCATTTTTCTAAGGATACAGGACTATATTTTTTACTGGATCCTGTGTCTTGATGATCAGTCCCATAAACAGTTTGACCAGTTGATTTTGTCTACCGTTGCAAACATGGAAAATAGCATCGACTTGATGCTTATATGTAGTAATGTGTGAGCATGTGTGCAAATCTTCATTTTAAAGCTGGATAGTAAATGAAAACAAAACAAAATAACAGCCCTCACATGAATCTATCAGGTATAGCTCACTCAAACGGATAATTATTTCAAATGACTCTAAGATGATATTTTGGCTGTGTATCCCAAGTTAGATAAATCCTAAGAACAAATGTACTTAAGAGAACTTTTAAACTGCATTCAGTATTCTTGGTAGTGATATTGGTATCATTATGTTGAAAATATTAAATATATATTGCAGGGTAAATGAAATAAGTAGTTACATTAATGTTGTTAGTAAACTAAAATGAAAGTTGTTAGCAACTAAGATTTTCAGAGTAAGAGAGAAGAGAAACTAATCTAAAAATTGTAGCAATTAAGTAAAAAACCTGTAATCTTAAACTTAAGTATCTTTATGAACTTAGACTTTTATCTTAAGTATGTGTTTTCTACTGAAAAAGAAACAAAGATAACCCAGTTACAGTGAACACTCTCGGCTTCAGATTATAGTTTCTAAATAGCATTTCTCACTTTAAAAAGACCAGGCATCTTTGAGAAAATGCTGATTCCAGGTGTGGGGCAGAAAGCAAGAATGCTATAAAAGGTTCCTGGAGCTTCCACTGGATAGGACTATTTGAGCATCAATAAGAATAAGAAATGCAGTTGATTGAAAGGCAGCAAATATGAGTATTTAATGATACTACCCCCACCACCACCTCATTGGTTATCTTTGGAGGCTGCTACGTAACAATGCACAATTCTAAACATTGATAAAGTAAGGGAAAAGTTTTAGCAATTATCCTTTCCTGAATAAACTATATACTTTAGGATAACCAAATAGTTGATGGTGAAAGTTTTTTTTTTAAGATTTTATTTATTTATTTGACAGAGAGACACAGCGAGAGAGGGAGCACAAGCAGGGGGAGTGGGAGAGGGAGAAGCAGGCTTCCTGCGGAGCAGGGAGCCCAATGCGGGGCTCGATCCCAGGACCCTGGGATCATGACCTGAGCCGAAGGCAGACGCTTAACGACTGAGCCACCCAGGCACCCCGAAGGCAGACGCTTAATGACTGAGCCACCCAGGCACCCCAGATAGTTTTTTTTTTTAAATACATATTGCACCTAATGCTAAAGAAATGATAGAAAATTGCCACTTTTTAGCTCCTAGTGAACTAATCTAAACAGTAACCACTAATGGGTGTTAAACTGGACTGTAATCAGGGCACTAGATAGAGTTGTTAGTTTGTGGAAATAAGTGGGATAGAAGAACAAGTTAAAGGACAACATAAAGAGGCAACAGTCAAATCCAAAATGTGGGAAATTCTGCAGGACAGACCTAGGTTAAAGGAGACTTACAGAGGCATACTAGCCATGTGCAGTATGTTGGCCTTGTTTGGATCCTCGTTCTTACAAACCAAATACAAAAGGAAAGATTTGAGCTATTTGGAGGAAATTTGAACATGGACCAGGTCATGTTAAGGGATTATTGTTTCTTTTGTTAGGTATGGAAAAGACATTGTGTTTATATTTAAAGTTTTTAATGTGAGATATATAATGAAATATGGGTGAAATGATAGATATGTGAGATCTCTTTAAAAATATTCCAGGGTGCCTGGGTGGCTCAGTTGGTTGGGCGACTGCCTTCGGCTCAGGTCATGATCCCGGAGTCCTGGGATCGAGTCCCACATCGGGCTCCCAGCTCAGCAGGGAGCCTGTTTCTCCCTCTGACCCTCTCCCCTCTCATGCTGTTTCTCTCGCTCTCTAATAAATAAATAAAATCTTAAAAAAAAAATTCCGGAAAAAAATCCACTAAAAAGTGTGTGTGCGCATGGGTGTGTGTGTTTGTGTTTGAGGAAGCCAAGGGTGATAGATAACAAGACTGGCAAATTATTCATAATTGCTGAAGCTGGGTTATGGGTACCTGGGGATTTAGTGTACTGTGTTGGAAGATTTTTATAAAAAATACAAGTTCAAAAACTAAATCTAGTCTTTCAGTTTTTTCTCTAGTAGAAAAGGAATAATTTGGCATTTGAAGGTATTTATGATATATAAGTATTGCTTTGGGGGTGGATTAATGGATGAATGCTTCATTCATCTTCAAAGTCATGATTTGACTTTGTATTGACTACATGAGCTGTTAAGACTGAGGATGAAGTGGATTGGAACATCATGTTTAACTCTGAATCTGAAGGTAATTTTTGTGGTTGAGATTGGGAGTGAGAAAGATGGTTAGATCAAACCTTGCATTTTTCATGTCTCTATAGGTCTGCTTTCCCATCACATTTAGGATAAGATCCAAATTCCTTACCATGCCATGTAAAGCCCCTCATGATCTGATGCCTGCTTGCTTCTTAGGCCTCATTATTGCCCTCTCTCCTCTAGGTTCCGTCCAATGTAGCCAGTATAATGATGCTGGCTCTGTTTCTGACCCTTGAATGTGGCAGGATTGTTCTCTCCTGAGGCCTATGCACCTGCTGCCTGAAACATTCTGCCTTTCTATCCCCAAATCCTTGCATGGTTTACTCCGTTATCCTGTCAGGTTCTCTGCTTAAATGTTCTCTCTGAGGAGATTTTCCCGACTATTTTCCTCTCTCTGCTTTGCCCCTTGAGGGGCCATGCGGACAGCTAGAACTCCAAGAGAAATCCCACCTTTGGGCCAGCAGATTGGGAGAACCCTAGAAAGAGCTGGAACGGGGTCCTGTGCTTATGAACTAGCCTGAGGCTAGGACTCGCCCCGAGCTGCACATGGGGGAGATGGACCCAAAGCAGTGTAGCAAAAGCCTTGAGAACTGGAGTGACCAGGGAACCATGGCCCACAGAAGAGGAGGGAGAACTTGCTGTCTGAACCTCGCCAGATCGATGGCCTGATAAAAAGGAACAAAAAATCCTAATGCTCTCCAGAAGATTTGTTAATAGCACCCAAAGTCTACACAACTTCATATTCAGGATGTTATTCTGCATTTAAGATTTCACAGTATTACAGAAAAATGTGACCAGTTCTTGAGACAAACACTCGAGTCAACAAATGCCAACTCCAGGATGATCCAGATACTGAGCTTATCAGAGACTTTAAAGCCGTTATAATAACTGCTCCATGAGTTAAACTGTCTTGAAATGAATGGAAGGGTAGCTGTTCTGTTAGGAGACAACATGGGAGAAAGTGTTTGTGACCTTGGATTAGGCAAAAATTTCTTACATATAGCACCAAAAAGCATGATCTGCAAAAGAAAAGTGCATCATAACATTTTTTTTTTTTTCATGAAAAGGTAAGCCACACAGAAGGTATGTGGGTGATCTCTGGACCTTCTGCTCAGTTTTGCTGTGAACCTCAAACTAAGGAATAAATTCTAAATAAAAAAATCACAGACTGGGAGAACTATTTTCAAGTCACATATCCAACAAAGGACTTATATCCAGAAAATATGTAGCACTCTCAAAATCCAGTAAGAAACAATCCATTAAAAAGGGAAAAGATTTAAACTGACCATTCACCCAAGAAGATACATTGATGGCAAATAGCACCAAGATGCCCAACAACATTTGTTGTTAGGGAAATACAAACTAAGACCACAAAGAAGAAATTGCTATCTGACTAGTAGAATGGCATAGGAAAATGACAGTACCAAATCCCAGCAGCTTCTTATCAAGTTAAACACACCCTTATCATGTGATGTGGCAGCCCCACTCTTGGTTATTATTTACTCAAACGAAATGAAAACTTATTTGTGAATGCTTACAGTGGCTTTACCCAAATTCTGTAACTGGTGAATGGATACTCAAACTGTGGTATGTCCATACGGGGCACCACAATTTAGCAACAAAAAGGCACGAACCACTGTTGTTCACAACAACAAGGATGGATCTACTATGAATGTACTTTAAGTGGAAGAAGCCTTGGAGAGGTGGCATGATGGAAAATTTTGGACTGATGTGACTGTTCTGTATCTTGACAGTGGTAGTAGTTACATGACTACATTTGTCTAAACTCATAGAACTTTGTATTTTACCCTGTGTAAATGGAAAAAAAGGAAATAATTATTGGAGAGCCATCTAATTATAATTTTCACCAGATCCTAAAAGGGCAAGTTTTCCAGACCGAGAGGACTATCATTTATTACCTGAAATACTTTGTCAGTGACGAAATTAGGTCCTCAGCCCTCCTCTGTGGTGAAAGAGAAGAGCTTGTCCATTCGGCAGAGTTGTAAATCTATGATTGCTTTTTTTCTTTTCATAGTCATAGAACCTACCACTCTGGATCAGGACTCTGTTCTTGTGGAATCTTCTTCGGGACCATTAGATAAAAGAATAAAAGGAGTTTCCCTTTCTCTTTTTTCTCTTTTTTTCCCTTAATGTACCAAATTGCTGTGGCTAAAGCCTGAAGTCTGGTCTTGGGCTTGTGTAGAAGGAAGCAAGGTTTATCTGGCTGGTGATTGTGACATTTCCTTCGGGATAGACCCTCAGTTTCCCAGGGCCCTCTTCCGGTCCCTTTTATTCTCTTGGTCTGTCTCTGAGACCTAGCCCATTCAGAACTGTCTTAATCATATCTCACACTCTGGACGGACAGTTTCTTTTCTTCTCTCCTTGTCAAAATTGTGATAATGACAGTGTCTTACTCTCAGGGAAGGGCTCTGAATTTCAAATTACTTCAATCTAGTCAGTGTTGCCTCTGCAGAAATCCCACTGGGGGTACCATTTGGAGGCAGATGTTACAGGAATATACAGCATTTTTATTCTGCCACAGTTAGAGCTCGTGTCCTAAATAGGCTTTAGCTTTTTCAAGTTTATTCCTCTTGAGGGTTTCAATTATGATTTTTAAATCCACAGACCTCCTTGTTAGAAGAAAGCAATACTAGAGTTTAATTTGTGCCTCTTTCATAAAAGAGTATTTGGACATTGTTGTTCGGGCTCCTGAGAAGGTGGAATGAAGTGTTGCTTTAAATTTCTATGAAGAGCGATAAATGGTCTCACACTTGTACAAAAGATAAGGCATGCATGATGATAGTATTGCCAATTCCAAGGGAATTCTACCAATGTGTGGTTATTTAGGTACACTGCACTGTGGCCCAGCTTCAAGGCCCTTAGCTTGTGTGTTTGATATAATCCTGTTCCTGGGATTTGCATTTTGTCCTTGCGAATGGGAGCTTTGAGAAAATCCACCTTTCTCTAATGCAAGGTAAAAAGCTTTCTCCCTTCCTTAGGCGTCTTTGCTGCCCTTTCTTTTAATTAAAGTTTTTGCCTCCCCAATGTTGGAAGAGCTTCCTAAAGGTCACACTTGAAAAGAGCTGCAGAAGGGAAATGCAGATTATAGTATTCTGTCCTTTCATAGGGGAAATTATCTGTCGAATCTGTCTGCCTCTGAAAAGTGCATTTTCTTTTTCTTGTTTCTCCATTTTGGCTAAAGTGTGTGGATCAGAAGGAAGGAGTTTTTGCTAGTATGTAACCATATGATGTCATTCCGCTGATGGCTGGGGAATGAGAGAACACAGTGTAGCCAGAAAAGTAGTGCATGCCATCCGAGGCCCTTTCAAATGTCCTGCGTGGTGTGGCAAAAGTAGGTTTTAAGCGTAACATGTGCACTCTTCTTCATCGCAAACAATGCCGCCTTATTCCATCTACAAAATATTTGCACATGAAGTCTCTACATACGATTTTTGCAGTAGCTTTGATTTCTGTTGGCTTCTACTTTAAGGGAGCCGCTCACAGGAGCGCTGAGTGTGTCCGTCCTTTTCTCTTCGTGTTAATGTCATGTGCAAGTGCTCTTGAAGATAAAAGCAAAGATTTCAACACACAGAAAAATCCAGCCAGCCCACAGAAGAGAAATGTTACGCATTTTATACAACTCTGTTCAGCAGGGAAGAGCTGAAAAGGAGGATAAATTCAAAAGAGGCGCTTCAGCTGGGAGAAGGCCAGAGAAGGGGGAAGCACACACAACCTTATTTCAGCCGTGTCCGCTAAACCACATGCACAAAGAAAGACTTGGCAGATGGTTGGTCCTTCCTCTTCGTTGGGTCACTGTACATGGGCTGTCCCCCGTGAGGTAGGTGCTTAGAAGGGACAGAGTTCTGGTAGGTCCATTGTTCTCTAATGTGAACTGGCAAATCAAACAGTTTGTACTCGTCAGGGCTCGAGTTTGGCCCCTGTCTAAAGACAGGACAACGAAAAAGTTGTGTGGAGATTAGGTCTTGTATCTTCTGAAATTTGACCTGGTTAGTTAATCTTTGAGCTTTTCCTCAAAAAGAGAGAGAAGATCGACATTCAGCCAAGGGACCTAAACGATGTCACATGTGGAGCTTTCTTGAAGGCACGCAGATTTCGAGCTGCCCGTCTGTGACTTTGATCTGTCACTAATGGAGGTGCAGTGGGGATGGCAGTCCATTTGACTGAATTGTCAGGTGGTGGGAGAAGGGTTTTCTGCCAGATGGTGGCATTCATCTTTTAATTAAGCATAGATTTAGATCACACCTGTTTTGTACAGTTTCTTTTTTTTTTTTTTACATTTTACCAGTTTGTTGACATCTTCTGTTTTTGTTTTGCTCTGAAGTACTTTCTATAATTTTTGGAAATGCTCAATTCTTTTCAAATTGTGTATCTTTTCTTTATTGTTATCGATTATGTGTGGCTCTCTCCTCCCAATCTCTGGTCATATTCATTGCTTTGAACTCTAAGTGATTTCTTACTATTGAGCCCTCTCACCACACTGTGAATCGTGCTGTTTTAAATGACTGTTGTGAATGGTTTGAAGTTGAATAAGCTTTTGTGTGAGAGATTTGCTCTCTTGTATGGATGCTAAGTGTTTGGAGTGGATACGTGACCTGTTTCGATTGTATTGCATCTGTGTATATATAATTATGTGTAAGATCTTAAGTTATCTTCCAGGACTTCCTTGAAATTAAATAAGATCATTGAACAAGAATGAGTTTTGAGAGATCAAGATAGTGTCATTGATGTAAGGAAGGTGGCTTCAACATCAGAGGATGATTTTTGAATCATCAGTCTCTGGCTTGCTATACTGCTTTTGCCACTTAAACATGTTATTTTTTTTTTTTTCTACTTGTAGTCAGGAGTTTTGAATAGAACTTTCATAAAGGCTTTAGAAATGAAGAGACTTAACACATTAGAGAGAATGATTTATTTTACTAAGATTTTGCTCAGTCAAGAGACATGTTTGCAAAAGCACTGGGTTACATTCTAGGCAGATTTGTCATTCTACTTCTGCTGTGAAGTGAGACCTTGGGCAAGTCCTTTTCTGAACCTCCTCTCCTCTTTAAAACCTCAGGGCTTAAACCAGATGATCTACATGGATGCTTTAAGAGAGATAGTATTGTTTCAACCAAATTTTCAATTTACCTCCATGGATTGATATCGTAGAGCAAGCTTGCAAAGGTATCAGTAAGAAGTTCTATTCTAAAGGTAGGAAAGGACATTGTCTAGTAGTGAAACCTCTATTTTGAGGCTTGGAGAAGACTAGATGATTTCATTAAAAAAAAAAAAAATCAAGACTCTATTGACCCTAGGGACACTGGCTGGTTCAGTCAGGAGACCATGTGACTCTTGACCTTAGGGTCATGAGTTAGAGCCCCATGTTGGGTGTAGAGATTACTAAAGAAAAAAAAAAAAGAAAATAAATGAAACTTAAAAAAAAAAAACCCGCTGAATTTCTTAAAAAAAAAAATCTATTGACCCTGTTGTTTGCATTGGATAAAGCACAATAGCAAACAAAATTGTATATGACAATGCAATCCTTTTAAGTGTTGCTGGAATAAATAGTGGTCAGGTTGTAGAGTTTTCAATCCTTTTAGAACTTCTTAATAAGGCTTACTGAAATCACTTATCTTGATAATTACAACTTATTAAAATTGGTAGTTACATGATAACGGGAACATTGCATGAAAAATCTTAAGTGAAAAATGTCCCCAAATAGCTGGTGAGAAGGGACTTTTTCTTTTCCTTTTTTTTTTTTTTCAAGATTTTATTCATTTGTCAGAGGACGGGAGGGAGGGAGGGGGCACAAGCAGGCGGAGGGGCAGAGGCTGAGGGAGAAGCAGACTCGCCGCTGAGCAGAGAGCCCAGTGTGGGACTCGATCCCAGGATCCTGGGATCGTGACCTGAGCTGAAGGCAGACGCTTAACGACTGAGCCACCCAGGTATCCACGGGGTCATTTTTTTCTATTTGATTTTTCTTTCTCTGTCTTTTTTCTTTCTTTCTTTTTTTTTAAAGACCTTATTTATCCATTTGAGGGAGAGAGAGAGAGAGAGAGAGAGCACGAGAGTGGGGTGAGGGGCAGAGAGAAAAGCAGGCCCCTCGCTGAGCAGGGAGCCCCATGCAGGACTCAATCCCAGGACCCTGGGATCATGACCTGAGCCGAAGGCAGACACTCAGTGACTGAGCCGCCCAGGCGCCCCTCCAGCTGCTGTTCTCAGTGGGCCTGCACACTTCCTCCTGAGCGCCCGTTGTTTGTTTTGGGATGCTCAGGTCTGTCAGATGTCCCCCTGACTCTCTGCTTCCTTTGGTCAGCACAGGTACCATGCAGGACTTGTGACTGTTGGTTTGTTCTTACGTGCTCATGTTTGGGGCTTTGTGGAGAGAGCTTGCCGCCTAGGTTTGTATGGATGTATTCCATGGAGTTTTGATCATGCTATCCTAGTTGCTCTGTGTGGTTTTTATGGGGCACTGGGGAAGACTAAAAAACCATGCCGCTGCTGTTACCATCTTCCCACTGACCTCCTTGGGTTTTGTTTTGAACAGCTGTTATCCCTTGGTTACAAGCATCTTCTTTGCTAATTCTGTGGGAGTCTGGGAACTGCCTTCTAGCAGGAGATAGCGGGTGCTTATTTCACTAGACTAATCTTAGGCCACACATCCACAGCTAAATTCAGCTGGAGCTGAATTATATGGTTCCCTCAACCTGAAATGCCTTCCTCCTCCTCCTCTCTGGCTCGCAAGGCTGGTCCTGAAGATGTCTTCCATCTCTCTCTCTCCTCCATTGCTGGTGCTTTTTCAGTGCTCTTATAACATCTTAGGAATGCACATGCACACATACCATGCTTCTTAAAGTATATGTTTGCTTCTCTGGTTTCCTCATAGGACTCTGGGTTCATAAGGCGCAAGATCTTGTCTGATTTGTTTTTGTACTCCCAGTGCCTGAACTGGTGACTGATGCTCCGTAACTACTTAGTCATGGAGGGGCGCCTGGGTGGCTCAGTTGGTTAAGCATCTGCCTTCGGTTCAGGTCATGATTGGGATGGAGCCCCACATTGGGCTCCCTGCTCCGGGGGTGTCTGCTTCTCCCTCTGCTTGCAGCTCCCCCTGCTTTTGTGCTCTCTCTTTCTCTCTCTCTCTGTCAAATAAATAAATGAAGAAATCTTAAAAAAAACTTGTTGAAGGAATGTTGGCAATAGTGTAGGAATGTTTGCAAGGAACAAAAGCAGTCCTCTTCAGATATATTGTAGGGACAGATAGATGGAAAATAAATGCCATTTAAAGTTATATTTAAAGAAAGAAACGTGTCCAGAGAAGGAACTAAAAGTACAGGTGCTTTTTAATTTTAATTTTATTTTCAAAATTTGTGATGCTGAGATGGTGGCAATGGCCTAATCACTCCTAGCGAGTTCATTTCAATTATAACAACTCAAAAAGGTGGTGGGGCATTTAAGAAATGTAGAACAAACAATAATGTTTAAGGAATGGGCAGTTTGTGCTTATGAAGGATGCCATATGGTTAATTTGGGTGGAAGACATCATCACAGGCTCAGGTCTAGGGTTGACTGGCCCAGTGTGATTTCTACATGATCTGACTTGAGGGCAGAGGGTGCACCAGGGCTATTCGGGTTCCTTCTAGTTCAATAATTGTTTCCCTGTTAATTAAGTTCTCTCCCTTTGCTGACTCGAGAGTTTGGGGAGTATCTTAAAGTTGGCCAGATAAATGACAGCTATTTAATGGTCTGTGTGTTTTCTGGAAAGTGGAAGGTGATGATATTAAAACCTCAGTAACCAAGGAAACCAGTCCTATGCTGCTGGATAAGAGGAGTGAAAATTTAACTGAGACCATGAAAAGAAAATCTGGTCATTAAGGCCATGCACTGAAATCCGGGGAAGAGGAAGAAGAGGCACGTGCACCTGACCTATCACTTGCCCCCTTAGGAGAAAGTGACCTATCAGCAGCTGTGGTCAAGGGGAGTGAGGTTTGTACACTAAGCTTGCCCAGGAATCCTCAGAGCCTACGTGCAGCCCTCCTATCAAGGTTGATATTTTTGTATATATAAACTTTTAATTAAATGACTTAACTAAGAAAAGTTTTTGCTTGAAGTCCTCTTAGTAGTATCTCTGGTTATTGTGTGTGTCAATAGATTGACAAAGCAAAATGCTTTTTTCTAAATCAGAACCACACCAAGAAGCAGTGGTCTTTATGGTTTCATTTAGTGTCTTCTTAGAAAAGTTGTTGACGTTTACCTAATTCATAGAATTTTACCTGGAGGTCGGGGCTTGTAAGGTTGATTAATTTGGTAGTTTAAAAAAAATATTTATTTGAGAGAGGGAGGGAAGGAGAGAGAGCAAGTGCACAAGCTGGGGGGCGGGGTGTGGCAGAGGGAGAGGGAGAAGCAGGTTCCCTGCTGAGCAGGGAACCGGATGGGGCTGGATCCGATCCCAGGACTCTGGGATCATGACCGGTGCTGAAGGCAGATGCTTAACTGACTGAGCCACCCAGGCGCGCCTAATTTGGTAGCTTTTAAAACCTTTTCTTAGTCTGGGGGTGTCTGGGTGGCTCAGGTGGTTGAGCGTCCGACTCTTGGTTTTGGCTCAGGTCATGATCTCCGGGTTGTGGGATCGGCCATGTGTTGGGCTCAGTAGGGAGTCTGCTGAGATTTTCAGGTTTTTTTTTTTCCTGTGGAAAGTGCCATTGGAATTTTGATAGGGATCGCATTGAATCTGTAGATTGTGTTGAGATTATAGATTTTTTAAAAAAAGATTTTATTTATTTATGAGAGAGCACACACGCGAGCGAGCATGTGCATGAGTGAGGAGGGGGAGAGGTGCAGAGGGAGTTGGAGAAGCAGGCTCTATGTGGGGCTCAATCCCAGGGCCCCAGGATCATGACATGTACAAAGGCAGATGCTTAAACAACTGAGCCACCCAGATGCCCCTAGTTATAGATATTTTAACAATATTATTATTATTATTTTTTTTTTTTGAGAGGAAGGGAGAGAGAGAGAGAGAAAACAGGAATGGGAGGGGGAGAGAGCATCTTAAGCAGGCTCCAGCTCAGAGTGGAGCCTGATGTGGGGATCGATCTCATGACCCTGAGATCATGACCTCAGCTGAAATCAAGAGTTAATTGCTTAACCAATTGAGCCACACAGGCACCCTTTAACAATATTCTGTTGATCTGTGAGCACAGACTATCTTTAAGTTTGTGTCTTCTTTAATTTTTTCCATCAGTATCTTATATTTTTCAGTATACAAAATTAATGTACTAATGTTGTAATGATGTTGTTAACATAATAATGATGCCTCTGTGGTTTTCACATTGTTTTCATCAGTATTTTCCTTATTTGTTCTATTCTTTCTATCTTGGGACTTTGCATATTTTGTCCCAGATCTTTGCAAAATGAACCAAACACAAAATCTCTAGGAGTTTTTAAGATATACCTTTCTCTAGGTTACATCAAATGTCTTTAAGCTTTATTACTTTTTACTACTTTTTTAAACTTTCAAAATACTTATTTTAAAAAATGAATTATTTTAAAAACTAATCCCTAAAATTGGAAAAAAAGTTGTATATCAAATTTTTGTGCAACACCTAGAAATGATTTATTTCCAGTGACTTTATTTTTTTGAATGTATCAAATTTATATTTAGCTTATTGTCTTCCAGAAATGAAAGATGGGGATTTACTTAACTTTTACAAACATTCTCTTTTCTCTCCCACCTCTTCCTCCTTATAATATTTTGTGTATTATCATTTTTATTTGCTTATTTATCTTTAATTATAATAATATACTTATGCCTGTTTTTTATGTAGCAGTTTCAATTTTCTCAAGCCACATTCTTGGGCATAAAAAGGACTACATTTCTGTAACTAAAAGATCCCATTGCACAAGCTGGCAAAAACCTTAATCATTACCAATTCCAAACAAACTTGGTCATTTGACATGTAAACTTATATAGGTCAGATTTCATTCCTCACTTCCCTACGTTCATGGGAGTGCAGGTTGTTTCCGTGGTATTTATGTGGTGCCAAACTCTGGGAGTAGGTAGGCTTTGAAATGGTTGATTTTTTTTTCTTTCAAGATTTTATTTATTTTAGAAAGAAAGAGAGAGAGAGAGAGCTTGAATGGTGGGTTGGGGCAGAGGGAGAGGGAGAAGCAGATTCCCTGCTGAGCAGGGAGCCTGATGCGGGGCTGTATCCCAGGACCCTGAGATCATGACCTGAGCCGAAGGCAGACGCTTAACCGACTGAGCCACCCAGGTGCTCCTGAAATGGTTGATTTCTATCCTAAAGTCTTCTAAGGTTAAGACTCATATAGCCTTGATTATTTGAATAAGATGAAACAACTATTTAAAAAGGATACACTGGGGTAGACGTTAGCCCTATCAGTTACACAAATTTTTAGGCAGGAACTTGCCAGATTTCCTTTACAAAGCTAGAGGAAAAGCTTATCCTGCAAGTACATTCTGACATAATGGGGTCCTTTTGAAATACTATTTAGTATCCTCGGAGAACTTGGTCTATAAATGTGCTCTCAATTGTGATACTGGTGTACTGTTTTTTTTTTTTGTTTGGTTTTACTTTACTGCTAAGGCTGCTAAGGTCGAAGTTTCCACTGCTTGCGTATTGATTTGTCTCTAATGATTGCAGGTTGAAGATGACAGTGATGCAGAGACCTATGGAGAAGAGAATGAGGAACAGGGAAATTATTCTAAAAGAAAGATAGTCTCTAACTGGGATCGATACCAAGATACTGAAAAAGAGGTCAATAATGAAAGTGGAGAATCACAGAGGGGGACGGACTTCAGTGTTCTCCTCAGCTCAGCAGGTATGAATTCCAGTTGCATGCATATGGTTTAATGCTCTGAAAGTTGCATAGACCTTTTATTTATGTTCCTTTTAAAACCGCATTGCAATAACTAGCAGTTCATTTTGTCCTTTGGATTTTAAATTCAAGTAAAGGACATTGTATCTGATGGCTTGCAAGGAAGAAGGATGGTTCCTTAACAGGAAGCTAGGGATTCCATGTACCGATGTAGAAGGACTTAAGTCCTGGCTGAAATGGATAAAAGGCTTTACGGAAATGAAAAATGCTGAACTATGCCCCTCTAAATTGGGTAGTCTGAAAATAGAAGTGTTTTCTTTGATTTCAGAGGAATTGATATTTATGTTTGTACAAAGCTTTACCAAGCTTCTAGAATATGTGTTCTGTCCCCTTTTATAGCCAGGAATATGCATATTAGGATATGCACATAGTAGAGACTGGTGTACCTGAACGTGAAAACTTTTCTGTTTTGCTTTTGGACGGTGTTCTCTATCAGTAAGGTGCAGTACTCTTTCCTTCTCTGGCCAGCTGTTTTTGAAGATAGATGCCACCCTGAGTGATGTGCCACTGTGCGAGGCTGGAGAGTAGGAGAGTAGGAACAGGAAATAATGGAGCGGGGCTGGTTGGATAGATGGCTACTCTCTACTAGGCTGTGGCATGAGGGTTGAAAGGATGAATGGCAGATGGATTAGTGGTTTTCAGGGGTTAGGGTTGGGGGAGGTGGATGTGGTTATAAAAAGGTAACATGAAGTATCCTTGTAGTGCTGCTACTGATCATTTTCTCGATGGTGGTGGTAGATTCATAAACCTACACAAGTGATAAAATTGTTGAGAACTTAAGACACATACACACAAGTGAGTACAGATAAAACTGGGGAAATCTGAACAACCTTGGTGGGTTACATCAATGTCAGTATATCAATATTCCGGTTGTGATATGATACTATGGTTTTGCAAAATGTTATCATTGGGGGAAACTGGGTCAAGTGTATGGGAGATCTCTCTGTTTTGTTTCTTACAAGTATTGTGTGAATCTACAATTACCTCAATAACAAAATATTACTAGGTCCAAACAAATTTAAAGGATGAGGTAAGAAGCAGAGAAATAAAATGAAGCTTTTCAGACAATTTGCTTTAAATTCCCTCTTCCTCCCAACTTTTATGTTGCTGTTGAGTTCAGCCTTTCTTTTTTTTCTCATCTGTATATATTTTTGAATGCCCGTACCAGACTAAGAATCCTAAAGTGATGAATTCTCTTCCTATTTAATTAAACCCTTTGAGTAGAAAGAGAATTGTAAGTGGAAAGAGTATGGGAGTGTGAGTCAGAAGAACAAAGTTCAGCCTGGTGTCATTATGTTCTATGCCACACACACCATAACCCTCTCTGTAGAGGTTTGCTGATGGCATCCAACTCACGGACTGTTCAGGGACCGATGACTCAAATCTTCTTGCTGATCAGATGAGTACTTCCCTCTGGTGGCCTGAATTTTGGCCAATTACAGGCTTATAAGCACTTTTCTTCAAGTTGGGAGAAAGGTAAAAGGTAGTTTTACTTTCTGTTAGCTGTTCTGCTAAAGGACGTAGGGTAAACTTGAAGTAGTGCAATAAGGTTGACACATGAACTACGTGGTTTTAGTTGAATCAAATGTGTAGTCCATTACTAGGACACTGTCTGGCACATGAAAGATCCTGCATGAATGTTTGAAGGTGATTCAAAATTCGAGTCTGACCTAACAGTAATGCCCAGTGGCTTATGATTTTGGTTATTTATGTTAGCATTTTATTTACAGCTTAAAACCTGACATGATTTGGGTCTTGTATGTCTTTTTCCTGTAGTCTGTCTTTGCTTACTGATTTCTTCCCAAGTGACTTGTTTGTGACTGGTTTCTTGGGCTATCACAATTGTCACATCTTTTTTTTTTTCAATTTTTTTTTATTATTATGTTGATCACCATACATTATATCATTAGTTTTTGATGTAGTGTTCCATGATTCATTGTAATTGTCACATCTTTTGATATGTGCTTTTATTTTTTCTTCACTCTGTTGCTGATTCATCATTTTCTTTTCACCATGTCCTATGCCTAAGAAGAGCTGCCTGCTTATGCCTAAGAAGAGCTGCCTGCTTTCTTCATTGTAGGAGTCAGGCTGTATGAGTTTGCCTTTGAGAGATGGACTTATCTTCTCTGATCATAAAATATTAATATTCTCCAGATAGGCTCACTATACTCCTTGGAGTCCCCGACTTTTAGTATACCATTTTCATTTGTATAAATAAATACACAGCCCAGAAAAAAATATTGATAGTTTGTTAGATGTGACATCATAAACTTTTCTAGATATAGCCTAATTGCTTTCCAAAGTGGAGATGAGCTAGGATTCCTAGTGTTCACTGTCTTTGCTGATACGTAGTACTGTTAGATTTTTTAACTGTGGCTGGTTGACTGGATGGTGTCTAGTTGTGGTTCATTGAACAATTTTTTGAATATCCACTACTTCCAGGTACTATTTTAGAGACTGAGCATATGGCAAAGAACAGAGCAGACAAAAACACCTGCCTCCTGGAGCGGACATTCTAAAGGGTAGAGACACATTAAAGAAAAGAGAGTACGTAAGATGCTGAATGGTGATAATTGCTCGGGATAGAAATAAAGTGGGGAGAGGCTGTTACAATTTTAGAAAGAGTGGCCAGAGAAAGTATTCTTGAGATGATGACATTTGAATAAAGGCCTGAGGAAGGTGAGAGAGTAAGCACTGAAGATATCTGGGGGAGGAGTGTTGCAGGCAAAGGGAGTAACAAGTTCACGGGCTTTGCGGTGGGAGTATAGAGAAGAGCAAGGGAGGCCGGCATGGCTGGAGCAAAGTGAGCAAGTAGATGGTGAGGTCAGAGAAGCACAGGTGGCCAGATCATGGGGAGGCTTGTAGACCATTATTAAAGATGTTGGCTTTTACTCTGAGTGAGATGAGCAGCCGCCAGAGGGTGTTGAAGAGAAGCGTGATACAGCTAACTTATATTTAACAGGATCACTCTGGCTGGTGTTGTTGGTAGAGCGGTTGGGAGGCTATTGCAACAATCCAAACAAGCAGGGATGGTGGCTCTAGCCAGGGTGGTGGCCATGGATCTGGTGAAATATGGCTGGCTTCTGGATCTATTTTGAGGCAAGAGCATCCAGGACTTGCGGATGTGGGGTATGACAGAAAAAGATGTATAAGGCCAATGCCAGGTTCTTGGCCTGACAACTGTAAGAAGGGAGTGGCCATTAATTGAGATGGGTCAAACTATGGGAGTGCTCCATTTTGCATGTGTTGTAATTGAGATGCCAGTTGGACATCTGTATTAGTCAGAGTTCCTGTAGGACATAGATGGCACACTCAATATAATTGAAGGAAGTTTTAACAAAGGCATCATTTACACAAGTATGGGTGGGATGTGGGGAGAGCACATAGGTAGTAGAGCATTGGGAGGGCAGGAAACAGCAGAGATGTTACTATCCCTAGTTACTGAAACTCTGGGGGAGAGTTTCTTATAGAGCCATTGACCTTGAGAGGATGAATCACCTTTGCTCGAGAGATCTAGCCAGTGAAGTTAACCCCAGACGGAGGGAGACAGGTGAATAAATACTCTGGTCTTACACTTCTTTACCTCCTTTATTCTCCTGCCAGGGCTTCCCATAATCCTAACCTACTATTAGCCAGAAGGCAAAGGGAGCCTCTTTCTGTCATCCATACAGATCAACCTCTTAGGGCAGAACAGGGAGAAAGAGGGAGGAGGGTGAATCTGGAGTGGCAAATGGAAGAGCCCCAGCACAGCATCCAATAGGAAACATCCAGCACGTTGTTGGATTAAGACCTCTGGGGTGCAGGATCCAGGCCTGGCCTGGAGATATACATTTGGGGGATGGCAACCTGTAGGTGATATTTAAAGTCATGAGACTGCATGAGATGACCAAGGGAGTTATTAGTAGAAAACTACTGAGCACTGGGCAGCTCAGTGTCTAGAGGTTAGGGAGATGAAAAGGAACCACCAAAGAAAACTGAGAGTGAGCAGCAGAAGGAAAAACCAGGAAACTGGAATCTTTAAATGTTTCCAGGAAGGGGAGATCTGTGTCAAATGCACTTGATGACATCCAAAAATTGACACTTGACTTTTAACAACATGGGGTTACTAGTGATCTTGGCAAGAGTAGTTTTGTTGGAGTGGTGGGATAAATTCATTCTTGAATTTAAAAATAATATGTAAGGAGAGACATTGGAGAGAGCAAATATAAACACCTCTTAATTTTAAGGATTTTTGTTATCTTCAGAAGGAGAGCGACGGGCTGGTGGGGGAAGTAGGTCAAGACATGTTTTTTAAAGATGGGAGAAGTAACTGCATGTTTATTTGTTGATAGAATGATACAGAAGAGAGGGCAAAATATAATGTGGGAAGAGGTGGGAATGACTGGATTTATGTTCTTTGGTCCACATGCAGTGATGGAATCTATATTGTACAGGTGTTGGGAGTGCCCATTGCTGGGGCTCAGACAGCTGTTGGACTGTAATCAGAGGAAAGGCCAGAACACAGAGGCATGGATACAGGGAGGTGGGTTGATGTGACAGGGGCTTGAGGGGTTCCCTTCTAACTGCTTCTGTTTTCTTAGTGGAGTAAGAATGCTGTGACTGAGGGTCACGGAGGAGGTACTACAAGTGAGAGAGTAGAAGGGTAAGAATCATTGTCTACAAGGGTGGGAGAATGAACGAAGTAGGAAAATGTGGTCTGGTTGCTGGGTGGTACTAGAGACCCACTGGAGTTGGTATTCATGAATGTAAGGTAAGAAGAGGGGTGTTGTTCCCTCTTTCACTCTGCTGTTTGTGTGCAGACAGAGGGGTAGAGAGTAGGATTTAATCATAATTACAGCTTAGCTAAGCACATGCACTGAAGGGAGACAGAAGACAGGGGGTGATTGGACTTTATGCATTATTTATTTTTTTAAAAGATTTTATTTATTTGACAGAGATACAGCGAGAGAGGGAACACAAGCAGGGGGAGTGGGAGAAGGAGAAGCAGGCTTCCCGCGGAGCAGGGAGCCTGATGCGGGGCTCGATCCCAGGACCCTGGGATCAATACCTGAGCCGAAGGCAGACGCTTAACGACTGAGCCACCCAGGTGCCTCTATGCATTATTTTTTATTCTAGAATCAGCTGTGTGATGTGTATACCTCTGGTCCAATTCTCAAATGCCATTTTGAAGACGGACCTTTTGCTAAGAATACATCTAGCTTAATGTGTTGTTACTTTGCTGGTAGGATCTACATCATAACAGTGAATCTTTGAGGAGCAGTAATTAATTCAAAGAGTGAATTTCTTCTGCACACACAGCTGGTGTGTAGGTATGTTGGCATGTATGTACATAAGTATATGTATTCACTTAGGAAGGTAGTATGTCATTTTCCAGTAAATTCGAGGGTCCAGCACTTGGATGCTTGGAAGGCACTCTAGAAAGCTCTAGCACACCTGCGCCAGGAGACGTGTGTGAGTGTTCATAGTGATGCTGGTCAGAAGAGCCACAGGTGAAAGCAACTCAGATGTCCATTCGTAGTGGAATGAATACATAAATACATGGATGAGTCTCTCAAACATACTGTAAAGTAAAAGGAACATTACATAGCCACAAAATATCTCCATATGATTCTACTTGAAATTCACACACCAGAAAAAAGTAAGCTGTGTTATTTAGGGAGACACATTTTCATGGTAAAATGGAAACCAAGGAAATGATTATGGTAAAACTCAGGATTGTAGTCCCCTCCAGTGGAGAGGTGAGGGGTAATGATTGGGGAGGGGCATGTAACAAATGTCGGGGTAGGGGGGACTTCTGTGATGTTGATAGTCATCTGTTTCTTGACCTGGATGATGTTTATTTATGTTTGTTGAGTAATGTTTCTTTAAATTGTATCTTACCTATTCTTTTGTGTGTCCCTCTATACAAGGAAAGTCTGAAAATGGATTTCTAATGATAGGATTTAAGTTACCCCCGTAGACCATGGGGAACGTTTTGGGAGAAGCAGTCCTTTTCGGCACCCTGAGGCTTTCATCATGCTTTGTTTTGGTCTCTGGCCATGGGTAGTAGCATCTTGTTTTTCCAAGTGGAGGATAAAGGAAGAGGGGACTAGTTTGTTTGAAGTCACACTTCTGCTGGTAGGATTGGGAGTTCTCAGACATCTTTTTAGGACTCTTTCTGTAAGCCTCTGAAACAGACAGTTGCGCCTGCAGCTTTTCTTTTTGAACAGTGTTCTTGCAGTTCTAACTTAGGTTTCACCAGCTTTGAGAATGGTACCGTACCCTCACTTATATTCAGACATAAGATGTTAGATCTTTAAGCAAGTTTTCCGCACCTCCCCCCACTTTTTTTTTCTTCAAGTGGTGAGTCATTGAATTCATGCCATATGCTCTATCTGTTCCTTTCAAGAAGTCACAGCTAACCAGAGCTAGAAAAATGTTTACAGTGCAAGCAGAATGCACTGGAGCAATATTGAAGATAAACATGTGAAAAAAAAATCTTTTATGTGCACGTCTGTAAGCTCTGTTTATTTTCAGTAGAACAAATACAAATGAAACGATTAGCTTACAATTTGGTCCGCATAGTTGTCCATGCATCTTTTCATTTCAAGTTATTATATATTTTCTACAATGTAATTTTATGAAAAGTTAATTTTGGGGGGGTAGATTTTAATTCTAATGATATTTGACCCCCCCCCCCCGCCATATGCTTTTGCCAGCAAATAGGCTGAAAGGGAAAAGAAAGCCTCTCACTCTAGCAGCCCACGAAGCAGCAAGACAGCTGTATTTGTCCCCATGGACTCAGTTCATTTTTTTTCTTTTTCTATGGTATGCATTTTATCCGTTTTTACTAATACATTCTCATTACAAAGACGGTCGAGAAGAAGAACCTTCCCTTTGGTATTTGTTTCTGTTATTTCACATTGATTCAGAACTACATATGCACTAAAAAAAAAAAAATCTTCATTTGGGTAACAACAACAAAAAGAGGTAAAACCACAAAAAATATCTTTCCTTTCTTACAGCTGGACATTGAAGTGGACTTAATTTGATTTTCTTTTTTCAAACCTCCGAAGATAAAAGCAGCTGAATACCTAGAAATGGGTTTGCCAGATTCCTGGTCTCTGTGCCACTGGCTCTTTTTGGTTGTTTCCAGGCAGGTTCTCCTTTGTCTGCTTTTGCTGGTCCAGCCACCCGCATCTTTTTCATCTTGTGCCTCGTTCCCCATCCACGTTCACTTTCTCGCCACGAAACTCTACTTTCCCTGGCGGCTTTAATTCCTCTCCCTCTTCCTTCAAATCTGTGACCTTTTCCTTTCCATTTGTTTAGGGATTCTTGTTGATCCTCCACAATTTCTTTCGGCTCTGTTTTTTCCCTACCTCTCCTCATAACCCCCTCCTCACTTTGTTGCTTAATCGTAAGTTACCACTCTTGGCTTCCTCCCTTTCTCGAGTGCTTCTTAGCTTTTTCTTTAAATAGAATTACTCCCTTTTTTTACTCCTCTGATTAAAGTCTATCCATTTTATTTCTCCACGATTTGAGAAAGGTGTGGATCTTTTCAACCAGGCCTGATCATCTAAGTCATCCCAAAATTTCAACATTCAGTTTTCTAGAGATTTCATTTTAGCATCTATAGCACTTCTGTTTTTGCTTTTTGTTTATTAGTTCCTTAATTTAACTTACCTTTTCTTTCTTTCTTCCTTCTTTTTTTTTTTTTCAACATATCTTCCTTGAAAAGTCTTAGAAGGTCTTTATGCTTTTGGCCCGTGTCTCTATAAACTTTTTAGCAAATTCAGTACTATCAGACCCTGCAAATATTGATCACTTCATGCTTTGTGTAATGTTGTTTTCATTTGAATATTTTGTGCTTGACCTTTATCTTCTAATCCTTTATGTCACCATGGATTGCGTCAGCTGGAAAGCCTTTCATGCACATGGATCTGTTTTTACATCATTTTTAATACTCATCCAGTCATTGGAGAGAGCTTTTATACTCATTAGAGAGAGGTTTGTGTGGAGAGCTTCTGATGTTAGCTTTATTTTTATTTCCGCAGGTTTTGTCTTTCATTTGCTCAGTGCTTCCATTATATTAAACTCTGTTGTTAGGGAGTTCCCCTGTTGGGATTTTAGGATCTCTGAGGAACCCGCCTTTCATCCAGTGTGACCTGTCTCCTTTAAAAACTTGCCTCGTGGCAAGTTAAAGTCACTAAAATAATACTTGATTTGATGACAGATTTTGGCCCCAGAGTAGCAGTTTGTCACAATCGCCACTTGCAGCTATTGCGCTACCTTTCTGATCCTCATCTCACCGAGGATGGGTCATTGGATCACTAGCAGTGACTACAGGGTCTCCAGCTCATTTTTAAGGACTGAATGTTTAGATGATAATTTAGATTATTCTTACTAGAAATATCTTAATGAGACAATAGTAGTGCATCTTTTTGAATTTGACTTGTATTCCTGATACTGTTCTGGTTGCTAAATGTCTAACTAGCTGCATCATCAAAGCCACGTGCTACATTCTAATAGCATCTAGCATATTCCTCTCAACTGCCGCTGTCTCCTCTCTATTTATTCTTATAGATCCATGCTTCCTTTAAAAAAAGAAATACCATCATTTAAAGGGGGGCTTGGGGAAGCAGCACAAATAAAGGCTCATGATCAATGTCCTTTTAATTGGAAGTTGATAAGGTTCTCTTTACTTGCTCTAGAGAGAGCGAATACCCTCCTCATTCTCCTAACTATAATTGATACTATAGTAATAACATATTCAGATACTTGATGGAGAAATTTGATATAAAACTGATATGTAAGGTTTCATCATGTCAATAAGATTAAGGCTGATTATCAATGGGATACTTTGTGTAAAGTACTCAAAAGTAGAATGGGGAAAGTCCAAGTTTTATAATAAAGGCTACTGTAATAGTAATTAGAAAAGGAGGGGCACCTGGGTGGCTCAGTCAGTTGAGTGTCTGACTCTTGGTTTCAGCTCAGGTCATGATCTGTGGGTCCTGGGATCAAGCCCCTTGTCAAGCTCCACGCTCAGGGGTGGGAATCTGCTTGAGATTCTGTCCCTCTGCCCACCCCCCCACGCTTGCATGTTCTCTCTAACTTGCTAAAATAAGCCTTTAATAATAATAATGATAGAATAAGATTTATTTTGGCAAAGCCTAACGAAGGTCAGTGCAGAACCTCTTGTGATATAAAAAGCATGAAACGTATGAATTCAGAGGCTCTGAATTGGGATTAAGATTAATAATCCTTAAGATTGTGAAAGATAAAGTTATCTATTGCAGTAAGTGTCACTGAAGTGTAGTAAATGTATTCTGGTAGTGGAATGGAAGGAACACTTGACTGATGCGTGTCAGCTGATCTGGGACTTGGTTATGGTTGTCACTTATTAGGTCCATGTTCTTGAAGGAGTGAAACTCTTGAAACTATTTTTTTTTTTAAAAGCTGTGAATTAGATATAATACCTGCCTTGTTTTAGTACAGGGTGGTTGTGAGGGTCATGGAGAATTATTTGAAAAATTATAAAGTGCTATGCAAAAGTCAGTAATTATTTTATAGGCAAAGAAAAGCAAACTGTTGGGGGTAAAATACGCTAAGTGTGATGGGGGAGAAAAGCTAATTGTCCTTGGGTCTGTTCCGTCCAACATTGTTGAAGCAAGAGAAAAGCCAGTATCATAAACTAATTGGATATTTTAGGTGGAAAAAAACCCTTGAAATGTACCTTTTCTATTAGAAAGGTATCCTCAAAAGATTAAAACACCTGTAGTATACTCCATCGTGTAGTCCTAGTGTGTTGTCATACCTGAAATGGAATGGAGAGAATGCCTGCCCAGGACTTGTTATGAGGATACTATATTGGTCTCAGAATTTTCGGCTGTCTAAGAATGGAATTGCTGTAAATGAAATGTCAATATATACTGCTAATTTAGTGACTGAGTGTGCTGTATATTTCCGAAAGAATAGTGAGGATGTCAATATACTGCTTTCCATAATTTGTGGTGAGCATTCTTCCGGGAAATTAAATCTGCCTCTTAGATGTTTACTTGGCACTTGCAAAAGGAACTGGATAGAGAGCCTCTCAGTCCTCACTAGCCCTTGAATGTTGCCTCCTGTGTATTTTACATGAAGGAAAAGATTCCATTTTTAATAATAATACCACTGGTCTTTTAAAATCATGAAGTTTTAGAAAGTTTAATTGTTTTCTTCATTTCTTCATCCACTACTTGCTAAGTAGATAATTTATGTGGTTTATTATTTTTTGAATTCTGTGGTTATAGTTTTCTGCCTTCTATTTTATTTTAATTTCTTTCAAGATTTATCTGAGAGAGAGCACATCAGTGGGGGGAGGGACGGGGGCAAGCAGACTCCCTGCAAAGTGGGGAGCCCAGTGTGGGTCTCGATTCCAGGACCCTGAGATCATGACCGGAGCCGAAGTCAGACGCTTAACTTCCTGAGCCACCCAGGTGCCCCATTGCCTTCTATTTGTAAAGAGTTTATAAAAATTTATAGTGTAATTTGAGATTATCATGAATAACTATGAATAACCAAAATTAATAGAATGCTAAATTTGTTATCATGAGTTTCTACCTCCGTGGTGAGAATACTACGTGAGTCACATCTGTCAGAGACAGTCAGGAACCTGGGCTTTCTGGCATTCTGCTGTTTAGAGAATTGTAGAAACTTTCAGGTTTAGAGATAGAATAATCCTTGGTGATAACTCTTTCATTGAACATTTCTTGAGCTTCTCTTATTTTTTTTTTAAAGATTTTTAAAAAATTTTTATTTATTCATGAGAGAGAGAGAGAGAGGCAGAGGGAGAAGCAGGCTCCCAGGGAGCAGGGAGCCCGATGCGGGACTTGGTCCCAGGACCCTGGGATCATGACCTGAGCGGAAGGCAGACGCTTAACCATCTGAGCCACCCAGGTGCCCGAGCTTCTCTTATTGAACATTTCTTAGAGACGAAGACAATGAAACTTGAAGATGAAGTGACTGTGTATATGGTCACAGTATGGAGCAGTTGTCTTTGGCTTCAAATTCAGCTTCTAGTCCCTCAATTAGCATGCACTCCAGTGGGTCCTATATCATGCCAGGTGCTGAGAGTATGGAAGTGCCTAAAACCTACTCCCTAACATGCAGAATATTGGTCCTGAGCATTCCTGCACGTGCTCAATGGACGTGTCAAGAATACGGGACCCTGACGGCTCTCTACCTGGGGCAGTAGGCCACCATGGGAGTTGGGGTAACATCTCCCCCAGACAAAGATCAGGCTTGCTTCCAATTACTGTAAGAGCATTGAATCTCCTAAGCTTAGTGTTCCTTTCCTGTAACATAGTCCATAGCATGTGTTACAGTGCTTCTACAATGCCTGCTTTGAAGTCCCCCCTGGGATGGAGCAGGCAAGGGGAACCAGCACAAATGAACACGGAGCTTTGGCTACTACTTTTGCCAAGAATCAAGGCCTTGGTCTGTGATCCAGGAGTGTCAGGTCTTCGGCCGGCATCCATGGAACAGTAATAGGCTAACTTATTATCTTTCAAACAGGATAAAATCTCAGCCCCTGCATAGTTCTTGACAAGTACCACTTAGGAGGTGACAGAGATGAGGAAATTAACAATTACAATTCAACGTGGGAGGCACAGAGTGCTGTGGAACAATCAAGGGACAGCACCCAATTCAGCTTGCTGAGGTCAGGGAGACTTTCTGAGTGCATTACTCTTAAACTGATCATACTAGATTGTATGTCTGCTGAGGGTTGATCTTTTTACCTTTAGCATACGGCACAGTACATAGCACACGGTTCACAACTATAAAGCTTGCAGAATGGATGAATAAGCTATTGTTTGTGGTTATTGGGTGTGATGTAGTGCATCAGAGGTCCCTATATCTACTATTGCAGTTGTCTCCTTTTTAAGACCTGAAGTCCTGAGAAGATAGTCCTCAGTGAAAAGCACCTCATTTTGTGACATGAATCTATTTCAATAATGAGGAAGGTGGTCGAGTTGCAGAATATCTTGCATGTGGTTTCATTTACTACTATTCATTAGGGACCTGTTATTTATTTTTTGAACTTTTTATTTTCTAATACTTCTTAGATTTTTTCAGAAAAGTTGCAAAGATAGTACAGAGAGTTCCCATATACCCTTCGTCTAGCTTCTCTTTATGTTACTATTTTACATAACCATAGTACATCTATCAAAAATGACTTTGACTTTCCCCAGTTTTTTTCTCCCCACTGGTGTTCTTTTTCTGTTCCAGCTTTGGATACCACACTGCATTTATTTAACTGCTTAGTTTCTGCTGATTTGTAACAGTTTCTCAGTCTTTTCTGGACTTGACACTTTGAGGAATAGTGGTTAGGTATTTTGTAGAATGTCCCTCAATTTGGGTTCTTCTTCTTCTTCTTTTTTTTTTTTTTAAGTATTTTTATTTATTTATTTTTGAGAGAGTGAAAGAGAGAGAGAGAGAAAGAGAATGAACGGGGGTAAGGGGGAAGGGGCAGAGAGAGAAGCAGGCTCCCTGATGAGCAGGGAGCCCAATGCGGGACTTGATCCCAGGACCCTGGGATCCATGACCTGAGCCGAAAGCAGACGCTTAACTGACTGAGCCACCCAGGTGCCCAATCTGGGTTCTTCTGATGTTTTCTCATGGTTTGGTAGAATTTACAGATTTGGGGGGTGATGATGTGCTTTTCTTGTTGGGTCACATCAGTGGACACCTGATATCAACATGACTTCTGACTAACAATATTAACTTTGATCACTTGATTAAGATGATATCTGTTAGGTTTCTCCAGTGTAAAGTTACTTGCCATTCTCTTCACTAGAAGCAAGTGACTTGATCCTACTCATACTCAAGGGGGTGGGGATTAAGCTTCACCTACTAGAGGGAGGCGTGTCAAGGAATTTTGGGCATAAGTTAAAACAAAGACAGTAAATAGTAAATATGTTGGGGAAAGTATTTTGAAGCTATGCAAATATCTTGTTTCTCCTTAAAGGTTCAGGGGAACCAGCTCTCTAAAAATGAGGCCAAGAATTGCCTGAGACAAGAGGTCAAGCTGTAATGACCATATACTTACTTGACTTTTTTCATTTATGGTTTCTTGCAGAGCTATAAATGTATATATAAATGTCAATTATAAATGATGTTATTTCTGTGTCACTGACCCTTCTGTCCATTTCTTTGAATAGTAGATGTATTTATATTAAACAAATAGGGTTAATGAAGGTGCATTTGTGAAACAGGTAAAACATCAGTAATTGACTTTAATTTCTTCCTCATTAATCAGTTACAAAATACTTGTTTTATCTCATAGCATAAAGAGTAGAGTAAGAAGGTACACGTGTGTGTGTCTATGTGAATTATTAGCTACATTCCAAGTGACTTCTATGGCAGTAGTTTAATAGTTAAATTGCATTTCACCTTTGGGACTGAGATTTGGCTTTTTAACTGTATGTTTTTGTGTTGCTCCAGAACAGATTTTAGTAATTAGCTATTCTCAGAAACATTTTCATTTATTTCCTCCTCCCCCCCTCCCCCAGAGCATGGCATTTCTAATTCTTGGGGTCATCAGAGTAGGGGGGTTTGGGTGGGGCCTGAATGGAGAGGAAGTGATCTTGCAGTGGAGAAGGCAACATTGTTGGGAAATATATCAGGGCCAATTTTTGGATTAGGTTGAATAACAGTAACTATCTTAATTTGGGGAGTAGGGGTAGATGAGGTGTAGGCATAAACAAATATGTTACAGTTGTTCTTATTTATAGAACCCCTGGCTGGGTATTTGGTACTTTATGTATAATATTTTAATTTCAAAGTAACTTTGCAAGGTCAGTATTAGACAATTTTACAGAGGAGGCAAATTAAACTCAAGGAAGTTAGATATCTTGCCTCATGTCACATAATTAGTATATGATGGAAATATAGTATGAATTTCTATCAGTCTGATTCTAAAACCCATTATTATTTTTTATACTGAACTATTGCTTTCCACACACAGTTGGCTGTGCAGCAGTAGGCTCTACTGGTAGATTGTGTAGAAAATGAGTTGTTTCATAGTTTGCAGATAGTTATTTCCTCCTGCCCCCACTTTATAGTAAAACAACACACAACCGTTTTGGCTACTTTTAAAAAATTATCTTTGTTGGATAGTTTGGCACCTTTTGGTCTAGTCATGACAGTGGAAACATTACCTTTATTATTAGCTACGTGTGTCATTTAAACTGAAAAATCTGGAAAACAAAATATGGATTCATTTCATCTCCCTGACTTGTATTATGACAGAGGTACTCAGGAGCTCTAATACGGAAATGAGTTTTCCTTGACTGCTGGTAATTATTACCTCAAGCAAAATAGATACTTTGTGTTAAGCTGTATATGCTGTGTATGTGTAAATGAGATTCATCTGCTTTATATTCAGAAACGTGACATGGCATCACTAGTGTTAATATTTTTCACATTACCTATTGGATTTCTTATTTAGGTATCTTCTCCCCATAATTCTGAGGAAAAAAAAAACCCAAGAGGAATTGCTGCCAGGACTTGGAGGAGCCTTAGAAATTGTGATGTATAGATCTACATAAACCCAGTTGAACCTCAGTAGCCCATTGAGCATTTTTGCAATTTGATGATTCTGATAGTAATGTAGAGAGTACTTACTGGCAAAGTGTTTCTGAATCCCAGGTTAGTCTTTTTTGAGTTTTGATTGGAGGCTCTAGTGATAACAATCTTTAGGGCTGGCTAGATTTAAACTATAGGATATCTATCTATCTATCTATCTATCTATCTATCTATCTATCTATCTGACTGATACTTAAGGGTACGCTGCTAACAAAAAGATATTATTAAATCCACTCTGTGTAGGAGTTTCCATGTCTGTCAGCTATACAGTATAACTTCTAAATAAGAATTTGCCGCTCCCGATGTAACTTTAAAATCAGTTATCTTCAGCTCTTCATGTTTGATATCCTGGTACCTCCACTGTGCCTTGTTGCTATGAGCCATACTAGTTTACTGTGGCATCGTTTAAAAAAAGCACTAATTCAGCTAGAATATCTTAACTTTTCTTCCCTGTTATCTTTAAGCTTTTTTTTTTCCACACTCAAAATCATAGTGAAAAAGTGAGTTGTTTCTTGTTTTGAAACCCAGAGAATAAACTATCATTACATAATGAATTCATAGCTAGAACAAGTTAGTGTTCACCTGAATGGTTTCTTCTAATTCCAACTTAAAATCTCTTGGATTGCTCCTCCTATTCTACTGACCAGCAGTTTTCATAAGGAAAATATACAGCGACATGTAAGTTGCTTTTTTCTTGATCACTAAGGTCCCTATTGCCTCACTGAGCATGCCCTTTAAGATTCCCTAGTGCTCCAGTTTAATTGCTGTTAGTTGAGTGAAGTTGGTGAGTTCTGAATCTTTGGTGTCTTTTTTCCCTCAGTCTTCAAAAGGCAGCATAGAATACACAGTCTGAAAACAATCTTAGATAGCATTTGGTCCAAATCTTTCACTTTTCAGATGGGAAAACTGAGGCTCATATAGGTTGGGTTTTAACCTAAAGCTGTAGATACTTGGAGGTGAATTGCTCAGAAAAGTCTCTTATCTATATGTTCATAGACAGTGCAGTGTTTGAGTCATAGCCGTAAACACCCCTGTTGAAGTCAATTTTTATGTTGGAGGGAAATTTGAGAGTTGATTCCCTTAGTGTTGTGTCCTTTGGGGTAAATGATAGTCAGATTGAGAGAGGAGGTAGAGATGACTTTTCAGAGTTAAAAATTGTGGATATTGTCAAGTATAATAGACCTTCCTAAACAGGCTCGTGTAGGATGAAGAAGCACCCTGGAGGGTTGTATAAGCCCAAAGGTCCCACCCATCATTTGCTCTTTGGTCCATCTTGTTCTGCTACTCCTACTCCCTACTCTGGCCTGACATGGACATTTATCTCTTTCTTCTTTTTTTCACATTTGCTCTTGTTAGAATGGGGGCTTCAGGGTAAAAGTGAGTATTACTCCCCCGGTTTTTGTGTTTGTGAATTCTAGCCTTCTAATGTTTCTTGGGTGTAGGAACCATAGGAAAGGAAAAGACAGGCTGATTCCTGTGTTTCTCTGACTCTTTAGGGACCAGTCTGTATAATTTAATTTTTATTTCAGTATTTCTGTTTCCAATTTTTAAACAGTCTAGTACCATAGCACGTTCAGGGGTGCTCAGGAAATACTACCAATCCATAGGTGCCGCTTTGTTTGGGATGGCCAGTCTGTACTGGGTCTCTGCCTACAGAGCAATTTTCTGCTCTTTACAAGTGTCCTTGAGGGAGAGTGAACATAGGAGCTGTGCTCCGTGAGTCCACTGGGTTGGGCTACAACAGCCTGACTCTCAGTATGTGGTCACAGCCTCCTGCTGAGCGAATGTGAATGTATAAAATTGGAATTTACTGTGATATGCAGTGGTTTATGTGCTTATGAATGAAGGTGAGGGGAGGGTTTGTTGGAATCTGTCTCCTCTTCAGCATTCGTTGGACTATCCATCAGATGACCTTTCTGTGGTTAGCCGTATATGAGAAATTGTTACCTTTTAAGGTGAGCATGTTGGAGCTCATTCTCAATTGTTATCCTGAAGGCAGGCTTCCCTGTCTTACTGTAAGGAGTCCAGCTTCTGGGTTCCCTTTATATGTAGTTGTGATTTTTGTTGATTTTGTTTCTAAAAAGGGGAGTGGATGGGTTTTTCTGGCTGCCCTCACAGTGAGGTGATGCACATTTTCAACCTTCCTAGCTCTTGGGTACCAACTTGAGCCAAAAATACATTTTTATTTACGTATGTTACAAGATGTTAACCTTGCTGTAACTAGTTTGTGCCTTTGTAACTGTGAGTTTAGGTATGTCTTTGCTACATAAGAAATCACTGGTGAGAATTGTTTTTTTTTCTAGGGGGACCTTGTTTGTAATATTGATTATTTTACTTCCATTTAGGATGTCACTTCGCCACAGGAGGTTGGCACAGAGAGAGGGGGTAGGGAAGATGTGGGAAAAGAAATTAGCCTATGGTTCTGTTTCTAGGACATTTGTTTCAAAAGTTTGACTGGGCGTCTGAGATAGGAAGGGTACATAGTTTTTAAAAAATGTCTTTGTTTTGGTATTTATGCTAACATAAAATATTTGTAATGAAGATAGTTGTGGAATTATGGCTACAAAATTCCGTATCCTGACTTACAAATCTTAATAAAGACGTGTAAATTATAACTGGCTCCTGACATAGTTATGTCAGGGAATAAAGTTGTAAAGTTGTTTTTCTTTCCAGACCTATTTATTGAGGGGCTATAAAAAAAATCGGAAGCAAAAATGGCAAAAATTGGTATTTGTTAAAACTAGGTGGTAAGTACATGGGTGTTGGTCATCAGTTTGAAATAATTCCTAATAAAATATTTAAAAATAGAATCTCAAGAATATTATTTCAAAATATTTTAAAGTATGTTGGGGGGGAAAAGACATTGCTTACTTGGGAGATTGGCTTCAAAATAAGAATCAGTTGAGATTTTGGAATAATAGTTAAAAGAGAATTCCTTAAACAAGGATAGTGCTGGAGATGCTCAATGAGTAGAAACAAATTACATAACCAGTGGGTCACCATAATTGCATGTGTTGGGGGGATAGAAAATATTTCCTCTTAAAAAAGAAAAAGAAAGGTTGCTTTAATCCAATATATCCTGTTAGATATAACATTTAGTGATGTATGGTTCCTAATACTTGAGCTCTGTCTCACACTCAAAGTCAAGTAAATTACGAGAGTCCACAAATCTGGAATCAACTAAAGGCAACTAAAATGTTTGGCACAATATTATAGGTGAAAGAATATTATGAAGGGGGGCCTCTTGGTATTTCCAGCAATTAAATTCTGTTGATTTCTCACACTGTGTTGTGACTCCTATTATGACAAATTCATGCTTCATTTCTACGCCTTACCTCTTGACTGCGTATGATAAAATTTTCTGAGATGTTGTTAATTTTAGTTGTTTCTGGGATATTCTAGTCCAAATTATAGATTTTTTTCTTCTTTTAAGGACTAGGAGACAATTTATTTTATTAATTTTATTTATTTTTTTAAAGTAAACTCTACGCCCAGTGGGGGGTCCAAATTCACGATCTCGAGTTCAAGAGTCGCATGCTGTACTGACTGGGCCAGCCAGGCGCCGCAGATTATAGATGTTTAATCCTTCTTTACGTACTTGTAATTTATTTGGCCATTGTTGAGACAACAGAGTAATGGAGTAGCGTTCTACACGTCCGCGCAGCCGTGTTTGGCAGCTCGTGCCCACTTGGGCTAGAAAAAGCTATTGCTTGACATAACTCAAACCAGGAGTTTTAGACTATTTGGCATTGTCTGTGTGGAATCAAATACATGTGTTATAATAGAGAATACCTTTCTTTGTAGATCCTCTAGATGGCAGAGCAATTACAACAAACACACTTTAGGAGCTGTTCCAAGAAGTGTAGGGGGGGGAGCATCAGAGAGATGGCATGAGAAGGGTCTTCTAGCTGGTAGGGCTCTATGCTTTCTTTCTGGACCCAGCCAGGTTTTATGCGCTCCGTGTCTTGCTCTTATGCATTTTATGTCTTGACATTTTATCTAAGATCTTGTTTGAAACAATGTAGCACTGCTTAAAAAAATGATAGGATGTCAAAGCTCAAAAAAATCTTGAGTTGTATACATTAAATCAGCCTCGATAAAGGCATTTGTCCACACGTCCTGAGCATTTCTTAGAGACTGTAGCCGACTCCACCCCAGTACATATGTTGATGAATTCTAGAGCAAGGCTGGCCCTACTTGAATACCTTCTTACCTTGAGTTCTATCATAAAGGATAATGTGCAGCACAGGCTTTAGCCTTTATTCCTGCTTTGAAAGAGATCACCATTGTTGACATAGATTTAACAGATAAATCTGATGATACCGTGGCTTTCAAACTCAAAGGAAATTTGACTTAGACACTTGCATAGATTTATTCCTCACACAGAGAGAACACAGAATAAATGTAAAATATTTAAGTATGTCACTTCCCCCACACTTATGTTTGAATGAATCAGAAAGCTGACTGTAGTTAGTATCTTTTCAATTTCTCTTGCAAAATGCTTATCCAAATTCTTCTGTAATCATTTTTTAACAGCAAGACCTATTTAGATCCTTTGGACAATTGATGAAGTTCTACATCAAAATATGGTATGGCAAATGTGATTTCTGTATATCAAATACAGCAAAAGTATAAGGGGATAAGTTTCCTATCCAGTATTTGTAACCTCATGATATCATATAGTATACTTAACAGATCTGATCTGTTTATAGCTATTAGTTCAGTATTACTCCTCCAAAAAGTTCCCCTTATGGAGACTTTCCCCTATTTGTCCTATTTTCTCATTACCAGTGAAGCTGGGGTATATTTTAGAATCTTCATTCTTCCACCTTTTTGATGAGCTTGTACTTGAGAATGTCTTAAGATACATTTTCATATTCATTAACATAGCTATTGAATAACTAGTCCTGTGCTTGGAAATAAAGAATGAATGATATGTGCTCCTCACTCTTGGATGCAGACTTTAGTAGGCAAGATAAGTATATAAATAGATATTCAGTACAGTTGAACAAGGCGTTATTAAAAGATGTATTATCAGGGGGCACCTGGGTGGCTCTGTTGGTTAAGCGTCCAACTCTTGATTTTGGCTCAGGTCATGATCTCAGGGTCATGAGGTTGGGCTCCGTGCTGGGCGTGGAGCTTGCTTAAGATTCTCCCTCTCCCTCTGCCCCTTCCCACCACCCTCTCTTAAAAAAAAAAAGTGTTATCAGAAGTGCTGTGAAAGTTCCTAGACAAAGCTTTGTGTAGCTATCACCACAAATTACCCACAATTACTACATGCAGAGGCCTGTGTCCCTGCAACACGTAGGAAGGAAGACGTGCAGTTGATGAAGGCGTAGAGTAGAACCATGTCATGTACTAAGCCTGATAGATTTCGATTATACACCAATCAGCATATTTAGGCGATTATAGCAAGAAAATTCTATTAACAGCTAAACATTTTTATTGGGGTAATCGAATTGGGAACTGACTTTTGCTACTCAAAGAGCACATGATTCAGTGCAACATGTGTATAGTGATAAGCAGTAAATAGGAAGGTGTATGTATTCTGATGACAACAGTGTAACCTCAAGCCTTAGGTCTATAAAAGTGGGAATGTTTTCTGATTGATCTGGATTCTTGAGTTATTTTACTAATGCCTCCAATGCCATGTGAGACATGGAGGATGGCAGGATCTTCAAACAGTTGTTGACAATCAACTGGTAGTCATTAGCCAGTATATAGGACTGGTTAAATGCTTTAATAATTCTCTAATACACCGTTGTTTGAAGCAGACTGTAACTGTAGATAACAAATGTCAGTTTGGCTTCTAGTTATTCATGGAGTTGTTATTTAAAAAATATCTTTATATAGGCTCTGACTCTAGGAGGCTAAGACACAAATGGCTGCTATTTTGCATTGGGGCTCTTGCACCTCATCAAGGGATAAACTACACATGTGTTCAATGCAGAAGGATTGGTGGTTTTGCTTCGTCCTTTGCAGCTAGAGCTGCCTAAGAGGTAGAGGAGAGATGGTCCATCTATGTATGTGTGTTGGCAAGAGGAACTCTCGTACTGTCATGTTTGTTGGGCCCTAAGTTCCAATTTATTTTTATTTTTGCAAATTTTTGAAGACTTTGATAGAACACCATAATTCTGCTTATTAAAGAGATATTCCTTTTATTTTATGAATTGTTTTTCTTAAAAGGATGTTCACCAACCCCCTCCCTGCCCCCACGTTATACTGGTTTATATGCTATACACTAATTAATTTATGTCATGGGGTCACTGTATAACTTAAGAGTCCTTTTCTAATTTGGAGCACTTCATACCCATTTTGAGAGGAGTAGCAGTATTTCTCTGGGGGCCAGGGTGAAATTTTGCATAGATTCTTCTCTACGTTCCTTTTCCATTACTGTCTGGTTGCTTTCTGGTCCTTTCTTTCCTTCCATTTTATCATCTGTGAGTTTTATTAACACGATGTTTACTCCCTCTTTTAAATTATTAAGTAAGCTGTGAAATGGCACTTTTATCTTTAATAGTTGGTGCTGTAAAAGTGACAAATGCAATGAAAGCATCCTTCTCTAATTTGGTTCCTGTCGTGCGTCTCTTTAGTGTCTCTGTGACATGACTTGAAATGACAGTGCTCCTGTCTCTTTTGTAGCTGGTTCACACTGAAAGGATATAATCATCTGTTTGGTATCACAGCCACTTCCCCAGCTACAGACTGTGATGTCACAAACCAAAGACTATTCTCTCTCAGCAGGAAGAAGCTGGAGAGGAGATGAACCTCCATGATGAACCATCATCCTTCAAATTTGATCATTTTATAAAGGAAATTAACCATGATGAGGAACAAATATACTGGCTAGTTGAAAAAGCCTTTTGACTTAAGCTTGAAAAACTTTACCATTATACTGGAATGAGAGAAATTCTTTCAAAAATTCTAAGTCAAAATTTGAGAGTTATAATAATGCAGGTATCAGTACTTTTTTTAAGTGAGTTAAAAATATTATGTACTGCCAGTCCCTTTAAGTTAAGTGTTAACACTTAATAATGAATCTTAGGTATATTTCTAATTTTATATGCAAAATTATGTTGCTTGTTATTTCAGGCAAAGATGACATGCTAGTCTAAAAAAGGTCAACAAAGACACTACATGGATATACTTTATTTTGACCTGTATAACTACTTTTATTTTCTCATGGTTTAAGCCAAAAGTTTATAACTTTTAATGATTTGAAGTGAGCAAAATCTGTGGATATAGTAATAGACGTCATTGTAAGGATATGGTAGATTAAATATTTGCTCCATTTCTGTGACAGAATCCAATATTACACAATTATGTTACTTTTATAATATAATACTTTTATATAATATGTGGGCATGAAATACATTCTAAATTACAGAAATAATTAGGCAATCACTGAATACTTCCCAAGAATGTTCAAAATCTCTTTCATTGTTAAATCTATCAACACAAGGGAAAAACTCCCATAAATAAACCAAATCTTCAGGTATAAGCATAAAATTCCTTATCCATTTGTACTTATGAGCTGCTGACTTTGAAGCACTTTTCAGCATTTTAACACATCATTAACAAATGATGTGTTAAAAAGTAGTTAATGTTTTTTCTTCACTTTTTTCACTAAAATGAAGAGGAAAATGTAGGTTATTCCAAATTGCTGTAGAATTTTTTTTTTGAAAGTGTTATTTAAACCTCAGTTATTATTATTCAGAATGCACTATTATAGAGAAAAAAACCTTGATTTGGATAGGAAAGAAAAAGAAATGAGGACTGATGCTGACAAAGGCCTTGGTTGGAGGATAGTATCTGTTTGTCCATCATTGTCATCGGAAGTCATAGAAGCAGAGTCCCCAAACTGGCGTACATTCCAGTGAGTAAATAAAATCCAGACTTCATAAGTATAATTTTATGCCCCCTTCAGTTCTATTTATTGGAAGCAAATTGTTTGAGCATACTATTGTGAATTTCATGTTTTGCCCAAGTTAATTTAAAAAAGCCTCCTTTTATTGAGTTGAAATAGTGATATTTTTCACTTATAAATATAGGCCTATTTTCAAAGCATGTCAGTTTATCAAATATAGGATATCATAATAAGAAGAGAAAAGATGAAAAGAATCCTTAAGGGTTCAGGTAAGTCCGATGTAGGTAAAAAACAATACTTGTTAGTTAGGGCTGGTATACAAAGGAAGTATTTTGAAATTTTGAAATAAAGATTTTTCTCTGAAACAAATTGGTACATCATGCCATCACTGCTTGTATGTAAGTTGCTGCTTTCCTTTGGTACTGGAAAATGATAAGTAAATTTCTGTAATGAATTCAGATGCAAAAGATGATATTTAAGGTTCTTTATGAACTGTTTTGAAAAGAGTGAAGAGATCATGTAATTAACTGTTAGGCTTTGAAAAAAGGAAAGGATTTAGGGAAATGGAAGAGAAGAATTTCAAACTTGATTGTTTTTTTAGACAGGTACTGAATAATTACTTCTGATAACTTTCCTTGTATTATCAGATCATCTCTATTGTTAAGTGTGATTTGCTTTTATTGTTTCCTTTATCTCTTGTCTTCTAAGATATTAGCAATTTATTATTTATTTTAGGGCTTCTTTGTGAAAAGATTAAGCTTTGAACTTTTCCTATTGAATTTATATGCAAACTAATATAGTTGAATTTTGGCTAAAAATCTATGTAGGGAATTAAAGTTCTATCTTTTCTGTTTTTTTTTTTTTTTAATATGTAAGACAGTCTCTCTTGATGTCTCATTATGGAGTGATTTCTTGGGAATTTCTAAAAGGCACTTGTACCCTTTAAAAATTCTTTGGTCCCTGTAGTTCTTTACATTTTCTCTTTGGACCTTTGATCTGAGTTAAAGCTTTTGAGGTATTAAGATACCAGACATCTTTTTGTTCTGTTGTTAAATCAGCAAAATGTCCTTATTTAGTCTGTTACAACAATATGCCCAGTACTGTGACGGTAAATTAATCCCGTTCTACTGGGGTGCTATACCTTAGTTTGCCAGAGATTGTTCTTCTTTAGTGTGAATGAGAGTGACATCACCGCTTTTCTTGTTTTGTAATGATAAAAATCAGTTATTGAGCTTTATTCTCTGGCATTAATAGAAGTATTAAAAATGCATTAATTCTTTGTTTTACCAGGGGCCCCGGGGAAACAAATCACATCTGAATGTTTGGTATACAAGATGTGTGAATGGTTCTTGTGCCTGGTTCAGGGCTCTCTTCACGCATTTTTTTTTCCCCCCAAGCTATTAAAGAAAACAAAATTGGGATTTTAAAAATGAAGACAAAGATGGGACATAGCCAGTGAAAAATGAATGAGACTCTGGGGCTGTTTTTATATAGTTATGAATGATTAGTTTATGCAGCATAAGTAAAAACAAGTGTTTACCTCAGAAGGCATAAATCTGCATAAAGCTTAAGGGAGGATCACATGAAATTCAAATCTACTGGCTCATTCACAGCATCAGCAGGTTTAGTTTCAGTAGTCGGGATATAGAGAATGTTGTAAAATTAAATCTTACCTGGCAGTGGGGTGTTTGAAGCTCAGTAATCTAATTCTGGCTGGAAACAGTAAGCTCCGGTACCTGAAATGCCTTCTCTACTTTCCTTGCGGGTGTTCGTTCACCACTGTGTTGGATTTCTTGCAGCGTCTCTCTAGCTGTATTCCTGGTAATCCTGTAGCATTAGTTAAGACAGCACGCAATAGACAAATGATTCCATTTGGATAGGATTATAGAGCTAGAGGGTGAATTTTGCCTTTCTTTATCCAATAACAGCAGTTGATCTGACCACAGACAACTTGAGTGTGCAGAACTTATTAAAAATTCATTGAATGTTTCAGCAATGAGGAATCCGGGCCCTTTGCATAGGTGGTTTTACCTTCCGGAAAAGTTCTGCTGTCCATATTTCAGAATGACACATGCCCCCAAATCAAGTTGCTTTAAAAAATTATTCCAACCCGAAGCCCAGATCTTCTCTTGCTTTCCTTGTGCCTGTCTTTACCAACTTTTCAGTCCTTTGGCTTCCTTTTTGTAGAGGACGAGGGGGTTTCTTCTGTCTTCCTTGTGCCTCTGCAGCACATAGTTCTGGTACACTGGGTTGTGAATAGTGAGGGAAAAATCCAAAGGAGGTGCGGCTTTATCATCTCTCCGGACAGGGAGCATACTTGGCATGAATGAAGAGCTGATATGAGCTATTCAAACCAGAAAGCAAACTGATGGGATGACGCTTTCATACATAATAAACCCATTAATTACTTCTCCTGATGGACAGCAGTATGCCCTGAAAGGGAAAAAGGAAGGAGCAGACGATCATATTCAGTCTGATAGGTGCTCTCTGTGAGGCTTGCGATTGTGAAGTGAATCCAGGAAAAGCTGCAGCTTTGGAATGTGATCAGGTAGAAGGGGCAAGAGTTGTTTTGACAGACAGGTGATGATTTTGGGGGAAGAGAAAAAGAGCTGAGCAAAGAGGAGGCTGGAATAAGGTTCCAAAATGCTCTTGAAAATGTTCTTTTTTTTTTTTTTTCCTGTTTGTCCTTTTGGCTGGGAGAAAGCACACTGTATTTTACCTTTGCATTATTTGCAGAAATTCTGCTGAGATGGTTTCTCAAAGTTTTCTCTAAAGAAGGAAAATAATTTTTAAAAAGCCTTCAAGATAGAAAAATATATTGTGAGTTTTTAAAAATTTATAGCAGGGAAAAGGCTGCTTTTTGTGAAAGGCACACCTGTTTTTAAATGTCTTTTGGGCACATGCATTTTGTTGCTTTGGAAGAGAACATTATGAGTCATCATTTAGTATAAGATTTTAGCAGGGTCTTTATTTAAAAGTATTAGATGGAATTTTGGGTAACTGTATAAAAGATCTAAAAATGTCAATTTTATAATTTTTTTACTTCATTTTTTAAGTAATGCAAGATTTTTTTCCTTTTCCTATCTTTTCACAGAGCCCTTTTAGGGGTATTTCTGGACAATATATGCTTTTTAAAGGTTTTTAAAAATTATGGAAAGCTTCAAACTTATACAAAACTATGAAAAAGTAACGCATGAACTTCCATAAACCTGTTACTCAGATTCAATAATTACCAAGACGCTTGCCACATTTGCTTCATTTAACTTTTTTTTCTTTTTCTTTTTCTTTTTTAAAAGATTTTATTTATGTATTTGACAGAGAGACAGCGAGAGAGGAAACACAAGCAGGGGGAGTGGGAGAGGGAGAAGCAGGCTTCCCGCGGAGCAGGGAACCCGATGTGGGGCTCGATCCCAGGACCCTGGGATTAGGACCTGAGCCGAAGGCAGACGCTTAACTGACCGAGCCACCCGGGCGCCCAGCTTTCTTTTTTTTTCTTAGCTGAGATATTTTAGAGCAAATCTCATCCACCCCTGCATATGTTAGCACGTATGGACACCTTCTCCCATGGCCACTGTGCCATTATCACACCTAACAATAATTATAATAAACAGTAGTTAATTTGGGTGTTGTTAATAATTCTTTGGGGTCCAATGGTATCCAGCCTGTTTCAGATTTCTCATGCCTCAGAAACTATCTCTTGACCTAGGTTTTTTTTGAGATAGAATCTAGACAAATAGATTCATATAGGTCCATATATTGCATTTAGTTATTAGGCATTAGAATTTCAAACACTAACTTAGATGATCACATATGGCGAAGTAAAATTTAGTTTAGAGTAGTCTATACACACTTATAATATGAATATCTATGTAAGAGAACATATCTCTAGAATATTTTCTTGAGCTTTTTCCCACTTAACATTATACATGATAATGATAACTGAAAAGGAATATAAGTTTATGCGGTTACGATTGGCTAGGTTCATTGCTCTGTGCAAGTTTTTCATGACTTGCCCTGGGGTATGTAGTTCAAAATTCTGTCCCCAAGCTATTGAGGCTACCTTTTGGGCTGGGCAAATTCAAATACATTCCAGGGTCCGTTCTACTTTATTTATTTATTTTTTAAAAGATTTTTTATTTACTTATTTGACAGAGAGAGACACAGCGAGAGAGGGAACACAAGTAGGGGGAGTGGGAGAGGGAGAAGCAGGGAGCCCGATGCGGGGCTTGATCCCAGGATGCTGGGATCGTGACCTGAGCCGAAGGCAGATGCTCGATGACTGAGCCACCCAGGCGCCCCTCATTCTACTTTATTGCTGAAAAAGGCCATCTTGCTTATTTACCTTCTCAAACACAAGAGCATTGTTATAATAAATGCTCCAAGTTTCAAACCATTGATTACTAAGCCATGTTTCCACATGTGAATGTGACTTAGTGGTCTGTGAAGATCGAAAGAGAGAGAAGTAAAAATCAAATGGGTCCAATGACTGCAATATTATATAATTACATGTAATTATAGAAATTATTTTATAATTTTTCCATTAATATCAGGTTTTTCCTTTCCTCTGAATTTTTATCTTCCTATATGATTGGAACACTCAGCTCTTTCCCAAAAAAGCAGAGCATTTGGCTGTCTACTTGACTCTTCCAGGGATGTAGTAATATGAGGTCCTGAAATAACTGTGTGTTCCACTGTCCCCCACAGAAATTGATTCTCATTCAGAGTCTCGGTTTCTCTCTGATCCCACCCCTTTTTTTCTTTCTCCATCTTTTAAGTTGGCTAGATGATTGTGAACGGGGAAGGTGGAATATGGGGAGCCATTGAAAAGGTGTAGCTGGAAATTATACCTAGGTTCAAAGGCACTGCTGAGGACCATGCTCGCAGTTTTATGGAGGGCTTTAGAATACTGCTCTCCAAAGGTGTTTGTAGAAGGTACATCCCTGGCTCGGTCTCCTGCTGTATGTCATGTTATCACATGATTGTTTGGTAGCTTTGTGTAGCTCTTTCTTATGTTCTCAAATTATCCCTTTATTTTTTTTTTTAAAGATTTTATTTATTAGAGAGAGAGAGCGAGCGCAATAAGCGGGGTGAGGGGCAGAGGGAGAAGCAGGCTCTCCATCGAGCGGGAGAGCCTGACGCGGGGCTCAATCCCAGGACCCCAGATCATGACCTGAGCCGAAGGCAGACGCTTAACTGACTGAGCCCCCTAGGCGCCCCTGAAACTATCCCTTTAAAAAAGCCTGTCCTTTCTTAAATCTTGCTGAACAAGGTTATTTGTGTTTTATTACCTACATAAGTGCTTTATTGAAAGTTTGGTGAAGAGTTCTTGACTATGACCATTACATACAGATAAACTGAATGGAAAAAGGCTTCTTTTTTCCTTTCTAAGTTATCTCTGTAATTTTTCCCCTCCATCATTTGTAATGCAACATTAGCATTAGGTGGGCATTTTGCAAATGTGCAGTTTCTACTATAGAACATTGTATAGTTGGTGACAGAGTGGCTATAGAGGGAACTAGAGTGATAGTTCTAGTGATAGCAGAGTGATAGTGATTATATGTGTATTTGGGGTATAAGCCCTCACTTTATTTCAAATCATTATCTCCCAGCACTAACTATAAACTGAAATAATAGAAAGACATCGACTCAAGCAGTGACCCTGTAAAGTTCCAACCAAAAAGAATAGGTGCACTTCAGCCATTGTGCGAATCATTTTTCTCCAAAAGCATGGAGTCATCTCTGTGAATAATATTATTCAGAGATCTAATTGGTCAAGTAGCTGGTTAGGCAGATGGCTTATCTTTTCCCGCCCTCCCTTCCCATATGAGGGAAAGGAGTGAGTGTCTCAGGGAAGTGAACTTTATATTCTCTCTGATGCATATAATAAAGCAGTTTTCTTTTGTTCAGGTGTCTCAACTCCCATCTCCCATTTTTGTACCTGTCTTTATTCTCCTATTTGATCTAAACTCCTGTTTCCATTATAAAGTTGAGCAGACAACTTAGAAGTTTCATAGACTTCATAGATTTTTCAAGTACTTAATGTATAATAAGATTAATGATAATTTCCCCCCTCAAAGTTCATCCTTGCACGAATGTTTTATCCACACCCAGAAGTATGCTCACAGTTGTCTTTGAGGGTTTGCAAAATTGTAACAGCTTTTATAAAGAAAAATAGAAAATAGTTCCCTCTTTATGTTCTCCAGTTCTTAAGTGAGTAGGATTTGTGGTTAAAGACTTCTTCTGTAGTAACTACCTATCTTTAGGGCAGTTTAAATATTCATAATCTCAACTGAGTGTGATTATTTTCAGTTAATAATACAAGAAAAAAAGTTTTACTTTAAGAGAGTATTGTAGAATCATGCAAACTCTTTCTAAAATATTTTCTTGTTGCCTTTGTTAGAGACATCGAATCCTTGTTGGTTTATATGGGTCATTCTAGATCATTTTAGCCCTTTAATTGTGATATCTAACAAATATTTCCTGATTCCTTGCTAGGTACATGACACTACTAGGTTCTTGGAATGTACAGCACATCTACTTTCACAGCTTTGATGCAGACCGTTACTTCTGTTTTACAAAGGAGGAAACAAATGTGAAGAGCTTAAGTAACTTGAGCTGACTTAATTAGTAAAACATTGACCTGTGATACGAATCCAGGGAAGGTGGTTCCAGAGCCCAGAATCCAGAGTGATTGCTTACTGAGAAAAAAGATGATGGAGATTTTCCCTTTCAGTGTGAGACTCCCAGGAGAAGTTTGAAAGAGTGCTGGCTCTCTGGCATCACCAACATTCTACCAAAATGAGATCTGCAGTTTCAGAGATACCAGATGACCGGCGGATGACCCTAAGAGTTGACTATCTTTAACAAAAAGATACTGCGTGTAGTATAGAATGAATGCTTTCTTCTTCTCTTCTGTGCTAAGAATTTATAAAGGGGTGGGTTTCTTTTTTTCTCTCCGAAGTGGTTCAATTTATTCTCTTATAGTCCCTCAAGTAACAATATGCTTTAGAGTACTAGTCATTTATATTTAGCTAAAAAAATTAAAAGCTTCATTTGATGCTGAGGGGATACGAACCAGATTTACTGGTACTCTGGGATAAGATTGATTATTAGGAAACCATTGCTTTCTTCAGATAGATAGACCGATTTCGTTTTTATCTTATTTGTACTTTTAAAAATGTCTCATTTTTAAACTTCTTTAGTTCATTGCTCCATCATAGCACTCACTCCCTCGTCTCACTCGCCTCAGGACTTAACCTGCGTCCTGGTGTTTGGCCCTTTTCACTCCACCCTTCAGATTTTGACTTCTCCGGGTGAGCTGTAGACAACCACTAGAGGTCTCCAGACCTCACTTTAGAAAGCTCTGACTGTATAGGTACACCCCAGTAAGTGGAATAAATATGTCCCCGGCGAGATGAGTTACTGATAGTTCCCCTTAAATATTTATGAAGTGCTTCTTATGTTCTGGGTCCTAGACTATGCTATGCCCTCAGGGTAGATTAAAAAAAAATGGTAAGATCTATGTCCCTGAGAACCCTGCAGTCTAGTGGGGACACTGAAGTGTGGCCACATGGCCACATCCTGTACTTTTAGATCCCTCTTACCAGGGCCCTTCAGATTTCCAGGTCGGTCAGAGTGCTACTAATGCTCTTGAACTCTTCATCTCTACAGAGAGCACCCCCGCTTTCTGGATGAACCCTGATGACGTGTCTTCATCAGTCTGGCAAGGAGCCGTTCCATGGGCCGGCAGGACTAGTTGGGTGGGCTCTGATTTTTGTTTTTTGATGTCCTTCTCAGCAGCTCTAGGCATCTGATCTTTAGGGAACAAGGTCATACAGGAGTCAGCTTCTCCCAATCCCAGGGAACAAAACAAAGCCCCAGAACTTAGAGCCTTCCATATCCATTTTCCTTTATACCAGAGACATTTTTTTAGGAAGGGTTTGTGTCCCATTTGCATCCCTCGTATTTCAGGGAGTTGAAATAGAGAAGTGTCTCATGGTAACATGCTTCTAGATGTACTGTGCATGATCCGTGAAAAGCTCCTAGCACAGTGCCTGGGACTTTGAGGGCAAGTGCCCTGTGTGTGGTGTGGTTGGAAAGGGTCAGCAGTGGTCACTATTATTATTATGGAACTTAATTTAATTTTAGCACCGGAAGGGACTTCAGAAATAATGTAGTCCAACTACCCATTTTACACAATAAGTTTTAGTGCTATTTTTCTTTTTCACACAAAACAGTGTAACTGTTTGGGGTGGTTCTTTCTTTAGTGCTCTCTGTTCCATATCCGGAAGACCCAAATTTTGATTCAGTCATTATCCGCTTCACGTTTACACTATTTCATAAGAATTTTTATGTGGGTAGTTTGAACTAAATAGCAATTGTGAGTTTTTAAAAAGTTAAGGGTGAAATTGGAGAAGCATTAAGCAAAATAAAAGCCTGGCAATTTGTTAGCCTTTTATCTGTAAGGAAAGTTCCAGAGGGAATTCTTTTTTTTTTTTTAAGATTTTATTTATGTATTTGACAGAGAGAGACACAGCGAGAGAAGGAACACAAGCAGGAGGAGCGGGAGAAGGAGAAGGAGGCTTCCCGCTGAGCAGGGAGCCCTATGTGGGGCTCGATCCCAGGACCCTGGGATCACGACCTGAGCCGAAGGCAGAAGCCCAACAACTGAGCCACCCAGACACCCCTCCAGAGGGAATTCTGAACATGATAGATTAGTGACCTTCTGGATGGCAGATCTATTTTTTAAAAGTGTGGAATACTTGGGTACTTAGGTGAACAATTACTGAAGAAAAGGTAGCTTGGTTTTAGAAATGAATATATGGATGACTAGAAACAAGTGGGAGTTATATTTTAGATTTAAAAATACATTTTGACAAAGTTTATACCTTAAATTCTAGTTTAAAAGCCTTAATAAATAGCTGAACATATAAATAATCTTGGGGACCTTTATGTGAGCAGGTTATTTGTTTTAGCCAGCAAGAGAACTATAGGAATAGACATCAGTTCTTAGGATGGAGGAACTTTGGGCATACTCCAGGAGTTGAGGCAGTTTTCATTTAATGTTTTTGTAAATTATTTGAAAGACAGAGGTAAAAGAAGGGCCCCAGGATTGGGTAGTAATATATAAAAGCTTCTTGGGATAAATTCTAGGGTAGAGCTCTATGAGTAAGAAATGGTAGATGCATTCTAGTGTGGGCATGAATAAGTGCAAATAATCTCAATCGTAACTATGTGATGACATGCAGAAAGATAAGGGAAAAGTTAAAGGTTTTAAAAAACAGGGGCATGCCCTGATTTGCTACATTTTTAGAAGCTCTCTCTTGAGTCCTGTATGGCATGGTAAGACACTAAGAAATTCGTAGAGCAGTAAGGAGATTGTTGTAATGGGCAAAATGTGATGGTTGTTATCTTAGCTCCAGCTGCTCTACCAAAATACCATAGACTGTGTGGCTTAAACAATAGGCCTTTGTTCCTCCTAGTCCCAGAGGCTGGGAAGTCTGAGATCAGGGTGCCAGCATGGCCAGGTTTTGGTGAGGGCTCTCTTCCTGGCTTGCAGACAGCGGCCTTCTTGCTGTGTCCTCACATAGCAGAGAGAGGAGGCTCACGTTTCTTCTGGGGGCTCCACTGCTCTAACCTCAACCAAACCTAATTACCACTCCCCACCCCAGGCCTTAGCTCCTAATGTCATCACACTCTGGGGGTTAGAGAGTCAACATAAGAATTTTGGTGGCACACAAATATTCAGTCCCTAACCTTAGACTAAGGTAGTAACAGTAGAAAAGGAGAGAAGTGGACAGAATGAGAGGAATATTTTGGAGGTGTAAAAGATAGAACTTGCTGATGAATTGGGTGTCTGGATATGATGGAGAGTGAAGGGTTGAAAATGACTCTCAAAAGTCTGGTTTGAGTAGGAGGTTGAGTGGTCTGGTTGAGTAAGTGGATGGAGATGCCATTTGCTGAAATTGGGGAAGCCAGATGAGGAACATCTTCGGGAAAGGGAAGATCAAGAGAGAGGATATTGAATAGGATGAGCTGCGGATCTGGTACTTTTTACCCTCTCAAAAACTTGAGGCATGTGAAAGAATATAGTCTTTATATGTGAAAATCAAAATACTCTTTTTTTTAATTAACATATAATGTATTGTTTCAGGGGACAGGCCTGTGATTCATCAGTCTTACACAATTCACAGCGCTCACCATAGCACATTGCTCTTAAGTGTTATCTTTGTAAAGAGATCTTTTTCTGCATTTCACATGATGGTTTTTAACCTCACTTTGTTGTTTATTATTATAATTTTTTTGTCTGTGCTATTTACATGCAGCACATACTCATCATAAATTCTCGGGACGTGTGGGTGGCTCAGTCGGTTAAGCGTCTGCCTTTGGGTTGGGTCATGATCTTGGGGTCCTGGGACGGAGCCCCATGTCAGGCTCCTTGCTCAGAAGGGAGCCTGCTTCTCCCTCTGCCTGCCACTCCCCTGCTTATGCTCTCTCTCTCTGACAAATAAATAAATAAAATCTTAAAAAATAAATTCTCTCCTTGTAGGTATTCCAGGGAGGTAGGAAAGAAACTGATAAATTAACCTTCCTGTGTGTGGTGTGGTTGGAAAAAGCCACTCTAGGAATGAATATCATGTACTCCTCAACCTTTTCCCCAAACCTGCTTGAGAACCCTTTCCTTAAAACCTCCCATGAATGGGTTTTGACGTGTTCAAATTCCTTTAAAGCTTTAAAAAATGTATTGGTTACACTGGCTCATAGGCAGGAGGGGCTCTTAAATGGTCCTGGCACCTCATTCTCTAGGTGAGAATGCTGAGCATCGGAGAGGTTGCAGATGTTGTGACTGGTTAACAAGAGGTATGTTGAAGAGTAGAACCCCTGGATTCTGATTCCCAGCCTCTGGTTCTTTCCATGACACATGCCATTGAATTCTCAATTTCTATCCTAGGAGAAATTCTTCTGAATAATAAGAAAAACGAACTATGTTTTACAAGAAATACAGTTGATAAGGCAAAAAATAATTATATTGTTCCTGCAGAAAGATTTCATATTTATAATTTCATAGAGTTGACTCTTAGTCCTCAGTTGAACAGTTTAACACCTAAAATACCTGCATTGTTCTAGGCACTGGATGTATAAAGGTAACTAAGGATAAACTCTGTTCCCAAGCAGCTGACATGGAGTGAGGGAGACAAGCATATAAATGAACAGTGTTGCCCTTAGTGTGATAGGTATTAAAGTTGTTCTAGAAGAAGAGGTAAAATGGGGCTTCCACGTGGGAGGAAATAGCTAATTTCACTGGGAGAGATCAGGGTGGCTTTCTTAGAGGAGGTATGTTAAGCTGAGTTGGGGGTAGACTTTGGCTAGATGCTCTTTGACCTCCCCTCTCCCCCCTGAGCCAATTTTACGAAGCTCATTTTATTTTTTTTATTTATCCCAAAACATTAACAAGAGGCTTGTTGTGTGCTAAGTGAAGAATATAGTTTTAGATCATATGTAAAACATTAAAAATATTTCTAATGGGAGTGTTAAGAAAAATCTGCCACACACACACAGATTCTCTCTTCCTCTCTTTAACCCAAGTGTTCTAGTTGCCATAACAACCTGATTATGGTCGTGCATTTGCTACTACAGGGAGGTTGTGTCAGCAGTTCCATTATGAGCTGCTGTTTTCAGGATTTGAAAATTCAACGTCATGTTCGCTGTAGTGACATAGAAGATTCCATCTATTGATTGATTTTGTTTACCCTTATAATTGAATATCAAAAGTCACTCTCCTCTCTGGTCATGTTGAAAAAGTCCATGTATTTGTTCGGTGTCTGGGATTCTGTTTTTGTCTGTGAATATTTTATTGCTAAAGGAAACCTCTATATCTGACCAAGTTCTCTCATTTTATAATTAGGAAATTGGGGCTCTGAGGGGTTAAAGGACTTCCTAAGGGCACCTAATTCAACAGGACTCTCCAGGGGCCTGAAGATAGGCTTGTACTGGACTTCCTGCTAAGGAATTTGAACCTCATCTGGTAGGTCATCAGGACCTAATAGAAGGCCGTAAGTGGGGAGTGATATAAAGAGATTACCTAAAAATGAAGAGACTTATGAATCGCACATTAAAAAAAGAGAGGCACACGTAGATAGACATTCTCCGAAGTAGGAAAAATGTAAGCACAGAGAAGGAGCAATTATTGCTGCCTGGGTGTGATGACAGTGAACTTTTACAAAAGAGGTGGTATTGCAGCTGGATTTGAGTGGGTAGCTAGGATGACACCGGGCAGGGAAGGTGGGAGAGATGGCATCTGAGAGATCAGAAGCAGCTTGAACAAAGGCTTGGAGGCAAGAACACACTCGGCACGTTCACAGCATCCTGACTCTGCCGATGTTGGGGCAGTGTAAGGTCCAAGGGGCTTGAGATCAGATTGGATGCATTGGGCTGAGACCAGGTTGCCAAGGTTTTTGGTGCCCTGCTAGGGAGCATAGACTTTATGCTTGAGATAGATAAAAGCAGCAAGAAGACATCGAGCTGATAGAAATAGCTCTGGCAGTGTAGAGACTGAATCGGACAAGGAGGGGATTGACTGCATGGAGCAAAGGAGTGGAAGAGGGAGCTTTCCCATTCAAGCTCCTAGGTGGATTATTTTGCCATTTATCAAGGGGGAAAACAGGAGGAGGAGAGGCATTTGGGTTAAGGATAATATTTATTGGGATGCCTGGGTGGCTCAGTCGTTAAGCGTCTGTCTTCGGCTCAGGTCATGATCCCAGGGTCCTGGGTTCGAGCCCTGTATCGGGCTCCCTGCTCCGCGGGAGGCCTGCTTCTCCCTCTCCCACTCCCCCTGCTTGTGTTCCCTCTCTCGCTGTCTCTCTCTCTGTGTCAAATAAATAAGTAAAATCTTTTAAAAAAAGGATAATATTTATTAATCTTTTATTATTATTTTGGGGAGAGTTAAAGATAATATTGAAAGAATTATATCTGAATTTTTAAAAATTGAGCTATAATTTACTTATAAAATGCTCCGATCCTGAGCCAACATGTTGATGAGCCTTGACCATTGTATGCACCTGTGTTGTCACCACCCCAAACAAATAGAATAGTGATGCTCAACCTGTGAGCATGCGTCAGGAACACCAGGCTGGCTTGCTGAGCGTAGGAAGCTGTGCCCACCCCCAGAGTTTCAGATTCTGTAGGTCTGGGACTGGAACTTGAGAATTTATGTTTGTAACAATGCCCAGGTGCTGCTGGTGGAGGGCCAGCACCTTGAAGATGGTGGCTATCAAACATCCCCATGGCTCCAGAAAGGCCTTTTCTCCTCTTTTCTCCCCACCTCAGGGAACCATGGCTTGATTTCTGTCACCATGATTAGTTTGCCTGTTCTTGAAAGGCCTACAAGTAGGATTATGCGGTGTGTCTTCTCTTATGTCTGACTTTTTCCCCATAATGTAATGATTTTGAGATTTAGCCATGTTGTTGCATGTATAGCCTATTCCTTTTTATTGCTGATGAGTTTTTTTATCATACGAATATAGCACAATTTGTTCTTCAGTTCTTCAGTCCACAGATACTAGTTTAGTTATAATTTGGGGCGATTATGAAAAAAACTTCTATGAACACTTACGTGCAAGTCTTTTTGTGGTCACTTGTTTTCATTTCTCTTGGGTAAATACCTAGGAATAGAAATGCTGGGTCATCGGGTAGATTTATGTGCAGTTTTCTAAGAAACTGCCAAATCATTTTCCATACTGGTTGTAATGTAACTAGTTGAATTGTGATTAAGTGTTCATCGACTCTTGTGAGGTTGCTAGATATTGACTAGACTGAAGGACTTTTGTTGAAGAAGAAAGGGCTAGGGTGAACAGGGAAGTTTGGCAAAACTGTTCGGACATACACAGAGTTAATCAACAGTGATGCAACTCTTCTCTAAACACTAAGAGATCTTCAATCTATGCTTGATCTTTAACAATGTGGGTTAGTATTCATTCAGAGAACATTCATTAAGCACTTATTGTTGGCTAGTCACATAAGTCCAGTACCGGCCCTGAGGAGCTTAAAGAGAAAGTAAATTTCGTCCTTGCAGAAGGTGTAAAGCAAAGCCTTAAGTCTCAATCACTCTAACTCTAGTTTATCTGAATGTCATTATGCCAGAAATCCTAAGCACCAGGGGATCATGACATAAGGAAAGAACTCCGAAGCATTTCAAATCATTGGGAGAAAGATGGATTTGCTCGTCGTGATGTTAGCACACATGGAGTCACAATCTGGGGAAAAAAGTGGGATTCAAACCTCATACTGTGTAACAGAATAGAGTCTTTGTGAGCCAAAATTTTAGTGTAAAATTAAAAAACCCATAAAAGCATTAGAACAAATCACGCCAGATTGTTTTCTAACGTCAGAAGGGGGAAGATCTTTCTAAATATTTCACAAACCCCAGAAACTGTAAAAGACAAGATGGTTCAATTTGGTTACATAAAATTAAGAATTTTTACCTGGCAAACACGGTAACCAAAGACAAAAGACAAATGACCAAGCACACGGGGTGGGGCTGGTGGAGAGGACTGTAACTCCTATTACAGAAAACTAATTGTCAGTATATATAATGAGTTTTAACAACCTTATTGAAAATGGGCCAAGGCTAGGAGCAGCCTGTTCACAGAGAACAAAATGCAAATGGCTCCTAAACTTGCGAGAAGATGCTCAACCCACTCATTATAAGGAAATGCAAATGAAACCGAAAGAAGTTATTTTCAGCTATCAGACGGACAGATCAGAAAGTTTGGTGAGATAACTGTGTTGGCAAAGGGGAGACTGCGTGGCGTTGAAGGGTGTTCGAGTCGAGGGAATGGCAGGAGCTGGAGAGGGAGCCTGAAAAGGTCGGCAAATTCGAAGAGGGCAGGGAAGAGTAGGGGCCAGCAAGCCTGGTGAGGACAATGAGGAGCGATGGCACCAAACCAGTGTCCGGGAACTAGACACATGGAAGCAGTAACTGGAAATGCGCTTTACTGTGGTGGCAAGCAGCCCACAGGTATCCGGACCCCAGAGTGCCACTTGATGATGACTGATCAGGGTCACCACAGACCTGTGCCCAACATGAAAATAGCATTTTAAATTAAATGTAGCATATTCAATAAATGACAATTTAAAGATCGGTTATTCTAAAGTTATCTCAAATTTAATTTTAATTTTTGTTGTAAAGATTTTATTTGAGGGAGAAAGAGAGGGAACATGTACAAGTAGGGGGGAAGGGCACGGAGAGCAGGAGAAGCAGACCCCCCAGCTGAGCAGGGAGCCTGACAGGGGGCTCGGTCCTAGGATCCCAAGCTTATCGGAGCAGAAGGCAGAAGCTTAACCGACTGAGCCAGCCAGTGCCCTTCAAATTTAATTTTTAGAGAATACTTTGTATTTGAAGATGCTGAATAAATGAAGTACATCTCTTACTATTTTAGTTGCTTATTGCCATTCTTAGATTCTCTTACGGTGAGTTCCGTTACATCCTTAAATGTTTAGGACAGTAGCAGCTGGTGACCCCTGTTTCTTTGATTGCCAAGCAATACCTAGCATAGTTACTGATTGGGAGACAGATGAACCACTAGTGCTTGATTTTGAAAAAGCAAGTAATATGTGTAATTGAATAGAATGGTGCTTTTATTTTTAATTTCCATTCTCTTCCCTCCCCTCATATTTCTTATCCTTCTTTTATCATTCCTAGTTCATTGCTCATTTGACTCTCAGAAAACTGGAATTCATGATGCTCTTTAAAATGATGTTGCTATCACTTTTCATGACTACTTTAGCATCCGAGGCAGAAGGTTAGCTCAGATAACTATTTGAGATACCTTTTGGTCTGGGGTGTTATCATTCTCTGCAGCACTCTGTGGTTTTAAGCATTGTACATTGTGGATTATGCCTTCAGATTTGATAAGTATTAGGAGCAAAGAGGGCACCAAATATTTAATGAGGTTCTTGTCTGCTTACATTCCTAACAAAGAATGTAATTATATGCTCAAACCAAAAAGTTACCTTCATTTACATTTTCCTTCTCACAATTTGATTGCTATCTAGAATTAAAAAAAAAAAACAACAAACTAATTCTATGCCAAAGTATATTTCAATAGTCCCTCTCAGTCACTAAGGAAGGCAAACTAACAAAGCAAAAAGATGAACAGAGTACTTCTAATGCTGATCAGCATAGATCCTGTAGGATTTTCTGATAGGCGAGACTGAAGGTGCTGTTTAAAAAAAAAAAAAATTACTGTAGGGGGCACCTGGGTGGCTTAGTCGGTTGAGCATGGTTGAGGGTCTGCCTTTGGCTCGGTCATGGTCTTGGGGTCCTGGGGTGGAGTCCTGCATCAGGCTCCCTGCTCAGCGGGGAGTCTGCTTCCCCCTCTGCCTCTGCCCCTCCCCCTGCTCATGCTGACTCTCTCTCTCTCTCTCAAATAAATAAAATCTTTTCAAAAAATACTGTGATAAATAAGTATCTTCTGTGGTATCTGAAAATTAACAATATCATTTTATATTGGATTCTTGGACAAGTAGTCACTGTCCAATCGAAAACCCAATGACTGAGAAATGTTGACACTGATAATTCAGGTGTCCTTCATCTCCAGAGTTGAGTGTGTGAGACTAAATTAAGTAGATGGAGAAGTCTTGTTTACTAATAACTGGGAATCAATGTGTGTCCTTGAAGTGTTTTGTTTTGCTTTGTTTCCTTTTTTTAGCTCCATGTGGATAAGGGTCATGTCAAACTTGGTGTTCGTGTGTGTGTGTGTGTGTGTGTGTGTGTGTGTGTGTGTGCACGCGCACACGTGTGTCTACCTTTCTTCCTAAAGTTCCATGTTAGGCACTCAGATGTAGTTATTGGTTGATTGACAGATTTTTGTCTGTGCTGTTTTCCCCAGTGGGACAGTGTCATTTTTACATCTAGTTCAACCATTTGAGAAAATTAGGTAAGGTTGAATTGTTCTACAAAAACCTAATGCATGTTTAAGCTGGATTGTTCCGTTTATGCTGTTCTGGAGCCTTTTTTTTTTTAAGAGTTAATACTATTTCATCATTTATGCAATTTCCTATCTCTTCAGAGATTCATTGTAATTTTTTGCCATTGAATGCGTTGAGTCTGACTCAGAATGCTGAAATTGCGGTGAATGAGACTTAATTTCTAATTTCTCTCTAATCAGCAAGTACTGCAGGGCTGCCAATTACAGGTAAGCATCTGTAGAGAGGGGACGTAGGATACATTTAGGAGTCCTCTAATAGGTCAGGAAATAGGTTGCAAGGTATATTGTGTCATCTTGGTACTTTGCCTCTTTCCAGCTCCCTGTACTCCCAGAAACCTAGAGTGAACTTTTCTTTTTTTTAAGATTTTATTTATTTACTTATTAATTTGAGAGAGAGAGAGCGCAAGCCAGCAATCCAGCGCAAGCATGGGTGAGGGGAGGGGCAGAAGAGGGAGGGAGACAACCCCAAGCCGACTGCTCCCTGAGCACAGAGCCCGATGCTGGGCTCCATCTCAGGACCCTGAGATCATGACCTGAGCCAAAACCGAGTGAAGGCTTAACCGATTGAGCCACCCAGGCACCTGAACTTTTTCTTGTTTTGATGTGGAAAACAACTGACTTATTTTTCTCAATGAAGATATTAATCTTTCTGTCCCCCTTGTTCATGAGCTGCTGTTATCTCTGTAGCCACCTTGATACAGACTCTTATTTCAAAAGCTGGGTGAGATAGAGAGAGTTTGGTTCTAACATACATCTTTTGTTACAGACACATAAACCCTGGGTGATCTACAGATCTTGCAGTTGAAATTGAATGGGTTTTTGAGCTCCAGAGCTGTGCTTACTTGAATGAAGAATAGTGAATTGTGTGTGGCAGGTATTTAGGAAATTACCATTTGGCATTGGTTTTATCAAGTTTTATAGATTGAGAGTGATTTCTCTGAAGGATAGAAGCATCCTTCTCAGTGAAGATGCATTTCTTTTTTAAGATGCATCTTTTTTTTTTAACTCTGAAGTCTAACTCTCAGACTGTCCTCCTGTGCTATCATGATCTTTCCTAAATAGTTTCTTCTCATAATCTTATATTCATTGAATTTGTGATACTTTACTAACAGACATGGTCCTAGAACTTAGGAAATAACCCTCAAATTCATTTTTTTCTACCTTACTTGCTTGCTTGTTTTTTTTCTGGGGTGACCCTAACTGGGTAGGTGTGTAGGTAGGTAACTTTTCCCTCTTATCTGGGAGTAGCCAAATAATAAAATTTTCCTTAATACCGTTATGGAGGCTAGAGATGCTTGTCATATAGCATGAAGTGGATTTAGCTTTTGAGGTCACCCTGGCTCCTTTAGCTAAAGGAGCACCTTGTAATTTTTTTTTTTTTTTTATAGCTTTTGAGACTGGATGAACTGGATGCTGTAAGGGTAACTATAACAAACTATAAAAACTATAATTTTTATTATTTGGTTAAACATGTAAACTAAATTTCATTTGTAGGAAATATACACAGAATTATCTTAATATTGCATGTGTATGTATTTGTAATACAGATAATTTATGATAACTTTTGGTTATAACTTTTGGTTACTGATTTATTGTTCATTCTAGGAACATCTGTTGGACAACACTGTGTGTTTGGGGCACTGTGCTAAGAGCAAGGGGAGGTTGGTGGGGGCACAAAGAGGAACAAGACTTGGTTCCTGCCTTTGAGGAGCTTTCGGGCTAGTGGAGTGGATGGATATACACTTATGTGACCAACACCTGATAGAGGTACCTAGAAAGTGGAGGAGAATAAAAGAAGTAGTGAGTATTCTGCTCCAGAAAACCTGCCCAGAGAGGTACTCCTAGGAGTCAGTATTTAAGTGATGTGCAGAGGGGTTGTTGGGGGCAGGGAAGGGTGGAGACTAGAAAAGGGTTTGTTGTGGAAAGGAAGAAGGCAAAGGTTTAAAGTAGGAAGTGATCAATGAGTAGGGAAGAAAACTGTGAAGTGCCAGTAGTTTTGGCATTTTAAGAGCCACTGTAGTGAGGGTGGTTCTAGTGGAGCGAAGAGTGCAGAATCCAGAGTGGGGGGGGGCGTGGTTTGAGGAATGAGCAAGAAGAAAATGGAGGGAGTGTAGGGCAGCTTGTTTTAAGAAGTTTGTTGGAGAGGGGCACCACTGACAGTGGCTCTGTCAGCTGAGCATCTGACTCTTGGTTTCGGCTCAGGTGGTGATTTATTCGGGGTTGTGGGATCGAGCCCTGTGTTGGGCTCTGTGCTCAGCACACCCTCTCCCTCTGCTCTTCCGCCTGCTCTCTCTCTCTCTCTCTCTCTTTCTCTCAAATAAATAAAATCTTTTAAAAAAAAGTTTGCTGGAGAAGAGGCAGAGTTTGAGGGAGGAGCAAATCCATGGAAAGGGTGTGCACGGATTGCAGGATATTTAAACCTTCTTAAAGTAGAGGAGAGTTGAGCTTGGTGGGTTGAGAAGGAATTTTAAAAGATGAGGTTGAAATGAAAGAAAAAAGGGATAATAGTCTATAGGTCTGAGTCTGAGAGAAAGTAGGAGAGGATATAGAATATAAATAATGCTATAGGTCATTTTGTTTTGTTTGAATCTCCACTCTTTGTTCTTCTGGAACCCTAGAGAACAATGTTATGCTCACTGCAAACTGGAGACACAATAGACATAAAATCAGTAGTGTAATTCTCAACAAGTGTCCACTGTTACATTCAGTATGAGCAGGCGAGTTCAGGAAGAGTGGGTTAGATACTGCCTAGGAGTTATGGAATTATTGAGGTTATGTAGCGAAAACATGCTGAAGAAGATGGATGCAGAGTTTCTATTTGAGAATTTGTGTTTATTCAGGTAGATGATTGGGAAGGAAGTTTGTTTCCTAGATCTGTGGAGCCATTTGGGCAAAATGGCTTCTGCCTTCAAGGGGACAGGTATGCTAGATTGGAAGAGGGGGGGCTCGTGAATAGTGAGATGAGAGACCCTTTGAGGAGGAAAGAGGAACTATTGAAGGGATTTTGAAGGCTTGCTTAGTCTTTATTTACTTTTTGGTTCAGAGAATAACAGCTGCAAAGTATTAGATTGACATGGTCAAAGTATTAATTGTTAAATTGTTTATGGAATGCTATGAAGCAAGCGGAACCCGGGAGGCTAAATGGTATTCGTCTCCCTCCAGCCTGGGGGCCTTCAGGAAGGTTTGGGGCTGAAGACAGGAATGCCACACGGGACTTCTTCAGGTCTGGCGTTGGCCAAAGTCTCTTGCCTCCTCTGTCCCAAGTTCACTCACTCTGCTTTTAATGATAGCAGACTACTTACAGTTTTTGGAACATACCATGCTCTCTACCCTTCCACCAGTTGTTTTATCTGATTATTCCCCTAATCAACTTTTCCCTTTTCCTTAAAAACTCACTAATCCTCATTTCCTTTCTGAAACTTTCCCGGATGCCCCAGTGTGGTCAGTCTTTTCTTTGTGCTGTCTCTCTACCTTGGGCGCATGTTCTCACAGTGGTGGTCATGGCTGGTTTGGGTGTTTGTCCCCTTACAACTTTTGAACTCCTTGAGGGCAGAAGCAGAGCCTTTCATCTTTGAGGTCCAGCCCCTCGCGGGAGACTTGGCATATAGTAGAACATCAAAAATATTTGTTGAAATGAATTGAGTTGAATTGTCATATTTAAACAGTCTTCAAAAACTGTACTTTGTTGATTCTATCAGTTTGCACAACAACTAAGACAGCTGATAGATGCAATTAAGAGACATTATTTGATACTCTCATAAGCATACTGGATATGTTCAGAAATAGCATGTGGTCTCTTATGTTAATATCTAATTGTGTATATACTTGAGTATGTTGACACATAAAGTTGCAAAAATTTTTTTGTCGTTCTTGAAAATGAAAAACCTTTTAAAATGGGTGGAATTGTTCATGGATTTTCTAGCTAGTGGAAGCTCATTATTGCAATATTTGCCATCCATCACAGACCTAACATAGCTATCATTTTTGTTCCAAATGATTATTTCCAAGGGAGTCTAAGTGATTATACTTAATGGTTAAATTACTTAATTTCACAGTCCCCAAATGCATCTACCCATCCAGATATTTCTGTTTTATTTGTCTTTTTCTCTTAACCTTTCATGATGGTTTTTTTTTTTTTTTACTTTTCCTGCCCCTTAGTTGGGGCGTACCTCTCAGTTTTCAAGAAATTAAAGCACTTGGAGCACGCCAGCTGTTAGGCTTTCCTCTGCCTCACACTGGGAGCATTTATTGTTTGCTTTTTGCCTGTGCCAGTCTCCGGCTGATGCATATGAATCTGACTGCCAGTATTTTTGGTCTGTGGTTTCTTGGTGTTAGTTGGAAAAAGAGACTGGAGGGGTTGGGAGTCTGGATCTTGAGTTTGTCACCTAATCTTCCTGTTTTCAGTGGAGCCCCTGCACTTCATTTCCCAGCTATGTGTAGCATCCCTGAGTCCAGAGTTCTTCCAATTCCATGGTTCTAACCTCATCTGCACATTAGGACCACCTTTGGAGATTTCAAAACTGCTCACAACTAGCCACACCCCATACCAATGAAAATTCAGATCAGAAACTCAGGGAAGGCTCCTAGAAGTTTTTGTTGTTGTTGTTGTTCTTTTTAAGTTCTCCAGGTAATTACAATGTGTGGTCAGTAGGTAGGGGAATTGTTGCTTTGATGGTTCCTTCTATTAATCTGGCTCCTCCTTACATATTGGACCTCCACCCCCACCCCCTTCACCTGCCTCACCATGTCAGCTACTGTGCTGTTCATGCTTGGATTTTGCTTCCACCTCAGGGCCTGTGCATCCACCTGTATCAGTCTGGAATGTTCTGTCCCTGGATGTCTGCATGGCTCCTTCCTCCCTCCCTCCCTCCCTCCCTCCCTCCCTCCCTCTCTTCCTTCCTCCCTCCCTCCCTCCCTCCCTCCCTCCCTTCCTCCCTTCCTTCCTTCCTTCCTTCCTTCCTTCCTTCCTTCCTTCCTTCCTCTCTCTTTCTTTCTCCCCCTGCCTCTTTCCCCCTTTCCCTCTCTTTTCCCCTATTCCCCCCTTCTCCTAGATTTCTGCTCTGTAGCAAGAACCATACTGCATTCCTGTCCTCTGCCCTTGCTCCATACCAGTCATCACATCTGATCTGTCACTAATGCACTTGCTCATTGCCCCCCCCATTAGAATGGGGGCTCCATGGGGGCGGGCCTTAGCCTTTTTTCCTCAGATTTTTGGGACTCTAGGACAGAGCCTGGTACAGAGTAGCTGCCTGCTACCAGTTGAATTAATTTCTCTGGAGAAGTCAGAGAAATTTTGCTGGTGTTGGAGGGAGGGTCCATTATGTGAGAGTGTTGCGCTGGGCAGCAGATCTAGGGAGTCTGAGATTTGTTCAGCATCTTTTCTTTTTGCAGCCCTCCCTGCACCCCCTCTTCAGAGATACCTGTGCCTCATTCCTGTGCCTTTCTTCTGGGCTGCCCCTCTAAGGTTCATATTCCCAGGGCTGCCGGGTCAGCTCTCCCATCCCCCCTCCCCGGCCCTCCCCTTCCCCCCATTTGGCTGCTGTCATCTCTTCTCTTTGTCCGTATGGACTCATACTTAAAAAAATGTCTTTAACAGTTATTTTAGTGAGAGTTCAGGAGGGAGCAGAGGTAACATTTGCATTCAACCTACTCTGTTTAACCAGAAAGTGGGCCCTTTGTTAATTCCTACAAATCCACTTATAGGTTAATTTCTTCCAAAAATTTATTGAGTGTCACCTCTGTGCCAGGCATATATGAATGAAATATACAGTTCCTGCTCTCACTGAGGTTGTGTCCTAGGGTTAGGAGGTGGTGAATTCAGATGAAAAGAGGAGTTCTTCTTACTGTTCTTACAACATTTCTCTAAGTTTGAAATTATTTAAAAATAAAGATTTTTGAAAAATGTGTCCTGCAGGGACTAAATTATAAAGAGGCTCCTATGCCATGTCAGAGATCCTGAAGGCTTTGGGAACCATGGAAGGTTTTGAGCAGGAGAGTGCCACGGTAAGTTTTGGAATTTAGAAAGATTAACTCTTGAGTGCCAGCTAGGATGGATGGGTGTGAGGTGTGCAAGACTGGAGGAAGGGAGAGCGGGCAGGAGGCTTTGCTGTAATCCAGAAATGATGAAGGCCTAAGAGGAGACACTGAGGATGGAGAAAAGCAGCTTTTCCCATAATTCCCACTTTATCAGTTTCCCTTGGAGGTAAAGCTGTTTCTGTGGTAACATAACCACCAATATGCCATTATTAAGGAAAGTAAGCTTGTTCTTATAGACTAAGTGTCTCTTGTGGTTGTACCCAGAGGCGAAGTACTAGGATTTATGTCAAAATTGATGCTGCAGTATACAAAAAGACCTATTAGAAAATAACATGAGGCCCGCCAGCCCGCCCTCCCCCCTGGCCGGCTTGGCTCCTCCGCGCTGCTTGGGGTCCTTTCCTCCCCCTCCCCGCCTGCCAGCCCCTGCCGCGCTGTGCCCTGCCCGGCCAGGCCTGGGGCCGACACCACTGCCATCATGCCGGCCATCTCCAAGGGCGATGGGATGCGGGGGCTCGTGGTGTTCATCTCCGACATCCGGAGCTGTAAAGAGGCAGAGATTAAGAGAATCAACAAGGAACTAGCCAATATCCGCTCTAAGTTCAAAGGGGACAAAGCCTTGGATGGCTACAGTAAGAAAAAATATGTGTGTAAACTGCTGTTCATCTTCCTGCTTGGCCATGACATTGACTTTGGGCACATGGAGGCCGTGAACCTGCTCAGCTCCAACAAGTACATGGAGAAGCAGATAGGTTACCTCTTCATCTCGGTTCTGGTGAACTCAAACTCCGAGCTGATCCGGCTCATCAGCAATGCCATCAAGAACAACCTGGCCAGCTGCAACCCGACCTTCATGTGCCTGGCCCTCCACTGCATCGCCAATGTGGGCAGCCGTGAGATGGGCGAGGCCTTTGCTGCTGACATCCCACGCATCCTGGTGGCTGGGGACAGCATGGACAGCGTGAAACAGAGCGCGGCCCTGTGCCTACTATGGCTGTACAAGGCCTCACCCGACTTAGTGCCCATGGGCGAGTGGACGGCCCCGGGTGGTGCACCTGCTCAACGACCAGCACGTGGGTGTGGTCACGGCCGCTGTCAGTCTTATCACCTGTCTCTGCAAGAAGAACCCGGACGACTTCAAGACGTGCATCTCCCTGGCTGTGTCTCGCCACACTGGAGCTGGATTGTCTCCTCGGCCTCCACCAACCTCCAGGACTACACCTACTACTTCGTCCTGGCACCCTGGCTCTCGGTGAAACTCCTGCGACTGTTACAGTGCTACCCACCACCAGAGGATGCTGCTGTGAAGGGGTGGCTGATGGAGTGTCTGGAGACCGTGCTCAATAAGGCCCAGAAGCCCCCCAAGTCCAAGAAGGTCCAGCACTCCAACGCCAAGAATGCCATCCTCTTCGAGACCATCAGCCTCATCATCTACTAGGACAGTGAGCCCAACCTCCTGGTGCGGGCCTGTAACCAGCTGGGCCAGTTCCTGCAGCACCAGGAGACCAACCTGTGCTACCTGGCCCTGGAGAGCATGCACACGCTGGCCAGCTCCGAGTTCTCCCACGACCTCGTGGGAGAGACCCACATCGACACTGTCATCAATGCCCTCAAGATGGAGTGGGATGTCAGTGTGTGACAGTGGGCCACTGACCTCCTCTATGCCATGTGTGATTGGAACAACACCAAGCAGATCGTGTCAGAAATGCTTCAGTACCTGGAGACGGCTGACTGTGCCATCCGTGAAGAGATTGTCCAGAAGGTGGCCATCCTGGCCGAGAAGTACGCAGTAGACTATAGCTGGTATGTGGACACCATTTTCAACCTCATCTGCATTGCGGGTGACTACGTGAGTGAGGAGGTGTGGTACCGTGTGCTGTAGATCGTTACTAACCGTGATGATGTCCAGGGCTATGCTGCCAGGACCATCTTTGAGGCACTCCAGGCCCCCACCTGCCATGAGAACATGGTGAAGGTCGGCGGCTACATCCTCGGGGAGTTTGGGAATCTGATTGCTGGGGACCCCTGCTCCAGCCCTCCGGGACAGTTCTCTCTGTTGCACTCCAAGTTCCACCTGTGCAGCGTGGCCACCTGGGCCCTGCTGCTCTCCACCTACATCAAATTCATCAGCCTCTTCCCAGAGACCAAGGCCACCATCTAGGGCGTGCTGCGGGCCGGCTCCCAGCTGTGCAATGCTGACGTGGAGCTGTAGCAGCATGTGGTCGAGTACCTCACGCTCAGCTCAGTGGCCAGCACGGATGTCCTGGCACGGTGCTGGAGGAGATGCCGCCCTTCTTGGAGCGAGAGTCGTCCATCCTGGCCAAGCTGAAACGCAAGAAGGGGCCTGGGGCTGGCAGCGCCCTGGATGATGGCCGGAGGGACCCCAGCAGCAATGACATCAATGGGGCCATGGAGCCGACCCCTAGCACTGTGTCGACGCCCTCGCCCTCTACCAGCCTCCTGGGGCTGCGGGCAGCCCCTCCCCCAGCTGCATCCCCAGCGACCTCAGGTGCAGGGAACCTCCTGGTGGATGTTTTCTCTGACGGCCTGGCTGCCCAGCCCAGCCTGGGGCCCACTCCCGAGGAGGCCTTCCTCAGCCCAGGTCCTGAGGACATCCGGCCGCCCATCCCAGAAGCCGATGAGCTGTTGAATAAGTTCGTGTGCAAGAATAATGGGGTCCTGTTTGAGAACCAGCTGTTGCAGATTGCAGTCAAGTCGGAGTTCTGGCAAAACTTGGGCCGCATGTATCTCTTCTATGGCAACAAGATGTCCGTGCAGTTCCAGAACTTCTCACCCACTGTCGTCCACCCTGGAGACCTTCAGACTCAGCTGGCAGTGCAGACCAAGTTCATGGCCGCACAGGTGGACGGCGGGGCGCAGGTGCAGCAGGTGCTCAACATCGAGTGTCTGCAGGACTTCCTGACACCCCTGCTCCTGTCTGTGCACTTCTGGTACGGGGGCGCCCCCCAGTCCCTCACCCTGAAGCTCCCGGTGACCATCAACAAGTTCTTCCAGCCCACGGAGATGGCGGCCCAGGATTTCTTCCAGCGCTGGAAGCAGCTGAGCCTCCCCTAACAGGAGATGCAGAAAATCTTCAAAGCCAGCCACCCCATGGATGCAGAAGTCACTAAGGCAAAACTCCTGGGGTTTGGCTCTGCTCTTCTGGACAATGTGGACCCCAACCCTGAGAACTTTGTGGGGGCTGGAATCATCCAGACTAAAGCCCTGCAGGTGGGCTGTCTGCTCCTGCTGGAGCCCAATGCCCAGGCTCAGATGTACTGGCTGACCCTGCGCACCAGCATGGAGCCCGTCTCCCGTCACCTGTGTGAGCTGCTGGCCCAGCAGTTCTGAGCCCTGGACTCTGCCCCCCGGGGGTGTGGCCAGCACCAGGCAGCCCCTAGGACTGAGGCAGCTTTGGTGGATGGGGCCGCGAGGGGACCTCCACTGGTGACAGGGAAGACCCCAGGGGTGGGGGGACGCCTGGAACCTTACTCCGGCCTTTTGTATTTTTATTTTTGTTCATCTGCTGCTGTTTACATTCTGGGGGGTAGGGGGGAGCCCCCTCCCTCCCTTTCCCCCTTAAGCACAGAGGGGAGAGGGACCAGGGAAGTGGGCGCCTCCTCCCCTCCCACCCCACCCCATCATAGCCCCTCTTGCTCCCTCCCCATCCAGGGGCTGTGTATTATTGTGAGCGAATAAACAGAGAGACGCTAAAAAAAAAAAAATACGAATTATTACTGTTGAGGGGGCAACTCCGTGTGCTCTCATTCCGAGACATTACCCAAAATGGAACTCAACTGGTCTGGTGGATAAAATGTTAAAATTTGTACTAATAAATTTCTTTATAGTTACCTCAGCCATGAATTTTCTATCTTACTGGGTTGCATATTTTTATTTCACTGGACAGCTTTGGCTCGCTCCTGTTGCTATGGAGAGTCCATTCCTGCTATGCTAATAAGCACCTTAAGCATTATCTATATATTTGCTTTAGTGGAAGGGTATTTCTACCATTTTTACTTCAAGTTTTTTCTCTTTTAACAAAAGGACCTTTGGCTAATTGAATGTTTTTAAATTTACATTGACTTCTGTCCCTCATGTGAGTATTGTTCTCTGTGCTTACTCTTACAGGAACTCTGTCCAGAGAAACTGCGGTCTAGAAAAATCCCCACTCTTTCTCTACAGTTTAGCAGGTAATTGAGGAGAATTGCAGAAGTGGTCATTTCACTGCATAGATGATAGGTTCCCAGCACTGAACTAAGTGCAGGCAGTTTCTCTGATCTGCATGGGGGCAGGGATCATGGCTTAATTAATCTTGATACTCCCTTGAAGTCACCACAGTTCAGTTTGCTTGACAACTGTTGAAATGAGCAGAGGATGTGAGAGAAGTAGAAGGTTTGGTTCTGGGAGCCACGTTCAGAGCTGCATGGGACTTTGAGGCAACTTCATTCAGTACATGCCTGTGTGTGTTGAGTAAATATGGTAACACCAATTTTTACTTGCAGATTTGGGACAAATCAAGTGATTAAAAACATTTTTTTAAAAATTGTGGTAAAAACACACAACATGGAAGTTACCATCTTAACATTTTCAAGTGTGTAGTTGAGTAGTGTTAAATGTATTTATATTGTGATGAAACAGATCTCTAGAACTTTTTTGTCTTGCCCATCTGAAACTTTATACTCATTAAAAAAATACTTTCCTTTTCCCCCTTTCTCCAGCCCCTGGTAACCACAATTCTTCCTTCTGTTTCTGTGAACCTGACTACCCTGATACTCATATAAGAAGGATCGTACAGTATTTGTCTTTTGGTGGCTGGCTTATTTCACTTAACGTCCTCATGGTTCATCCACACAACATGTGACAGATTTCCTTCCTTTTTAAGAGGGACTAATATTCCATTGTGTGTATACATCACATTTTATATATCCATTCATTTCTCATGAACATGGGCATGCAAATATTTCTTCAAGATTCTGCTTTCAGTTCTTTTGGATATACACCCAGCAGTGGGATTGCTGGATCAGATGGTAGTTCTATTTTTAATTTTTTGGGGAACCTCTATACCATTTTCCATAGCAGTCAAAACATTTTACAATCCCACCAACAGAGCACAGGGGTTCCAATTTCTCCACATCCTCGCCAACACTAAATATTTTTATGTTAAAACAAATGCACTACGGTGCTGAATCTTACATCTTGAGTGAATTTTAAAGGGAAAACAGAAGACTTCAAGTAAATTTTGATTTTGTGGTAGATCCTCTGACAAAGAGAATCCTTTGGTGGAAGCATTTGAGAAGCCCTGAACTATAAAAGGAGTCTTCAGGATGATGCAGTTGAGAAGAATTCATGCACATACGTGAAGATAACCATCTTCCCAAAGCAGCATGTTACAAAGTGTAGAACTTTATTTATTTGAGAGAGAGAGAGAGAGAGAAAGTACAAGTGGGTGGGGTGGGGGGAAGGGAGAAACAGGCTTCCCGTTGAGCAGGGAGCCTGATGTGGGGGTGGGGGGAGGGGAACCGGAGCTGAAGGCAGATGCTTAAGGGTCTGAACCACCCAGGCCCCCCTACAACTTGATCTTGAAACACTTAGTACCATAGGCATTTAGTAAGGGAGTGAAGACTTCCTGAAAGTGATACATTTTGAAAGGGAGCTTGAAGGAGGATGGTAAATGTGAATCTGACAGCAAGAAGAATATGCATTAATGTAATGAAAAATGTGATCTCGGGCGCCTGGGTGGCTCAGTCGTTAAGTGTCTGCCTTCGGCTCAGGTCGTGATCCCAGGGTCTTGGGATCGAGTCCCGCCATCAGGCTTCCTGCCTGGCGGGGGGCCTGCTTCTCCTTCTCCCGCTCCCCCTGCTTGTGTTCCCTCTCTCGCTGTGTCTCTCTCTGTCAAATAAATAAATAAAATCTTTAAAAAAATGTGATCTCATAATTAAATAATCATGGAACTTGATTTTGGGAGCTAATAAAGAGTGCCCTCCTGTATCTAGTGATAGCTGTAAGTGGATGTAACTGAGTTTATTTCGTGAAGACAGGTTCAGTATTTTTATTGTGATTTTTCTCAAGATCTGACAGTAAGTCTTCAAATGCCATAATGATTTGTGTCTCAAAATTCCTAGAATGGATTTGGAAGACTACTTGATAAAAACACCATTTTGTTAGCTAGTCTCCTAGGACCAAGTGTTTTTGATGATGGTGATTTAGGGTAGGCTGTTTCTTTGTTCTCTTTTGACACGGCTAGAAGGAAGAACACTTACTGTCAAGAGGGCAAATGTTGCAAAACTGAAGTGTATAGATGGCTAACAAAGTTGTCTACTTTTTGCAAGTATTGCCCCATCTTGTGTGAATCTAAGTCAATCTTAATTCAAACGATGATTTATATTTTCAATAAGAATGCCAAGGAAAGTTTTATCTTGTTATATTTTTTAATGGGTTTGGATTTTCTTCTTTTGTACGGAATGACTTAAGACTTGTCCATTTTCAGTTTTTAAATCTCCCTTCTGGTGATTTAAATTATTCTCACTTTGGCTGTACTTTAGTTACCTTTCGTTTGAAAGTTGTTTTTTTTTTTTTAATGTAAACTGTGCAGTGACTAAAACTAAAACTAAAACAACTGGACAGGAGTGGATGTAAGATACATTCTGACAGGGTAATAGTGATTTATGTACTTGGACCAGAGAGCTGGTGATGATTTCTGTCTCACTTGATCATTTTCTTTGATTGGTAGGTTTCAGGTGCCTGTGTCAGAGGGAGAGGCTTACTGTTTAATTTTGAACAGTTGGATGTTGGAAAATTAATTTAGCATTTAGAACTTAGTAAATGATTCTCTGAGTGATATAGAATGTCAGAGGCAAAAAACAAAGCAAACAACATAACTCGGTTTCAGTTTAGTAGTGTGTGAATTAAATATTATGTTTAAGCAAGAACATTCCAAAGTGGCTTCCTTGGAGCATGAGTTTTATACAGTGTTAGTAGATATTCTGTGAAGAAATAGTTTTGTAGTTACCTGCGTTGAGAAACCCTAGAATAAACGATATAAATCAGATTGCTTTAGGGCTTCTCAGAGCCTTTAATATTTATATACACAACTAATGAATTGTTAAACATTACATCAGAAACTAATGATGTGCTATATGTTGGCTAACTGAACATAATAAAAAGACTTCCTAAAATCACACAAAAAAATTTATTTGCATGTTCATTGTGAATTACTCAGGAATGAGGTACAACAGGCAGCATTTCTGAAACATTTGTGGTATTCTTTTTTCTTAGAGCATCTTGCAGGGCTAATATTCTGTAGAATAAATTGTAGAAAGGATGTAAGGACCATCTGGCTGTGACATCTGTCACCCCACTGATCGCCAGGGTTGATTGGCTGATCTGGCTGGGTGGGTGTTGCCTTCCTCCCTCACCACTCCAGGTGCGTCCCTTCCAGACTGAAGTTTACCTTGGGACACTGAGCACTGGGGATGAGCTGTTCTACCAATCACTGACTTGCAGCATTGTATTTGCAAGTCAGAACATAGGGAGGAACTGAAAGGTTGATTGATAAGAGGAAAAATAAGACAAAGTTGTTTTGTTGAAATAGTCGGTATTATTTGATTTTGAAGAGGTCATAAGTGCCTTAATGTTTTTTTGAGCTTGTTAAAAGGAAACTGAGGTGCTGATATGTATTACCTGTTTAGTCCAAATTATTTCCAGTTCACTGTACCACATTTTCCCCATCTATAGAAAAGGGTTTATACATTGAATTTTAGAGCTTCCAGAACTTAAAAAAAAAAAAAAAAGATTTTACTTATTTGACAGAGCTAGAGAGAGCACAAGCAGGGGGAGCGGCAGGCAGAGGGAGGAGAGGGAGAAGCAGGCTCCCCATTGAGCAGGGAGTCTGATGTGGGACTCGATCCCAGGACCCTGGGATCATGACCTGAGCCGAAGGCAGACACTTAACCCACTGAGCCACCCAGGCGCCCTAGAGCTTCCAGAACTTTTAACAATCATTTCATCCTACTTTTAAGGATGAGAAAGCTAAAGAATAGGGATATTATGTTATTCAGTGAACAGCTAGTTTATGGCAGGGTTTAGATTAGAATTCAGGTTCCCTGATTCCTAGTTTAAAATTTTTTCCAATGCAGTTTGTACCTTTCCAGTGTGGCAGTAATCTCTGTCTCTTTCTCTCTCTGTATTGTAGCTTTGGAGTTTACCTCTCTAGGGGATTTTGTCTTTAGCATAGTTTCTTCAGTTGTACATGTTACTCCATAGTTGTCACTGATACTGATTTCTAGCCTGTGATCATGCCCCCGAAAATGATGGCATTTTAAACTCTGGCAATACATGAATTGTAATTGATTATTAGAATTGGACCAAATTCTGGTGACCACACTATAAATCCTGTGATACTTTAGAGAAGAAGAGAAAAGAGTGGAAGACTGCTGGGGAGGTTCGAGGGTTTAGTGACTGGCCAGTGATGGTGAGGTCACAAGCAGTAGCCATATCTGGTGCTGTGGGTTTGGCCAGCAATGTGATGTTTGTGCTTAGACATCAGGGCTTGTTTTAAGTTATAATTTTATCACTTACTCTGATTATGTAATTTACACATTCTCAGTTGTAAAAGACTGAACAGTATGGCACGTTGACTGATAAAGTGCTGCAAAGAGGTTCTGTATAAATATCTTGCAAGCACTTTTGATTTGTAGGAGTTGTAGAATTCTAGAACTAGATGTTAATTTTTTTTTTTTTTAAATAAGCTCTATGCCCAATGTGGGGCTTGAACTCACAGCCTTGAGATCAAGAGTTGTATGCCCATTGACTGAGCCAGCCAGGCACCCCCAGAGCTAGATGTTAATTTTTTGTTGGTTACATGTGTGAAAATATCTTCTACCTTAAAATGACCTATTTAAAAAACATTTTTTTTTATCTTGCGCAATTTAATAAAATCAAGCAAAATGGATCATAGACTTGAAAGTAAGAGCTACAACTATAACACTTCTGGGTAAAAACCAGAGAAAATCTTCGAGATCCTGAATTGTTTTATGGAAGGGACTCAAAATGAACAAAGGATAAAAGAAAAAAATAAAAAGTCCATCCTCATCTGTCTTAGTCCGGTCAGGCTGCTATAACAAAGCAGGTGGGCGGCTTAGAGCAATAGCACTTGATTTCTCCCAGTTCTGGAGGCTGGCTGGTGCACGGTCTGCTCTGTTGAGGGCTCTCTCCGAGGCCGCAGACCCCTGACTCCTCACTGGATCCTCATGTGGCCGAAAGAGAAATGGCTTATATTTTACTTGAGTCATGGTGTCTTTTGTGGAATACAACTTGTAAATTTTATAGTAACCAAATCACCAGCCTTTCCTTTGTTGTTTCTGGTATATTGCTTTAAGAAATCCTTCTTTTCTCCCAAGATCTTATGAATATGTTTACTTTCTTTTCTTTAAATTTCTCAATTTTCATATTTATTTAATTCACTTGATTTTTTAATTTTTTTTATATTTTAATAAAGTAGACATATGCATTAATCAGTTCGGGCTACCATAACAGAATATCATAGACTGGGTGGTTTAAACAACAAACCTAATTTCTCACAGTTCTGGAGTCTAGAAGTCCAAGATCAAGGTGCTAGCCGGCGTCGTAGGTTTTGGGTAAGCACTGTTTCCTTGGATTGCAGGCAGTCACCTTCTCTCTGTGTCTTCACATGGAGGGGTGGAGAACATGTGCCAGTTCTCTGGTGTCTCTTCTTATGGGGGTACTAATCCCATCATGGAGACCCTATGACTTCATCTAAATCTTATGACCTCCCAAAGACCCCATCTCCACACACTATCATATTGAGGGTTAGGGCTTCAACGTAGGAGTTTTAGAAGGATACAACTCAGTCCATAGCGGGATTTTATTTTACTTTCTTACCTATATGACTAACCAGTTGCCCCAGCATCATTAATTGAATTAGTTATCCTTTTCCCATGGATTTAGTAATGATATAAGGGTCTGTTTCTGAAGTCCTAATTTTTTTTTATTACTGCATTATCTTTAATTGCACTAATACCCCACTCTTAATTATTATAGTTATATAATATAGTTATGTAGTTATATAGTAAGTCTTAATATGTGAGAAAGCAAGACTTCCAATTTGTTATTCTTTAAAACTGTCTTGGCTGTTGTTGGCTGTTTCTCTACCATGTGAATTTTAGGAATAGTTTGTTAAACAATACACACACAGTAAAAAATAACTCGGAACTTAAGGATTTCGTTTGGATTTGCATTAAATTTACAAATGATGTGGGGACAACTGACTTCTTTATGATATTAAGTTTTCCTGTCCTTGATGATGGCACATTACTCCATTTATTTAGTTTTTTTATATTCTTGAATAAGATGTTACAACTTTTTTTCCATAAGAGGCTTTGACATACCTTAATGTGTTCATTCTTAGGTGATTTATAGTTTTGTTGATATGGTACATAAGATTTTTTGTCAATTATATTTTCTAGTCATCAGTGGAACCCACTGAATTCAGGAAACTCAGTGAACTCTCATTAATTCTTATAGTTTGCAGATACTTTTGCATTTCCCATGTAGTCAGCCAGGCTGTCCATATACAAGTCCCGTCTTGTTTCTTGCTATCTTACTTCTTGAACCATTGACTTCTTGTTCTTATCACATTGGCTTTTGCATGATGTTGAATAGAGGCAGGGATAGAGGGCATCCTTATTTGTTACTTTAGTGGGAATGATTCTAAAGTTTCTCCATTATATATAATGTTTGCTGTAGATTTCTGATAACTTAGTCATTTAAGAAAGTATATTCCCACTTTTTTTAAATTGTGCAAGTGCCTCATTTATGATTCTGTTTTCAGGAAATTAAATAGTTACTCTTTAACACATTTCCAGCCTGTAGTAATACAAAACTAAATGTGTGAAAACGTGATTCACTGAGAGTAGCTTTTTTAAAAAGTGAAATAATAAAGGAGTCTCTTAGTCTTAAACATTTATGGTACCTTATAGAAAATTTGGGAAATACTCAAACACATTAAAGGAAGTAAAAATCAGTCATTAGTCATATTCCCTCTATTTAAAAACTTTTCTTCTGTTCATATTTTATGAAGTAAGGAAGGCATTCCTCTATCTCTGCTTCCTGTTTGGTAACCACCAAACTGATTTGAATATATCGTTCCTATCTTTTTTCTCAGCAGACAGAAAGTGGACCAATTATTTATATATGCACATACACAACCTTAAAAAAATCCCCAAGATGGATTCTGCTATATATATATTGTAGCTTTTCTAATGTAGCAATATTTAATCAAAATCTTCCTAGATCTTATAGTAAGACTGCTTAGAATGCCCTTATATGAATTATACCATAATTCAGACATTCACCTATGATGGAGGTTATTTCCAGTTTTTGACTATCACAGTAATCGCCTGTGAACATATGTACATACATCCTCACCTACTTGTGTGAGCATTTTTGTGTGATAATTTCCTAGGAAAGGACTCAGACTATACCTCAGACTTTCAGTGTCTTGAAAATTATTTTAATTATTATTCGATTTTTAGAGAAAGAGCATGAGAGTGGGTGGGGGCAGAGAGAGAAGGGGGAGAATATTAAGTAGAGTCAGCACTGAGCGTGGATCCCTATGTGGGGCTCGATCTCATGACCCTGAGATCAGGACCTGAGCCGAAATCAAGAGTTGGATGCTAAACTGACCGAGCCACCCAGGCACCCCTCTCGAAAATTATTTTATGGCAACTTATGACAAAGTGCTTTCTTCACGTTAAGTGTTTCAGAACTTTCAGTTTGTAAATTTGTGGTTCAAAATAAGAGAAAATGTAGCCATCAGAAGCCAGTAATCATGTCTGTATGTCATTACCATGGAATCATAGCACTTCAGTGGGTTACATCACTTCTGAAAGTGGCTGTAGTGAACTTTGTTTCAGTTCCTTCTCTTTGCAGGTGAATGAGTTGAAAATCAGAAATACTTTCTGGGATTTGAGATAGGCATGATTATTTCTGAAGTAAATAATATTTGAGACCTATAATGGGCCAGGCACTGTACTCTCTGCTTTACATATGTGATTTTATTTAATTCTTACCTAGCCCTATTAAGTAGATATTCCCATTTACCCTTTACAGCTAAGGAAACTCAGGTTTAGGGTTTAGGTGAGTAATGTCCAGAGTTCCATAATCAGAAAATGGTAGAGCTGGAGTTTGGAACCTCATCTTTCTGATACCACAGCCCATGTCCTTTTCATGGAGTTACTTCCTTTCTGAGCTGTGTAACCAAGATGCTAGGTAAATACATCATATTCAGATCATTTCTCTAGTGTATTGATTTCACAATGCAAAGAGTTAAATATATCCATAATTTACCAGTTGGTCTTCCTCGTTAGTGTGGATGTTAATATGCCACTGAGAGTCTACTTAACAGAGGTTGCAGTGAAGGGAACCAGCTGACACTTGGTATTGCTCTGAATGGCAGTCCAAGGTTATTTTGGGATCGATCAATCCAAAAAACAAAACCAAACGAACCTGGAGATACTGACACCACCGCCCCCCCATGCCCTTTGCAAGTTCTTTTCCATTCCTTTGGGTTTCTAAAAGAACTGCTTGAAATATAGCTCCTGAAGATCTTTTTAATCATGTTATTTTAATGTCACTAGGTGTTTTTTGCTAATAGACTGAGCCTCAGCCATGACAAAAGAGGGATTTCTTTAGTAATGAAAATTCCTTTTCTTAAACCCATCTTTTATTATTATGGGTTTGTCCTCTCTTTTTGCTGAGACTGATTTTTAAGTATAAACATGTTTGATAACTGGGATCTAAGCTGGTTGATCTGTCTTAATAACTTGTGATCCAAGTCTTCATTGAAAGTGGAAATTGCTTATTAGCTGACTTGGTGTTTGCCTTTTTTTTTTTTTTAAATCAAATACCATTTTGAATGAGACTTCCCTGCTTTCTCTTTTGAATACTTCTAGAATCTTCTGGCATTGTGAGGGAATTTAAAGTTAAGAGTTAGATTTAAAGTTCTGTGTGGCCATAAAAGTATGTTGGCTATGTACATCTAATAGGATTGTACACTTACTGTATTCTACAATTTTTTTTTTTAAGAAAAGAGAAATCACCTCCTTAAGTATCTTAGCAAGTTTGGATCTTTGAGGTTATTTTGGAGATGGAGCTATTTGATTCCCCAAGAATAAAGATTTCCCCTTTCTTAGATGCCTTAACTCTAAAAGATACAGTGTTTTGACTACATAATTTAGTTGTAGTGAACTTCCTTTTGATTTTTTTTAGCTTTTAAAAAAGGACAGTTTCTTGTGGAGACCTTCATTGCAGCCAGCGTCCATGTAGGACGTAATCATGCTAGAAAGTGACTAGATTGTAGGCAATATCTCATCAGTGTTAATAACTGGAGAATGAGGTGAATCTGTGGGGGGAAAACAGTCATTTTAACAGATTGAACCTTACAGTTGAGAAGAAAGATTGATTTTTTTTATTGTACATTTTAGACTTGCCAGGTTTACAGCCATTTGATAGAGATATGGACAGCATGTTCTTTTGTGTCACAGTAATAACTGGCTTCCTCTATTGTAGCTCTCCATCTTGCTATGATTATTGATGTATGGAAGCCTTTGTTATCGGCCACTATACAGTTTTCATATGATGGCCTAAGGTTTCTCTGCATCTCCACACAAAGCTGGACAGATCACTCGGGTCGAACCATGTTTTCTCAGAGCTTTCCAACCTTGTTGCTGCTTCTGAAAGACCATTATACTCCAGGAGTGCGTAGAACAGAGAGAGACAAGGGCTGTCTTGGGAATATGTTCCACTCCTCTCCAGAGACACAGTGGTTGTATGTATGTATTTGATCTTTGTCCCCATTTCTAGTATAGAGCTCCTAAAAGCCTTAAAATTTCCTAAGTGCGAAGAACTGTAAAAGTATCTTTTATTATGTTAATAAGAGACTTTTGGACCACATTTCAGGATAGGGGCTGGTTGCCAGGAGAACCAACTATGTGATGTGAGGGTTGGGACTGACCTCTGGGGAGGGGAGAAGGCCTGGAGGTTGAATTGATTGCCAATGGCCATTGATTTAATCAATCATGCCTATATAGTGAAGCCTTCATAAAAACTCAAAAGGACAGGGTTTGGAGAGCTTCCTGGTTGGTGAATATGTGGAGATTTGGGGAGAGAGTCATGTTCAGAGAGCACAAAAGTTCTGTGCCCTTTCTATACCTTGCCCTACGCATCTCTTTTATCTTGCTATTCCTGTGTTATGTGCTTTGCAATAAACCAGTGATCCAGAGAGAAAAATGGTTTACTGAGTTCTGTGAGCTGTTCTAGCAAATTAATCTAACCTGAGTGGTGGGAGTGAGAGGGCATCCTGGGACCTCAAATTTATAGCCAGTCAGCCAGAAGCACAGGTGACAAGCTGGACTTGTGATTGACATCTGAAGTGGGACATAGTCTTGTGGGACTGAGCCCTTAACCTATGGAATCTGACGCCATCTCTGGGTAGACAGTGTCAGAGGTGAGTTGAACTGTAGGACACCCAGCTGGTGTCAGAAAATTGCTTGGTGCTATGAGGAAAAAACCCACACGTTAAAATTGGATGTCAGAATAATAGGTTGGGACTTGCTTAGAATAACCTTTGTGATTCTGGAGCTGCCAGGCTATGAGAAGGAACATGATTCTTCCACATTTTCCTTCGTCTCAAGCACTGATTCCCATGTTCTGTCTTGTAAAGGCAATTTTTGAGGCAGTGGCTTTCAAACTTTTTGAACAGGATCCAAGTAAAAAATAGTTTATTTAGCTACCCTTCCCCACACACACCAGAAATAAAACATTCATGAGATAAACCTTTTATTCACTATACGCAGTGTCTTTGATAGATTTTATTTATTTCATTTGAAAACACTGATACCCATTAAATTGATTTAACACACCGCTGATGTGTCAAGAGCTGCATTTTAAAAATAATTCTGAATTAAGGAGACTATCATTTGTCTTCATAATTGTATATTATTCCTTTTACAGTTTACCATCCTTACAGAAGAAATCTTCTAGAAATGTATACATTGTAATGTCAATGTGTATCAAGTTGTTGGGGAACTATGTCTTCTGTGCCCACACATGTAACTGACAAGATTACTGTAGGACTTCTCAACATGTGTATCCACTGGTAGAAATGGAGACTCCAAACTATTTTGTTGATTTGGAAATACAGTTAAAAGCTTGCCAAATTGGGTATGTCTTTTTTTTTTTTTAAGATTTTATTTATTTGACAGAGACACGGCGAGAGAGGGAACACAAGCAGGGGGAGTGGAAGAGGGAGAAGCAGGCTTCCCGCCAAGCAGGGAGCCCGATGCGGGGCTCGATCCCAGGACCCTGGGATAATGACCTGAGCCGAAGGCAGATGCCTAAGGACTAAGTCACCCAGGTGCCCCAGGTATATCTTAATAAGTAGTGTATATTACCAAAAGGACCAAAAGTTCTCAAAACTTGTTTTTATTCCTCAGATTTCTGCTCATTTGCATCAGTAGATGTAGCTTGTTTGTAACACCTAATGCTACTTTTAATGGTCTGCATCTTTACCTGGTAAGATGTACTTAACCAACTGGGCAGTTTTCTAGTTTTTACATGCTGGGACTGTGTTTAAAATAACTTTATAGGATGCTGAATAATGCTTCTCACTGTGACTTATTTCCCTGGGGATCAATGCCATCTCAGAATCAATCTTATCCAAGTGAGTATGAAGACTCTCTTTGGTTAGAGGGATTATTTTGTCTACTATGAGCTATTTTCTCTGTTGCAAATTAGCTATACTAACTGTGAGAAAGGGATCTTCTAACCAATTGGATTTTGTATTCTGCTTACTGTATGAATTCCAATGATCAAGCTCACTGTCTCTCTCTTTAAGATTTATTTACTTTAGAGACAGAAAGAGAGCACAATGGGGGGGGCAGAGGGAGAGGGAAAGAAGTGGACTCTCCACTGAGTGCAGGGCCTGAAACAGGGCTCCATCTTAGGACCCTGAGATCATGACCTGAGCTGAAACCAAGAGTCGGCTGCTTAACCAGCTGAGGCACCCAGGTGCCCCGATCAAGTTCTTTATTAAGAAAAGGAAGATGAAATTGAAAATATTTGAAATGAAATACTTAGTTTGGCTGTAACACTGTTTATATTAATGAATTTAGTGTGAAAATATTCAGCATAGTTTATTTTTGCAAATAAATAAAAGGGACCTTTTAAAAGGTCCCTTTAATTTGATGGTTATGTGCTGACTGAAATAACTGCAAAATAAACCCACACGGATGATCCTATATATAGAATTAATATTTAAATTTTTGAAAGTTTTAGAAAGCTGCCCCTATTTATTTATTTTTTTAAAGATTTTATTTATTTATTTGGCAGAGAGAGACACAGAGAGAGAGGGAACACAAGCAGGGGGAGTGGGAGAGGGAGAAGCAGGCTTCCTGCTGAGCAGAGAGCCCAATGTGGGGCTCAATCCCAGGACCCCGGGACCATGACCTGAGCCCAAGGCAGGTGCTTAACAACTGAGCCACCCAGGCACCCCAAAAGCTGCCTCTCTTTAAGTGAAGAGGGATAATGGTTTATGATTCAGACTATAGATAATGTACTCATTGTTTATACCATACCTGTCACTGGTAGTCATTCTGATAGAAAATCAACCTATGGGAAGTTGTAACTTCTTTTTATTCCTAAGGAGTAGGTGGTGTATGCACCTAACCCACAGGATTTACCTAGAGAAGAAAAGGGGATGTTCAAAAATCATGAAACCATGGTTCTCATGATTATCATGCAATCAGTCCTCAATATTTCTTAAATTATAACAGATTACTTTTCATTCAGAATTTCATATTTAATGTGATAATCTTAATTTTGGGTCCATAAGTGACTATTCCTATAGCATGTTACAGTTCGCAAGAAAATATGTGTAGGCTGTTTCATGTGAAAGGAAGAGGGAATATTTTGTTTACAGTCTTTGAGTAAAGATTGATGGATTGCAATTTATGCACATTTTATTCATGCTAACATTCTTTTGTAGAAAATCTCTTTATGTCTAGGACCTGACTTTTACTTGGCTTAATTAAACTGGGCTTCAAATTAGTTTTCAGTTAATCAGCTGTCTTTAAGAATTACTAAAGTGGGGGCGCCTGGGTGGCTCAGTCAGTTAAGCATCTGCCTTCAGCTCAGGTCATGATCCCAGGGTCCTGGGATTGAGTCCCTCATGGGGCTCCCTGCTCAGCAGGGGCGGGGAGCCTGCTTCTCCCTCTGCCTGCTGCTCCCCCTGCTCGTGCTCTCTCTCTCTGATAAATAAATAAATAAATAAATAAATAAATAAATAAATAAATAAATAAATAAATCTTAAAAAAAGAATTACTAAAGTGGTTCTTTGTTGGATGGACCCAAAATAGTACTAATGTCCTGCTGTACCTCCTTGTCTCGAGTGGCTGAGTGTCAAGATGCTATCCTGACTCGGATCTTTATTCCCCTAATAAAATCTTCTCGACTTTGGGACCTGGGTCTGCTTATTCAGAAAAGATGAGGAAACCACAGGCAGAAGGACAGAGACAGCTAGCAGAAGCTTATTTGTAAAATGACGGAAGGTATTCGTTCATTTTCTTCTATTGTCTTGAGGACTTCCTGCTCTATTAGGGCAGTTTTCTAATCTGTTCCTCAAGATGCTGGTGCATTTATGGGTTCCTTTGGTAGGTCTCAAGCAGGTGATTGATTTGCAGCACTTGGGAGGAGGGGACTGGATGGACGGTTGTTTTTTTAGCAGCAGTTCTGTCAGTTATAACGGAGCATATTTGTATTCATCAGTCTCTTATCATATACTTTTTATTCACTTCCCTAGTAGTTTAATGCCCTATGTTCCTATTTGTTCTGAATAAATTTCCCTTCTTAGATATGTGAAGATTAAACTGATTGGCTTCACTGTGGATTTAGGGACACTGTGTTTCCCATTTATCACCTGCTGCTAATCTTTAGCAGTAAAATTGAATTGACATTTGTTAAAGGGTGTTTTGATCTATCTTTGAAAAGGGTAGTAAAGAGTAATTAGTCACAGTAATGGCTTTTTGTTTTTCATTTTGTGTGCAAATTTAGGTTGCTGAAACATTCTAATTTTGTAATGGTGGTAGAGAATTCTTTCTTTAGTTTCATGGTTTGTTTAACAATTAAAAATCTGATGAATCCTTGAAGCATTTATAAATTTAGCAGCCTTGAAAACCGGCCTCCTTTCCATTGGTAGCTCCCAAGGCCGGCACCAGCTCTAGTCCTACACAGCGCTTTTCTATTTTTCCTTTGACCCAGAGGTTGGCCTCAGTCCTGTCAGTAGACAGACCGTCTAGCTCTGAGGTTTGGGCCACTCACCTGAAATCATTGCTCATGATACCAAGTCAGGGCATTGGCATGGTGACTTGCGACTCCCTGGACGACCAGGATTAACGTTTCTGTGCCTCAGTGACTAATAGTCAACGTAAAGACCTGGGAGGGAATAAAATGTGTGTGGGAAGCAGAATGTGTCAAAGGACGAGTAAGACCCAGGGTGCTAGGCTGATAAAACATGCACATTTATATGCTGATCATGAATGATTATTCTGGGTCAGATATCCCATTGTCCATCTCCATGGTTCTAAAACCCTACCAAGAGCAAGGTTTCTCTCTTCCCCAACCGGTTGCTTCTTGGAGAGTGCTCTGCCTGCTTTACTGTTCCCCATCATTTGGCCTCGAACTCCTGGACTGTTGATTACATGCACTCTTCAGCCTAGATTTGCTGGCTGCAGTAGTCCGTGCCTCAGAGTCTCTCAGGGCCACCTTCCCTGCCAGCTGGACAGCCCTGCCTTCCTCAGCTTGATCTCCCACTTGACCCTTGCTGTCCGTGTTTCTGTTGTCAAACTTAGGAACGTCGCTCAAGTTTCTTTCATCATAGGAGCCGTAAGATTTCTGAGCTTTCACGTTTTTTTTTTTAATTTTATTGTATTATGTTATGTTAGTCACCATACATTACATCATTAGTTTTTGATGTAGTGTTCCATGATTCATTGTTTGTGTATAACACCCAGTGCTTCATTCAATACGTGCCCTCTTTAATACCCATCACCAGGCTAACCCATCCCCCCACCCACCTCCCCTCTAGAACCCTCAGTTTGTTTCTCAGAGTCCATCATCTTTCATGGTTTGTCTCCCCCTCCGATTTCCCCCCTTTCATTTTCCCCTTCCTACTTTTTTTTTTAACATATCATGTATTATTTGTTTCAGAGGTATAGGTCTGTGATTCATCAGTCTGACACGCTTTCACGTTTTCTTGTGTAGAGGCTCATCTTTGAATTGACAACACTCAGTAACCAGTTTGTTCTTGTTGTAGGGGTGGTGGCTTATCGTGAGTTTTATGGAATATTCTTTAATAGTGGTACTGCTGCGGGACGGCTGGGCCTTGCTGCGGGCCTGCGCCTCCCTCGGCTCCTGCCGCGGGCCTTGGGGAGTGGGGTGGAAGATGTCTATGGATGTGACATTTCTGGGTACGGGTGCAGCATACCCATCCCCAACCCGGGGTGCCTCTGCTCTGGTCCTTCGGTGTGAGGGCGAGTGCTGGCTCTTTGACTGTGGGGAGGGGACTCAGACACAGCTTATGAAAAGCCAGCTTAAAGCAGGGAGAATTACCAAGATCTTCATCACACATCTTCATGGAGACCATTTCTTTGGCCTTCCTGGCCTCCTCTGCACAATCAGCCTGCAGAGTGGCTCTGTGGTCACCAAACAGCCTATTGAAATCTATGGCCCTGCTGGGCTTCGAGACTTTATCTGGAGAACCATGGAACTCTCTCACACAGAGTTGGTCTTCCCCTATGTGGTCCACGAGCTGGTGCCTACAGCAGATCAGTGTCCTACAGAAGAACTAAAAGAATTTATGCACGTGAATAAAACAGACAGCCATCCCAAAGAGGGACAAGGAAGAACTATCCTTTTAGACTCAGAAGAAAACTCATACCTTCTGGTTGATGACGAACAGTTTGTTGTAAAAGCATTTCGCCTCTTTCACCGAATTCCCTCCTTTGGGTTTTCAGTTGTGGAGAAGAAATGCCCAGGTAAACTCAATGCACAGAAACTAAAAGACCTCGGTGTGCCACCAGGTCCTGCCTATGGGAAGCTGAAAAATGGAATTTCTGTTGTTCTGGAAAATGGAGTTACAGTTTCTCCCCAAGATGTCTTAAAAAAGCCTATTGTTGGAAGAAAAATCTGCATTTTGGGTGACTGTTCTGGGGTTGTGGGTGATGGAGGAGTGAAGCTGTGTTTTGAAGCAGACCTGTTGATCCATGAAGCAACCCTAGATGATGGTCAGATGGACAAAGCAAAGGAGCATGGCCACAGCACACCACAGATGGCAGCTGCATTTGCCAAGCTGTGCCAAGCAAAGAGGCTAGTTCTGACTCACTTCAGTCAGAGGTACAAGCCGGTTGCCTTGGCCAGAGAAGGAGAAACAGATGGGATCGTAGAACTAAAAAAGCAAGCTGAATCGGTGTTAGATCTCCAAGAAGTGACTCTAGCAGAAGACTTTATGGTGATTGGCATTCCAATCAAGAAATGAACCCAGTATTCCAGAATGCATCCTCACATGTCTGTGAACATGTTCCTGAACCAACAGTCAAGTTGGTTGTGGTGGTGGTGGTGGTGGTTGTGGTTGTGGTTTTGGTCTAAGATTATTTGGGTCCTAATAATCCTCAACAGGATAGAGCTGCATTGCTGGACTGAGTCAGCAGTGAGAGGGAGCAAGCTTTTTGATAATAAATCATTTTAAAAAGAAAGAAAACAGCATCCTTCTTAAAGTCCAAATTTGACAACATGATAGACTATTCAGGTATACTTTCTGTTGTGCGGCGGCTGCCTCACATATAAGGCAGCACCCCCACAAAGTCCTGGGCTTGCTTCTGCCCGTTCTATTGCTGTTGCTGGCAGGTACATAGGCTCAGCCTTCCTGGCTAAAAGTGGTGTTTTAGCAGTTTGTTGAATCTGTTCATGTTATTAACAGAATAGAGAAAAATGTAATGAGACATTATACATGCAGGATTGAAGCTAGCATATTAAATCTTGATTTGTTTGCTGGAATACTGAATGCAGGGTCAAGGTAGGTGTTTATCCTTCAATTAATGCCTTTTTGGAACTTTCTGGTTCTAAACCTGTGGGTCTCAGCTAGGGGTGATACCATTCCCATAGAAATTATGGGGATGTTTCTTGTCAAAATGACTGGGAGGGGGTGCTGGATAAGAGTACTATTAGAATTTAGTCAGTAGGGGATGCTAGATCCTACAAAGTTGGGGTCAGTCCTGTACAGTGAAAAATGATCTCACCCCAAAATGCAGATTGTAGGCCTATTGAAATACACAGCAAAGTTAAAAATTATACTCCCAATGGGAATATACTTTATCAAAATTAGTGACATGAATTGAACTGGTTAAGTCAAATTCTTTTTTTTTTTTTTAAAGATTTTTATTTATTTATTTATTTGAGACAGAATGAGAGAGAGAGAGAGCACGTGAGACGGGGGAGGGTCAGAGGGAGAAGCAGGCTCCCTGCTCAGCAGGGAGCCCGATGCGGGACTCGAACCAGGGACTCCTGGATCATGACCTGAGCTGAAGGCAGTCGCTTAACCAACTGAGCCACCCAGGCGCCCTGGTTAAGTCAAATTATTGAAACAAACATTAGAGAACTAGCTAAGTGAAGATGTTGGGATTGTAATATCATATCAAATATTTGACAGAAATGAGCCATGAACTGTAACTTATGAATCTGGAGGTAAAGAAATGATATCTATTAAACTGGGGTTTAATTAAAAAAAAAATAGTGGTACTGCTGCATTATTGAACAGAAAGAACTTTCATTTTGATGAAGTATTGGAGAGAACGGAATCCTGAGGCTAGAGTTTTACTTGGTTGATGGTTGGAAGGGTTTTGCATGGATTCGCTTCTGCTTTCAACATTTCAGACCTTGTTTCTTCTCCACTACCCACAAACGTCTTCACCAGGTCTGGCAGGATGCACAGTGAGAGCTCCAGCCCTGTATATTTGTGTCCTGATGCGGAGTGATTTGGTCCAATAGGGCTATTCCTAAAAGTTCTTCCTATACCAGGACAGCTGGCATGACAGAGTGATTGCAAACCATGAACATATGTCCCACCAAACCCAAACTAACCATGTCTCCAACACAACCTCCCTTTACCTAGATCTCCCAAAGGCCCACCAGAGCTACCTCATAGAAGGGAAAGTGTGAAGTCCAAGTGGAAAGAGTGCTCTTAACAGATTGCAGTTAAAATATCTTTTGCAAGTTCTACAAAACCATATGACCTTGTGAATATATCGCTAGGCCTCCTAGGGCCTTGGAAGAAGCTTGTGCAAGAGACGAGACCTGAGTGTTAAATTTCATTTGCTTCATAAACCTTCTCAGATTATTTCTTATCTTCTGTGGTAGAAAAAGATCTGTGTCCTATCTGAATATGGTTAGGAGAAGTGCCTGGAAGCAACTTCTCCAATACTCAGTATGGATGTCTTTTGTTTTCCCAATTGTAGGAAAGCTGTGAAAAAGCTTCATAGAAGAGAAGTTAAAATGAAAGGAAGCTAAAATGAAAGCTAAAACAATAAATAGGGTTCCTAAGAAAACACGAGAGTTCAGACTAGTTAGCCAGGGAGAGGACAGGTTTTGAAAACTACTTAATTTTACTGGGTTTTCTAGATTCCAGGGAGTACTTCTTTCCACATTTTAAACATTTTTGGTCAGTATGTGCCTCACAGATGTATATAGGCGATGTTGCAGTGTTTCCCCCTTCCTTCCACCTGAAAAGTTATTTTAAAACTGATGATACCAGGGGCCGCTGGGTGGCTCAGTTGTTAAGCATCTGCCTTTGGCTCAGGTCATGATCCCAGGGTCCTGGGATTGAGGCCCCGCATCAGGCTCCCTGCTCAGCAGGGAGTCTGCTTCTCCCTCTCCCACCGCCCCTGCTTGTGTTCCCTCTCTAGCTGTGTCTCTCTCTGTCAAATAAACAAATAAAATCTTAAAAAAAAAAACCAAAAAACAACTGATGATACCAGGCACCTGAGTGGCTCAGTCGGTCAAGGGTCCGACTTGACATCAGCACAGGTCATGGTCTCAGGGTCGTGAGTTTGAGCCCTGAGTCTGGCACTGCACTCAGCGGGGAGTCTGCTTGAGGATACTCCATCTGCCCCTACCCTGCTCACATGTACTCTTTCTCTCTCTAAATCTTAAAAAAATGGATGATACAGATGACAGTGGGGTCTTACACATAAGACTACAGAAGACTGTTGCCCACTATCTTCATTTCCTAAGAAAGGAATAATTAAGAGAAAATGGGTTAGATAGTACAGGGGAGTTTGAGATCTAAAGAATACTTTCTTAATGATCATATTAGAACAGTGCACCAAAAGAGGTATAGAATTTCAGTCTCTGAAGCTTTATAAAATATAATTAAGAGCTTTTCGTTTCAAATAAGTTAGGAGTTGAGTTCTAGCCATGGTTTGGAATTCTTCCTTTCACTTAAGAAAGACTCAGCATATAAGTGAACTTTGCTATAGTACCTTGTTAGATAAAAATCTCCTTAATTGTGTACCTCATTCACTGTAGTCTTACTAGTTCTATTATTCAGCCCTCACCCCGTGCATGTGTACGGACAGTACTTTTAAGTATCTTGTGCAGTTAACCCCTGTTAACCTCCATGTCTATATTAAAAGCACTGCCTTCTGACCTGATAGGCCCAGAACTGGTATAGCGCTGCCCCCCACTGACTGGAACCCGGGGGAAATTAATGACCATGGAACAGTCCCATTCTTCTACCACAGTGTCCTACATGGGCATCAAAGACTTTGTTGTGTTGGGATCCTGTGAGCAGCCCGGGGTTTGTTGTAAAGAAAGCAAGAGATCACATGGGCCATTTGGGGCAGACACTGCCAGCACCAATTAATCATTTGTTCTTCCAAGACTTTGCAGAAATGATATTGCTAGGATGAGATGGAGTGGTACTTTTTCTGGTAATTGATTGAGGGGATCACCAGGAGGAAGGTCCAAGAGACTTGTGTGAAGTCATCATTGAGTTGCTTTATAAATGAGAAGATATGTAAAAGTTAACATAGTTGACACAGTTTAATGAAGAATGAGATTCAATTCTAATTTTGACTTGAATAATTATTTTTAAAACAAAGTTTTTACCACATAAGGATGTTTGTAGATAAGGCAAAAGGAATTTTAAAAATACATTTAACTACAATCAGTTACATAATGTATGTTGCAAATATAATTTTTAGTTTAAAAAATAGAATTGCATGATTTTTGTATTTAATTCAGAGTAGGAACCAAATTTTTTCAATTATTTATTACCTACTTCCTTCTTCAAATAATGTCAATAATCCATAACAGTGGAATGTTTTACAAGAGAAGCAGGAGTGTGTTCTGAATGCTTTACACCTGTATAACTTTAATGTTTCAAAATGCTTTGAAAAATTCCATGAGCATACAAGACAGTCATAGCAAAGCATTTACAATGATGTGCCATGAAAAACATAATTTGAGATATGATTGAATGTAAGTGGGCATGTACAAATACTTTTTTTTTTGGTTATTGAAAGATTCTCAAGGAATCCACTAAACTCTGCAGACTTAATCCTAGACAGTGAGATGTGAGGTGTTTCCAAGATGCAGAAAGTTCTGCAGGACCTCACTGATCTTATGAGTTATGTTAGATCTAACAGCCTCCTATTGACTACCTAATAATCACGTGCAGTTCTCTAAGGTTTGAAAATTACCCAGTCCCCTACTGGATGTGGAGCTGGCCATCCAACCCAGATTCCCACACTAGTCTTGCATTTCTCTCAAACTTGGTGTCATATTTTCATGATCACTTTAAAACTTCTCTGTATTTTCACTTGGCTGTTTTCCCTTACTTGGAAGCACTGCCCTGTGAACCCTTTTTCCACCTGTCTAAATTGTACCTCATTTCAACTTATTTATGCTCAGTATATGCTGCTTTATGTTATTGAGCAGCTTTTTGTTACTTTTTGGAGAATGGGGGCCAGACCAATCTCTGGTTCTCTGAATACACTTTAGGCATTCAGTAAATGGTTAGTGGACGTGGGGAGGGTCTGCATCACAGGGGGACAGATTACCACTTGAAGGTCAAATCTGGCCCATTGCCTGCTTTTGTAAATAAAGTTTTATTGGAACACAGCCACACCCATTTATTTACTTATTGCCTGTGAGTGTTTTTGTACTATAATAGTGAGTTGAGAAGTCACAGCAGAGACCAGGTGACCCACAAAGCCTAAAATATTTATTGGTCAGCCCTTTACCTAAAAAGATTTTCCTATCTCTGCTCTACATCTGTAACGTTGCAGGCTCTCACAATTGCATGTCTTAGAATTTGGAAGTCACAGACAAAATCAATTAATATGCCTAGGTGAAGTAACTGTGATTACTCTTCATTAATGCATCTGCTTGACTATTGTAAGGTTACATATAATTATCATTAACATTATGGAAGTTAAACACATGTTTCAGGGATAGAATAAATTTCCAAGTACTCATTCCTTCAATTGGTAAAACAATGTTTGACTAAATTTTACATTACTAATTCTTTTTTCTGCCTAATAAGGTTGTTTCATTGAAATGGAACAAAGCATAGTAATTACCAAGCTTATATTCCCTTCTTTTTAGCTTATCTTTTTTTAATGTATTTGCCTTAATCTTGTAAAAACATTCTAATTATAGGATAAAATTCGCATCCTTAAAGTATATGTTCTTAGGTTAACTCAGAAAGCATCAGATTTATTTAAATTAATATTTATTAAACATATATGATACTGATTAACATACCTAGAAAGCAGATATAAATTCAACATTCATTCATTCCTAACAAAACTTTGAGCTTTTTACAGAGAATTGAGTGTCTTAAGGATCTAGTCACAGAACAACAAAACAACGAATTAAAGTATCAGAAGTAAAGCAGAAACACATTTCATGAAATAAGCAGTTCAGAAGAGGTCTCTGAGATAACACAGAGGATAAGACTTTTAAATCAGATTCCCAAGAATCCAATCTTATGCCACATCAGCCTTTACAATAATGTTCAAGGACACAAATTGTCCTGAGACACCACAAAACGTGGTGAGGACAGGACTGTGGTCGCACTCCCCGGGTCCTCTCTGGCTGCATTAGGATGCTCTGGCCCAGGTTGAGGTATAAGGTCTCTAAGCAATGCCTGTGGTACGTTAGGATACTGCTCCCATTAGGAAGCATTTCCATTTTGTATCCTGAGGGCTAAACACAATTAATGTGACCTATTTTCCAAGGGGCTATACTCAATAAAATCAAAGAGTCCAGATTTGTTAACCCATCAGTAAATCTAGACAGATTAGGTTCATCCTGCTAAAATGATTCCATAGATAAGGACTCTCCTGCTACTAAATACCTTCAGATTTTTTTTGTCAAGAGATCTGACACTGGTTGTTTACAAGGAGCATTGACCAACTTAATTGACCATTTTCTTTCCTAGGAACATTTCCACACCCCAGTCCCTTCCACTTTGAAAGGAAGAATATGAATTGTAGGCTTGCTGCTACCCGTTTCTTCCAGTCTCTCTCTCCCTAGCCTTACCCCCCTCCCTGCAGGTCTCTGAGATCTGAGATGTGCCCTCTCTCCATACAAATTCCTTTGCTGTGGAAGGCATAAAAGACCTGAGGGGGGGGGGGGCAGACAATACAACCATGTCAGTTAGCATGTGCCCCGAGTTTTTCTTCTGTTCTTTTTTCCTAGTGTTTATTGAGATTTGTGGATGTGCTTAAATTGAGTGGGAGTCTTGTACCTATATTTTCGGAATAGGGAGAGAAGTGTTTAAGTGAATCTTTCTGACTTTCAGTCCTTATCATGTCATTGCTTTGTCAGTATTCCTGTTGCCATTCCATGGGATGTAGTTTCAATATCTTATCCCTCCATCTCAAGGCAATGCACAGTCTGGTCCCAACTTACCTTTCCAACTCCCTTGGCTTCCATTTTCCTAAAGAATCCTCCTTGCCAACTACGTGGAACCACGTCTGCCCCCAACAGGTCTCTCATTCCTGTGCCTTTTGCTGACCTCCTTCTTGCTCTTCTCATCTGACCTACCTGAATGCAACTCCTCTCTCAACTCCAAATTGCATCTTACCTGTTCTTCCACTATCCGTTTAGAGCAGGCTCATTTTGAAATATTTTTATGTATAACTGACGCACAGCATTACGTTACTTTCAGGTGTGCAACATAGTCATTCACCAGCTCTGCCTGTTAGGCTGCGCTCACCACTGGTGTGGCTCCCCTCTGTCACCATGCTGTGTTATTACAAAACCATTGATACGTTCTCTGTGCTGTACCTTTCACCCCTGTGACTGACTTATTCCATAACTGGAGGCCTAGTAGACTTTTCTGAAATACTTGTAGTTAGTGTCTGTGTTTGTCACCTGGAACTTGCTGGTCTCTTTCTCCACTTAGATTGTGAGCCTCTAAAGGATGGGCACTGTCTTAGGTACAGTACTGCCACTTGAGTTTGCCTCTGCTGGGAGTTGATCCCTGTGTTGAGAGAGTACAAGAATAATATAATAATAATAATAATAATAATAATAATAATAATGGCAGGGCCATATTTTTCAAGTTGGTGAGATTCTTGTTTTCTGTATTTGTCTTTGTTTTTAAAATCAGACCTATAATCCTGTGTGAAGCTAGCACTCAGCAGCACAGTGGATAAGGGTGAGGACTCTGTGGCCAGTATAGACCCCTGGGGGCACCAGGCTCGCATGTATCTGACCTTCAGCAAGTCACGTGATCTATTCCTCAGTTTCCTCATCTGTAAAGTGGGGTAATAGTCATATTTACTGAGTGTGGTGAAGTATGTAGAACAGTGTCTGGCACATAGTAGAGCTGCTGCTTTTTGCTGTTGTTGTTGAGGCATGAAAAGTAAAAGCCAACAGTTTTTCTTTAAATGTTCTAAAGTAAAAGTCAGTCTGAAAGAGGTTGTTAAGTTGCCTGGGGAAGCTAGCTATGTCCTTAAGAGATGTTGACTATTTGAGGATGAATTCTTGGAGGAATTCATGCTCCCTAAATCTAGGAAATCTTAGGGTACACTGATTTCCAAATCAGCCACATTTTCTCTCACGGAGATCCTGTCTGACTAAGACAAGTTTTCCCTCCCATTAAGCTATCAGCCCAGAGGTGATAATGAGGGAAATCGCTGATGCTAGAATAGCTCCTGAAATAATAACGAACAACATCAAAAGAAGTGTAAGTCCAAAGTAAGATGCTCTGGGCTTTTTTTCTCTTTTTTTTAATCTGAGAAAAGACGTGGTGTAGAGAGTGAGAGACATGTGGATAATGGATCCACATTCACTTAGGTAATGAGACTTGGTAAGGGAGGAGACTGTCTCAGAGCTGATAAAATGTAGTTATCATTCTGTAAACTTCTAAGAATTCAATGGCAATCACTTCATAAATACAGAACATGGTAAGGAGGATGAGAGACATAGGTGCTACCAGGTCAGTTAATTCATTGAGATTTTTCTGATTAGGCTTTTAAGCCAGATTTTGAAACTGATTGTTAGGAATAGAAATGCCTATTAACTAGTGAGATTGAATGTTATTTTTGTGTACTTATCAAAAGAACACAGATTAAAATGGTTAAAATTAAAATACCGTTTTCCTATTAAATCAATAAATAGAGATGAGAAGATAATGTTCAATATTGAAGGAGGTACAGTGTGAGAGGCACTCCGATAATGTGATTAGTGGCAATGTAAATTGATAGAACTTTTAGTTAAAGCATTTTAGCAATATGTTTCTAGATACAAGTGCTGGCGAGGATGTAGAGAAAAGGAACACGCAAGCACTGTTGGTGGGAATCCAGACTGGTCCAGCCACCATGGGACACAGCATGGAGGCTCCTCAAAAAATTAAAAGTAGAACCACCCTATGATCCAGTAATTACATTACTGGGTATTTACCCAAAGAATACAAAAACACTAATTTGAAAGGCTATATGCACTCCTACGTTTATTGCAGCATTATTTACAATAGCCAAACTATAGAAGTAGCCCATGTGTCCATCAGTTGGTGAATGGATAAAGAAGATGTGGTATGTGTGTATGTGTGTGTGTGCCTGCACACACACACACACACACACATGCGCGCACGCACACACACACAATGGAATATTACTCAGCCATAAAAAAGAATGATATCTTGCCATTTGCAACAACATGGATGGAGCTAGAGAGTGTTATGCTAAGTGAAATAAGTCAGAGAAGAAAAATACCATATAATCTCGCTCATATGTGGAATTTAAGAAACAAAACAAACAAGCAAAGGAAAAAAAGACAAACCAAGAAATAGACTTTTAATTATAGAGGACAAACTGATGGTTACCAGAGGGGAGGTGGGTGGGGGGATGGGTGAAATGGATGAAGGGGATTAAAAGAGTGCATTTACCATGATGAGCCCTGAGTAATGTTCAGATTTGTTGAATCACTATATTGTACATGAAACTAATATAACACTATGTTTATTATACTGGAGTTAATATAAAAAACTTAATAAACTTAAAAAAATGGATCAGATAAAGATTCATGCATAAGAAAGTTAATTGAGTCATTATTTATAATGAAAAATGGGAAACCATCTAAATTTCTACCAATATTAGAATAATTAAACTGTATGATAACCATAAAAGGGAATATTAGGCAGCTATTAAGTTTGGGCTGTCAAAGTATATATGATAAGTTTGGATACATTGGTGATTTAATATTGATTTTTAAATGGTGTACTCAGAATGTGAATATAATTCATATAAAATCATAAGCACAGACCATGACTGAATGAAAATACAATGAGGGGTTACCTCAATATGGCTGAATAATGGGTAATTTTAGGTTTCTGTAGATACATTATTGAATTTTTAAAAAAAAAAACTGATTTATTTTTATAAGTAGAAGAAAAAGATTGTTAGAAAATGAACAGCTGTTTTCCCCCGTCACCTGAGCCCCCCATTGGAGGGCTCTCTAACGGCCCAATGTCAGTGTGATCTGACAAAGGCAATGGCAGCCCTAAGTCTAGCCTGCCATGAGCTAGGTGTTCTATAAATGTTCCTTGATTTGGAATTAATCTCTTGGGAGGTTGGACCTAATTACTTTGCCCTTCTCTGTCAGCAACCAAAACAGAATAAGAATTGTAATGTAGAGAGTGTCACTTTTTTTTTTAAACTAAAATTCAATGGGAGGAATTATGGTAACAATAAGTGGTTGAAGCCAGACTCTGTAGAAAAGCATTAAAAAAATTATCAAGGGCGAACATGAATTTAGCTGTTGAAAATTTTAAAATGAGGCAGTGTATTTAGAAAATTAATCATCAGTTTTTGAATGTCTTATAAACTTGCCACTGTACTAGAGATCCAAAGAGGAGTCTGATGTGTCCCTTGCCCTCAAGCTGACAGGCTAGTGGTAAGAGAGACACTTGAGCGCATCCTTAGGAGACCATGTGGTAAGTCCAGTAGCTGAGGAGTGTCCAGGCTGTTAGGGTGATCAGAAGAGGGACATTAATTGAGGCTAGAGTGGGCAAAAGGAGCTCTTTCTGGAAGGGGATGATGAGGAGATGATTGTTAATTTTACTTAATTATTAAAAAAAAATTTTTTTTTAGAGTAAACTCTACCCCCCAATGTGGGGCTTGAACTCACAACCCTGAGAGCAAGAATTGCAGGCACTACCGACCGAGCCAGCCAGGCGTCCCTGTGATTGTTAATTATAAATCTGTAGGAGTTCCTCTGCTACTGGACTTTAAATCTTTAGATGAAGGGGAATAGAGGACGATTATTCCAGAGAGAAGGAAGAGCAAGAGCCAAGACGTGGAGGAAGTACCCATCACAGTAGAGGGGGGTGAGGGCGTGCCAGTTACCGGAGTGGAGAGGCAGAGAGGTAGTGGGAGGGGTCGGGCTGATGAGGCAGGCAGGGAGCAGATAGCAGTGCCCTCTGTGGTGGCCTAAAGATCTTAAACTTTGTTTTGTCCTCAATGGCTGTTCAGGGGCTTTAAGCAGAGAGTCACAGTGACATTTGCAAATCAGGAAGACATGCTGCTGGAATATATAGGTACGAGACTGCAGGCGGGAGGAGCAGGCAGTTAATGGCTGTTGCAGGAGCTGACCTAAAACACGAGGGGAACAGGACAGGGAGAAGGACAAAGACCGATAGTAGGACCGATGAAAGTCAGAAAGAAAATGCAGTATGTTTTAATACCATGTTAAAAGCATTTTTTTTCCCCCATGTCAGATACGGGCACATAGAACATAATGATGGTAGGGACCTTGTGAAGCTTTTAACATCACTAATGTTCATAGTGGTTCTTTTTAGGTAGTAGGAATTCAGGAACCAATGCCTTTTCTTCATGTTTTTTAAGTATTTTGCTTTGAACGTGGATTACTTTTATAATCCAAAATGGAGCATGTCCTTTTAAGAACAGTAGGAGAAAGATAAAAGAGATTACCGAGGTTAAGATAAGTCAGGGTTAGGGATGAGACCGCTATAACAAGGAATACGATAAAGTATTGATAAAAAATAATAGGACCAAGTGAAATAAGGCGATCACAAAGAGACCAATACTGTATGATTCCACTCGTATAAGGTATTGAGAGTAACCAAAAGACAGTGGTAGAATGGTGCTTACCAGGGCTGGGGGCCGGGGGAAGTGGGGAGTTGTTTAATGCATACGGAGTTTCAGTTTTGCAAGATGGAAAAGTTCTGGTTGCACAATAATAGGAATATACTTAACACTTCTGAGCTGTACTTTTAAAAATGGTTAAGGTGGGGGGCTCCTAAGTGTCTCAGTCAGTTCAGCGTCTGACTTCTGATTTCAGCTCAGGTCAGGATCTCAGGGTTGTGAGATCCAGCCTTGCGACAGGCTCTGAGCTGGGCATGGAGCCTGCTTAAGATTCTCTCTCTCCCTCTGCCTCTCCCCACCCATCTCTCTCTCTCCTTGAACAACAACAAGAAAAGGTGGTAAATTTATGTTTTACCATAATTTTTTAAAATGTAGGACAAATCTGCATTTTATGGTTATCTCTGGAACCCTGAGATAACCCTCTAAATACATATAGAGGCAGAGATAGATCATGAATCCAGGGTAACAGTTTTGCTGGCCAGTGTAGAATGTAGGGAGGGCTGCTGGTAAGAGTAATTCACACGGTCAGTTAGTTCTGGGGTAGGGGCTGGATAGGGAAGGAATAAGAGGGGCAGGTATGTTGGGAAGATGCCGAAGAGACAGGAGATTATAATCAGAGAATAGGAAATGGAAGTTTAAATGTGTTCTGTGGGAGTGATACTTAGCTACATTCATTGTAAACCCAATTCTTCTGTTAGAAAGGAAGCTCTTCAGAGGCTGGTTGGAATTACTCTTATTTGTACCTTGTAATAGTGGAGGCAATGAGACTAAATACCTAAATATGCTCAGTAAAATTCTCTATCAGCTGAAGAATGTGTGTATATTGAGTCTCACATATTTGGAAGTTGCATCCCACACATCGAAAATGCTTTTTGCTTGCCCATCTTTTCCTTCTGTGGTCTTACTCTGAGCCACAGATTGCTGAGGTGTTTGCCAAGTAGGCTCAGAATTCATATGGTCCATTCCCATCCCTTCTTGTTTTCTGTCTGAGGGGAATTCGTATTCTGCTGAGATTTAGGGAAAATATTATAGGTGTTGACAACACCTGTAGATTCTGACTGAATTAATTGCTTTTGGGTAGGACTTGGGCATTTCTATTTTAAGCAAGCTCCCAGGGTGATTCTGATACACACTGGAGTTGCACAACTACGACTTGAGAAATACCAATTTTGTCTTTCTAAGGTTAGAATTACCTTACTGTACTTGCCTTTGCTGTGTAATATTACCATTACCCAATGTTGCTAGACATTATTAAAGTTTGGAGTAGAGTCTAGAGTCTGGAATTTATTTTCCTCTTTTGCTAAGAAAATTTATGTCAGCAGTGGAGGTATGTGCTATTTCATGTGTTAGATGAGAAGTCAACAGCATTAATCTCCCTTTAAAAAGGTAGATTAAGGCATTCCTATACACCAACAACAAGACTGAAGAGAGACAAATCAAGGAGTCGATCCCATTTACAATTGCACCCAAAACCATAAGATACCTTGGAATAAATTTAACCAAAGAGGAAAAGGATCTGTACTCAGAAAACTATAAAATACTCATGAAAGAAATTGAAGAAGACACAAAGAAATGGAAAAACGTTCCATGATCATGGATTGGGAGAACAAATATTGTGAAGATGTCAATGCTACCTGGAGCAATCTACACATTCAGTGCAATCCCCATCAAAATACCATCCACTTTTTTAAAAGAAATGGAACAAATACTCCTAAAATTTGTATGGAACCAGAAGAGACCCCGAATAGCCAGAGGAATATTGAAAAAGAAAAGCAAAGCTGGCGGCATCACAATTCCGGACTTCCAGCTCTATTACAAAGCTGTCATCATCAAGACAGTACGGTACTGGCACAAAAACAGACACATAGATCAATGGAACAGAATCGAGAGCCCAGAAATGGACCCTCAACTCTATGGTCAACTTATCTTTGACAAAGCAGGAAAGAATGTCCAATGGAAAAAAGACAGTCTCTTCAACAAATGGTGTTGGGAAAATTGGACAGCCACATGCAGAAGAATGAAACTGGACCATTTCCTTACACCACACACAAAAATAGACTCCAAATGGTTGAAAGACCTAAACGTGAGACAGGAGTCCATCAAAATCCTAAAGGAGAACACAGGCAGCAACCTCTTCGACCTCAGCCGCAGCAACTTCTTCCTAGAAACATCGCCAAAGGCACGGGAAGCCAGGGCAAAAATGAACTATTGGGATTTCATCAAGATAAAAAGCTTTTGCACAGCAAAAGAAACAGTCCACAAAACCAAAAGACAACCGACAGAATGGGAGAAAATATTTGCAAATGACATATCAGATAAAGGGCTAGTATCCAAAATCTATAAAGAACTTATCAAACTCAACACCCAAAGAACAAATAATCCAATCAAGAAATGGGCAGAAGACATGAACAGACATTTTTCCAAAGAAGACATCCAAATGGCCAACAGACACATGAAAAAGTGCTCAACATCGCTCGGCATCAGGGAAATCCAAATCAAAACCTCAATGAGATACCACCTCACACCAGTCATAATGGCTAAAATTAACAAGTCAGGAAACCACAGATGTTGGCGGGGATGTGGAGAAAGGGGAACCCTCCTACACTGTTGGTGGGAATGCAAGCTGGTGCAACCACTCTGGAAAACAGTATGGAGGTTCCTCAAACAGTTGAAAATAGAGCTACCATTCGATCCAGCAATTGCACTACTGGGTATTTACCACAAAGATACAAATGTAGGGACCCAAAGGGGTACGTGCACCCCAATGTTTATAGCAGCAATGTCCACAATAGCCAAACTGTGGAAAGAGCCAAGATGTCCATCGACAGATGAGTGGATAAAGAAGATGTGGTATATATACACAATGGAATATTATGCAGCCATCAAAAGGAATGAGATCTTGCCATTTGCAACGACGTGGATGGAACTGGAGGGTGTTATGCTGAGCGAAATAAGGCAATCAGAGAAAGACATGTATCATATGACCTCACTGATATGAGGAATTCTTTTTTAAATTGTTTTTTTTTTAATTTATTTATTTCAGAGAGAGAGAGAGAATGAGAGAGATAGAAAGCACTAGAGGGAAGAGGGTCAGAGGGAGAAGCAGACTCCCCGCTGAGCAGGGAGCCCAATGTGGGACTCGATCCCGGGACTCCAGGATCATGACCTGAGCCGAAGGCAGTCGCTTAACCAGCTGAGCCACCCAGGCGCCCCCTGATATGAGGAATTCTTAATCTCAGGAAACAAACTGAGTGTTGCTGGAGTGGTTGGGGGTGGGAGGGATGGGGTGGCTGGGCGATAGACATTGGGGAGGGTATGTGCTACGGTGAGCGCTGTGAATTGTGCAAGACTGTTGAATCACAGATCTGTACTTCTGAAACAAAAAAGAAAAAGAAGATAGCAGGAGAGGAAGGATGAAGGGGAGTAAGTCAGAGGGGGAGACAAACCATGAGAGATGATGGACTCTGAAAAACAAACTAAGGGTTCTAGAGGGGAGGAGGGTAGGGGGATGGGTTAGCCTGGTGATGGGTATTAAAGAGGGCACATTCTGCATGGAGCACTGGGTGTTATGAACAAACAATGAATCATGGAACACTACATCAAAAACTAATGATGTAATATATGGTGATTAACATAACAATAAAAAATAAAAAAATAAAAAGGTAGATTAATTTCCATCACGTTGAAGAAGTTCTTAAGTCATTCAAGACCATACAATTTATAAGAAAAAGTTTAATTATAAAAAGGATGCTGTAATTTAAAAGACTTCAAAGACAGAACATGCTTCATTAAATTTTGTAAAGTGCTCTGTTTTTCTTTGACACAAATTGTAGCAATGTTCAGCTTGTGCTGTCTAAATTATTCAATAAACAAGATGTAGAAAAAGGATTCTAGATTTATATCATCATTTTGATTTTAAAAGTACAGAGTAGGGGCCAAATGAGCTTAAATTAAATTTTATGGTCCTTTAAAAGAAACTTCAAGAAGTTTTTAAAAATTGATTGTTTTCCAGTCCTGCCAATAGCATATGCTTTTATTTTCTTAGATATATGTAAGAATCTGCTTTTATGCCAGAAAGCTTAAAATATCTTCTTTCTTTTTTTTGTTGTATGATATTATTGTAATATAAAATACAGGTACAGAAAACCACACACACAAAATTTATAGCTTAAAGAAAGCAAATGTCCTTGAAATCACCACTTGGGTCAAGAAATAAAATGTTATAACCCCCAGGTCCTTCTTTGTACCATCCCGGTTAATCACTGTCCTGAGTTTGTAGCAATTACTTCCTGTGTTTTAAAAAATAGTTTTATCACGTAAATGTAGCTCTAGACCCTATAGGTTAGCTCATTAAAAAAAAAAAGTTGATCTGTTTTTAAAATCTTCTAATCTATAGCAGCACTGTTCAATAATGAGAGCCACATATGCAATTCCAAATTTTCTAGTAGCTATGTTATCAAAAGAAACAAGTGCAATTAATATTAATATACTTAAAAATATCCAAAATATTATTTTAACATGTAATCCATATAAAAATTGAGATTTTTAAAAAAATTTTCTGTTATGTTAATCACCATACATTTCATCATTAGTTTTTGATGTAGTGTTCCATGATTCATTGTTTGTGCGTAACACCCAGTGCTCCACGCAGAACGTGCCCTCTTTAATACCCATCACCAGGCTAACCCATCCCCCCACCCCCCTCCCCTCTAGAACCCTCAGTTTGTTTCTCAGAGTCCATCGTCTCTCATGGTTCATCTCCCCCTCCGATTCCCCCCTTTATTCTTCCCCCTCCTATCTTTTATTTTCTCTTTAACATATATTGTATTATTTGTTTCAGAGGTACAGATCTGTGATTCAACAGTCTTGCACAATTCACAGCACTCACCATAGCACATACCCTCCCCAATGTCTATCACCCAGCCACCCCATCCCTCCCACTCCCCACCACTCCAGCAACCCTCAGTTTGTTTCCTGAGATTAAGAATTCCTCATATCAGTGAGGTCATATGATACATGTCTTTCTCTGATTGCCTTATTTCGCTCAGCATAATACCCTCCAGTTCCATCCATGTCATTGCAAACAGCAAGATCTCATTCCTTTTGATGGCTGCATAATATTCCATTGTATATATATGCCACCTCTTCTTTGTCCATTCATCTGTCGATGGACATGTTCGCTCTTTCCACAATTTGGCTATTTTGGACATTGCTGCTATAAACATTGGTGTGCACATACCCCTTCGGATCCCTACATTTGTATCTTTGGGGTAAATACCCAGTAGTGCAATTGCTGGATCATAGGGTAGCTCTATTTTCAACTGTTTGAGGAACCTCCGTACTGTTTTCCAGAGTGGTTGCACCAGCTTGCATTCCCACCAACAGTGTAGGAGGGTTCCCCTTTCTCCGCATCCCTGCCAACATATGTCGTTTCCTGACTTGTTAATTTTAGCCATTATGACTGGTGTGAGGTGGTATCTCATTGAGGTTTTGATTTGGATTTCCCTGATGACAAGCGATGTTGAGCACTTTTTCATGTGTCTGTTGGCCATTTGGAGTCTTTGGAAAAATGTCTGTTCATGTCTTCTGCCTGTTTCTTGATTGGATCATTTGTTCTTTGGGTGTTGAGTTTAAGAAGTTCTTTATAGATTTTGGATACTAGCCCTTTATCTTATATGTCATTTACAAATATCTTCTCCCATTCTGTCGGTTGTCTTTTGGTTTTGTGGACTGTTTCTTTTGCTGTGCAAAAGCTTTTTATCTTGATGAAGTCCCAATAGTTCATTTTTGCCCCTGAAGAGACTGTCTTTTTTCCACTGGACATTCTTTCCTGCTTTGTCCAAGATGAGTTGACCATAGAGTTGAGGGTCCATTTCTGGGCTCTGTATTCTATTCCACTGATCTATGTGTCTGTTTTTGTGCCAGTACCATACTGTCTTGATAATGACAGCTTTGTAATAGAGCTGGAAGTCCGGAATTGTGATGCCGCCAGCTTTGCTTTTCTTTTTCAATATTCCTCTGGCTATTCGGGGTCTCTTCTGGTTCCACACAAATTTTAGGAGTATTTGTTCCATTTCTTTTAAAAAAGTGGATGGTATTTTGATGGGGATTGCACTGAATGTGTAGATTGCTCTAGGTAGCATTGACATCTTCACAATGTTTGTTCTCCCAATCCATGATCATGGAACGTTTTTCCATTTCTTTGTGTCTTCTTCAATTTCTTTCGTGAGTATTTTATAGTTTTCTGAGTACAGATCCTTTGCCTCTTTGGTTAAATTTATTCCAAGGTATCTTATGGTTTTGGGTGCAAGTGTAAATGGGATCGACTCCCTAATTTCTCTTTCTTCTGTCTTGTTGTTGGTGTATAGGAATGCCACTGATTTCTGTGCATTGATTTTATATCCTGCCACTTTACTGAGTTCCTGTATGAGTTCTAGCAGTTTTGGGGTGGAGTCTTTTGGGTGTTCCACATAAAGTATCATATCATCTGTGAAGAGTGAGAGTTTGACTTCTTCTTTGCCGATTTGGATGCCTTTGATTTCTTTTTGTTGTCTGATTGCTGTGGCTAGGACTTCAAATACTATGTTGAATAGCAGTGGTGATAGTGGACATCCCTGCTGCGTTCCTGACCTTAGCGGGAAAGCTCTCAGTTTTTCCCCATTGAGAATGTTATTCACTGTGGGTTTTTCATAGACAGCTCTTATGATATTGAGGTATGAGCCCTCTATCCCTATACTCTGAAGAGTTTTGATCAAGAAAGGATGCTGTACTTTGTCAAATGCTTTTTCTGCATCTATTGAGAGGATCCTGTGATTCTTGTTCTTTCTTTTGTTAATGTATTGTATCACATTGATTGATTTGTGGATGTTGAACCAACCTTGCAGCCCAGGGATAAATCCCACTTGGTCGTGGTGAATAATCCTTTTAATGTACTGTTGGATCCTATTGGCTAGTATTTTGGTGAGAATTTTTGCATCCATGTTCATCAAGGATATTGGTCTGTAATTCTCCTTTTTGATGGGGTCTTTGTCTGGTTTTGGGATCAAGGTAATGGTGGCCTCCTAAAACGAGTTTGGAAGTTTTCCTTCCATTTCTATTTTTTGGAACAGTTTCAGGAGAATAGGTATTAATTCTTTAAATGTTTGGTAGAATTCCCCTGGAAAGCCATATGGCCCTGGGCTTTTGTTTGTTGGGGGATTTTTGATTACTGCTTCAATTTCCTTTGTGGTTATAGGTCTGTTCAGGTTTTCTATTTCTTCCTGGTTCAGTTTTGGTAGTTGATATATCTCTAGGAATGCATCCATTTCTTCCAGGTTATCTAATTTGCTGGCATAGAGTTGCTTATAATATGTTCTTATAATTGTTTGTATTTCTTTGGTGTTGGTTTTGATCTCTCCTCTTTCATTCATGATTTTGTTGATTTGGGTCATTTCTCTTTTCTTTTTGATAAGTCTGGCTAGGGGTTTATCAATCTTGTTAATTCTTTGAAAGAACCAACTCCTAGTTTCATTGATCTGTTCTACTGTTCTTTTGGTTTCTATTTCATTGATTTCTGCTCTGATCTTTATTATTTCTCTTCTCCTGCTGGGTTTAGGCTTTATTTGCTGTTCTTTCTCCAGCTCCTTTAGGTGTAGGGTTGTGTATTTGAGACCTTTCTTGTTTCTTGAGAAAGGCTTGTATTGCTAAATACTTTCCTCTTAGGACTGCCTTTGCTGCATCCCAAAGATTTTGAACAGTTGTTTTCATTTTCATTGGTTTCCATGAATTTTTTCATGGAAAAATTCTTCTTTAATTTCCTGGTTGACCCATTCATTCTTTAGTAAGATGCTTTTTAGCCTCCATGTATTTGAGTTCTTTCCGACTTTCCTCTTGTGATTGAGTTCTAGTTTCAAAGCATTGTGGTCTGAAAATATGCAGGGAATGATCCCAATCTTTTGGTACCAGTTGAGACCTGATTTGTGACCTAGGATGTGATCTATTCTGGAGAATGTTCCATGGGCACTAGAGAAGAATTTGTATTCTGTTGCTTTGGGATGGAATGTTCTGAATATGTCCGTGAAGTCCATTTGGTCCAGTGTGTCATTTAAAGTCTTTATTTCCTTGTTGACTTTTGCTTAGATGATCTGTCCATTTCAGTCAGGGGGGTGTTAAAGTCCCCCACTATTATTGTATTGTTGTCGATGTGTTTCTTTGCTTTTGTTATTAATTGGCTCATATAATTGGCTGCTCCCATGTTAGGGGCATAGGTATTTACAATTGTTAGATCTTCATGTTGGATAGACCCTTCAAGTAGGATATAGTGTCCTTCCTCATCTCTTATTATAGACTTTGGCTTAAAATCTAATTTGTCCTTATATGATTGCCATCCCAGCTTTCTTTTGGTGTCCATTAGCACTGTAATGGTTTTCCACCTCCTCACGTTCAATCTGGGGGTGTCTTTGGGTCTAAAATGAGTCTTGCAGACAGCATATCAATGGGTCTTGTTTTTTAATCCAATCTGATAGCCTGTGTCTTTTGATTGGGGCATTTAGCCCATTTACATTCAGGGTAACTATTGAAAGATACGAATTTAGTGCCATTGTATTGCCTGTAAGGTGACTGTTATTGTATATTGTCTGTATTCCTTTCTCATCTATGTTGCTTTTAGGCTCTGTCTTTGCTTAGAGGACCCCTTTTAATATTTTTGTAGGGCTGGTTTCGTGTTTGCAAATTCCTTTAGTTTTTGTTTGTCCTGGAAGCTTTTTATCTCTCCTTTTATTTTCAGTGACCGCCTAGCTGGATATAGTATTCTTGGCTGCATATTTTTCTCATTTAGTGCTCTGAATATATCATGCCAGTCCTTTCTGGCCTGCCAGGTCTCTGTGGTTAGGTCTGTTGCCAATCTAATGTTTCTACCATTGTAGGTTACAGATCTCTTTTCCCGAGCTGCTTTCAGGATTTTCTCTTTGTCTCTGAGACTTGTAAATTTTACTATTAGATGTTGGGGTGTTGACCTATTCTTATTGATTTTGAGAGGGGTTCTCTGTGCCTCCTGGATTTTGATGCCTGTTTCCTTCCCCAAATTAGGGAAGTTCTCTGCTATAATTTGCTCTAATATACCTTCTGCCCCTCTCTTTCTTCTTCTTCTGGGATCCCAATTATTCTAATGTTGTTTCGTCTTATGGTATTGCTTATCTCTCACATTCTGCCCTTGTGATCCAGTAGTTGTTTATCTCTTTTTCTCTACTTCTTTATTTTCCATCATTTGGTCTTCTATATCACTAATTCTTCTGCCTCATTTATCCTAGCAGTTAGTGCCTCCATTTTTGATTGCACCTCATTAATAGCCTTTTTGATTTCCACTTGGTTAAATTTTAGTTCTTTTATTTCTCCAGAAGGGGTTTCTCTAATAACTTCTATGCTTTTTTCAAGCCCAGCTAGTATCTTTAAAATCATCATTCTGAACTGTAGTTCCGACATCATACTAATGTCTGTATTGAATAGGTCCCTGGCAGTCGGTACTGCCTCTTGTTCTTTTTGTTGAGGTGATTTTTTTCCATCTTGTCATTTTGTCCAGGGGAGAATAGATGAATTAGAAAACAAAATGCTAACAGGGTAATAACGTCCCCAGAAAATATACTCTAAACAAATCAGAAAAGACCTGAAACTGGACGAAAAGAAAGGGAAAGAAAGAAAAAAGAAAAGAGATAAAAACAAACAAAAACAGAACAAAATAAAAAACAGAATATGATCAAATATGATCAGGCTGGTGCATAGATCAGTGCCACACACTAGATTTTGGGTGTATTTTGGTCTGTTAGAAGAAAGTGCCTCCCAAAATTTTAAAGAAAGAAAAACTTACATATGTACAAAAATAAGGGTTAGTACGATGAAGGGATGCAATATGAATGTAAAGATGAAAATTATAAAAAATTTTGTAAAACGAATTGATAAGAAGTTGTTTGAAAAAAGAAGGAATAGGATTTAAAAAAAAAAGAGGGAGAGAATGTGATCAGGCAGGAGACTAGAACAAAGCCATACACTAGAGATTTAGGGTATGTTTTTGATCTGTTAGAAGAAACTGTATGTCAACATTTTAAAGAGAGAACAACTTATATATATATGCCAAAAATAAGGGTAACTACTATGAAGGCATAGAATATTACTCTAAAAATGAAAAATAAAAACATTTTTTAAAAAAGGGATCAATAAGATGTTGGTTGAAAAAGGGAAAAAGAAAAATTAAAAAAAAAACAGTTAAAAAAATTAACTTTGAAAGACTAAAGAATCATGGTAAAAAAGCCATGAATTCTATGTGCAGTATTCCCCTAGCACTGGAGTTCTCCCGTTCTCCTTGATCGGTACACTTGGTCTTGGCTTGCTGGCTGTTCGTGCAGATCTTCTGGGGGAGGGGCCTGTTGCCGAGGTTCCCAAATGTCTTTGCCGGAGGCGGAATTGCCCCGCCCTTGTCGGTCTGGGCTAAGCAATCTGCCCAGGTTTTCTCTCAGGAGCTTTTGTTCCCTACAAGCTCTCGGTACAGCTTTGGAGGACCAGGGTGAAAATGGCGGCCTCCCAATCTCTGCCCCGGAGGAGCCAAGAACTAGGGGCCCCGTTCCTCAGTGCGCCCCCAGAGAAAAGGAGAAAAGATGTCAAAAAGACATCTCCCCAGTGTCCCGCGGCACTCTGTGCTCACCTGGCCTGTGACTGAGCATTTCTGTCTCTGGCGCATGACCCCATGTGGAGTCTCCAAACCCAGCAGATCCCTGCGGTGTGCTCCCGCGCTGCTCCTCCAGGGGGAGGAAGGGGAGTCTCCTGGCTCTGCCACTTGTTGGGTCCCTGCTGGAGGAGCAGTGGCCCGACTGGACCGCGGATCACAGTTTATGGCAACCCCGAGCTGAGAGCCCGCGCCTCGGCTCCGTCTCAGCAGCCGGCTTCCCCGCTCCGATACCTGGGAGCTCTGTTGCACTCAGGCACCCCCGGTCTTTCTGTGACCCCGAGGATCCTGAGACCACACTGTCCCGTGAGGGTTCCACCCCCTGCTTAGCCACTGGAGTGACGTCCCTCAGCAGAGCCGACTTCCAAAAGTTCCGATTTTGTGCTCCACGGCTCTATTACTTGCCAGAAGCGGCCGACGGAGGCCCCCTCCCCCGCCATCTATCCTCCAGAATATCGCCTCGGATTCACTTCTCCGCACGTCCTACCTTCCAGAAAGTGGTCGCTTCTCTGTTCAGAGAGTTGTTGCTACTCTCCTCTTTGATTTCCTGTTGAGTTCGTAGGTGTTCAGAATGGTTTGATCCCTATTCAGCTGAATTCCTGGGACCAGACGAAATTCAGGTCTCCTACTCCTCCACCATCTTGCTCTGCCCCTGAGATTTTTTTTTTTTTAAAGATTTTACTTATTTATTTGACAGAGAAATACACAGCAAGAGAAGGAACACAAGCAGGTGGCAGCAGGCTTCCCGCTGAGCAGGGAGTCTGATGTGGGACTTGAACCCAGGACCCTGAGATCATGACCTGAGCCGAAGGCAGACGCTTAACGGCTGAACCACCCAGGTGCCCGTAAAAATTGTTGAGAATGTAAAATATCTCAAATATCTTTGGGTTTTTTTCAATTATAAATGGTACTGCATTTTTTTCGGAGGGGTACTAAATGTTTGAAATCTGGTGTGTATTTTATACTTAGTGCATATCTCAAAATATCCTGGATTTGGCCAGTTGGCAGCCCTTTTAGCTAGCTCCTGTATACCTGTGACACGTGCCATCAGTTTTTTGGATACTTCCTTACTTTCTAACATTCAGAATCTTCCAAACTCCTCTTGTACCTATCCTGTCCCAACCTTGCAATGGGCCATTTCTCTTAGGAGCCCTGGTCCCTTTGAGAGTGAGTGGTTTTCCTCCTACACTGTTGGTGGGAATGCGAGCTGGTGCAGCCACTCTGGAAAACAGTATGGAGGTTCCTCCAAAAGTTGAAAATAGAGCTTCCCTACCACTCAGCAATTGCACTACTGGGTATTTACCCCGAAGATACAAACGTAGTGATCTGAAGGGGCATGTGCACCCCAATGTTTATAGCAGCAATGTCCACAATAGCCAAATTATGGAAAGAGCCAAGATGTCCATTGACAGATGAATGGATAAAGATGTGGTATATATATACAATGGAATATTTGCAGCCATCAAAAAGTGAAATCTTGCCTTTTGCAACGACGAGGATGGAACTAGAGGGTATTGTGCTAAGCGAAATAAGTCAATCAGAGAAAGACAATTGTCATATGCTCTCACTGTTATGTGGAATTTGAGAAACAAGACAAAAGATCATAGGGGAAGGGGGGGAAAATGAAACAAAGATGAAACCAGAGAGGGAGACAAACCACAAGAGACTCTTAATCTCAGGAAACAAACTGAGGGTTGCTGGAGTGGTGGGGGGTGGGAGGGATGGGGTGGCTGGGTGATAGACATTGGGGAGGGTATGGGCTATGGTGAGTGCTGTGAATTGTGTAAGACTGATGAATCACAGACCTGTACCCCTGAAACAAATAATACATTATATGTTAATAAAAAAAATAAAGTGAGTGGTTTTACAAACTAAGATTTGGGTGCTAGGCATGTACATTGCTCCTGGGGTATGTTTGCTAGGTGGTCAAAGCTAGGGAATACATGTATGTGCATACACATATAAGCATACACACATTTGTATGCATATATCTCTACATACTACACACACACACACACACAGTAGTAATCATGTGTTCACACCAGTACTTCCAATTCCAGTCTATCTTTGCAGGTTTCTTTCTTGCCTTCCCCTCTTCCATACTTATTTGTATTTTCCTTCTTTGACTGTAGGAACCCTGGAGCTCAGCAGTATATTTCATCTAGTGTAGTTTCCAAACTGCTTCTCCCATTTACCACTGCAAAAATCAAACCTCCTAGAAAGAGTTGAGGATTCGTTTGCTGTTTTCCCCCACAATTCAGAGTATACAGTCACATATGGCGTTTATAAATTTCTTGAATTAGTTCTTCCTCCCTCCCACCTTTAGTGTGATTCTTGTATTCACTTCAATGACAGAGGAGTATGTTTGTTTGTTTTCAGTTTTAGATATTTCCTCCCCTCCCCACCCGTATGATTTAACTGTTGTATATAACATTGCCATCTCCCAAAGTTAAAACTATGTACGAGGCACCAAGAGAAGTGTCACTCCCTCCTAGATCTCTCCCCCCCACCCCAGGTAACTTCCCTAACTGCTTCCTAGTTTATCCTTCATACATTTCATGTTGTCATGGTGGGCATATATGTATGTTTTCTTTTTTTCTCTTCCTTTTCACAGACTATACCCAGAATAAGCAAATCTATGGAGACAGAAGGTACATATGTGGTTGCCTGGGGCGGGGAGACTGGGGGCAAATGAGGAGTGGCTGCTGATGGATACAGGGGTTCTTTCTGGGATGATGAGAGTGTTCTAAAATTGTGGTGATGGTAGCAAACTCTAAAGGTACTAAAAGCCTTTGAATTGTGAACTTTAAATGGGTGTGTATGGCATGTGAATTATATCTCAAGAAAGATGTTATTTTTTTTAAAGATTTTATTTATTTATCTGACAGAGAGAGAGATAGTGAGAGCAGGAACACAAGCAGGGGGAGTGGGAGAGGGAGAAGCAGGCTTCCCGCGGAGCAGGGAGCCTGATGCGAGGCTCAATCCCAGGACCCTGGGATCATGACCTGAGCCGAAGGCAGAGGCTTAACAACTGAGCCACCCAGGCGCCCCAAGATGTTATTTTTTTTTAAAGGTATGATGTTATATGTAGTCTTTTTTGCACTTCGCTTATTTTACCCTCAACTGTATCTCCTAGGAATCACCTCACTTCAGTTTATAGAAATGTTTGCTCTTTTTAATAGCTACTTAGTACTCTGTTGTGTATGCATAAAGTAGTTTATTCAGCTCTTCTCCTCTTCTTGGACATTTAAGTGGCTTTGGGTCTTTTTCAATCGTAAATGGTACTGCAATGATTAACCATATATGCATATTCAGAGTACAACCCTAGAAGTGGGGTCAAAGGGAAAATGCACATGCAGTTACTAGATAATGCCAGTTCTCCCCTGAGCCTGTTCCCTTTTGCATTTCCACCAGCAGTGAATGAATGTGTCTCTTCATAACCCTGTCAACAGAGTTGATTATCAAGCTTTTCAATTTTTGCCAATATGATGGCTGGAAATTGGCTAGATGATGGCTAGTATCTCATTGTGGTTCACATTTGCATTTCTCTTATAGGTCAAGTTGAATATCTTTTCATGTATTAAGGGCCATTTTTATGTATTTTTGTGAATTGTCTTTTTGTGGGTTTTTTTGGCCACTTTTCTGTAGGACTTTTATTCTTGTTCTCCATTTTAAAAAGCTCTTTGCTTATTAGAGGTATAATGCTTTATTTCTGTTTTTTTTTTTTGACTTTGTATATATAGAAGTTTTAATTTTATCCATCTAAATCCCTTTATTTATTTCACCTGTCTCCCCACCCATCTCCTCTCTGGCAACCATCAGTTCATTCTCTGTGTTTAAAACTCTGTGTTTTTGTCTCTTTTTTTTCTTTGCTAATTTGTTTTGTTTCTTAAGTTCCACATATGAGTATATGGTATTTGTCTTTCTCTGTCTGACTTATCTCACTTGACATTATACCCTCTAGGTCCATCCATATTGTTGCAATGGCAAGATAATCATTCTTTTTATGGCTGAATAATATTCCATTGTGTAGATATACCACATCTTCTTTGTCTACTTGTCTATCGATGGACATTTGGGCTTCTTCCATGTGTTGGCTGTTATAAGTAATGCTATAGGAAACATAGGGATGCATATATCTTTTCACATTAGTGTTTTCATTTTCTTTGGGCAAATACCTAGTAGTGTAATTACTGTATCATATGGTATTTCTATTTTTAACTTTTTGAGGAACCTCCATACTGTTTTCCACAGTGGCTACACCAGTTTGCATTCCCACCATCAGTGCATGAGGGTTCCTTTTTCTCCACAGCCTCAGCAACACTTCTTACTTCTTGGGTTTTTGATTTTAGCCATTCTGACAGGTACGAGGTGACATCTCATTGTGGTTTTGATTTGCGTTTCCTTGATGATGAGTGATGTTGAGCATCTTTTCATGTCTGTTGGCTATGTGTATGTTGTCTTTGAAAAATGTCTATACAGGTTGTCTGCCCATTTTTTAATCAGATTATTTGGGGTTTTTGGTTTTGTATAAGTTCTTTGTATATTTTGAATATTAACCTCTTGTCAGATATATCATTTGCAAATATCTTTTTCCATTCAGTAGGTTGCCTTTTTGTTTTATTAATGGTTTTCTTCACTGTGCAGAAGCTTATTTTGGTGTAGTCCCAATAATTTAATTTTGCTGTTGTTTTCCTTTCCTGAGGAGACATATCTAGAGAAATGTTTCCAAAAATAAGTTTTTATTTTTATGTAGCCAAATTATCAATCTTTTTTTTTTTTTGTATCTAGATTTTAAATCATAGCTAGGAAGCCTTTCTCTGTAGTGCTGCTAAAGTGGAATTCACCTACATTTTCTCCTAGTACTCGTTTCATATTTTACATTTAGATGTCTGATACTTTGGAGTTTATTCTCCAAATAGTTTGAGGAATGGATCTAATCTTTTTCCAAATAACTATCCAGTTGTACCAACCCTATTTATTAAAAAAGCTGTCTTTGCCTCAGTGGTTTGAGGTATATCGTTATCATATGCTAGATATGGGTCTATTTCTGGACTCCGTATTCCATTGGCATCTCTGTTTGCGTGTGCTAAGCACTGTTTTAATCAAAGAGGCTTTTAAATGTGTTTTTATACTTCTCATGGCTCTTTTCAGTGTGATTTTAGCTATTCTTTTGTGTTTATTTTTACATTTTAACTTTATAAAGAACGACTCTACAATGACTATAAAAAAGCTCAATCCTATCTTGGGGGGATTTCGTTAAATATGTACATTAACTTCAGGAGAACAGACATTTCACTCTTGCCGCTCCTCAAATAGAAGTGTAATTCTCTTCCCTTCCTTCCCACTCTTTGTGCTGATGTTTAATTCTACATACACTAATGCAGCCAGCCCACCTTACAATGTTGTTATTTTTGCCTTAAATATCAGTTGTCTTGTCAGGAAAGAAGAGAAGAAAAATAGTCTTTTATATCTACTCCCATCTTCACCATTTCCAGTGCTCTTCACTGATTTCTGTAGATCTGAGTTTCTGTCTGGTACTCTTGGATGATTTTGACATGTCCTTACCAAGAGCAAGGGCTATCTTTTCATTTCTTCATCTGCTTTTGTGTTCTAGAAGTAATGGGAGAGGACATTCTTGCCTTGTTTCTGATCTTAAGGGGAAAGCACTCAAGACACAGAGACTTTATATTTGTGATCATTTTCTTATGACTCAGTGGGCTGATTTTCAGCTTTACAAGAAGTGTGTAAACTTTAATGACTTAAGGTAATTTGTATATGAGGGAGTTACTGAATTAGATCTTATCCCAGGATCACCATGCTTACCACTCAGCATATTGCTAGTCACCCCGCCATGAGGCTTAGGAGATACTGCAAGATAATTTTAATATTAGATTAAGCAAAACATAATTAGGAATGTAAATCTGCCCAAAGCCCCTTATGTTTTGTAATGTGCTGTTCAGTCCCAAATTAATTATGTTTTGGTTGTTTCTATTATCTTATTCATTAGTAGAACATTGTAGTGTTGACTCCTTGAGAATTAGTGTTATTTGGGACCTGTACGTATATTTCTACTCTCTTTAAAACCAAACTGTTTGAAAGTTTAACATTTGGTTTCAGCCTTTAAAAGTAGGCATGGCTGCTGTGTTTAAGTTAAAGCCTCTTTATTTTTTCTTTTATGTCATTTATATGGTAGTCTCTAAACAATATATCCAGTTTATAACTAGGTGCTAGATTAGTTTTTACTACTGAATTGTGGAAAGTTCTTGCCAAATATGGACTTCAGTCACTGACCTATAGGGACTCTGTTTTTTTCTTTTGCCATCAGTGCGAGTGGGGTACACATGAGTGTCCTATGTCACCAGTCTGGTTGTGAGGATTGATTTGTTCAATTAGCAGTGAAAGACAAGCTTATCCCTTGAAAGACACCATGAGAGAGCTAAGATTAGAACAGCTAAGCATTTCAAATGGGCAGAACTTCAACTAAGGTGCCCTCTTGGAGAGAGATTAGGTTACGTGTTGATGGAAATACGTGCTTGACAATGTTTGATATTGTACTTTTGCCCTTTTACCAAGAATTGTACTTAATGTTATAGAAAATAATTTTGTGAAGAATCTCATGGAGATGCCCATACTTAACTTGTCCTGTGAATATTTTACATTTCTCCAATTTTTAAAAACTTTTTGTAAACCCAGTTTTAGTGATTATTACTGTTCCATAACTGGTAATTTTTTAATATCAAGCAAGAATTACCACATTATGTAGGACCTTCCAACTCTGGTCTCTTTGTAAGTGGTGAACAGGGAGTGCATGTGGGGAGTGCTGACATTGATTGTCTCCTATAAAAGCTGTCCACATGTTCCTTCACTCAAACTTAATAAGTCTGTGAAGTAGATAGTATAAAATCTTGTTTTACAAATGAGGAAGTTAAGAGGGGCTAATTAATTTACTAAGATCACAGAGCATCTGGCTGTGGAGCTGAGTTTGAAACCTACATTTCTTTGATTTCGGTTACCTCACACTGCTTCCAAAGATCCATAGACAATTGACGTAATACAGGGAATGTATTGGTGGCAAAAATCTTTCTGGAAGCCTAGTTTCTTCCCTTTCCCCTCATCAAATCCAGTTATTGGAAGATCCAACATAAAAAGAGTGAACTACCTCCCATTTCATCTCTTTCTCTTGTGTCTTTCTGTCTGTCTCTCAATACATAACTCAGAAGCAAAGGAATAATGTAAGTCACTAGCTAGTTGTCAGCCTTGAAGTAATGGGAAGCTTGCTAAGACGATTCTTAATTGCTCTTCCAATTTTCTGTGTAATTTTTTGATTCGATTTCCATCTTTTCATGTTGCCAATTAGAGGAATACACAATGACTTTTCGATGTTTAAATAATATATGCCTTTATTTTCAGAGCTCTGTATTATTAACCATTGTGTTTAGCTCTTTGTCTCAATTTATGGCTCAGAAATTCTTCTTTTAAATTCTCTTGCCCTGAGAGTGCCTTAGATCTCAAATGTAATTTATGCTTTGAACAAAGAGTTACTGTTCCAGGGGTCTTGGTGTACTGAATAAAATGTAGATCTCTTTCCTAGGCCTTGCATGATTTCTGAAAGTCACTCTGAATGAAAGGTGTAACGTGCTATGTGAAAGGCTACGTAAAATATTTGACCATTTAAATGTATCTCCTCAAAAAGAAAACCGCAAGCACAGATGAAAACAGGTTGGTTCTGTTGTGTGAGTTGTGCTGACCTCCTTCGATTCTCAAGAGACGTCAGCTCTGGCTTTGGTCGGCAGCCTTCCTGGTGCTGTCTGGTTCGCAGAGCATGCCTTAACCATGTATTTTGCCTGCCTCTAACCCGGCAGTGGTACAGGGGTGGTTTTGATGCTGGGACTGGAGTTTGTCCCGAGAAGAATAAGGAACCTTTATTTTCATATCTCCAAATATCTTTGAGAGAAGATTATCATAAATCGATTCAGAGCAGTTTAGTTTTTGCAACTGTTCTCACTGTTTGAGCTTCTCCCCCAGCTCAGTGTTGAGTCATAATGATTCATTGGTTTAAAGCTGCTTTAATTCCCCAAGAGCTCAGAACACTTTAACAGGGAATGTCTGCTCTTGGTATCTGCCCAGAAGTGGGCAAGTGGAGAACTGAGGGGATAACCAGTAGGTAGGGGCAGTGGCCCTAGTGGCTCCCCTCCCACTTGGTCAGGGCTGCTGTTACTCTCTCAGCTAGATATCAGAAAACTAGGTCCTTCCAGATCTGTCCTTTGAGGCCCATCTGCAGAATGTTCTTGTTATCCCAGCCTCACCAGTGTGTCCGGTTAGGCCCATCTCTTCCTAGCACCATGAGTAAGGCTCCCTTGAGTGAGCTGGGCATGTTGGGAGGTGCATTCTCTCTGCTGTCACTTTGTAATGTCCTAGAGCAGGAATTCCTGCTCATGCTCTCTGAGGGAGGAAGCCTTTGCTCAGCGTCACGTTGGCCATGGGATAAGTGAACGTACACGAATGATGGAATTATCTTCAGTTCCTTGTTACTTCAGTCCCCTTTTTGCCTCTGTGGCCAGTGTTCTTACAGCACCAGGGACAATGCCTTGCAGATAGTGGGTATGGAGTAAATGTGTTTGCTCTGTACTATTTTGATGTCTCTTTTGTTCTTTCCTGCTGGTAATTTCTAAATAAACACTTTAATAGTTGTCCTGCAAAGTTCAGAGCTACCCCACAGCTTCCCACATTGTCTGTTTTAACACCCCCTCTAGCTCCTCACTGACAGATCTCAGAGAAGGGAAAGGAATGTATGCCTTCCTCATATGCCAGTGGGACCCCTAAAAGAGACTCCTTTTAACAGCAGATTTTTTTTAATGCTTAAAAAAAAAAAGTCCTAGATGAATGTGGTATTTATAATTTTGCATACCTGATAAGATTATAGTAATTTTAGTCATTCTAAAATTGTTTTCAGTTGAGAGATGAAATACTTAGATGATCTTTCTATGGCTTGATGGGGGTAGGAATATAGCTGACACTTTTTATCATCTAACCCAACTTCTTTTACTTCTAAAGCTAAATTGCTAATTTCAAGGAATAGTGAGCTGGCAGTGCCTGTAATTAAAAAGCTCTCACCTTTGTATATGACAATTTTGTATCTTAGAGCAAGCGTTATTGTTAACGAGAAGAAAAGATTCCTGCTTTCTTGTTCAGACCTTGAACTCCTAACATATCAGTATTTATCCACATTACTCCTAGTGCATTAATAGCATTAAGTAGTATAAAATCACTTTATAATCGCAAACGGGCAAGTTTCACATGAGAGCATTATGTTCGGTTTTGCTTTCCCCTGCACATTTTACTTTTGTCTTTCTCCCTGAATTGCCAGCCTGTTAACCTAGCTTCCTTCCCTTTCTATGGCAGTAAGTGCAAAATATCTTCTTTTGTTCTTGGGTGTGGAAGTAAGGATGTTTCTGCTGTATGCCTTCCTGAGGAACCTGGGATTTTGCCAACTTGCACACTAAAATGACAGGGGAAAAATCCTGGCGGGAGCAGCCATCCAGAACTGATGCAACTTTGTAACCAGATCCCTCACAAACTCGAGCACCAAGAAAATAACTAGTACTTGGGGAGATAATTTGAGAGACAACCCAGGCAGGTCCTCAGAGTGGCAGAAGGGTGCTACAAAGGATATTAAAAAGGTACAGAACACTTTGGTGTCTGAAGCAGCTTCAGAATTCAGCAAGAATTATGTGAGGGAAGCTGGTGGTGCTTCAGATCTCCAGCGTTGTCACCCCAGACCCACAGAACCTCTAGTCTGTGCCGGCTTCTCTCCTCCCCGCCAGCAGCCCCAGGGTGAACCAAGACTGGACCTCCTGTGTTTGTCCTCTAACTGGATTATTTGTCTTTAAAAAAAGATTTGTACACAGTAGCCAAAAGATGGAAACCTCCTAAAAACCATCCATCCATGGATGAATGGATAAACAGCATGTGGTATAGACATACAATGGAATATTACTCAGCCTTAAAAAGGAAAGAAATCCTGACCCATGCTACAACAATGGATGAAGCTTGAAAGACATAGTGATAAGTGAAATAAGCTAGTCACAAAAAAGGACAAATGCTGTATAATTCCATGTATACGAGGCCCATTGAGTAGCCAAATTCTGGGAGGCAGAAAGTAGAAAGGGGGTTACTGTTTACTAGGTCCAGGGTTTTGTTGTGGGAAAGTGAGAAGTTCTGGAGATGGATGGTGCTGATGGTTGCATAACAATGTGAATATACTTAATACCATTGAACTGTACACTTAACAATGATTAAAAAGGTAAATTTTATGTATGTTTTACCACAGAAAAATTTAAAATTGATTTGTAAAGTGTACACTGTAGTAGGTGAAGTCTTTTATCTGCTGTGTTGCACATATTTCTCCCACACTGTTATTTTTCTTCTGACTCCACAGTTTTTGACTCTACAGATACTTTACATTTTATGGAGTCATATGGAGTCATATTGCATTTTGTAGAACTTTATAAAGTTCTTCCTTACCTCCAAGGTTATAAAATATAATAAGATTTACCCATGTTTTCTTCTAGCACTTTCACTTTTTAAAAAAATGTTTAAGTCTTTGCTCCATATAGAGTTTATTTTGGTGTTGGGAATTTTGTGGTTTAGGATAGCACAGTAGGGATATTACCAGGGCTTTATTGTTTTCGAGGATTAGCAGTTTTGTTTTTTTAAATGTGAAAAACATGGAGCAGAGAGAGGGTTGACAGAGTCCCTTAAACAACACCTTATTTAAAAAACCTAACCCGTGGGGCCCCTGGGTAGCTCAGTTGGTTAAGCATCTGACTCTTGGTTTCAGCTCAGGTCATGATCTCAGGGTTGTGAGATTGAGCCCTGAGTTGGGTTCCACGCTGAGCAGGAAGTCTGCTTGAGATTCTCTCCACCCCCACCCCGCTCCTCCTCTTTGCTCATGCGTGCTTGCTCTTTCTCTCAAATAAATAAATTAAAATCTTAAAAAAAATAAAGCCTAATCGAGTTTGGAAGCAAAATAACTGGCCTCGGTACCCCAGGCTTTCTTCTGAGCTGTTCCCCAGAGCGTGTCACTGTTGGCAGCCCCAGGCGGCTGCCCTTGCAAAAGGTAGTGTCTGAGTGGGGAGGAAAGCACACGGCTTCGTCTTCCAGCATTCAAAGTCTCAGCTCTGAGGAGGGGCCCAGTGAACTTGGTGCCTCGCAGGTGTCCACAAAGAACTGGAGCTGGATGAGGAAGGGCATGTCCTGGTGGTGTCTGCAATATTGTGATTCTAGACCAGAAGTGATCCGATGCTGAAATGGGGAGACATTCCAAGTCCGTAATCATTGTTCTTTTCATTCGTACTTTGCTGAAAAAGGCTGTTGACCATGGACTAGAAGAGCTGGGTCCTAACCCCTGCTGTACCACTCGGTAGTTTGACACTAGAAAGTCAGCCAACAAATTCAGGCCTTATTTTTTTGTCTGTAAAAGGAGACAGTTGAATCAGATACTCAGAAAGCCCCTCAGCTATGTCTGATACTCTGCGTGAGGCACTGGCACAGGGGCTTCCACCTCCTTTGAGTACGTTCCATGTCCACTACAGTGTCTGTCTTCCCTGCCCCTGCTCAACTGTTCTCCGCATCGCCCCCCAATCTCACATACATGGGACAGTGGGCACATGCATGCGTTTGGCTCCAGCGCTGACTAAGTAGTCCAGGGGAATTGGACTTACCTCCTTAGAGAACTGAGTGGCTTTACATTTGCCCTGATTCATTTTTTTTTTTGTTAGGGCAGTTGTGTTAATAAAATCAAGTTTAACAACTTAGTATGTGCCTTCATGGATATCTGGAGAGTAATTCATATATGAGTGCTGAGAATCTAGATATATATATATAAGACCATGTACTAGAAATAAAGGAAAGTTAATAGGCTAACTAGTACAATAAACATAAAGAAGACTGCTGTTGTTTCACTGGGGTCTGTGCGTTTGGTTGGATTGGATCCAGCAGTGAATTTTACTTTCTTTTCCCCTACTTTGGAAGAAAGAGTTCCTGGAGGAGGTTAGTTTGGATTTGACACTGAGTGATGGGCAGGTTGGGAGGGTGGGACTACAGAAGTTGATTTAGCATCAAATACATGTCAGATACTGGGTAAGGTGTTTCACATATTATCTCATTCTGGAAGTAGTCCTACAGAATGAGTGTTACTATCCTTGTTTTTCTAATGAGAAAATTGAAGCCCAGAGTATTTCGGTAACTTCCCCAAGTTTTCACAGCAAATAAGCAATGAAAAGCAGTGGTTTCTGACTTCAAAGCCCATGTTTTTTTTATATATACTATGCTGTCTCTTTTTCATTTTTTTAGAATCACTGAAAATATATAGTTTTTTAAAAGATTTTTATTTATTTGAGCGAGAGAGTGAGCGGGAGAGCATGAGTCGGGGGAGAGGCAGAGGGAGAAGCAGACTCCCCACTGAGCAGGGAGCCTGATGCGGGGCTCGGGGCAGGACCCCAGGACCCCAGGATCATGACTGAGCCAAAGGCAGATGCTTAATTGACTGAGCCACCCAGGTGACCCTGAAAATATACAGTCTTAATGTTATATATATATTTCCCAAACATGTCTTACATAGGATCCCATCTATGCTTTGAGGAAATATGTATAATATATATATATATATAATATATTTAAAGATTTTACTTATTTATTTGAGAGTGAAAGGGAGACAGAGAGAGAGAGAGAGCCAGAGAGAGAACACCACTGGGGGGAGAGGTACAAAGCAGGGAGCTTTGCAGGCTTCGCAGGGGCCTGACGTGGGGCTCGGCCTCATGACCCTGGTCTCATGACCTGAGCCGAAGGCAGACACTTAACCGACTGAGCCACCCAGGCACCCCAGAGGAAATTTATATTTAGTGAGATTATATAATGCCAAAAATATGTGAAGTTAAGTGGATCAAGATACTGAATCAATCAAGGTCTTAGTTATAAGCACCAGAAACTGATTTACACTAATTTAAGCAGAACAGGAATGTATGAGAAATGTTTGGGTCGCTCACAGCCTCTGGGGAAGTGCCTGAGGACCAGGTTCAGGCTAGAGGGCCAGGAGATATGTTGCAGAGCTGACCAGGGAGGGCTTGCTGCCGGCGCTCTGCACAGAACACTGCAGTTTGTACCATCCATACCAGTGTTAACCAACCCTGGACACTGGTCCCGTCCTTTTAGAATTTGGCTATCGTTGCCCCCACCCAACACTAATAATGGAATCTGCGTGCTCCCTTATTCTTGTCATTAGTTTTTGACCCAAACACTAGGGATGAGTATTCATAATCGATATGGCTTTTTTTTTTTTTTTTTTTGTGCCCATGTCCTAGAGCAAGAGAATTGAAAAGGGAATATCTGACATTTTTCTCTTTGATAGTAGGAAGAGGACTCTTATTTCATAAGGAAGGGAATTCAGATCTGGTGACCAAGAGAATGATAAATGACTCCAGTAGGTGACATTGCTTTAGCAATTCTGGGAGGTTGTAGGAGGCAAACTGATTATCAAACTATATGAGAGAATGCTAAAGATAAACACATAAGACTAAGGCAGAAATTATTTTACCTAAAGTCTAAAAGCAAGCACAATTTGGGTTTAAGGAAAGTAAAATGGGGATGCCCAGGTGGCTCAGTCGTTTAAGCCACTGACTCTTGATTTCAGCTCAGATCATGATCTCAGGTCCCTGGGATTGAGTGCTGCACTGGGCTCTGTGCTCTGTGGGGAGTCTGCTTGAGATTCTCTCCCTCTGCCCTCCCCCCACTCGTGCGTGCATGTGTTCTCTCTGTCAAATAAATCTCAAAAAAGTGAAACAATATTAACTGATGAATGGCAAATAAAATGTTATATCCATACAATGAAATATCTGGCAATAAAAAGAAGTGAAGTAGTGATACATACTATAACATGGATGAACCTTGAAAACATAATAAGTGAAAGAAACCTGTCATAAAAGACCACATACTGTTTGATTTTATTTATAGGAAATCTCCAAATCCAAAGGGACAAAAAAAGTAGATTAGTGGTTGTCTACGGCTTGGTGTTAGGGAGGAAATAGACTGCTGATGAGTGCGGGTTTCCTTCTGGGATGATGAAATGTTCCTGAATTGATTGTGGTGATGGGTTGCACAACTGTGTGAATGTACTGAAAACCATTGAAATGTCCAGTTGAAGGGAGTGAATTGTGTGGCATATGAATTATATCTCAGTAAAGCTGTCTGTCATTAAAGAAATAAAGCGAAGCAGGAAAATTTAGGGAACAAGGCTCTCAATTGAGGTCAGGAAAGGCACCAGAAATATAAATCACAGCTTACCTTATATGATCTCTGTTTACTTTTGAAATACAGTTTAAGGGACAGAACTCAGACTCCTTCTAGCCCCAACCCTGGGAATCTGTGTGGGGAAGGTAGGAGAGATATCTCATGGTTCCTGCTGATGGGGAAACGGTAGGCTTGTCACTGGTAATTAATAGTTAGCTAGTATTGCCCTTTATGAAATAAAACAATTAGGAGTTAGAATTTGATTTAAAGTTGTTAACTATAGCTGAATGTCAAGTTTTAGACCTTAAGGAAATTACACTACGATTGAAAGAAATACGACACCAGAGTGATAATTTAATTGACTTATCTGGCTACGCAGTCAGATTTTTTGTGTTTAAAATTGAAAAAAAAATTGTTTTTCAGAAACTCTCTCCACTTTTCCACACTAGAGTTGCTGTAATTTAAGACTGTTGAGAACATTTAGACACAATGTAGCTTTGTGGGAGAGGTGACCTTCTGGATCCCAAAGGGTTTCAAGGACTCATTTCCATAGAGCAATTAAAATTGCATAGTCCTAGAAAAGGGCTTAGAAGAAAGGGGGTGGGGTGTAGGGGGAAAGGTTCTTAAATACAGATGCAGATGGTAGGCGAGAATACCTGCAATAATTGTGACCTTGGCATTCTGCTGTGAATTTCAGTAGAGTTGCCGTCAATTACATTCTCTATTCTGTGTACTTATTTGCACATGACTTTCTTCTTGTATGTGAAGAATAACCTAAGTATAGTTCGAGGATCTTCAGCATTGTAACTTAAAAGAAATGAGTTGGTTTGCATTCTGGGCACACTTTTTTTATTTTTATTTTTTTAAGATTTTATTTATTTATTTGACACAGAAAGAGACACAGTGAGAGAGGGAACACAAGCAGGGGGAGCGGGAGAGGGAGAAGCAGGCTCCCCGAGGAGCAGGGAGCCTGATTCGGGGCTCGATCCTAGGACCCTGGGCTCATGACCTGAGCCCGAGGGGGACGCTTAATGACTGAGCCACCTAGGTGCCCCAAGGGCACACTTTTTTTAGAATGAGGAATTACCTGAGAGAATAGTTTCTCTACAAATTTGAAATCTTACTAAATTTTGTATGTCACCTTGCAAGTTAACAATAGAATAGGCTTTTTTTTTACTGAAGCAAATAAATATGAACACTTTGAATTAATGTTGCATTTTCCGGAGGGAACTGTATTTTGGCACATGAATGAAATAAATTAAACACAGTAGCAAGACGGTGTGGGCCTCTCCAGCTGTTTCTAGTTTTGTTATTATGTGTTTTCTGGATCAGTAGGGAAAAGTCAGTTTGGGCATCAGTAATTGCTACCTGGGTGATGTGAACAGTCCAAAGAGTCACATCTGAAAAGTCCCCCGTTGTGGCACCTGTGGGGCTCAGTCCATTAATTGGTTAAGCATCCAACTCTTGATTTCAGGTCAGGTCATGATCTCAGAGTCATGAGATCAAGCCCTGTGTGGGGCTCCATGCTCAGGGGGGAGTCTGCTTGAGATTCTCTCCCTCTCCCTCTCCCCCTGCTCTCTTTCTCTTACCCACCCTCTCTCAAAGAAATCTTAAAAAAAAAAAAAAAAAAAGAAAAAGGAAAGTCCCTTGCCATATTGTTGCAGGATCGCAGGGTTCTTGTCTCATGGAGTCCAAGAATGAATCTTGTGGACATGAAAGTGTGAAGTGAAAGTTTACTAAGTGAAGGTGAGAGCAGAAAGGAAAGCAGCTCTCTAGAGTGAGAGGGGTCCTGAATGGATTGCCACTGAGGGCTTTTGGTGGCAGTCTTTTATGAGAACTTGACCAGGGAGCTTGTGGCCTTGAGATTTTTGTGCCGTCTTGGTTTGAGCATGGACTATTGATAACACCCTTAATGAATTACTTCTTTGAGGTTTGGTCTTTTCTGTGATTACAACGTAGCCACCAAAGAAAAATACTCCCTAACATCTGGGGCCAGGTGGTCTTGTCTGTTCCCTTATCTCTTGATCATTCTGGCTTAGCCTTTTGCCTGATAGGAATAGTTTCAGAGCCTAGTCAGGGGTCCCCTACCTCTCCCTGCCTATACGTTACCTTTCCTTACTCAATATCATGTGAACCTCTTCACTGTGTTATCTGAGCAGGGCTGAGAAAAGAGGGCTGTTTTTACCACTGCCTCCCCCAGTGGTCCTAAAACATCTGCTGAATGAAGTACAGCCTCCTTATTTAGGAATTCTACCACCTGCTCCCTGGTTCCCACATTTCCAATGTATCGCACATAGAGCTAATGCTTTCATCAAATTGGACTCCTTTCTGATTATCATCCTTTCCTGCCTCTGTCTTATAACCCTCTAGCATTTCTTCCCTTTGCTTAGGATGCCCCAATCTTCTCCTTCATGTCTCCTGACCTAAATCATACCCTTCCATCCAGAACCATTTCAAATACTATTTTTTAAATCGCATGAAGGCCCTCTCTTAAGTCCCCTAGGACTTCAGAGCCATAGCACTTTCTACTTCTTTCTGTGCTGTCATATTTTTGCCTTGCTTCACAGCTGTTTGTGTGTGTTGTGTGATTGAATTATGTCCCCTTGAAAGATGTATTCAAGTCTTAACCGCCACTACTTGTGAATATGACTTTGTTTTTAAATTAGGTCTTTGCAAATATAATCAAATTAAGATGAGATCGTACTGGATTAGGGTGGACCCTAATCCAATGAGCGGTGTCCTTAAAAGAAGAGGGAAATTTGCCTAGAGACACAGAGGAGAGGGACAGAGGAGGAAGTCCAAGTGACCGAGACAGAGACAGTGTGATGCAGCTACAAGGTAAGGAATGCCCAGGATTGTCCGCGATCCTCGAAGCTAGGAAGAGGCAAAGCAGGATCCTCTCCTGGAGCCTTCAGAGATGGTGTGGCCCTGCAACCCCATCGTACTGAACTGAGAGAAGAAGGTGCTGTTGTTTTAAGCCACCCAGAGTGTGGTACTTTGTTAAGGCAGCCCCTGGAAACTGATACATTGGGTTTATCTAACCTCTACCTCTGCTGCTGGCCCCCCTCCCCCCACCTCCCCGGCCCCTTATGCTGTAAATTGGTTAAAAGTTTGGGATGTAATTTGCTCTTCATTATCTCCTCAGCACTGACAGATTCATTCAACTATTTTTTTTAAATAAATTCCTGTTCTTGAGATACAATTTACGTACAGTAAAATTCAGACTTTCTAGTCACAAAGTTTTTACAAATGTATGCAGTCAGACATGGCCCCCGCCACAATATCACGCTACGGAACATTTCCATCAACCCAGAGGGTTTCTTTGTATTCCATCGCAATCCCCCGTCTCTCCTCCCAGCCCCTGGCAACCACTGATTTGTGGGTTTTGTCATTTTCAGGAAGTCACATAAATGGAAACTTACAGCATGTGGCCTTTTGTGTCTTTCACAGTGCATAATGCATTTGAGATTCATCTATGCTCTTGAATGTATCAGTATGCTCCTTTTTACTGCTCATTCAGCTAATTTTTGAGTGTTCTTATGTGCTAGCTATTGTGCTAACGCTCTGCAGATACAGTAACGAATAAGGTGGGTACCATAGCTACCCTCTTGGGGTTGGTGGATCAGACAAGTACAAAAGAGAGAATATCTGTGGTACCTTAATGGTGAAAGTGCAGTGTATCGTGGGAGCACAGAGGAGGAATATTTAACTTACATTTGAAGGATCATGGAAGCTTCCCAGGGGAACTGATGCTGACCTTGAGAGCGGAGGATGAGTGATTAGGCTGTAAGCAAGTGATGGGAGGGATGAATGCAGGCTTGTACAGCTCATGAGAGTTGATAGTTAAAAATTCAGGAACTTTGCAAGCTGGTTGTTGAACCATTGATAGCTTGAAATTGGTCATGGTGGGAGTATTTACACCATTGATATTGCCAAACACATCAAATTGGGAATTTTTTTTTTTCTTTAGACAGTTTCCTTGTACACCACACTGGATGGACCAGCCTTACAGCCAGGGGAGATAGTTAACGGTGAAAGCAAGAAAGAGCGTGGTGTTTCTGAAGAACTGAAATAAATTCAGTAGAGCTTAAGTATAGACTGTTGAGGGGAGACTTGAGGGCTGGAGAATTAGTTGGAGGCCAGATTGTATTGGGGGACATAGCCGTGTTAATAAGCCATGATGTGATTTTCTTATTTTAATATTTATGTCCATTCTGACTTGGTTTCAAGTGATTGATTATTCTCTTCATTAGGGAGAATTATCTTCCTGCTTCTTTGCATGCTAGATAGTTTTTCATTGCATGTCAGAAACTGCAAGTTTTACCTTGTTGGGTGTTTCATAATTTTGTATTCCTATAAACCTTAGGTAGTTTTGTTCTGGGATGCAGATGAGTTTTACTTGGAAACAGTTTGATCATTTTGGTCATGCATTTAAGAGTCTTTACATGAGACCAGAGCAATGTTTAGTGTGGAATTAATTATTCCTACTGTTGGAGCCAAGACCCTTTGAATTCTCTACCAGATGCACCATGAATTATTAAATTTTCTAGCCTGACTGGTGGAAACAAGGCCCTGTTTGAGTACCAGCTACTACCTGTAATTCTTTTGTCTCATTCTTTTCTTGGCCTAGAGCAGTTCCTCACACTTTTGCAGGGATCATATTCTGCTGAACACTTGAGGGGGACCCTCTCGAGACCCTTCTCTTTCTCTCTCTCAAGCACCCTCCTCCCTGGAATTCTCTCCTGAAGACTCTATTTACCTTATTTCCCTGGATTCTTAGTTCCTTGTCCCATCTCAGGGAGGCTGCTGGACTCTGCCTACTTCCTCCACCCCCCACCAGATTTTCTGGTTCCTTTCAGGGAGAGGATACGTTGGGTTCCTGCTACTCCATCTTGGCTGGAAATCAACGTTAAACTTCATCTAATATCATTGGAAGGCAATTGAAGAGAGGTTTAGATGGGGGCTGGCAGGATCAGATTTGCATTTTTAAAAGATCAGTTTGAATGTAATATAGAAATGGATGGTTCTGTTTCCCTGGTGAAGTTGCTGGGGACCTGAGAAAACCATTTTGGAGTTAGGTAAACCAGCGGACCTCCCGCTACAATGGTACTGCGGTAATTCAGTTAAGAGATGGTGGTAGCTGATTCCAGGGAATCATCGATATGGATTGACAACAATGTATACGTATATGAGATATCTGTGAGGTAGAAAATATGAACCAAAGAGGAACCATAACAATGGAAAAGCAGTAGGTTAAGGTTCAAAGACAATGAATCTATTAAAACCCAGGTCTGATTAATAAAATAAAAGGTATTGCCACACAACAGAGGCAGAAAAGGAATGAATTCAGAGAGGATGCCCACCCAAAGTCGAATCTGAATGCCTGAGTATGGATGTGAAAGAGCAGAGACATTAAGCCCTTGAGGGAAGTTAGAAGAAAAAATGCTTTCAAGATAGGAGTATTCTCAGATCTTGCTAGGCTATAGAGCCGGGGCATCCAAAATGTGGCCTAAAGTTTAATTCCCAGATACCACCTTTTAATCACATAACTTAGACATAACAATTAGCATGTAAGGAAATATCGGGAAAAATTATGTGGAAATATGGATAGTTTTACAATCAATTAAATATAAGTTAAACACCATTATGCTGTTTTAATAAGCAAGAAACCTTATGCCTCATATACTTAATAAATGTGCTTAATAAGAAACCTTATACTTATTCACTTGTGAACATAAGTACAACAGTTATTGATAGGACTTTGGGAACTAAGTGAATTGATTTAATTTTTTAAGTGGATTAATTTAAATGTCTTTTTCCCTTTAGTAGACATATAAGCTGTAGAATATAAATTCCAAGAGAGCAGGGACTTTGTTTAACTTTCTGTAATCTCCAGCTTCTAGTCTTGTACAATAGTAGGTACTTAGTAAATACATCTGTAAAAGTGGGTGAACACATTGCAAGTGGACTTTAAATTATATTCGGTAGATCAGTAAAGCAACATACAAAAATCGTATCACAGTATATTTTATCCCTGGGCCCAATAATTCCAGTTTCCAATAATATATGTGAAGAACTAAAAAGGTCATAACCTTAGCATTATGCTGAAATGTGAACCTTGAAGAATTAGCCATGGGTTGGAATATGCATTTGACAGATTTTTTTTTTTTAATGGGGATAAACCCCATCCCTCCAACTATGTGTGTTGTTTCACTTTTAGTTAGGTTTTTTGGTATTAGCTGTCAGTGGAAGGAAAGCAGTTCGGTTGCTTACCTGCAGTCTTTCCTGAGTGGAAACTCTTACCAGGAAGGAGGAGATCCTGAGAAAGGCTTTCATGTTCTGTAAGTACACTCTCCAGAGCAGGCTCCTTCTGGAGATCTGACGGGACTCAGTAGCTCCTTCCCAGCTGCCTGTTTTCAGGAGCTGGTGGAGAGCTATTTAAAATTCTTGGCTTCAGGGTTGTTCCTTCTTCCCACTGTTTTCTGTTTGATAAACCTTGAGAAGGAACTTGCTATCACTGGTGGAACACTGTGATCATACTCTCTTCCAAGTGCTTCATTAATGTAGCGCACATTTGGCTGATCAGAGGGGCTACTTAAGCAAAGAAAGGAACAGGTGCAGTGCACACTTCTTCCTGTTGTTCCAAGACCTCTCAGGCCATTTCTGTTTTCGTAGCAGTAGAGACCACGATTTCTATTCAGGAAAGATAAAGCACAAAAAGAACAAAAGTTTTTAGAGAGTTTATATTAAGTCTTTATGTGTCGCAAAAAATAGTTTAAAAGCAGAAAATTCTCAGGGAAATACTGCTTTCTAATACAGGCAGGGCTGCTTTATATGAATCTCTTCCAGTATATTAAATTTCCCCTGGGGATTGATTTTTAAAACTTGCTTACTCATAACAAGAGGAATATTTTAAAGCCATGTTTTCTAGTAAATTTTTTAGGACACCTTCCCTTTTTATTTTGTATTATTTTTTCCCAGTTTATTGAAAAATAATTGACAAATGTATATATTTAAAGTATACAGTGCAATGATCTGATACACATATGCATTGTGGAATGATTTGTTTGTTGTGAGAATGCTTAAGATCTGCTCTCAGCAATTTTCAAGTATACAACAAAAATTTATCTCCTCCTAGTTCTGGAGGCTAAAAGTCCAAGGTCAAGATACTGCCAGGGTTGGTTTCTGGTGAGCCCTTTCTGACTTGCAGGTCGCCGCGGGCCTTCTCATGGTGTCCTCACCCAGCCTTTCCTTTCTTGCGCTCCTGGTGCTTCTTCCTCTTCCTCTGCCCCTACCTTGGGGTGAGATCAGGAGTCACATGCTCCACTGACTGAGCCAGCCAGGTGCCTCTCGCTGCCTCTTGTGATAGGCACAGCAGTCTTGTTAGGACCCCACCCTTATGACCTCATTTAATCTTAATTATCTCTTTAAAGGCCCTCTTTTCAAATATTGTCTTGTGTAAGTTAGAGTTCAACATACGGACGTTGGGAGAAGAGAACACTATTCAGAACACAAGGACTTTTTTTCTTTTAAAGATTTCATTTATTTATTTGACAGAGAGAGAGAGAGAGAGAAAGGGCACAAGCAGGGGGAGTGGGAGAGGGAGAAGCAGGCTCCCCGCTGAGCAGGGAGCCGGATGCGGGGCTCGATCCCAGGACCCTGGGACCGTGACCTGAGCCGAATCAGATGCTTAATGACTGAGCCACCCAGGCGTCCCAAGAACTCTTTTTTAAGAAAAAACATAAATACAATACCATTATCACACCTAAAAAAAATACTAACAATAATTTCTTAATATCAAATAATTAAAGCTCAACTTTTACCAATTGTCTTAACAATTTTTTATAACAGCCCCAAAGTTTTATCTTGTTTTATTGAAATGTGCATTTATTTACTGTGTTCTCAGCATTGTTCTAAGCACAGTGAGGAGCTAAGTACTGAGGTGAACTTCAGTATCTCCAATGAATGGACTGCATGACAGTGACAATTTCCTTCACCTCACGTAATGCCTGACTTCTAGACACAATACCGTTTTATTAACTGTAGCTACCATGCTCTACATTAGATCCTCAGAAATTATTCTTTTGAATATTGAAAATTTGTATCTTTTGACCTTCATCTCCCCATTTCTACCTTTCCCCAGCCCCTGAACCCATTCTACTTTCTGCTTCTATGAGTTTCCTATTTTAGGTTCCACATGTAAGTGAGATCATAAAGTATTTGTATTTCTCTGTCTGGCTTATTTCACTTAGCATAATGCCCTCCAGGTTCATCCGTATTGTTGCAAATAGCAGGATTTTCTTCTTCTTTATGGTCGAATATTCATACACACACACACACACACACACACACACACACACACACACACACACACCCCACATCTTCTTTATAAAGTGTATCCATTTAAGGACTTTTGGGTTGTTTCTATATCTTGACTGTTGTGAATAAAGCCGTAGTGGATGTGGGTGTGCGGATATGTCTTTGAAATCCTGATTTCATTTCCTTTGGCTATATATCCAGGAATGGGATTGCTGGATCAAATGGTAGTTCTATTTTTAATTTTCTGAGGAAGCACCATATACTGTTTTCCATAGTGGCTGAACCCATTTATATTCCCACCAACAGTAGATAAGTGTTCCCTTTTCTCTGCATCCTCACCAACATTTGTTATCTGTCTTTTGATAGTAGCCATTCTGACAGGTGTGAGATGATAGCTCATTGTGGTTTTGATTTGCATTTCCCATTGAGTAGTGATGTTGAACACTTTTGTATGCCTAATGATCACTTGTCTGTCTTCTTTGGAAAAACGTGTATTCAGGTTCTTTGCCTGTTTTAACTGGAATTATTTGCTTTTTAGCTATTGAGTTGTATGGGGTTTTTAAAAATAAGTTTTAGGTATTAACCCCTTATCAAATATATGGTTTGCAAATATATTCTCACAATTGAAAAGTTGCCTTTTCAATTTGTTGATTGTTTCCTTTGCTGCGCCGAAGCTCTTTAGTTTGATGTAGTCCCCACTTGCTTTTATTGCCTGTGTTTTTAGTGTCTTATCCAAAAAAAAAAATCTTTGCCAAGACAAATGTCAAAGAGCCTTTCCCCTTTGTTTTCTTCTAGGAGTTTTATGGTTTCTGGTCTTACATTTAAATCTTTGATTCATTTTCAAGTTAATTTTTGTGAGTGGTGTAAGATAAGGGTTCCGTTTCTTTTTCTCTTTTTCGCTCCCCTCCCTTCCTTTCTCTCTCTCTTTCTCCCTCTCTACTTCTTCCCCTTCTCCCCCCCCCATCTTATGTGTGGCTGTCCAGTTTCCCCAACATCATTCTTTGAAGAGACTATTCTTTCTCTATCATGTGTTCTTGGTGCCCTTATCAAAAAGTAGTTGATTGTTGGAGTTTTTTCCCTTTCAGTAATCATGTTCATAACTCATCAGCTCATAAATTTGCACCATTCGCTTGCCTTGGATAGTGGTAATTGTTAGAATATCATCATTTTGAGATCTATCTTTGAAATCTGTTTGAGAAAGTTTTTTTTTTCATTTTTCTCCAGTTTTGAGGGCAATGTAAGAGAAATTCCAATTGGTAGTCTCTGTGTCTTCTCCTTCCCACATGTTCTTAGTTGAGGCCTGTGATTTACCGTGAAGTTCTGAGTGCAAACGTAATTCTGTATTTTATGTTTATGCCCTATATTTTTGGCAAGCTTCATGAAAATAACATGTTTAATGCTTTTCCTTATTTCTCTCCTACCCCCTTTATGTCTTATAGACCACTTATATTTATTTGCTGATTTATTCTTTGATTTGTACATTCCTTTGATGCTTCCTCATTCTTGAATGCATAGATTTACATATCATTCATACAGTAAACACAAATTTACTGCCTACTGTGTGCCAGAAAGTGCACTTGTCCCAGAAGTATGTGAGAGTGAAAAGAATAGGCTCTGATGCATGCAACACTTGACATAATTACTTTAATGAAGTGGTATGGAAAACACAAAAGTGGTTTTGGCTTTTTGTGGCGCGAGGTGCTGTGGGTCTCCCACCAAGGTTAGATCACTGTGTACCTCACTCAAACTGCCGAACAAATAATTTGTATAGTTCTTACTGGGGACTTTTCTTTCTTCCTTCCTTCCCTTCCTTCCTTCCTTTGTTCAATTAGCCAGCATATAGTACATCATTAGTTTTTGATGTAGTGTTTACGATTCATTAGTTGCCTATAACACCCAGTGCTCATCACCACATGTGCCTTCCTTAATACCCATCACCCAGTTACCCCATCCCCAGAACACCCCTCCCTTCTGTAACCCTCAGTTTGGTTCCTGGAGTCCAGAGTCTCTCATGGTTTGTCTCTCTGATTTCTTCCCAGTTTTCCTCCCTTCCCCTGTGGTCCTCCTCACTATTCCTTATGTTTTACATATGAGTGAAACCATATGATAATTGTTTTTCTCTGCTTGATTTATTTCACTTAGCCTAATCCCCTCCAGTTGCATCCATGTCGATGCAAATGGTAGGTATTCATCCTTTCTGATGGCTGAGTAATATTCCATTGTATATATGAACCACATCTTCTTTATCCATTCGTCTGTTGAAGGGCATCTCGGCTCCTTCCACAGTTTGGCTATTGTGGCCATTGCTGCTATGAACACTGGGGTGCATGTGCCCCTTCTTTTCACTACGTTGTATCTTTGGGGTAAATACCTAGTAGTGCAATTGCTGGGTTGTAGGGTAGCTCTAATTTTAACGTCTTGAGGAAACTCCATACTGTTTTCCAAAGTGGCTGTACCAGTTTGCATTCCCACCAATGGTGTAAGAGCATTCCCCTTTCTCCACATCCTCGCCAACACTTGTTGTTTCCTGTCTTGTTAATTTTTGCCATTCTGACTGGTGTAAGGTGGTATCTCATTGTAGTTTTGATTTGCATTTCCCTGATGGCTAGTGATGTTGAACATTTTTTCATGTGTCTGTTAGCCATTTGTATGTCTTCTTTGGAGAAGTTTCTGTTCAAGTCTTCTGCCCATTTATTGACTGGATTATTTGTTTTTTGGGTGTTGAGTTTGAGAAGTTCTTTATAGATCTTGGATACCAGCCGTTTGTCCATAATTTGCAAATATCTTCTCCCATTCCAAATTATTCTCTATTTTAAAAAATGCTTTCCTATTAAAGGAAGATTAGCTGTTATTTCAGAAGATATTTTAGTTTTCCTTATGTATCAAATCAATGAACTATTATCTAAGAAGTAAACTAAGTTCAGATTTACTTACCTTATACTATGTGGATTTTCCCCTCCAGCAAATCAGAGCCAAATGATTAAGTACCATGAAAAAATACACAGTTATGAGGCAAATTTGGCTATGTTAATATTAATGAACAGATGAACAAGGTGAACATGAGGTTGATTTGGTCACTGGAACCATCCTGATACATTGATGGGTAAATTTTGAGATTAGTATTTTCCTTCTTACTCCAAATAATTTTTTGTGATTATGATAAATTATGTATGGATATTTGGTATAGAATTATTTTTAAATAAAGAAATTTAATATTTAATATTTTTATCATGATAAAAGAACAATTTATAATGTGATTTTTTTTAACATCAAACTCTGAAAAGTACTTTTTTTTTTTAAAGATTTAATTTATTTATTTGACAGAGAGACAGTACAAGCAGGGGGAGTAGCAGAGGGAGAGGGAGAAGCAGGCTCCCCACTGACCAAGGAGCCCAGTGTGGGGCTTGATCCCAGGACCCCAGGATCATGACCTGAGCCGAAGGCAGATGCTTAACCAAGGTGCCCAGGCGCCCCTGAAAAGTACTTTAAAGGCCTTAGAATAATGTCAGTTCTTTCTGTAGTCCTCATAATTTAGGCTCAACACTTGATGATTGGCAATAGATGATTGGTTTTTAAAGGCAATTAATTAATCAGGTAGAATTTCTAACCTTAATCTTTTTGTTCACTCATTCAACATTACAGTAAAAATTTATTACAGTAGAAAGCAAATGTGAGCTTTCAGACAATCACAATACTTGGCAATCACCCTTTCAATTTCATTTAACTCCTGTGGTCCTACGGCAAAAGGTTTTTTTTTTTCTTTGCATGGGATATCTTTCCAAAATTGGTACAGGGAGCTCAGCCTGAGTTCTTGATGAATTATGTGACATTTTTGGGAGAGCCTTGGCATGACTTGTCTTTTGGGGGCATAGAATATCTCAGGATGGAGTGGGTTTCTACTTACTGTTTGGTGAATAGATTTACAATAAATATCACTAAGCATTTGCTGCCTGCCAGTGACTATGTTAAAACACTTTATATGTGCACAGCTTGTTTACACCTCATTACCCTGCAAAGCTAGTAACTATTATTCTCCCCATTTGACAGAAGGAAGTGGAGGCATAGAAAGTTCAAGGCACTTTCTTAAAGACCAACAGCCACTAAATAGTGGAGACAGGATTCAAACTGATAGTCTGACTTGAGAGCCTGATCATTTAAATACTATAAAAGCTCAGTGTGTCATACTTTGATTTACCAAAATAAATCTCCCTAATTAAAACCCCCAGCTTTGTTCCAGTGGCTCACTTTACTTCTTTCCTCTCTTTCTCTGAAAGTTATATCTGAGGATCTGACCTGGTGTATTCTTCAGGCTGATCTCAGTTTTCCCTTGGCATCCTCAATCATATTTGAGAAAACCCATTGTTCACCTTTAAAAGTGCCATTGAATATTCACTGACCTAGAATAGTGTCCTTGAATCTGTCAGGTAATACTTTTTTTCTTTAAAACTTTTTTTTTTAAGATTTTATTTATTTATTTGACAGAGAGAGAGAGACAGTGAGAGAGGGAACACAAGCAGGGGGAGTGGGAGAGGGAGAAGCAGGCTTCCTGCCGAGCAGGGAGCCCGACGCTGGGCTCGATCCCAGGACCCTGGGACCATGACCTGAGCCGAAGGCAGACGCTTAATGACTGAGCCACCCAGGCACCTGTCTTTAAAACTTTATAAAATAAAAAATGATCCTGAAATCTCAAATGTATACTTGAGGAATTTCCTTTTATAGCCATGATGTCTAGTTACCTTTGTCACCAGGGTGGGCATTATATGATTGTTGGATCTGACATTCTTGAGCCAGATACAGTTTTTTACATGTCACCAGTTAGCTGTGCTAGCAGTGTTAATGAAAACACTTTCCTCAGCTGACTTTCTACCCTGACCCCCGTGGAGTCCTGCCTGGGCACTGGGTGGCAGGAGCAGTTGAGAGCAAGCTCTGGGCTTTGGTTCATAGTCTTGGGCCAGAGCCAACAGGTCATCTTACTTGGTTAAGATCATGTGGCCTTTGGTGCCACACACACATTGTGGCTCATAGTCCTTCATAAGTGGAGCTGCTCTGAGAACTTTAGGAAGTCCAAATGTGAGCTCTCTCTCTTTACATTGATGACCCTCTGTGTAATGCTGATCTCTGCCATTTTATTCTGGTGTCCATTTCATGGCGATTTTTTTCTTTACCTAGGTGATGATGATGTAGTTTATGATTATTCATTGCTTAAGTGTTGCACCGTGAAGCCAGTCTTTTATGGTCTTCATGCCATTACGGGATCATAGGCCCAGCAACCAAACCAAGCAAAGGGACAAGTTAACCATGTATCATACAAGTTATCAAAAAATTTTAAAGTTTCCAAAAAAATATGTAAACTATATAATCCAAGCTTTCTCTAGAGACCTTAAAAGACTACATCTATAAATAGGATTATCAGCTTTTAAATGTCACATATAACTGTTTAAAAAAAAATCTTCTCATTTGGCAGCAGGATGGACCTCTCCCAAAAGAAACCAAAGGAAGGCAACGCCAGCACTTATTACATTTGAACAGCTTTAAATAGATGATGGGCTTAGAAACACTGACATTTCAAGTAGCTGTTTTTTTTCTCATTCACCACTAGAAAAGAGAAAATCTTAGCATCTTCTCCTGAAAAGGGTGATAAAAATTGAAATTTTATTTTGTAACAAAATACCGCCTTACAATTCTGACATAAAGGCCATTTTAACAGTATTATATCTTCACAATGATAGGTATAAGAAATGAACATAATAGGTATCATTCACTAAAATTTAACTTGAGAACACAAGTACAGTTCACTGGACATAGGCATGTGGGGCAGCAGAAAGGAGTTTAGGTTCCCTTCCCTTAGTGCTGGAAGCCCCCTGCATTAGTGAGAGGAAAGGAGGCTGTCCATTTGCCATATTCAGCAGAGGAAATGAAAGGACCAAGCCTGTAGGCTTTGGGGTGGTGTATGTATTGGGGTGCAGGACCCATGTGTGGTAGATGCATTAACCCTTTCTTTTCCTTCAGCGTGTGAACTCTGCAGGGATAAGAGTCATTCCATAAAGCCCACAAAGCAGCCAGCCCAGAGCATTGTAATTCCCCCTTTAGAAATCTCTAATTATACACTACTTTTTGAAATTTCCTAGAACAGAGTTCTGGATTTACCTTGGGCATGAATCTACTTCTCTGTGTTCCATCTCACAATTACAGAGATGGGAAAGTGGCATGGACAGTGACTCTTCTTTTACTTGCTACCCTTTTTCCTCAGAAAACAAAATGGGTTCAAAACTGGATGCAAGTAGGGGCGCCTGCGCCTGGGTGGCTCAGTTGGTTAAGCGTCTGCCTTCATCTCAGGTCATGATCCTGGGGTCTTGGGATTGAGCCCCACATCGGGCTCCCTGCTCAGTGGGAGGCCTGCTTCTCCCTCTCCTGCTCCCTCTGCTTGTGCGCTCACTCGCGTGCGCTCTGTCTCTCAAATAAATAAATAAAATCTTAAAAAAAAAAAACTGGGTGCAAGTATACAACCATTTCCTTGGGTGATCATGATTTAACCTGTTCTTATCTGAATAAAATTTGTCAATTAACATCTTGGATTTTGTATGATTCATTTTTGATGACAGTACAGGTTGTACATTATCAATCATTTTAAAAAAAACTTTCCTGTGTTATAACTTAAGTTTATTTTAATTTCACCACCAAATGATGTTACTGATGAGCAATTGTAGGATCTGCTCATTTCCTAAAAATTTCAGGCAAAAAGTAGGTGTGGGATACTTTCCTCCTGTCCAGATAACCTGAAAAACCAAAATTACACTTTTATCCAAAATTGGATTCTGTCCTTTTAAATTTCAATTGATTTTTCTGGGGCCCTGGGTGGCTCAGTCAATTAAGCATCTGCCTTTGGCTCAAGTCATGATCCCGGGGTCCTGGGATCAAGTGCGTGTATCAGGCTTCCTGCTCAGTGGGGAGCCTGCTTCTCCCTCTGCCCCTCCCCACCCCCAGCTCTGCTCTCTCTCAAGTAAATAAATAAAATATTTAAAAAAATTAAAATAAATTTCAATTAATTTTCTGATGTTAAAAGCCCTGCATCAGGCTCCCTGCTCAGTGGGGAGTCTGCTTCTCCCTCTCCCTCTGCCCACCCCCCAGCCTGCACGTGCACATGGCCTCTCTCTCTCTCTCTCAAATAAATAAAATCTTTAAAAAAATTTAAAATATATTTCAGTTTTCTGATGTTAAAAGCATCCTTCTAAAAAAATGAATTTCAATCTGATCAAGCCTCTAGTTCTACCATTTTATAGGCAATATAGGAATAAATGGACAGATTAGATAACATGAGAGTGCAAATCAGTAAACTCCAGGAATTAAAAAAAAAAACCTGACAAGTCAAATGATCTGGTTTCCTCAACAAGTAAGTTATGAATGCTAAAGATATTTAAGAGACACTGTGGGGAATTTATTCGGATCATGATTTGGATACACCAGTACAGCAACTATAAAAAACAATCTCCTTGTTGCTTTCCCCCTACACCGCCGGAGAAACCCAGCCATTTTATGGAGACATTTAAACATTATCTGCACATTTGATAGTATTAATTTATTATTTAAATACTGCTTTTTTTACATATGGTAATATTATTATTAACAAGAGACCTACCTATACTTTAGAGGTAGATACAAAGAAAAAAAAAGGTATGTTATCTGGTTAATACCAGGAAAACTCCAGTTGGGGCTAAATTTGCATATGTGAGGGCTTAAAGTAAATTAGGCCCTTAACTTGCTGAATTCTGCCCAATGTCATTTCCTGGAAACAGAGTAAACGTGAAATGGAGCAACGCTGGTGAATTATGTCAAAATGATTGTTAAGACTTATCAAATGGAATTTGGTAAACAGATTCCATTGGTACCTTGCTTGGCCAAAGTTTCTCCTATAGTCGTAGTAAAAAGATGTAGAAGATAATTCTTCCTTTAAGAAAGCAAAAACAGGGGTGGCTGGGTGATAGACATTGGGTAGGGTATGTGCTATGGTGAGCGCTGTGAATTGTGCAAGACTATTGAATCACAGATCTGTACCTCTGAAACAAATAATGCAATATATGTTAAGAAAAAAGAAAAAGAAGAAGATAACAGGAGGGGAAGAATGAAGGGGAGAAGTCGGAGGGGGAGAGGAACCATGAGAGATGATGGACTCTGAAAAACAAACTGAGGGTTCTAGAGGGGAGGAGGGTAGGGGGATGGGTTAGCCTGGTGATGGGTATTAAAGAGGGCACGTTCTGCGTGGAGCACTGGGTGTTATGCACAAACAATGAATCATGGAACACTACATCAAAAACTAATGATGTAATGTATGGTGATTAACATAACAATAAAAAAGGAAAAAAAAAAAGAAAGCAAAAACAAACCCAATCTTTATTACCGTCATTCAACTCCTAAAACACGAGAGATATACCAACGATTTAGAGATACTCCTGATTGTTCACTTGTACAAATTCTAGCTTGAGCTTTGAAACTTTGAAAAACTGTTGCTACTTTTGATAATACCCATGAAAAGCAAACTGTTTGAGTATACAATAAAACACAAACTATCGTCCAACTGGAAACACTTGAGAGTTAGCATCCAAACAACAGATGTTTCTTTATAGATAATCCACTGATGTTCCTTCCTACCATTCAACAGATTCTGAAAAGTCTTAAGTAAAGCTTTTGGAAATTCAATCACATTTTAAGTGTGGCAGGGGATCTCAGTACAGGTTTCCCCTGCTATCCGCAAGTAGAGTGTTCCTATGAAAGCTCTCTCAAACCAAAATGGCTTAAAGTGAAGATTATCTCTGCTTTCTTAAAGTTTGCTTTATGCCGTTTCACTTCTTTGAATGACCTACATTCGTACCTGTTCTCGTTAACTGAAAGAAATCAGAAGAGGCTTTTGGCCTTTACAAAAAAAAAAAAAAAACCTGCTACCATACTAACCTAGGTCTTTTGTAAGTGTGAAGTGGCACAATGTGACCTTTTGGAAAGTGGAAAATACCTGTGTTTATGTGAGCTCATGAATCCTTTGGTATAATCCATAAGTTATTCAACTTACTAAGTTACTGTGTCTTATAATTTTGTGTTTTTGTACATCAGATTTTTTTAAAAGATTTTATTTATTTGAGAGAGTGCGAGAGAAAGAGGGCATTAGCGGTGGGAGGGGCAGTGGGGGGTGGGGAACAGATGGAGATGGAGAGGTAGACTCCCTGCTGAGCAGGGAGCCTGACTTGGGGCTGGATCCCAGGATCCCAGGATCATGACCTGAGCCAAAGGCAGACGCTTAACTGACTGAGACACCCAGGCGCCCCCAGATTTTTTTTAACTCAGCACTCCGTTGTCTAGATGTAGGGTGGAAACTTTAAGAAAGCCAAGTACACTATAAGACAGCTGTAAATAATAAGAATCAATATCCTCACTACTGATAGCCTTAAACAGATCTACCAAATACAAGGCAACTTGTGACTTTCCAATAAAAGCAATATGTGTCATTTATATAAATAATGCCAGGGCCAAAAAGTGCCCATCAAAACGTGTTCAGTAATAGCAAATACTAAGGCTTCTGAATGTGCTGTTTGCATATTTCTGCTTCATAGTGCTGCGTTTAAGTGATGAATGCTCCTAAACTGTTATCAAAATACATACTAACAGGGGCAGCCGGGTGGCTCAGTTGGTGAAGCATCTGACTCTCAGCGTCCTGGGATCAAGCCCTGGATCGGACTCCACACTCAGTGTGGAGTCTGCTTGAGATTCTCTCCCTCTCCTTCTGTCCCTCCCCCGCTCACACATGCGCTCTTTTTCTCTCTCTCTCAAATAAATCTTTAAAAAAAGAAAATAAATATTACCATCTATGTGAAGAAAAAAAATAGCCATGAAAAGGATACATAAAATGGCAGGCCTGGGCATACTGGAAGTTAAGTGTGGTCAAAACATGGGTCAAGGTTCATATTTAGGGATTGCTTCCAGAAAGGTGCTGTTCAAAATAACAGTGGTCTTAAATAGCTAAAGTCTAGGAAACAGGGTCCAATAGCCAATGCCAGTTACCAGGGTTAAAAATCTGTAGGCAACTGAGTAAGAACAGAAAACCAAGAGGTTGAACGCTATCCCCCTGTGAACCTGGAGAAGATGACAGGAATTCACCATGTTATTAGGTGAGGGGTATCCTCCCCAGGTTCATTCTGTCTCACTATATTTCTTCTCCTTCTATCACTGAAGTTCTGTCACTCTCCAGATTGGCGACTCCGGGTATTAATTAGAAAGAAGTGGCATGTTCATAGGTATGGAGATTTGTGTGTGCCCAAACATTTCGTAGCGGTCCCACAAAATTTTTCCCTGAGCTAATTACCAGTCGGGATAGCTCCCCAAATTCCTTAACTTCATGTTTGGGTTCTAGGTTCTCAAGAATGGCTTGGGAAGATGGCCTATAGCCATGGCAATGTTAGTTGGAATGAGCTATTACCCTGTGCGGACAAAGAGAACTTTTGTATCTTCTACCCTCTGTGTTATGAAGGTGACAGTTTGGTCCTGCTATTTTTAAAAAATATTTTTTACTGTTTTGTGTTGTCTCATTTAATCTGTAAAAAGTTTAAGGCTATCTGTCACTTGAGAGTTAGTATGTGTTTTCGTACTCATGTAAGATGTGTTTAACAGGTAAGCAGGACTAATTGAGTTTTGTTAAGGCCGGTTATTATTGTGGAATACAGGGTTGAGCAGTGGAACTTGGTAATTGGTTGAAAATGTTGAGTCTACATGAAGAATATGACCCAATTCTCTTCGGTCACATCTTGCCACTTCACCGCTCACTACACATCAGCCATACTGGCCTTCCTTCTGCTCCTCGAATGACCAAACTCCCTTCTATCTTGAGGCCTCTGCTCGTGTTGCTTCTCTGGGGACATGCTGCCCTACCAGACTCATTCTAGCTGTTCCCCAAAACCACAATTAAGAAAGTTTAAAAAAGAAAACCAAGAGGAAGGAGAAGTTAAAACTAAAGTTCATAAGTTCTGTGTTGCTTGCATGAGTTGGCCTCAATAAAAGTACTTGGCTCAAGATTCCTTCTCTTCAGCTTGGGTGTTACTAGCGCTTGAGAGAGCCGCTAGTTGGAGATTTTTATGGAGAATGATGTGTTTATGAGAAATGGATTCATTAGGAAAATCCTTCTGTGATTTTAGAAAAAGAGTCTTTGTAGAATCTTAAGAATGAGAGTAGAGGCTGGAAGAAGAGCTGTCAGCGGTTAAAGGTGTGAATTTAGATTTTATACAAATATATGAATTAGTACCAGAGAGATGGTTTAAGAAAGCCAAGTACACTGTAAGACAGCTGTAAAAAATGAGAACATCCTCACTACTGACAGACTCACTGAACTGAGGTGCAGTGAGAAAATAATCAGACAAATCAAAAGGAAGACAATAGGTCAGACTTCTTAATTCTTAATTTATGAGACTCTGGAGTACATGTAGCAGGCAATCAACAAATTGAAAGGCAGCCTCGTATTGTTGATAGAAAGGGGTTCAGACATTTTCTCCAGCAACCCCACAGTATCCTCTGAGGGTACGCTTTGAGCCATCTGTTTCATCAGGGGATTACAGTGTTTGGGGATTTTAATTATTTAACATTAACCTTGATGGAGAACTTTTAATTGCAAGAAGAAAACTTGGGCACATTAAGGTAGAAAATACCATGTTTGAGAGACATATGTAATAATTAGGGTAGATTGACTTTCAAAAAAAAATTACTCAGTGTAGACAAGAAAATGAAGTAATAAGGAGCAATGGATGAAAGGCCATGAAATTCAGGCAAAGTTTGGCTCTGCCATGAGACCACATTACTGAGTTTCAAAGTGATCTTTAAAAGGAGAGTATCATCGTACTGGTGGGATTGTGCATTTTTCTGTATCACTGTCCTGGGTTGTGGGTGCGTGCACGTGTGTGTGTATGAATCTGAGCATCATTCTACAGATGTCAGGCTATTTTCTAGATCATGACAGTTTGGCTTTGGTTTAGCTCATCTCCCTCTGGAAGTGAATTGCGTGTCACTGTAAGATTGCTGATGGCCTTAGAGGACAGTCTCCATCAGGTATTAGACCTGGAAACTTTGGTGGTTTGTGTGACGGTTTTCACCAACGTTGGGGTGTCAGGCTATAAATAAAGTACAAATAAGCTATCAGGTGGACTGAATCTTTTTTAAGTAAATCAACACCATGACCATACCATAATGTGTATATACACGTAAAACAAGAAAGGGAGAGTGCAAACCCTTCTAAAGGTTTGGGGAAGGAATTTAAATTTCCTTTAAATTTTATGTTTTTCTGTTTCTTATAGTCCTCTCTTGATTTGTTCAACTCAGAATCCAAGAGCAAGGACAACAGGGAGTGTGTCTTATCTATTTATAGTATTAGCACCCGATAGTGTTTGGCACATAGTTGTGCTGAAAAATATATGAAAGAATGAAAAAATTACTAAATAAATGAATTGTTACTCCTGAAGTTATTGTTGTTGAACTTCACATATGCCCATTTTCCCTGAGGAAGGTAGTAGACTGTATGTATGTATGTATGTGTTAACAGTATTTATTTTAAAAAGTTCTTGCGTTATGCTGGAAACTAGGAATTTATCCCAGACTTGCCTCCTCTCAGAATTGGAGAAAAAAGTTGAAAGGCATGTATTTTCTAAAGTTAATTTTAACTACAATTTGAGGAGTTTGGATATTACACGTGTTGCATTGAAATGATTGGAGACAGCTCACACTTCAGTGAGCACAATCACTACACTAGAAACTGACCCTTATTAACTAACTACCCCTTGAGTAGGACCTTCTGGTAATCTGTCAGAGAGAGTACAGTTGACCTTTGGACAACACAGTGTTAGGAGCTCCAACCCCCATGCAGTTGAAGATCCCTGTATAACTTTCGACTCTCCCCCAGATTTAACTACTAAATAGGTTTACTGTTGACTGGAAACCTGACTGATTATATAAACTGTTGATTAATACATATTTTTGTATGTTATATATATTATATACTGTATACTTACAATACAGTAAGCTAGAGAAAAGAAAATGTTAAGAAAATCCTTAGAAAATACATTTATGGTATTTATTGAAAAAAATCTGCATGTAAGTGAACCTGCACAGTTCAAAACCCTGTTATTCAGGGGTCAATGGTACTTGCTTCCCCACCCCGTATTCATTCTCTTTCCTTTCAAACCCCTGATTCTTATCTGGGCACATGGCCACCTGGGAAGAAATTAATTATCCCACATTCCTTGTAGCTTGATAAAGCAATATGACATTGTTATGGCCCTGAGAGAAACAAGTGGAAAAGTCCTATGGTGTTTTCTGGGAAAATGTAACGAACAGAGGATGCATGCTTTTTGCCCCTTCAAGTCTTCTTCCATCTTGCTGTCTGGGATTTTGATGGGATAGCAGGAGCTCTGGTCATCAGCTTGAAGCATGACAAGAAGGGACTTCATAGGAATGGCAGAACAATAAACTCGCAGGAGCCCCCAGACTAGCCTTTGATCGCCCAAGTCTCGACTTCATTTGGTTGATGGAGATATAACTTCTTATCTTGTTCAATCCATAAATTCTCAGGTCTTCGTTACACACAGCCAGACCTAATCATAATTGGACACACTATTTTACTAAGGTCAGTTCTAACATCTCATGATTCCATTGCCCATCTGAGGATTGGTCCTTCTATTCTCTTTTTTATTTTGCCATGTCTCGTTATTTACTCTCATCTGGGAATTCTGTGCCAGGGTTTGATGTTGGCCTTGTTTCAGAAAATAATTGATCTGAGAGGTTACTAGATTGTCTATGGTGGTACGGGGTTAACACAGAATATTCACCAACTATTTGGGGGGAAAGCCTCTAGATTCTAAATTCTAGAATGTCAGCATCATCCTTCTCTCACAAAGTATAGAACCCTCTTATGGTACTTGAGTGTATTTGGCTTTTCCTTCAACACAATCCATTACAGATGGGGAAGCCACTTTTTAGGGGCGTTGGAAAGATAGGCACATCTTATTATGTAGTGCTTAATGTGGATACTTGATGCTCAGGGGCTTTTGGGGCCCCACATCTGGTGAGAAAGCTAATTATAGGTCACTGTTGAGCAGGAGGAGAGATTTTTCTTATCTCTCATTCTTTTGGCTCAACCTCACTTTTTTATTAATCATTGTAGTGGCTTGTATAATCTTCCTCACAAAGAGAAAGTGTTAGCTGTTGCTTTGTTTTAGGGTAAATATCGAAGTGCTTGATATCTACATCTAGAAATGTTCATCCATGGAAGCTAGAAATTGAGTAGCAAGATTTTTTTATGTCCTATAAGCTGAACTATGGGTCATCTTTGGTTTGATCTGTGTCAGCCTGTGGACCTAGGACCCACCTTGACCTTCCAAATATGTCATCTCTCATAGATGAGAATAGAGAAATTCAGAGAGAAAAAAAGGTACATTTCATTTTCTGTAGCAGCCATCATAGTGACTGTTAGGACATATTCTCTTTCTATGAAGACTGTGAACTTGACAGCCTATGAAGTTCATTTGTGATTTCCCAGAGACATTGTGTCGTGGTTGAGGACATATTCTAAGGGCTGTGGGGCAAATAAAGAAGAGCCAGGAAAATGGAACTTAAAATGAAGTATTCATTCCGAACCTAGTGATCCATTCTTCTTGCTTTCTAGAGTTGGCTTCTGAAAGGATTCACCACAGGGATCTGGGCCAATTTTATGAGAAAAAGCTCCAGATACCTAGGACAGATATCAGTTATGGGAATTGCCACTACTGAATTATCAGAAGGGGTGTTCCTAAGCTTGGGTACATTTTCTGTCTTTCACACTCACTCTTCACGTGCACGTGATGTGTATTGTCGAAGCTGGAAGTCTTTGTAAAGGTTCTCTTTGCCCACATAAAGGCTATTCCTTGTAATTCCACCTGACCTTCCTTAGAGAGCTTTATGGTTATATCAAGTACTTTCACTCTTGCTGGTGGGCTGAAAGGGTAAGCTTCTATGCAAAGCTGTGTTACCTAGGACTAGATGGTAAGCTTTTTGAAAGCATATTGGTACTGTAGAATCCTAACAAGTGTAGTGTCCACTTTGTCACTGATTCTAAGACCTGCGTTAGACCAGTTTGAGAAGTCAGGCAGAGTGAGAATCCTGAGTATTATAAATACAGTGACAGAGTTGGTATATCACCTTTATTTCTCCAACGCCATCATTATCAGAGGACTTAGAGTTCTTTAAAACTTAGTTTTATTTTTAGAAGCCATATAGTAGTTATTTAAAGGAACCCTTGAAGTAATTCCTTCCCTAAAATGAAGAATTCTTTATTTTTGAGTTTGGACTTTCATATCTTCAAACATTAGTATATCAGATGTCATCGATATTTGTTATTTATTTTTGTCCTAGGGAACTCAGATAGCCAAGAAGCCTAGTGGAAATAACTTCATTAGTTATAGGTATAATAATAAATGGTAGGAGCCAAGAGATCTTGTGTCCAGCCATTAACTGGCCAGGTGGCCTTAGGCCACTGAGCCTCTCTAGACCTAAGGTTCTCTATTGTTCTATCAAGTGAGGGTTAGAATGAATGATATCTGTGGTTCCAGCCTATGAGATCTATGCATGTTTGTCTTAAATGCATTCTGAGAAGGTCCTTGCCTTCAAGAAATTTCAGCTTTTTTTCTAGATTTCCTTACTTCTTTCTGGCTGGGCTCCAAAAGTAACATGCACTTGTTCTTTACAAAGGAAAATTAAACTAGAAAATGTATTATACAGAAAGGAAAAGTCTCCTTCAATCCCACCCTCTGAGAGAATCATTCTTAAAATAGGTATATAAGGGTCTCGGTTTATTTCTATACATATATTAGTATTCTTGTGGTAGATACACACATATGTATGTGTATATATGTGTATGCATATATCTATATATCTTATTTATATTGCACTAAAACTTGATTTTTCCAACATGTAACAGTTGATACAATCTTTCCATGTCAGTACATCTAAAGCTACTTTATTTTTTTTAATTGACGTATAATTGGCATATAACACTGTATTAGTTTCGGGTGTACAACATATTGATTCAATATTTGTAAATATTGTAAAATGATCCCCACAAGTCTACTTAATATCTGATATCATACATAGTTACAAATTTTTTTCTTAGGATGAGAACTTTTAAGATCTCTCTTAGCAACTTTGAATTATACAATACAGCATTATTAACTATAGTCACCATGTTGTACATTATATAAGCTACATTATTTCTAAAATGCCTCATAGAATGTCACTGATTGAATATTGGAGGCATACCAAACACACATTTTGGCCAAATGGTCAAGTGTTAAGTCATATTTAGCTGAAACTAAAGCTAAATATCAGTGTCATAGAATGGATGTCTGGAATACAAAAAAAAAAAAATCTGAAATTTTCAACAGAGCTTGAAATTTTTTAATAAAAGTTTTTAGTGTCAGCTTTAATTTTGACAATATACAGACATTTTCCTTTCACCCTACCGCCTGCTGTTAGATTGATCCTGCGGTCACCGTGCTATACTACAGAGTTTGGTACTGTTCCTTGGCAATTAACCTTGCCATCTCCAATAATAACTAGGTAAAGACTAGGTTGTAGACTAGGTTGTAGACTAGGTAAAGACTTCTCTCCTCATTAACGACTGGCCTTGGAGATTTGCATGATGATCGTGAGTTTGATTGAAGGAATCCCAGAAATGGAAGCATTGTTGCACTGCTTGAAACATCCTTTCTAAATATTTTCAGAAGCATACTAAAGATTGCTGCCAACGCATATATCTAACTTTCTAACATTTTTGCTGCCTCACACAATTAGTTGATTGAAAAAAAAATTCTGTCACTTAATTTTGGGTCTAAAATTATGGCAGTCATGTCGTTGACTTTCAAGATGTAACAGAATCGTTTCAATATCACTTGTATCTTGGCTTTCATTCATGCACACCAACTTCAGCATTGTTTCTGGAATAGGATAGGAGACTTTTTATATGTAAGAAAAATGTGAACTCTCAAAGTCTTAACCAGTTTTGTTTAAATCCCACCCCCCCCTTATTTAGCAAATTTTAGTGAATGAATTACCTTAATAAGCAATCATTGGATTTAGCAGCGTTGCTATTTTGGTATTCTTATCTGCAAAGTAGAATATCATGGGATTTTTGTTGCTGTTCAAGCAGCCTATATAACAGGGAACTAGCTCTTCCTCCATCTTGTTTGAGGCTATTGTGTGAATATACAAGGCAGTTCCACAATCTCTTGTAACTCATGCAATTAGTCTTTGGCTGAAGAAGAAGGAAGAAAGCACAGTACTCCTTGTATGCTTTCTCGTTCTGTTCATTACACTGTGCCATAATTGCCTTATGAACACAGAGCTGGTGAGTGTGATTCCTAACACACCCTTCCCCATGTTTGTTCCATTGTCAACCACAGTCAGCTGTCACTACTCCCTGGTTTCTGTACGTCTTCATGTGGACTCACCATGTTCCGGTGAGACATTGGGAACTCTTTGAGCAGGAGAGTAAAGCAGGAGCAAGATTGCATGCATTGTTAATGTACTGTGCTGTTGTATTTAGAGGAGATCTGCGTGTTCAGACGTCTGACGCCCAGGATAGAGGAGGGGCACCATTCAATGTTTTTGTGCATGTTGCAGTATAATTCAGGAAGGAGAATTTTGCTAACATGTTTCCCAGAAGCACTTTTGATGCTGGAATTCATCATCTGGACAAGTCTGAGTACTCTTTCATCTTCAGTGACAGGATTAGAGAGGTTGGCGTTCTGTAGCCGTCTAAAATTTTAACAAGCTTATTTTTCCAAGTTGGCCTCTATATGATTTATTTATTAGAATTTTAAAAACGTGTTTTGAAGTTTGATTACCGTAAACAAAACATGTTTTTGGTATCTCATTTTCCTCAGTCATTTTCTTATTTGTGTTGTTTATGTGTATGTTTTGTATGAATCAGAGAGGACTTCATGGATGTCATTGTGATTTTACAGACTTTCCTATTCTTGAGATTTTTACATTGCTCAATTAACAAAAGCCATGTCTGTTAACTCTACTATCTTAATCTCTGTGGATCTTTTTCTAGATTTTTTCCCCCCTTCCCTTAGTTTTCTATTACCTTGGTCTCATCTGATGATTTTTAATGAATTTTGGACACTGGTTATAAAAAATAGTAGAGATAATTTTAGGCTATCGATAATGTCCTTTTCCTCCAAAAAGGATATACTTCTGCTTCTTGTGGGCAGAATCAGAGGTTAAGATGATTTACAGCTTTGCCTCAGGCTGTGTGAGGGCTGACTTATTCCTACTTGGTCTCCACTTCTTTTTTAAAAATTTTTATTGATATGTTAATCACCATCCATTACATCATTAGTTTTTGATGTAGTGTTCCATGATTCATTGTGTGTATATAACACCCAGTGCTCAATGCAGAACGTGCCCTCTTCAATACCCATCACCAGGCTAACCCATCCTCCCACCCCCCTCCCTCTAGAACCTTCAGTTTGTTTCTCAGAGTACATCGTCTCTCATGGTTCATCTCCCCCTCCGATTTCCCCCCCTTCATTCTTCCCCTCCTGCTATCTTCTTCTTCTTCTTCTTTTTTTTTAACATATATTGTATTATTTGTTTCAGAGGTACAGATCCGTGATTCAACAGTCTTGCACAATTCACAGCGCTCACCGTAGCACATACCCTCCCCAATGTCTATCACCCAGCCACCCCCTCCCTCCCACCCCCCACCACTCCAGCAACCCTCAGTTTGTTTCATGAGATTCAGAATTCCTCATATCAGTGAGGTCATATGATACATGTCTTTCTCTGATTGTCTTATTTCACTCAGCATAACACCCTCCAGTTCTATCCACGTCATAGCAAATGGCAAGATCTCATTCCTTTTGATGACTGCATAATATTCCATTGTGTGTGTGTGTGTGTGTGTGTGTGTGTGTGTGTGTGTGTGTGTGTGTGTGTGTGTGTGTATATATACCACATCTTTATCCATTCATCTGTCAATGGTTGGTCCCCACTTCTAAGATGGAATCATCAGGGGTCCCACCTGAAAGCCTCCATTTTCCTCATCCTTGGGCCCCAAACGGCAATTTTTGACTGCCCCATGCCATAGAACTGCAGAAGCTTCTGCATCTTCACAGCCTCCTTGGTTGTTACTTTATGCCCAGATCTTCAGTTTCTCAATACCGCCTTTGGGAATGAACAAATGCCTCAAGGGGAAAAAGCAGTTCTAAATGTTATTAGCTTCTCTTGTTTCTGGGACTTTTCTCACTCGTGTTTGCACCTGGTAGCTCTGTTTGGCCTAGTGTTCCTAAGTTGTTCTCAGCAACAAGCTGTTTAGCCATTATTGGAATCTTAACCTGTATTTGAAAGTGAATATTCAAATAGTAAAAATAAATACATGTAGCATCCCTTGTTTGCATCACTGTTACACTGATTATATATTATAGTCGTCTATGCAGTCATCACATCATTTATAATATAGAAGTTCAGGAATACCATAGGGGCACCCACATGGCTCAGTAGGGTAAGCGTCCAACTCTTGATCTCAACTCAGGTCTTGTTCTCAGGGTCATGAGTTCAAGCATCATGTTGGGGAAAAAGTTCAGGAATGCTAAAGATAACACTGAATGAGATATTCAGGTATTTGGCCAAGTTTTAAAAATATACCAGATTGATTTTTAATTTATTCATTTATTATTTATTTCATATATAGCAAATGGTATTTCTTATTTTCACTCCTTTTCCTCTTTCTCTATTGGGTGGTTTAATTCTGGTTGATTTGCAGAAGCTCTTTGTATGTAGGAGATATTAATCCTTTGCTTATATATGGTATAAATGTTTATCACAGCAAATATGGTTTGTATGACTGCTACATTTTAGGATTTATTGAGGTTTTTTTGTGGCTTTTTTATAGGTCTTTTTAAAACTAATATTGCACAGATATTTATAAAGAAAATACACAGATATAGTCACATACATACCTGCACATATATACTTATATATTTGTTCTGTATACATATACGGCCTTATTAATTATATTATTCAGATCCTTTATGTCATAATTTTTTGAAGGATCAAATTGATTCCCCAATAACTAAGAGTGTTAATTTTACCCCTTCTCCTGATAGTGTTGTTCTTGGTCCTTTTTGCATTGAATTTGATCTTGCTAAATGCTCATATTTTGCTCCACTGGTTTTGGAAATGAGGGGGGTGGGATAGACTCTAATTTTATCTTTGTCTCTTTAATTTTGAATTCTTTACTTCTTTTTCCCTCTTTTAATTTAGAAGAATGGATTTGATGGTTAAGTCACCTGAGAGGTATCACAAAAGAGGAAGTGGCCCTGAACCGAGTCTTGGAGTATAAATACAATATGAATGCATAGATGTGTGCGGGTCTTCCAGACAAGGGGGAAGGATTGGAAAAGAAAGAGGCTGGGATGGAATAGGAAGTATGTTTGGAATGTGACAGGAGGCTGACTCAAGCAGAAAGTCTGAAAGTAAACAGGGGTTACTGAGGTGGGACCATATTTTGGGAATCCTGAAGTGAGCAGAGAAATAATTCTTTGTTTATAAATTAGGTGTTCTTAAGACAAATAACCAAGTAAGTGTGCATTTACAAGATAAGCCTTGTGTCAAAGCTTGCTGTCCAGGATCATCTTTCATGCTTGTTTATGCTGATATTCTAGGTTCATTTTCTTTTATTCCAAGAGCTCAGAGCAGTGTACCATGATTCACATGAACTAATCTCACGCACATTCTTTGAGTTTTATTTTGCATTTGGCATTCTAACCAGGTGATTTTTGGAGTGATGTTTGGGCTGATAATCTCACCTCAAAGAGATAGTTTAAGCCTGTCATATTATGGGTCAGCTTAGAACTTTCCTTCAGTTCTGTTCTTCTGCCTTTTCAGCGGTGCCCACTCCCCACATCATAAATACTTGTTTCTTTGCATACATTAAGCAGATGAGATGAAAATGTGCTAAATATGAGATGGCCATGTCTGCTGGCCTGTTTTGTTATCTTTCCAGAAGCACGTAGATGGTGGCTTACTGAGAAGATTGCTGTGTAAAGAAGTGGAACCCAGGAACGTCTATTGAATGCTACAACTGAATTCTGGACAGTTAGCTCTTCAGAAATGGCACTTTTATTCCCAAGGGGAAATTTAAAGAACTCAGTGTTTTCCTTTGGCTCTTGCATAAAATTATGTTTTCTCTATCCCTAGGGGACTCCTTCTCACAGTTCCGGTTTGTTGAGGAGAAAGAGTGGGATGGTGAAGCTTCATGTCCAAAACAGGTAAGATGGTTTGTCTTGACTGTGGATTGACTCTTCTCAAGGCTGAAGACTAATGCCTTTACGTTATTGTTGAGATAAAGTATCAGGGTAGAGAAGACTAGTGATTCATGTATAGTTTAGTCTCAGTTACCTAAACTGTTCAGAAAATTTTCAGGGAGCTTGAATTATACAGGACCTTGGAGCTAGAATTCACCTGTATAACTGGCCATCTGTGTGAATTACTCAATAGTGTATGGTCATGATTTTGAGTGGATTACTTTGCTATTTGGCCTTCCTTTTCCCTTTCTGTGAAAAATTTCCCTTAGGGTTGAAAATTAATTTTTTCCCCTCACACAGTTTTTGGTATTAGGTGAAAAAAATCCTTAATTTTATAGCTTTACATAACTCTTCCTCTATAGTTAGGAGAATAAAGCTATAAAGTAAGAGCAGATATGGAAGTCATTCCGTGAATCCGTAAAGCCCAGCCACCTCATTTGCTTTGTGTTCATGCCATATCTTCTTCCCAAGGAGTTTTGATTATTTTCCAAGTGCGATTTGACTGATTCTTTCCATAGGAGAGATGACAGGTATTCTAACCCTTTTAAAAAGCACAGAGAATCAGCGGTGGCTTGTCATCTGCTTCCCGACTTCATGGCTAGTGCTTGCTATCTGCTACAATGCTTTGACAATCTATCCACAGTTTCAGACACGTGGCTGAGAAGCAGACCCGAAGCCCAAAGGTAGGGCACCCTCCTCCCCATTCTGCTACCAGCTCAGTCTCTCTCTCTCTCTCTCTCTCTCTCTCTCACACACACACACACACACACCCGTAGGCGGGTCATTTTCTGTCTGGGCTGGTGTTCTATTTACTTGTTTGGGATGGACATTGGCTTACCATACAGACCAAGGGGGAGGGAAGTTACTTGTGGAATGACTGCCTGTCACTTTATGTAGAGGATGTATTACAACATGGGAAAAATAGGGCATCAAAAATATTCATCTTTGCTTGAGTCTGTGTGGGCATATGCCTGAGGTACAGTTTAGAATTCTAGGACAAATTGCAAACAGACCAATGGAAGTCATCAAGGGATACAGCGAAAGCCAGACAACTCACATTTCAACTCCTTTTGAACCATATCGACAATTAGAGAATATTTCAGTTATCCTGAGACTTTCAAATAATTCTAAAGTTCTTCATGCATCAGAACACTAAGAATTTGTTATTTACTCAATATTTTATTAGATGCAACTGTTCAAAGATGAATAAGATAGAGACTATGCTTATTCATTGCCCTTAGCACAGTGGCTGATATATAGTAGATGATCAGTAAATATTTACATAATAAATGAAAAAGAGTGTGACATAAAATAAGTGGTGTCATCAACGGATCAAGATACTACTTTGGGCTGGAAGGGATTGAGAGCAGTACCATGGGAAAGAGAGTCTGAACGGGCCTTGGTGGGTCAGGGTGATGCTGGTTGGTCCTATTAAGTGAGGAGAGCTAAAAGACCAGCTGTGCTCAGAGTCAGGATGTAGTTGGAGTGCAGTGTTCCCAGAGGAGGCTTTAGGGGTAAGTCTGGGCCAGGTACTGCCAACAGTTGGATCTTCATTTTCTTCTGGGGGGACGTTTAGCATGTAGGTAAGAGAGACAAGCCTGAGTGTGAATCTTAGTTCTACGACTTAGGCGAACTTCTTTCCTTCTCTTGTGTTCTCTTCTGTAAAATGGAACTAATACTAGAATATCACTTGGCATTATAATGAAGATTACATTAGATAATAAATGAAAGCTCTGTAGTGCAGTTCCTGACATGTATGAAACACTCACAATTAGCTCTTAATCCTATTATTTGTTCACAAAAGTTTGGTTTGGCAAGAAAATGGAAATGGCTAGATTTGACCTGAGCAATATTGGGAAGGAGGGATTGAAGAGGGAAGAGGCGGGAGGCAGGGAAACCCGTTAGGAGCATATGTTTTGGGCGAACTCAAAGGGAGGAGGGCGTGGGAATGTGGGGAAGTGGGAGTGGAAGATGGTTCATTGATAGACGGATTTCAGCACAGGACGAGCTAGACTGTGTCACGTGTGGGACACGCAGACAAGAAAGGTGTGCGGCGGCACGAAGCTTTCTAGCTGGACGGCTCGGTGAGTTGGTGAAGCCATTAATGGGGCACAGAGAGGGCAAGTTTACTCTGAATATTTTGAGCCGACGTACGGGTAGGACACATCCAAAACTAAATTCCTCACTTCCTCGGCAAAACCTGTTCATGTCCCACTTAACTCTTCACTAGGTTCTGGTTTTGCTTGAGAAAGAAAAAGGTGACAAGAAGTTTGGGAGGTATAATGGTCTGATCAAAGGTTATTTTTCCTTTAGTTGCAAAGTGGACTTTCTAGCAGGTTCTTTGTCTTACGCAGACACTGAGACTGACAGTCTAATAAGCGATAAGGTTCCTGGACAGAGGGGACGGGTTTTCACTACCCAGAGTTCCGTGCACACTGACCTCAGAGAATTTGTTCTAATTAACGGTCAAGGCTGGCTTCCTGCTGCCAGGCTCAGAGTATGCAGGAGGGAAGGCATCAGGGTGTGCAGGCATTGCAGGTCAGGCTGCACGCTCCGACTGTGACTGACCATCAGAGTCGGCCAGATGGATATGGAGACTGGGTTCTCCAGGCAAAAAGTAACCTCTCGATTATTTTAATACATAGCAAAAAGCTAATTTGTGGTTATTATTCCAACGAAGCCTATCTTTAAATTCACACTTTACTATTAGAAGCATTTCACCTCAGCTCATTCTGTATGTTAGACCTTCAGCTTTAGCCCGTAAGGGGAAGGACCGGCGGTGAGAAAACGAGTCTTCTTTGAAAGTGGCACTTGATGGCAGGTTCTAGGCTCCAGGACTCCTGCACCTCCGCCTGCTGGTTTGGAGTGTCTCCACAGCCTCCTGGAGGCTGTGCGGGGTCTATGGGGCCTTGGATGGTGGGTGGGGATTAGAAATGTGGGGGAAGGAGACATTCCAGGAACAGACACGGCTGGATGGCCATCATTCAGAATGTGGCTCAGGAGCACAGCCTGGCCAATCCCTTATCGTGGTGTAGCCACACCTACTTTTCGTTGTTTTTTTTTTTCCCCTAAGATTTTATTTATTTGTCAGAAAGTACAAGCAGGGGGAGAAGCAGGCTCCCTGCTGAGCAAGGAGCCCGATGTGGGACTCGATCCCAGGACCCTGAGATCATGACCTGAGCCAAAGGCAGATGCTTAACCTACTGAGCCACCCAGGCATCCCTCATTGTTTTCTATAGATTTTTTTTTTTCCTTTGACAGAGAGAGAGAAAGCTCAAGTAGGCAGAGTGTAAGGCAGAGGGAGAAGGAGAAGCAGGCTTCCCGCGGAGCAGAAAGCCCACCCTGGGGCTCAGTCCCAGGACCCTGGGATCATAACCTGAGCTGAAGGCAGACGCTTAGTAACTGAGCCACCCAGGCGCCCCTACTTTTCATTGTTGAGGATATACCTTACAGTCGTGTTGCACATAATGCTAAAGAGGACAGAGGAAGCATGGCCACTTTTAGCCAGACCCCTTCCACACACCTCAACGGTCCTTCTGTCTAAGTCCTTCTGCTCTCTAAGCTAAGAGAGCAACAGGTGAATGGTGGGCAGGCATGGCAGAGGTGAAGTGCTTGCTCTTTGATCGGCTGAAAGAAAGGGGTCTGCTTGTGTGCAGATACCTGGGCGGTATGGAGGATATTTCCAGTGTATAATGTGACAACTTACCCATGGATTAAGCATTCGGCATCACACCTTTCTACCGGGTTGAGAGAATTTCTCCAAATTTGAAAATGAAGACTTGGCCACCCTGGTCTCATCACAGCCTTAAGGTGCTGAGTGCAGGACTGAGGAAAGGCCTGGAATGCATATTAAATTTCTCGCTTTCTTGTCAGGGTTTTGCCAGCCTCCTTCCTGTTCCCTAAATACACTGTGTTTTTTAGAAGTGAGTTCCTTTTTTTCCACGGCAGGGGCCACATCTGGCACTGCTGACGTTGCTTACATAAGAGCTAGCCATCTCGGGAATATTTCAGAAGGGCAGTTGAAAAGCCACATCGTCTCTCTCGTTCCTCGTGTACTGCTCTTGTGGGGATTAGGGGTTACAGTGGGTCTGGATTGAGTGTCAGGCTCTTCTTGAGTGCACCATCCCCACTCACTGTAAACCCATCTAGCCAAGACATTCCAGACATTGCTGCTGTGGAATCCAGACTGGCTAGGTGACCCCTGGCTTTTCTTCTAACTTGAAGCCAGTGATTTTACAATAAGCTGTGTTTCCAGCTGGGTCTGGGAGATCTTTGGTAGACGAGGCAGTCAGCAGTATCTGCCTCTAATGTGAGGTCATTATAGCCAACTTTTGGTTTATTCTTTCTCTTGGGTGGCCAGGGCACTGGAAAGTAGCCGTTAGACTGTCATCAAGCCCTGAAATAATCTGGAATGTTTCCTCAACTACTGTCCATTTGGGAGGTCATTGCAGGGATAGGACTCAACTTCCATGAATGGGAGAGGAGTCAAGGGAAGCTTTCAATGTTGGCCTCACGCGGAGCGCTGCTAGCTAGCGGGCAAGTCTGGCCCCTGCCTTCTGGCTGGAACAGGAGCATCTACCTCCCAGGCCCCTTCGGCTGTGCTGATCAGCCCCGTCTCGCTGCTTAGACAGCTCTTCCCTCCTCTCCCCAAGGCCAGCCGTCTGAATTGGAGGGGGAGGGGTCCACTTCAGTTCCATTAAATGCTTATTTTTCTTTCAATTTGCCAGTAATTCCTGAAGCATCTATGGTTTCCAGGTTACTGTGCAGTCTTGATGTGGGGCTGGTCGCTGCCCTGTTCCTGCTCTCACAGTGTGAACTGTGGCTCCAGAACGTGGCTTGGGTTTTGCTCATCTTAACGCAGCGATGATAGAAAGAGCAACCATATCAAGTGTGATCTAGGGTAGGACTTACTCTCTGCTGAAGTAACGTCAGTGGATGGTTTATTGACTCTGTGATCTTCTGCTTTTTTGTCTCTAAAAGGTCATTTGTAATCATCGCCTGATATGTGTGTAATTTTTTGTTATTAGAATTCAGCATTTTATGTGGACTGTGAGTCGCTGGCTCGAGCCCTTCAAGAACTGCCTCTCTCACTCCGACTCAATGTTGCTGCCGAACTGGTCCAGGTAAAAGCCCCGACAGGACTTGTCAGCTGGTGCGGGTTAGGGCAGATGAAGGAAAAGAGTGAAAAATGTCACTCTGCAGGATGTTTCACCATCAGCTTTTCCTTTGATAAAGCTGAGGCTCTTATATCAAGGTACCATTTTGAAAGTTTTAAGGGAGAATCAAATAATTTTGAGTTTTTTTTTTTTTTTTACATTTTACATGTGAAACATTTTGAAGGATCAGATGTAATGGAACTGAATGAAATGTAAAGTATAAAATCTGGTATTTTACTCAAAAAGTAATGTGCCAGGCTCCGTGTTTAGCACTAAGCAGACAGTGGTGATCAGGCAGACATGGTTCTTGATCTCATGGAGCTTAATCTATTGGGAAATGTATTGATCAAGTTATCCAATTGTGGTAAGTCCCATAAAGGAGTGTAGTGTGCTATGAGAATATATAATAATGAACCTGATCTACTCTGGTGTGATTAGGAATGGCTTTCCTGAAGGGGTGTCAGCTGAGCCGAGATCCAGAGTATAAAAACACGTGAGTTGGAATTTAGAGAGGAGTGACCCAGTCAGATCCGCCTTAACACTGCTGCTGAGAATGAGGATGCCCAGGACCATTCTGGCTGCAGAATGGAGGGGATTGTGGGAACGGGTGGGTGTGTGTGTTGGCAAATGTGCATGGGCGTATACACGTCAGCGGAGACTGGGCCACACCCAGAGACTGCTGCAGCAGGCCAGGGGGGCAGTGTAGGTGGGACTAGGGCCACGATGGTAGAGACGGCAGAGAATTGGACTTGACCAAGACGTACTTCAAAAGGAAAATTAGCAGGGCTTGGAAAATACTGGAAATGGAGAGTGAGCAAGCAAAGAATTATCCTTGGCCTTCCAGCCTGTGCAACTCAGCGCTGGGGTAGTTATCAGGAAGGGGGAGGTTTGGATGTTATGGGTCTGTGCCTCTGAGATATCAAAGTGGAAATACGAGTTGGCTATGGAAATCTGTAGTTGAGAATGAAGGGCTAGAAACGTAAATGTAGGAGATAACCAGTGTAAGATAGCAACTGATGAATGAACTGGGCGGGGGGGGGGCCACCAAACCTTACCACAGGTACTTCATATTGTAACTGTGGCTCGACTGCATTTCTAAAAAAGTGAAACCCTGGGCAGTACTAATTGTAAAGAGTATCCCAGCAACTGAAATGATCAACTTCGTGCTGAAGCTGAATGTATTGCTGCACCGGAGCAGACGCATGAATTGGTTACCCAGCCGACTCTTTTTTCTGTGGCCCTTATTGGCCCTTGGTTTAGGGCGGCAAGTAGAATTCAGGGCTGGGGGACAGGGCAGGGAAGTAGAGAGGATGGCATTTGCCTCTGACGGAATCACCATGGAGCTTTAGGAAGGTTTGGGGGTGTTTGGGGTTTTCTTAGTGATTGGGAGAGTGCTGCTTTCCCTGTCCAGAGATGTTCCAAGTCCTGACATGCGTGGCTGGGGCGCATTCCCCACAGCATGGTGGAGAGTTAGCACAATACGCCAGGGAAACACCAAGATGAAGGTAATGGGGCCTCAGGGAGAAGAGGGAGCACTGTGAGCATTGGAAAGTGAGGATTTGTGTCAGATGGGAGAGCAGTTATTCCCAACTGTGTACGTCAGAATCATCTGGGGAGTTAAAAACAAAACAAAAACAACGTGAGGCGCCCACATCCCAGCTTCGTCTTGCACACTGACAAGGATGGATGACTATTTATGTGGAAAGCCATCCTGTTTTAAAAGCCCTGAGGAGTTATTAGCACGCTGGATCTGCTCACGATGCTTCAGCGTGTGAATAAGGGGACATTCTGAGGTTCTACCCTCTCTGCTGCCCTGCTGGTCACCCCAGGCCTCCCTCCAGAACAGAGCTGCTCAGCCTTAGCCCTACATTACAGTCACCTGGAGAGTTAACTTTTGTTAAATTATTGCAGAAAAGTGCACACATATATATAACCGTGGACTCAGCGTCCAATCAAGAATCAGAATATTGGCAGCACTCCCGACGCCGCCCGTCCCCCGAGTCACTACTTCCCTAAAACTACTCTCCTGACTTCTAATAAATAGTAAAGATGAATTTTGCCTGTTTTTGGACTTTTTACAAATGTAATCAAATAGTAGGTTTTCGTTTGTGTCTGGCACTTTTCACTCGAATGTTACTAAAAGTCGTTCTTGATGACTCTGTCCCTTCACCTTTATTATTAGTGCATGTAAGTACCGTGCACAGATCTGATTTGCTAATTACTTCTGGGTGCATTTTACAGGTGTTTATCTCCTCACAGCTCTAAGCATACATACATTCACCCAGACCTGGGGTACTGCCAGTTCTCAGGGCAGTTACAGAAAGACATGCCCTTCTGATGTCAACTCTGCTATGGCACAGGGCAGAGGTGGGCAGAGGGGGAGGCACGGCCCTGTGGTGTTTCAGGGAGGTTCCCCCCATTTACGCCAACTCAGTAAGGAAGGGTTCTGGGGCAGGGGGGACGCTTTGTGATCTTCCTGTCTGAATTGAATTTCCTACTCCACAAAGTTTGGCTTGTTTCTCTTTCAGACCACCCTTCCTTTAGAGCTTCCTCAGGTGAAACCAAAGAGAAGTGAGGAAGGCAAAGGACTGGGGATGCAGTTAAAAGGGCCCCTGGGCTCTGGAGGAAAGGGCTCCATCTCCGAGCTGAAATTGGCCGCTGCTGGCTGCCCCACGTACCTGGATAAAGATGGCCCAAGCCCCACTCCCTCACAGGGTTCTCGGAAACCCAGCGCCCCACTGCAGTCAGCAGCGGACCACTTGGAGGAAGAATTAGACCTGCTGCTTAGTTTAGATGCACCTGTGAGAGAGGGAGAGAACATCACACCAGACCGGACCTGTCAGGACCAAGAATCTGAGAAAGATGGGAAGGTGGCCCAAGAAGAAAAAGGTATGGCTTCCATTTTATTCCCTATCCATCTTCTCGTTTGTGTGCCAACAGCCCCACCTGCGTCACGTCCCTACCCCTCTCCATCAGCGTCTGACATCGATCTGGCGCTGTCTGCTGACCTTTCTGACAACCTGCCTCTCAGTCGCTACGCCAGACTTGCAGAGCTGCTCCCTGCCTGATTGCGATTTTAAACCCGGGGCTGCCGATGGGCCTGGCACTAGAAAAAGGCATTCGGATCCTCGTCGCCCTCAGCTGTGCAGCAGCAGACCTTTTAATCGACTTCCCCAGACTTCTGGCTTGCTATTTCGATCTTTCTTTTGTACAAAAGAGCACTTCGGCCTTTGTGCGTGCTCTGTGAGACCGCGGGCCCTCTGCTACAGAGAGGCCGAGGGTGTCTGCTCCATCCCCGCGCAGCATGGACAACCTGTGAGGACTTCCCAGGACTGCTCCGACAGTGCAAGAAAACGGAACTGCTGGTCTTTTTAGAAAACTAGCGAACTGTGACATTCAACTTCAGAATAAATAGAAGAGCAAATCTCTACCCCATTTACTAATTTGTTTAGCTATTACTGTGTCCTCTAACCATAATAGGATGTTTCCTTTAGTTGTAAGCACAGTAATAATCAGGGCTGAATTCTATCATGGAACAAACCCCAAGGAAACCTTCACCCTCAATTTTGGGAGTAACGTGAAGTTGTTAACGCTGCTTTTATTTCCCCAGGTCCTGCAGAGCTCTCTGTGATGGAAGAAAAGAATGTGGAATCTGAGCAACCAAGGCCATCAAAAACTATTACTGAGGAAGAGCTTGAAGACTGGTTGGACAGCATGATTTCCTAACATGAAAGAAAAAGGGGAAAAAAAAAGTGCCTGAAGCAAATTTTGATTGCCTTGTCAGTAAGGGCGGGCCCAAGGCTGTCCTTCCAGAACAGAACAGCTGGTTTCCGAGCATGCCCCGAGCCAGTGTGTTCTACCATGCTTGCCGCAGTAAACGCCTACCTCTCTGGCCCACGACATCCGAAACTATACATCTAAGAGGCTCACTGTATTTGTTCTCTGGCTTAGCAATCTAATAGATTCCTCGAGGGCATGGGATGTTATGGCTCTTGTTTCCTCCTTCCTTTCCATGTTTACAGCAGAGCAGGTGCTGCTGATAGAATAGCAACAAGGCATGCATTTGTGGCCAAAATAAACGAACGCTGGTCTATGGAATTCCTTTCTTTCTTGGGTGGGGTGTTTGTGAGTCCCTTTGTCTCGTGTCCCTTCTTCCAGTAATCACAGGACGGCTGTAGAATCACCCAGAAGAGGTACATCACAAGAGGCTGACACCCTGGATTGGTGTGTATTACTTTATTGCAGTGGGCACTTCCTTTGATGTAAGGAGATTCACCTAAACACAGCAGCTCCAGTACTTACAAGGGAACCATAAAGCAGTACTCAATTTGGTATAAGATTGAAATTTTTCTGGATTTTCAGTACAGTACTTCTAATAACAGCAGTTGACAAGCTGTTACTGAAAAAAATGATAGGAGTAACCAAGTGTGGTTTCATAAAGACGGAAGATCAACACAACTCATTAATGGAACTGTCCATCTGGAACAGAAACATAAAAAATTTGCATAGCTATATCTAAAGAGATTTTAAGGCACTTAATCGATATTTCAGTGTCGACAAAGTGTTGGGTTTTTTTTTTTCTATTTCTTTAACTGCTTAAAGCTTTTCAAGCTGATTCTGAATACATTCACTAGCAAGTACCATGGGAGAAATTTGACTGCAGTTAAAATGATTTTTTAGTAGTTCAGACCATGAGTTACTAGTGGGTACTGTCATGTGACATTCAAGTGTTTAAAATTTCAGTATTGTGCGTTGAAGACTTCATACTTCTAGTCCTTTCCTCAATGACATCATTGCAACGACTTAGTTCCATTAGAACTGAAAACCTTGAAGGTATTCTCAACTATAGTTTCCTTGATTTTTTGCCATCTTTTAACATTTTGATAGGTTGTGTCCCCCAGGGATATGTCCCTTAGGCACAATAAGCCAAATCAACTCCAAAATATCACGTATTTGTAATAAACACATCCTCTTGTAAGGGAGGCAATTAGAATAGGTCACGTTTCAAATGTTTTGCAGAACTGTAAAAAGGATTTAGTTCACTGGAAGTTGACCATCCAGAATTGTGCAGTTTCTTTCATTCTGATTTATCCAAGCTGATCTTCATATTGTTTCCGAAAGCAGTCACCAGCGGGGAAGAAATCCCAACACCTTTCTTGGTACATCTTCCAGACGTAAGATTCCTGAAATAATGGGAACAAAGGGTACTTCTTTTTAAACCACAGTAAGCTCAAACCCAGGTGGTTTTTACTCTGTAGGTCTCCCTTGGGGAAGGGTGATGGGTCCCAACTAGTACCTTCTTCCTTGCTCTTTTCCCAGCCCAGGCTAGTTTAGGAGCAAAAAGTCATTCTCCAACCCCCAAAACACTGAACACAATGCAATGATTCCAAGTAAAAATGCTTAAAGATCTAGCAATAGGCTGATTCTATGCCATTTGTAATTGGTAGAAGGCAGAAGAACACACAATGAAGGGATAGTGAGTGCTGGCTCAGGCAGATGCCTGGAGCATTTGAAGGGAGATCTTAGAACCAGTTGCCTCTCAAGTGTCTGAGCTGTGAAGTTTTCCCACAAATCTGATGCTGTTTGAGTATTAGATAACCTATCTATCTTTTCTTCCCTTTGTTCTCTTATCTCTGCATTTGTTTCTCATACTTAGTCACAGAATCCCTCTTGACACATACTTTCACTCATACTACCCACACCTCCACCTTCCCTGTGTCACCCACACATGAGGTGGTTGTCTTTCTCAGGCTGTCTCTCACACCATTTTACTCTCTTTGTTAGAGCCACCCACTCAGCTCCTCCTTGTCTTTGTCTCTGTAACGTTCTCCCCACCTCCAGCTGTTCTACTCTGAAGCGGTAACCATAAGGGTTTAGAAAATGTCAGTGTTAGTTGGGAAGGATAACCAGAAAGTCTTTAGGAAGAGATTGGAGTTGCCTGAGGATTTTGGCTTCTTAGGTCACAAAGAGATGGCGGAATGATGCAGAGGAAAAATGTACGTTGGAGACTAATGAAGTCATCTGTCTACTTCAGACATCCTGTGCTCTGTTGCGTCTCAAGACTTCAGAAAAGGAAACTCCTAATGCAGGGGTACGATTAAGACATTTTATTTCTCACCTGACCCGTGTGTTCTGTTTCATCTTTATTAATCAGATACATCAGGAAGAACCTGGAACAAGGGGGAAAAAAGTATAATAAGTGAGAAAAAGACAATATTACTTTGGTTAGTCTTTTTGTGAGGAGAAATTCTTTTTACCATTCCTAAACCTTGGGCTAAGGGTACTTGTGAGGAAGCATTTTGGCTACCTTTTTCCTAACTGCCTCTACTTTTTCAGAGAAATAGGCAGAAAGGGCACACACACAGGGGAACCGTATGACATAACTGTTTATTTTACTCTCTTGTTCCTTCCCCAGCCACTGTCCCCTCTGTTGACCACGGATACTCACAAATAGTTGGCTAAGTTGTGCTCTTGTAAGGTGTGTGTTTCAAAGCCATGAGGAATCGTGTCAAAATAGTCATTACCAATCCCACAGATGAAACATTTAGTCTAAGACGAATAAGAGAAGTAGTAAAGGCGTTAGTACACGCGACATTACAGGCAGGTGGGAAAGAGGTGATGATCTCTGATCGGACGGAGAGACCGTGAAAAAATATTTCTCTCTTTAATGCTTCTCGCCATTAGTCCTCTCCTTCACAGTGTCACATCCTTAGCTCCTAGCTAGTGGGGGAGGGTGAAGCAGAAGCCAGGCACAGAGGACAGGCACAGCAAACAAACTTTGTCGGTCATTTGCCTGAGACTGGCCCTATGTAAGTGCAGACCCGAGTATTTAAAAAACTCATTTGCTGTAAGATACCAAAATAGAGTTGGAGCTAGTCGAACTTTACCTCCATATCTTCTCGCACTTGCTCCTGCTGGTCTCTTAGCTCTCCAAAAGCATCAATAATAAGACCTGGTATTTTTAAATACAAAGACAGATAAAGTGTTTACAGTAATGTGTTTCGGGGCTCAGGGCAGAGGTTCAATGGTAGAGGCCACATTGTGTAAAAAAAAAAAAAAAAAAAATTATCAGGCCAACCTAGTAAAGCAAAAATCAGAAAAAAATTGTTGTGTTTTCAAATGCTGCATCCTGGCTCACCATTTCTCACCTTTTGTCTTGCTCCACCTTTCTGCAGCGCACAGTGCTAGCAGCTTACTCCCTGACCCACTTGGCTCCCCCCAGTCCGTCCCTGTTCTATTGCGGTGCTTGGCCACTCTCTTTTCAGTCGTCCCTGTGGGCTCTTCCTCTTCTCCAGCTCCTTAAGCGTTGATATAGATCAGGATTCCTCCTCAGTTTCTTTGTTTCTCCTTCCGGAGAGTCTCCTCTACACTCAGATTTTTGAGTACCACCCCCAGCGCTGATGGATCCCATTTGTATTGTTTCATTTTTGTACTGTATTTATATTTATGTGTACTTATTATATTTATTATTTCCCTCCTGTTCCATTCCTGACTTGTCTCTTGGAAGACCTGTTACAGTTAACGGCTTCTTAGCCCTCAACACCTGCATGTTTATAGGTACCTCAGCTTGGCATGACTCAAATTCATCACGGTCTTTCTCTAGTTCCTCACAAGCTATTGACTAGAATATCAGTACCCCTCCCCACAAAAGAAAAATCCTGTCACTCTCTCATGGCTCCTCTCTTTGCTCTTTCACCACCACACTGCCTGGGAGGACCGGCTGTGGGACACCACCAGCCTCAGGAGATCTCCAGGGAGCAGAGTGAGAAGGTGATAACCAGTTCAGAGCGGGGATGAAAAGAGGTGTGTGGGGGGGGTCCTCCATTCAGATTCTCTGGTTTCTTGTGTCAGTGTCTGGGTGTGTCTCTGGCTTTATGTCTAGCCACGTGCATGCATAGTATATGCTCAATAAATTAACTAGTAAATGAATGTACAAACCTCTCTAGATAATGTCATAAGTACCGAAAGATAAAGCACTAGGTATAAGCCCTGCTCATACTTAACGTAACTGGCAACATACCCTGAATGATGGCCAGCAAGATGACAATGACGAAGAAGAAGAAGGTAATGTCAAAGACAATGCGGTACATCTCGTAAGGGTCACCAGCAGGGTCTTCAATTTCGTCTCCAATGCCCCCTCCGGCTCTCACTCCCACGTACATGTGGAACAGGTAACACTGGAGAAGAAAAATAATGGCAGTTAAGGTCAAAGCCACAGGGTTTTTTTTTTTAGGATATTAGCTCTTTTGTGAGGCAGGGGGAGGGCGCTCCTCAGTGATGTCAGTCCTCGCATGGCTAGCAGCTGTCCTCTACGCCCGCTGGTCAGGGTGGGGTCTCGGGAGGAGGCAAGACTTGTTGCACTTAGCCTTTAAAAGATATTCTTTGCTCATTAAAAAAAAAAAAAAAAGGTTTGAACTATTTGACACCTATGAGAGAGTTCATGTAGGGCATGTGTAAGTTAAAACAACTCTGGGCCCTGATAAACATGCATTCGCCAGGTGGGAGTTTGCCTTCATTTAAAGTGCCACCTCCAAAAAAGGCCTCCTTTCCTCCTGCATCCTCTGTGCACCCGGGAGGGCAGGGATTCCTGCAGTGTCTGCGGGAGGACTTTTCCTCCTCCGGGCTGCATGTGTGAGCCAGTGTAGGCATCTGGGCTCTGGCTCCCAGAGCAGGGCACCGCCCTCTGTCCTGCCTGGAGGGGTGAGGTGCAAAGGGAAAGGCAGTGACCGGGGAAAGGCAGGGGCAGCGAGGAGACGCGGGCCGGTCACACTGGTGCTCTCCCTCTGCCAGCTCACCTGGAGCTGTGCCTTTCTTGCCCACAAGTGGCTGGCAGGACAGGAACCCCCACCTCCCCTCCCCTCTCCTCCTGCGCTGACGGTTTTTCAGATGATAGTGGTTTTTCTGAAAGAACCCAATAAATTGAGCACAAGTTTCGTGGGACTAGACCCCCCAGATCTCAGAGACAAAGGACCAAAGCTTGACTTCCAAGAAATTTAGATGCAGGTCCGTTCACATTCAGATAGAGGTAATTTGCGTCTTTAACACAAGCTTGGATAGATGAGACCCCCCCCCCACCCCCCTCCCACTCTGCAGTGTGCTCTTTCCACTTTCCACCTGGGCTTAGACCAGTGCACCTGCAACCTATCTCCCTCCATCTGTCTGTCCGGGACACTTCTTCCTGTATTCCATTCTAATCTGTTGGGGGCGGGCTCTCACCGTCATCATGTCGTCACACTTCATATCGGGCTCATCGTCATCTTCACTTTTGTTGTAGAACTTGCGGAAGAAGTTGAAGGCCACCACGGTGTAGAGGTAAACCACCACGGCCAGGAGACCGACAGTCAGAACCAGCTGGGGGTGGGAGGGAGACAGGAGAAAGAAGGTGAGTCTTCTCCACTCTTGGAGGTTCTCAGGAGACTCCAAGGTAACAAGAAAGGTGAGGTGGGAAGGGGACAGAGGAGGGGTGGCAGCAAAGGCGGTCCTACCACAGGTGGACAAAACGGCCTATGGGGAGAAGACTAATGGTGGTGGGGGTTGTGGACTAAATTCTGTCTCCCCCCAAATTCATAAGCTCCAGCATCTCAGAATGTGACTGAATTGGGCCTTTAAAGAGGTAAATTGCAATGATGGGTTTAGAATGGGCCCTGCTGCAGTCTAACTGGAGTTCTTACGGACAGATTAGGACACAAAGAGACACCAGGAGCTACAGGCACAGAGGGAAGATCAAGTGAAAAAGCAAGAGGGTGGCTAGGTGTAAACCAAGGAGAGAGGCCTCCGAAGGAAACCAAGTCTACCCCCACCCACCTTGATCTTAGACACTCCCAGCCTCCAGAACTGAGAGGAAATAAATCTGTTGTTTAAGCCACCAGCCTGGGGTTCTGTGATGGCAGCCCGAGCAGATGCATACTGGGGCCAAGGCACTGGGCCTTAGCAATGTAAGGAGGGATTTAAGGATTGAACAGTGACAGAGCGAGGAGAAGGGTGCCCTCGCTTTTTTTGCAGAGATAGCAGTGAGTGGAGATTTAACAATATGGCTTCTACTCTAACGCTGCTTCTAAAGAAATTAAAGGTTCTTTGGACTCGTGGGTGTCCCTGTATTACATGTTTTCATCAATGACCATGAGTGGATAATTGTCACAGCTTTGAAGCTGCCATAAGAATTATTTATGATGGTTTAGCGAAGTGACGTTTTTCCCATAATCAAGAAATCTGCCTAGAACCTTTGCAGGGGTCATAGGGCGTGCTTATTTCTTGGCTGGAGGAAGTACTCTGAATGAGGATGATGCAGGACCTGTTCATCTGGCCCATATGAGGGACTGGCGGTTGAGCTGGAGCGATGAAGATCACAGTCATTATGAAGATAAGATCTTTGCTCTTGAGTTTCAAGTTGTTGCACAAAAGGGGGTAGGCATGAGTACTGAGATAAATATCAGAAGAAAAGTATTCAGAGGCTTCTTTGAATGATGAATAATAACTTAGCAAACCTCAGACAGCAGATCTCACAGAATGCATCTGGTTTTAGAAACAGAGAAAGAACCTGGGCTTTGCACCAAGGAAGAAATGGGTTAGTTCTGCCACTTAGCGGCTGTGTGGTCTTGGGGAAGACACTTAGCCTCTCTGAACTTCAGTCCTCTTAGCTGTCGAGTGAGCATAACATCTACCTTACAAGGTAGTTGTGAGCCTATCACAGTCCCTGGCCCATGGCACAAGCTGGGCACAGTTTTGTTTTGTTTTACAATCTTGCCAGAATTTATTTAGCAAGCCCATATAAGAAATTCATTGTTTGAGCTTTCCATTTAAGGTACACTTTTTGTAATGTCATTAAGCTAAATCAATAAAAACCGAAGTTTCAATATCTGAGTAAAGGGGAAGGAAAAAATTCTAAAAGAACATATTATAGAACTGGTGTTCCACAGATCACACTTTGGGAAACACTGACTTTATAGGATCATCAACCCAAACAAGAAACATCGACTATTGCTACTACCAGAAACCTAGAGGAAATAAACCACCCTAATACCTGATGATCTAGCACCTTTTATCTTTTAGAAATTTTTCTGAGTATAGTTGACAATGTTACATTAGTTTCAGGGGTACAATGTGGTGGTTTACGCCGTGCTAAGCAGAAGTGTAGCTCCCGCCTGTCACCATACAATGCTGGTGCAATACCACTGTCTTCCCTACGCTGAGCCTTCTATTACCACAGCTTATTCACCCCTCACTAGAAGCCTGTGCCTCCCACTCCCTTCACCCATTCTGCCCAAACCCCTAACCCCCTTCCCTCTGGCAACCATTGGTTCTCCGTGTTTATAGATCTGATTCCAACACCTTTCGTTTTAGAACAATTAAAGGTCAATTTTGACTTATTTTTTTTCTGGTTGGAATCCCTATTTTTTTAAGGTGTACAAGGTGATGATTTAATATATGTATACATTGTAAAATGATGCCACAATCAAGGTAATTAACATATCTGTCACCTCACATAGTTACAATTACTGTGTATGTGGGGGGGGACTGTGAGAACACTTCTGATCTACTGTCTTAGCAAATTTCAAATACACAATACAGTATTTTTAACTACAAGTACCATTCTTTACATTAGATCCCCAGAGTTTATTCATCTCATAGCTGAAAGTTTGTACTCTCTGACCAACACACCCCCTTTCCCCCAACCCTGGCAACCATCATTCTACTCTTTGGTTTTAGGAGTTCAGTTTCTTTAGATTCCACGTATAAGTGAGATCATACAGTATTTGTATTTCTCTGTCTAGCTTCTCTCACTTAACATTAATGGTCTCAAGGTCCATCTATGTAGTTGTGAATGCCAGGATTTCCATTTTTTATGGCTGATTAATATTCCATTGTATGTACATACCACATTTTCTTTATGCATTCATCCATTGATGGACACTTAGGTTTTTTTTCCGTTTCTTGACTATTATGAATAATGCTTCAATGAACATGGGAATTCAGGTATCTTTGATATAGTGTTCTCATTGGCTTTGGGTATATACCCGTAAGTGGGACTGCTGGATCATGCGGCAGTTCTAGATTTAATTTTTTGAGGGATCTCCATACGGTTCTCCATAATGGTTGTACAAATCTTGACACATTTAAACTTATTTCTCTACTCCCTCTCCTACACAAAGGTTTAGAGATGGGAGGGAACTCATGTCTCATTTATGAAGTTACACTTAATGAGGAATGAAATGCTAAGGAGTTTGTTGACAAAAGGAGCCACTAGAGGATTTTAATCAAGGGATTGACCCTGGCAACACCGTAAAAAACAGACTGGATATAGATGAGGCTGGACATAGCCATGTCTATAAAGACAGATACAGAGGTGTGTGTGTGTGTGTATGTGTGTGTGTGTGTAATGTCTAAGTGATTCCTTTTAATCAGAAGCATGTATCAGAAGTACCCGGGGAGCTTCCTAATTGCATAGCCTACTTACCAACCCCCAGGGAATGTATCAGATTCGTGGAGGAAAGGGTAAACCAGAAAAGGTCTCCAGAGCGATTCTGATATGTCCATCACTTCCTTCCCTCCCCCTTTTTCCTGGTTGATCTAAATGTTCAGGGTTTCTACATCAAGGTCTTATGTCTCTTAAGTGATGGTTACAGTTTTGCAATAACAATCTACTAGTTCATGTGTTTGGCCAAGAAAGGCGTACTATACACCATGACACATACCTTCCTGGCATACACTAGTGTACCACATGTTGGCTTTTTTTCCCCTATCCATATCTAGGCCTCTCCTGTTCTGCACAGTATAAACCCCAATACCTGCTTGCCATTGTGAGTTACAGATGACAGAATAGTCCTCAGTGTCTTGAAGCCCATTGCAATGTCCAGCAGATGAGCAGCGAAGAAGAAGTTGTTGTAGTGGCCCAAGACTGACATGGTTGTATACCAGGCAAGGTAGAGAAAGGACTGCGGAGGAAGGATGGAGGGGCGATTCAGCAACCTTTCAGGCATTCGTGCCTCATGATGGGCCCATTAAACCATTTTTCCCCTGGATACTGAGGAGCTGAGGTGCTGCAACTGGCCTAAGAATTGCCAAGTGAAAGCCCATCCGCCTTCCACCACTACTGTTCCCCCAACACCGGGAAGGCCCTCCATCTTTGATAAGCAAGCCCTGAATCTTCCTGGCACCCACCCTAGCTTGTGGCCCTATGGCATCCAGTGACATAGATTCCGCGGTACAGAATCTTGTTTTTCTGGGTGTCATACTCACGTTGTCGGTAAAAACAACTCCCAGCTTCCAGATATGGTACTTCATGTCGATGGAACTCAGCCTAAAGGGGAACAAAAAAATTTTAAAACTTATAAATGTCAGACTTTACTTAAGTGTTTAATAAGGGGGAAAATTAAGTTTTTTCTCTCAGGTTTAATAATCTAAACACAGCTCTGAGCTTTATCAAGTTGTATGTGTTCCCCATGAGACCGAGAATGGTTGAATCAACACATCCTGAAATTTTAATTAGTCTTTCTCTTTCAGCTCCAACAGGCATAAAAGCTGATAGGTCTTTAAATTTTTTGAGGCTGTGTTCTCCCAATATGTCAGAAGCTAGAAGAAAACCCCTAAGCCAGACCAGAGCCTGAGTGCACATGGGTGTGCTGCAGGCCTTCCCTCTGGCAAACTGAAGAGAACTGGAAAAACAAAGGATCCACTTGGGCCAGACTTGGGATTTGAACCCCTAAGCTCTGTACCATGACACCAGAGAGGCCGCCTCTGCTTTGCTCTCTTCGACTGGGCTGAAATCAAGGGCATTTTTGTCCAAACCCAGGAGTTCAGCAATGCGTTCTGCTCCGTAGAGATCTCCGTACTTGTTGATCACCTGGAGAGAGAGGACGACAGGGTGAGCTTGGGCCGCGCAGCACGGTGCTGTCTCTGGCCCCAAGGTCTTCAGAGCTTCCCTGCACTCTGGGCTCTTTCAAGGGGGTTGATGAAGACACGACTCAAAATGCAACAGGAAAATAAAGAGGAAAAAAAATAGCCCCGGGAGAAAACAGAAACGAAAGAGACCAAGTGAAAACCACTTCTCAAGCTGATATCTTTTCGGACGGGAGAAGAAAACTAGTATGCAGAAAGTAGTGATGGTGTTAAGCTGTTTAGAGCAGAGGAGTATAGGAATGGAGCCAAAACCTACATATGTTCAGACAAAAACCCTTCTGTGACTTACTCTGTTCAAGATACCATCATAAAAACAACAGCAGATTTATTCATGTTTGTATATGTAGAACTTAAAAAAAAATCTACATTTCTTTGGTGGTCATGGAAACCACCTCCCCACCCCCACCAAATGGTAAGGAATACCTTTCTCTTGACAAACTTGTCCCAGTAGTTATTAGGAAAAGATCTGAAAAAGAAAATGAAAAGAGGAGGTTCTTAATATCAAGGCAAACACATCAAGAAGCTATGCGATCTGTGTCTGGATCTAGGATCTCCTTGGGTTTTGTCCCACTCATTCAAGAATTCAGACTGATTGAAGCTCAGAGTCATCACAGATCTAACTGATCTATGGCCTTCTTTGTGTTGACTTCTGAAACACCTGGAGAGCCACTCTACATTTTCTGCCTCAAAATTATGGTAAAGAGCCAGGATTTGTGATGGTAGACTAGACAGAAGCAGGTACATGTTTCTTGATCCCAGTGTAACTAGAAACAAAACCCTAGAGGAAAACACATGCATTCAGGCTTCATTCACTGAGTACCTAACTTCATGTTGGTACCCAGGGTAGGTGATAGGGATACAGTGGTGGAAAGTGTAGACAAAGTCCCTAACTTGATGACATTTCCAGTATGGGAATCCCTTTAGTTCATGTATGTGGGGTTTTTCTTAACCAGAGTGCTCTTACACTCTGTTCTCCATCCCTATATAACTCCTGTGGGGTCTGCTTTTCTCAGGGAATTAGATCCCTCTGTCTTTTGGAGGTGGTTCCCCCTGCCATACCATCCCTAACCCCTCAGAAGAATGTCTTTCTTCAGCCTAGTAATTTTTACCAGTTCCACTGCAAAGAGTTTGTAAGTGTTAAAGTCCAGGAGGAACTGTCACTTTCAGGTATGTTGGCAAAATCATTTTAAGATATTTTTCTCCTGGGGCACCTGGGTGGCTCAGTCAGATAAGCATCCAACTCTTGATTTTGGCTCAGGTCATGAGATCACTCGGGCTCTGTGCTCAGTGGGGAGCCTGCTTGGGATTCTCTCTCTCTCCCTCTGCCCCTCCCCACCTTGAGTGCTTGCTCTTTCTCTCTCTCAAAAAAAAAAAAAAAAAAAAAAGATTTTTCTCCCTTCCACAATGATTGATCTTTCCTGGGAGAGTTCCTTGTGAGTCTAGATTGCAGCCAAGGAATCTCTGGACCTTGGTGCATGCATTCTTAGTTCAGTTTTCCTTAATTTGAGTCCATTCTTATTGACGCTGGAACACAGTAGTCTCCTATAAAGACCACCCAAGCTGGTAATAAGGAAGTGAGGACCTCCCTCTATTCAGGGACCTCTCAGAAGAATAACCCTCAGCAAATGCCACTTCCCCAACAGGCTGACAATCTTTCAAAATTTTTTTTTTTTGCAGGGACAGGGGGAGGGGGAAGCTAAAGCAATCTCTTTGTTTCAAACATCCAAATGTCACTTAAAAGCAAAAACGAATGCTGAGTTTATAGAGTAAAGTGGTAATAGATTTTATCTCTGGAGGCATGGAAATGATTATTTTGATTTTCTTCTTTGTACGCTTTTCTACTTGATTTTTTTTTCATGTATTACATTTAGAACCTAAAATAAACAAAGCAAATAAAAAAATCAATCCAGGCTTCCTCTGTCCACACTAAAATCTCCTTTCTCTTAAATCCCTTATACAAATGGTCCATAACATACAACTCAGCCTTGGTCACATTTTGTCCTAAGTGGAAAATTCCACAAGTGATGCCACAGGGTCAGTGACTGAAGGTTCTAGGAAAGAGCATTTCACAGACATGATCTTACTTTGGTCTGAGTATTCTTGTCCCCTAATTAGTTATGTAAGCTCCTTGAAGGTAGAAAACATAATTTTACTTGATAATAATCCTTAAAGTGTGAGGTAGACAACAGAACCTCCAGAAGGGAAATGTATCAATAAACAATACTTCTAGGGGCGCCTGGGTGGCTCAGTCATTAAGCATCTGCCTTCGGCTCGGGTCATGATCCCAGGGTCCTGGGATGGAGCCCCGCATCGGGCTCCCTGCTTGGCAGGAAGCCTACTTCTCCCTCTCTCACTCCCCCTGCTTGTGTTCCCTCTCTCACTGTCTTTCTCTGTCAAATAAATAAATAAAATCTTAAAAAAAACCACTTCTATATATGAATGGTCAAAAATAATAATACAAGATGCTCAACCTCTTTAGAAATGAAGGAGATGCACAGTGAGATGCTATTACACACCTATCGAATTAGCACAATTATCTGAGTATCTTAACAAGTGAGGCAGAGGCAGGGAAGCAGGAACTCACATACAGTGATGGTTGGAATGTAAATCAAGACAAACATTTGCATCTCCTACTATTATGCAAATTCCCTTCCTGGTCTCTACTCTAGAGAAACCTTTTACTGGAGCCTCAGGTATAAAAGTGTTCATTGTCCCACTGTTTGTAAGAGCCAGAGAGTAGAAACAGTCCATTGTCAGGAAAATGGATAAATACATGACATATACATGATAAATACTCATATAATGGAAAATGCTAGTTTTCAGAATGACCAAACTATGGCTATACACATCAACATGGATGAGTTCCCAGATGCAGTGTTGAACAAAAGTATGACCGCATAATGCGTATAGCATAATTCCATTTCCATAAAGTTCAAAAATAGTCAATGTGAAAGACCGCTTCTAGGGACACATACCTAAGTGGTAAAAGAATGACTATCACTAAAGCCAGGAGAGTACTTAAGTGGGGGTTGGGGAGGTTATGATCAAGGGAGAACATCCGGGGCTTGGAAGCTATGAGCAAGGTTCCATTTTTAAAACTTTGTAGTTCATTATTATACTTAAAATATACATTTTATATTTTCTTAATATGTGAATTTAATAATATAAAACTAAAAGATAGCTCTCTTTGGTATATAGTTAACCGTAAAAAGTAGGTTACTGCAAAGCTCTGCATGTACTATGATGCCATTATTGTGGAAAAAAAAGATTCATCCATCTAAAAATTTTAAAACAGCTATTTATGCATCTTTATGCTCATGGACATTTAAGTCCCTTCAAATAAAAAAAATAACAAATATCCTTGTTGGGACGTTTTAGTGTACTCGTCTCTTTAACTCCTTAGATACTTGTATTTCTAGATCTTAAACTGCCTTTTTACTGGGACTCTTAGGCCATATCACCTGTGTCACAAGCATTACTGATAATTGCAGACAGCTGACCAAAGAATCACATTATTTAATAGTATCCAAAATTTCTGTGATGTGATGACAAAGGGTCAGAAACCGGGCTTTGTAGTTTCCCTTATTTGAGGGGATTGGCAAGGACCTGCATGCAGCAGGGACACGATTTCGATTTGCATGCTCACTCCCCCCACACCAAGAGAAGAATCTTCCCATTCTAGAGACTATTTTAAAGAGCTCAGTTGTGCCTTTATAGAGCTGCCTCCCTCGTTTGCATGACCATCTTTGGATCAGGAGCGATTTTCTTCCCCCAGGGGTCAGGGTTGTTGTTGGCAAACGTGCACGGTTTAATTGGCACAGGTCAAGAGTTTCAACACAGTCACCTCTGTTTACATATCTAGCCCTGTAGCTCTTCTCTTTTGGCGCCTTAATTTATCTCGAAACTCTGATTTTCCCAGTTGTGAACACATTGGCGTTACCTTCACTAATGGTGATGGCCATTTTTTGAACAGGTAGAGAAAGGGAATGACGAAAAGCTTGATGCCTACCATGCGCCAGGCACTGTACCAAGCATGTAACATGCATTCATTGATCCTCCTGGACTTCAGGAGGTGGTATTCTCATGCCTCTATTAATGAAGGGGAAATCGAGGCTCAGCAGGCTTCATTACCTTGCCCACAGACAACTTACAGAGCTGACCTGGTCTTCCACCTGTGGCTGGAGAATCCACGCTCTTTCCCACCACAGTACTAATTATACACTTGCCTTCCAACAAAGCAGGCTGTGCGCCACAGGTGGTAACCACCCCCCCATGGCCCTATTTTAACTGCCCAAGGAACTGCCTACCAAGTGATAATGGCAGGAGTTCTATTACCAACCAGACTACTTGTCTGAGAAGACTTCAGAGGGGTGTGGTCATGGAACTGCTGTGCCGGACGGGAGCTCTGGAGAAGCTGATCAGACGATCTCAGAACCCCCGGGCCGGGGAAACATTCTGTATGGCTTGAACATGGAAAACTAAGTCATACTGTACTGGACCATCTGGTCTTAATTAAATATGCTTAGCACTCCCTGATCACATCCTCTGTCCCCCATTAAATGCTTAGAGATACACACAAGTGTTTGAGGGGCAAGAGGCTATTTTACTAGGAAGGCAGTGGAGAAAATAAGTCCTAGAAACCAAAAAAAAAAAAAAAAAGGTTTATATTAATCAGTCTCCGAAGCTGGTTAAGAACATGTCATTTTATTTACAGTACAGACTCCTTTTCCTTTTCGGGATGGTGGTGAGGGGTGACACTTACGGTGTGTTGATTACCAGGCGGTCCCACTGCCCCTTGATGTCATCTTCAGAGGGCTGTTCAGTGATATACAGGCCATCGAACTCCAGCTTCCTGGCAATTTCTTTTTCCCTTTTGAATACCACGAGAGGGACCTAGGAGTGGGAAGGCGTTGGTTACTCAGAGAAGGCTTTCTGATTACAGCGCCCTCTCCCAAGCATTCCCCACAAATTAGCCTTTCCAACTTAAGGGCGGTAATCTCTCTCACTTTCTCTTTTTTAAATGTATTTTTTTTAGTAATCTCTATACCCAACCTGGGGCTTGAACTCATGACACTGAGATAAGAGTCACATGCTCCTCCGAATGAGCCAACCAGGTGCCCCTGGGGCATGAATCTCTTTGCAGTAGGATTCTTAGGGTGCCTAGGTGTAGATCTAAAGCCAAATAAATCTCTTCTCACTCCTTTGGCTAATACGCCTCCCTCTCCAAAAAGCTGGTTTCATTTGGGCCACCCTTCAAGGTTTGGATTGAATAGCTGATAGTAATACAAACTGGGCTCCTTGACCCATCCTGGGAAGAAGGCCATATTTAGACCAGTTCCTGGGCCAAATAGGTTAGGTCCCCTAGGACTCCTAGACTGGAGTTGAGCCAAGACTTAGAAAGAAAATGAACTATTCTAGAGTGGATTGGACAGCCACAGAAATACCATGGAATGTTCCAGCCCCCTTCAATGGCTATGGTCATATTCATCTCGTGGCATTGATGTTTGGTTGATGCTAGCTAGGAGGAGAGGATTCACTGGGCTCTGTACAGTCTTTCAGTACTAAGTTTTCTTCCTGAGAGTAGCACACTTATTGGTTCCCGACAATCACTCCTCATTCTCTTCTGGTTGTCACTGTCATTTTAGCCTAGAGATGGTGGCATGGCTTTGATGACCTACCACCAAAAAGGTACACAGAGAAGGAGGGGAAAGTAATCCACTTTCCAACCATCACCAGACACACATACTTCAAATAAGGGACAGAGTTAGTGAGGTCAGAGGAGATTACTGAAATCCCAGGACGTGAGCAGCCAGGGGCTCCTCTAGCCAGGAAAGCTTAATGCAGGCAGAGCCAGGGCTTGTCATGCGGCTGGAAAGCCACTGGTTACATGGTGACATTCCTCAGGCCTGGGTCTCCAAATGGTTTCTTCCAGTGACTCTTTCTCAAAGCTCATGATATCCATATGCCCCACACTATTTTTTTATTTCCAAGAAAAAAACAAAATTTAGATAATGATTTGTAAAGAGTTACTTCTTGCCCTTTTTCTCTTTAAAATGACAAAACACCACAGAGAAGATAAAAGACTAACGACAGGAAGGTAGCAAAGGCTAATAATAGGCATTTGCACACTGTGAGGAATCAATGATTGCTGCTTGCTAATGGATGATGTGGGAGGGAAAGCAAAGGTAAAGCCGCCTTGACTAACGACGTCTGCTGTATTCGGGAAGGATTCTGAATAATAATAATAATAATACCACCACCACCACCACCACCACCACCACGGGTTAGAGCAGTACTCATCTCTGGGATTTGAAGCACTTCCCCCTTCAGTCTCCTAAGGGTTTGCATACCCTTGTAAGGAGGACCTCCACATCTTTATTCCCTAGGTAGTATTTACCTTTTGTTTTCTCTAGGTTCCCGTGATAATCTGCACCGAATCCAACAAGCTGAGCCCCAGGATGCTGGACTAAGGCAAACCACTAGCACGCTCTCATGGTTACTGTATTTGGGGTTCTGAGTCCTGTTATACATACTGCTTCATTTAATACCCCCAGCAACTTTTTGGAGTTGGTGTTATTATTATAACACTCATTTTTACAGATGAGCAATCAGAGGAATGGTGAGATTGGTGGCAGAGCTGGGAGTCCCACCCAGGCAGCCTGGCTGTAGACTCTGTGATTTCATCATTACAAAGGAGTCCTTAGTGTGGGTCGGGGCATGTGGTTGCCCCAACGGGGCAGCTAGACTTCCCGCAGAACACTCTAGTTCACTGGGGGGAAGTGACAGCCACAAGGATAGGAATACATGTTGTGGACTCTTCCCAGGGGGAAGATGGTGTGGTGTATGGCCAGGGAGACTTCCAATTCAGAGAAGAAAAAAAATGCAATGAGGAAAAAAAGATGTGGTAGCGTAGTAGCAGAACCGGACTTGGAACACCAAAAATAGGATAGCAGGATTCATACACATATATGAAGATTCATATAACCGTAGTAGCGTGTGAGGATGGCCACAGTGAACTATGTCTCCCGATAGTCGTACCCTGGTGTGGCTCCCGCTCACCTCCTCTGTGTCAGTGACTCTGGGCTGACCCTGTGACTCAGGGATGCCCTGAGTCTTCAGGGAGACAGAGAGGCCCAGCTACCCTGGTTGAGCTCAGCCTTCCAACCGTTTGCTCCCTTGTCAGCCTTGCAGGCGTGGGAGCATGTCATCAGGGACAGTCCAGCCCAGCTGAGCGGACAGATGGTGGCTGACACAGCTGCCTTCACGCAGAGCAGAGGGACTGCTCAAGTGTGCCCAGTCAAGCCAGAGAACCAGAGAGAGAAAGTAATTGTTTTAAGCCACTAAATTTTGGGGGCAATCTGTTACCTAGCACTGGATAACTGAAACAGTAACTCATCAGTAAGTTTTCTTCTGCTATCTCAAGTAGTTGAAACCCAATACGTTTTGAAAGGTGAACAGCATTTTTATAAAAATTCCAACCTAAGTTCAAAGATCAGAAGGAGCTCTCATTACTAGCCCCACGTGTGACTTAGCCTGGTGATTCTAATCCTATGAAAGTCAACAGGAAGTGACTGAAAAGGGATTCCCAGAGCAAGGCTTCTCAAACTAGTGTGAATACAGATCCCCCGGGAGGCATGCTGAGTTGTAGATTCTGATTTAAAAGGCTCAGGGTGGGGCGCCTGGGTGGCTCAGTCCTTAAGCGTCTGCCTTCAGCTCAGGTCATGATCCCAGGGTCCTGGGATCCAGCCCCACATCCGGCTCCCTGCTCCGCAGTAAGCCTGCTTCTCTCTCTCCCATTCCCCCTGCTTGTGTTCCCTCTCTTGCTGTGTCTCTGTCAAATAAATAAAAAAAAAAAAACCTTAAAAAAAAAATAAAAGAAAGAAAAGCCTCAGGGTGTGGCAAGAGTCTGCAGTCCTAACCCGCTCCCAGTGATGGCAGTGCCACTGCTCCACGAACCTCAGTCCACCAGCAAAGTCCTGGAGAACAAAGACCTGGCTGGGTTCAAAATGCTGTCTTCCCTAAGGAGTCCCATTAGATTCAGAGTGGCCAGTGACTCACCTTCAGGCAGTAATAGCCCACCACACAGAGTAAAGAGATGATGGTGTGGATAATGGCCAAGGCCCGCAACGTTGGTGCCATATACCCAGTGCTCTCCTGCAGGACAAAGAACACCATCGCTTCTTCCTCTTCCTCATCATTAAAGGAATTCCACAGGTTTGCAACGTCCTCTGTCTCTTCTTCTAAAGGTTCTTCAGTGACCTGGCCCAAGACACACTCTCTTACCAACATCAGAGAGAGCCTCTGACACTGGGCTCTGCTCCCCACCCCCCCCGCCCCGTTGAGCTTGCTAGCATCTGCTGCACAGAGTAGTGATGCAGCATTACCTGCTGAATGAATGAGGTTTTACGGAACTTATTCCTAGGACTCCCCAGTATCTCTAATAACTACGAACACAATTTTTAAGAGACAAAGACGATCTCCCCCCCCCCGCCAAAAAGCAAAAAATTTCAAAGTTAGGAACACTGCACTACCTACGCCGTGATCCCTATGCCACAGGAGGTAATTTCTGAAAGGGGGTGGCCTGGGGAGGAGGCTGAGACACAAACACACACATGTACAAGTGCACGCACGTGTGCACACACGCACACTCAACAGTCTCCATTCTTTTTTCGACACCTGTGACGTTCATGGCTTCAACTGCCATTCCGACACAGATGGCCCCCAGATCCACACCCGTGAGGCTTCCCCCTGCAGCCCCACCGCCAGCTGGCTCTCTGCCGGGACAATTGTCCACAGTCACTTCCGCCTTGGTAAGTTTGAACCCGAGGTTTGCCACACCCCTCTATGGACCTCCATTTCTCCTCCACAGGCAATGGAAAGCCATTACTAGTTCAACCTAGTGGCAGGTTGATGTAGGTAAAAGCAGGTTTTATAAAAGTCAGATTGGTGGTTTTAGATAGAAAGGGAGACAGGCCAAAGTTAGGATAGCCAGATAAAGACGATGTCGAGAATCCAGAACCTATCATTCATGAATTCATTCCACTAACATTTATTATGTGCCTATGGTCTATGAGACCCACTTACCAATGTTCAAAATCTTTATTTATCCTGATCAGTCCCTTTTTCCCATATCCCAAAAACCAACTACTGTTAATTCTTCCTTCATAATGGTTCTAACCTATGGGCCAATGATAATGGCTTTCTGTTACCTTATCCTTTAAGGAAAGAACTATATTTATTACTCATTTTGAGATACATCACAGTGCCCATTATAGGGTCCAGCATATAGGAGGTACCCAACACACATTTGGAGAGTTTATGAAGTAATGACTAGAACAAGCCTGAACTCTGGACATAGTGCCCAAAATGGCTTCCCTGGCAAGTGGTGTCTCCCTTCTCCGCACTGCTAAAGACCATATCCCTTTAGAAGCCAATGTCTTAGAAATTTCCTTAGATACTCACATTTTCGCTCTAATTAAGAGCATACATTCTATTATGATTTTAAAAAAGAATATAGTCTATTTAGTAAATAAGCCCTGAATGCGGTATCACCTTATAAAAGAGTAGGATGAAGTTGATCGCGAAGGCTACAAACAGAGCGAGGAACCTCAGGTTGTAGAAATTCCTGGCCAGGTAATGCTGAAAAGGAAAGGACAGGCAGGAGTAGAAGAGTTTTAGAAGGGAAAGAGACGTGCCTTCCTTCAAACAGAAGACGTTTTCTGGCTAGAAGTGTACACAAGAGAAGTCCTACTCGTTGGTAATCACTCCTCTAAGACAATACTGGACTTATGACTTATTTGGGGAGGAACCAGGGACATGGATTAAAAAAAAAAAAATTGCTGAGAACGATGCTTAAGGGAACCCTGCTCTGGGTTACCCCTCAGGGAACCAAATGCCTATAAACACATCACCCCAGAGGATTCAAATGCTGCTGCGGAGGGGTGTGTGTGCGTGCGAGCGCTTGTGCACTTTCCACTCAGAAAGTAGTGTATTTGGAAATTATGAGTATTCAAGGCCCACTGAAGAGCCCTGTAGCTCCCAGCCTGGAGGTAGCCAGTCTGTGGCCTAGTGTCTTCATCCCTTTGTAAGTCACAGAGCCTCTGCCTCTGCCCCCTCAAGGGGCAGCATTCCCACTGCCATCTTCCCCAGAAGAACTAGCCCTTGAGGACTGGAATGATAGCTGCTTGGGGAAAGCTCTCAAGCTCTCTGTGGAGGGGCCTCTCCCCAGTGACGCTGTCCTGGCCATCAGCAACTGTCCCTCACTAGGCAATGTGCAGAGAAAGGACATTACGAGCTATGCTGAGAGCTGACTGCCTGTGGAATAACTTTTGAGGAGTAATGGGTGAACCTAACGTAACCATATTCTTTTTGCATCCCAGATGACCCAGCTACTTCTGAATTTTGGACTACAATCAGCCAAGTCTGCACATGACACACATGAAGAACCAGCTAGAAAGAGGTATCTGCACCCTTCTGCGGACAGCACAGGGCATCCCGGGCTGGGTAGAGGGGCTGGAGCGCTTGGCTTTGCACAGGTTAGCTTCTTCTCCTTTTCCTCCAACACACCAGGACCAGAAGATGAAGGGCAAGAGGAAAGTAAGAGGAATGAGAAAGAGGAAGAAGCATAACGACCTGAACAGTGAAAGGGAATGTGGCCACTCGTCCGAGGTCTGAGTCAGGAGCGGGGCCAGGGCTGGAGCGCTTACCAGTAACTTGGTCTGATAGACTTCCAGCCCTTTGAAAAAATTAGCCATGAAAGCTTCAGGCTTCTCGACTTTCTGGCCCCGCCGTCGCTTCTTCTTCTTTGTCATGTCTGCCCACAGGGCCTCGGCTTGCTCTTCCTCTTTGGCTGTATCCTCCTTCTCCCCGTCTTCCAGGCTGTAGGAACGAGAGACCCATCGGCATGGAAGGGCAGCAGGAGGCCTGGCCCAGGGAGGGAGACTAAATTAAAGAGAAATCTTGTCATTATTCCCGGGGGGTGGGAACTTCAAGTCTGTATCACCCCACAGTGCCTGGATGTCAACTTTGCATGTAATGACCGATGCTGCTTTGAGGAGCTGCGGTCATAGGGGCGCGTCAGTTGTCAATGTGTTTGTAGTCCTCTTCTGATATGGGGCTAAACAAATTTTTTTTCCCTTCAGAAAAGTTGTCCTTATTTTTAAAGACCGTTGGAATTAGTAATAGTACCTATTCTTCTAAGCTTGTGGTAGGAATTAAGTGAGAAACTGTATAAAAGACCTTAGCACACTGGGCCGCCTGGGTGGCTCAGTCGGTTAAGCGGGTGGCTCAGTCGGTTAAGCGGCTGACTCTTGATTTCAGCTCAGGTCATGATCTCAGGGTCGTGGGATGGAGTCCCGTGTCATGCTCCGAGCTCAGCGGGGAGTCTGCCTGAGATCCCTTCCCTCTCCCTTTGCCCCTCGCTACCAACCCCCCCCCCAACACTTGCACTCTCTAAAAACAAATAGAAAAAGACCTTAGCACAGACCGTGGCATGTAATATGTATTCAATACATTAGATACCACCACCACAATTATATGAAGTTGCTAAGTGTGGGTGTTCAATGATTTGTTTGGCCAGATGGTGAAATTCTGATCTTCTAGGGCAATGACAAAGTTAACATGGTTAATGGAATATGTTTATTGTACAGCTGGGGTAAAAAGAAGTGTGTCCAGGGCTTGCAAAATACCTGTTTCTTGTATTAACAGAAATCAAGATTTCTAGTTAGCACAGCAATACAACAGTAGATGTCATTAAGAACTACCTGCCGCAGCACTGCAAGTAGCCGAAATTACCAGGAACTTACTCTGTCTTCTCGTGCTCCACTCTCCCTTCTGCTTCATGTGCTGCTTTCATCTCTGCTACCTGGACAAAAATAACAATCAGTCAAGTTTTCCTCAAACTAAAGGGATCATAGTCATGAGCCATGTAGAGCGTTGGCCATTTTCATCTGCTTGGTTGCACATGCCCATGGCTTTCTCTCTTCGGAGTACCTCTGCTTTCCTCAGGATCACAGGTTGCAAGTGTAAGCCACTCTGGAGAAATACCAACGCAAAGACTGCAAATTTAAAAACTCAGTCGTCTTGCTATTATTCAATACCCAGAAAAAACTTGCGTGAGGACCCCACGACATTGGTCGTACTGTTCCATGGGGTCAGGGAAGGATGGGACACAGATCACACCAGGTCCAACCCACAAGCTGCTTCCACCAGACAGAATTCCTGCCTTGTCTTCAATCCTCTTAACTACTGCCCCAGTCCCTCTGACTGATGACCATTACACTTAGAATAAAATTCAAGCTCCTCAGGGAGGCCTATAAGGCCTATGTGATCATGGCCTTTTTCTCCATCCTTGTCTTATTTATACCACTTGACTTGCTACTTCCTACACCTAAACAGCCAGACCTCATTTTCTTTCCTGGCACGTTCCAAATCCTTCCCTGCACCATGACATTTGCACAAGCCACTCCTCTCCCTGGAGCATGACTGCCCTGGTCTTTCCTGGGCCTGCCATCCTTCAGGACTTGGTTCATGTGGCACCTTTTCGGAAGTCTCCTTAACCATCCCATTCATAGTAGGGCCCATATTCACTTTGTAACACGTGGCCTTGTTCATTTCTTTCAGCACGTGTCACAAATGGTAATTATCTTATTGATTTGTTGTCTTCTTCCACTAGAAGTTAAGATCTATTAAAGCAAAAGTGTTGTCTCTTGTTAACCAATGTATTCCCATGGATCCTATGAACACAGCCTGGTATGTAACAGGCCTCGAATGAGTCCCTATTATGTATCAAAGTCTGTCTGGGACCTGGGGCTACATCGGAGAGCAAAACAGAGTAAATAAATTCATATTGCATGAAGGCCTATGGTTCTGATGCTTCCATCCCAGACTCTCCAAAATTAGGGGAGAGTTCTCTCCTATACATTTTCCTTTATCTGGCCTTCTTCCTTCCTAACATTCTTCATGCTTGTACTGACTTCCACAATGTCTATTTTTCTTCCACTAAATTATAGGGACAATGCACTTCTCACTCACCGCTGTCTTCTCAGAGCCCAAAACAGTGGGAAGTACATATTAACTATTCAATAAATATTAATGAAATGAATGAATAAAATTTGTCTTTGGCCTCTGATGTCTTTACATGTCTCTCTTTGATGCTAGAATGATGCTGTGAGTTGGAGGCTGCCATAGAGGGGAACACCCAGAACTTTCCATGACCAAGGGGCTCTGGATGACTGTTATTCCCTTAATCTAGTCAACTGACTCAAAGTCCACACTGGATAGTAGGTGCATCTCAAGAATGAAAATATTTCAAGCATGATGCTGGGCTAAAGGATATCATTTGGACCATTTGGGACACTGCAGAAGTACCATCTCAAAAGAAAGGTCTCCCCTTATGCTCCCTAGGTTTCTCCCACTATCTGAAAGTATGCTTTATGCCACTTCACTTTTATGAAAGACCCCCATTAGGACTTGCCTATGCTAACTGCAAGAAATCAAAAAAGGATTTTTACCTTTATGAAACGATAAATGCTTCTTTGCTTTATGACATTTCAGCTTATGACAGGTTTTTATAGGAACACTCTCATTTGGATAGTGAAGGAAACCTTTCCCTGGTGTTCTATGCTTTCTGTTCACTCACTGAACCTGTGCACCATGAGGACTAACCTTCTAATAAAGTCGTGGAAGACCATCAGGTTTGGCCTCCACAATGTATACTGAAGACCACTCAGCAACTAGACCCTGAGACAACCCTCTGGGTCTTGCTTTTCCTAGACACGGCAGAGAATTGCAAGATCAGGGTACAGAAGGGCTGGCATCTAACACGATGTTGGTGCCTAGGGAACTGGTGTCAGAACTGAGAGCAAGTCCATTTCTGGGCATAAAGAAGAGATGACAGAAACAACTTGTGCTTACCTGTGCTTTCCTTTTCTTCTGGACGGTACTCTCTAGTGTAGGGGGTTCATCCTCGCCAATAATCTCAGAGAGGTCACCCAAACCCCCTTCGGGCCCATGCTTTAAGCCACCTTCCTTCTTTGGGCGGAATCCAAAGAGATCGGACATAATATCTGCATCTCCCTTGTCACCTTTCACGAAGTGAATTAGTTCAGGTGGCACACCTGGCTCAGTCACCTCTGCCCGCTCGGCATCCAGAGCATCATCATGGATACCAAACTGGGTTGGGTCAGGCATGTCACCCAGGATCTTGGTCACTCTGATGTTCTTTGCCCCTTCCACTAGGCCCCCTCCAAACACTGTGTTCCAGAGGATCTGAAAGATTCCTCCCAATATGGTGAAGAACAACTGGAAGAGCCCCACAAACAACATCCAGAAGAAAGAGAAGAACACCTTCACTAGCTCCTTCACAGTCATCTTTTTCACCTTCCTGTACTGCTTCCTGAGATTCTTCAAGGTTGCCTTCTTCAGAAAGTTGGCGACATTCCTCTTCACTGAGGCACAGGCCATGGCAAATGCAGAGGCAGACTCAAAAGACTTGGCATCCTCCTCTTCACCCTCAATTTCTAACATATAAGATGAATCTTCATCTTCTTCCTCCTCCTCGTCGGGCCTGTCTGCCGAGTCAGATTCGGAGATCTGAGAGGCTAACTGCATTTCAAAGATGGTATCCTCACAGAAGTTCACAAACAGTTCCATCTTTTCTTGCTCTCCACCTTCATTGACCACATCAAAAATGAACTGCCGCTTCGATTCCTTCACTTGGGGCTTCTCCCATTGAGTTCGACTGGATTCACTGATTTCGAAATAAACGCGCTCAATTTTCTTGGCCCCACCCATGATCTCAATGCGTCCCAGGTAGGGTTCGAAGTAATTTAGTACGCTTTCTGCTGGGTCCAACAGACACTTAAGGCGAGAATCATTTGGCATATGTTCGGAGAGATTTGTCAGTAACACTGCCACATTAAACCCTATGTCCTTGGCTGGCTCATGGAACCGGTTTACAAAATCAATGTAATTAAACATATCATTCTCATCAGCTTCTGCGCACGAAAGGAGAAAGTCAATCTCTGACTGTGTGTACTGTTTTTGCCCTTCCATGGCCTTCTGGAACTCTTTTTTGGAGATAATCCCTTTACCATCTGGGTCATATTCTTTGAAGGTGTCTGAGCTGGTTAGGTCTTTAAGTTTCAAGAACATGTCAAAGAATTTCAAGATCATTTCTACATTGGTAGATGACTCTACCAGTGTGTCAACCATCTGCTTGCCAATAGTTCCATTTACCACATTCCCTGTGAGGCAGGTTCAAAAAGACATACAGATATATAAATAAACCCAAGTCATCATGTAACTGGTCAGGTAGCTATTTTTAGAAAACTTGTCTGCCCAATCAGTCGGCTCTTTTCTGACCGTGATGGTTTGGAAATGGGTAAGAGGGAGCAGCAAGCCATAAAGACTACACCACTAGGAGCCAAGGGGGAAAGAAACAAAGGGAAGAAGGAAGTGGCCACGCCAGTCCCTTCTTTCTGGACTGGGGCCTGGGAAGTGGTTTCGTTATCAGATTACTGGGGACACATAGGGATAAGCGGTGCCCCTCTCATCCCCTTAGACCTCGTAGGGTGCCCAACTAGATGGCTGGCATACACACTGGCAGCCAGATGTACTGAAAAGCAATGGGGAGAGGGAGAGGTTAGGGAAGAGCAAAGCTTGGAGGTTTTCCCCAGTTCATTCTGGCTTTCCTATTAACATAAAATGAGTTGGTTTCAGGCTTTGTCCATCAGACCATGTGCCCCTCACTCATTTTTTGCTTCTGAAAATTTGGTTTTTCTAACCAATGTCATATGGCATCAACGACCTGCCAGAAGGATAATCTGCATGATTAGTACGGTTAGTGCTCAGACCAATTACAGTTGTGTGAATGCCTAGTTATACCAAACAGCCCAACCTTCCAGGAGGGACAGAAGCATCACCACCATGTCCTGAAGGAGATCCAAGAGTTCCTTCAGCAGCTCGATCTGACTGGAATCCTAGAACAGAAACAGGAGATACCCCTGAGCTATCTGATCCCTCAGCAAAGTTTAGGGCAGTGAGCAAGAAGAGCCTGCTCTGGAAAGGTTAGGTGAAGGTCATGTCCATTGTGCCTGTGGACATCTTATCATCCACTGTTCCACTAGCATCGGGGAGGCTCGCTGCAGCCTGACTCATCCAAGAGAGCTCCTTCAGTTTCCCTTTTATTAGTACAATGTGGCAGACATACTACTTGTTGTCCAAAACTACTGAACAACCCAATCCACCAAAGAGCCATTAGGTATTTCTACTAGTTCGTGTTGTTTTTTGTCCTGGAGAATGATCAGGTGAGCTTTTGGGGAATACTACTGCAATCCACTTAAGGTGTCAAGGTTATAATCCCCAAGTGGGTTCTCCTTTCTTTCTGGGTTAGAGTATCCTGGTTCTAGTTGGTGGTGATCTGAGTGCCACTGGTCCCTTAATATGTTACAGAATTGAGACTATTCCTCTGGATGGTTTTGCTACTAGTCTGTTTGGTTTTCATTTTGGCCTTGCAGACAGGGCATCACCAAGTTAGCTCTCTGTTTTAAACTCAATGTCACAGAAGGAAAAAAAAACCCTTGGATCATCTGAGGTGGGCAATCTGAGGGTGATATTTAAAAATGTGCTCTGGGCCACACCTCTTGTACAGATCATCTCTCACAAATACAGTTCTTTGTCGAGTCTCTCAACTTTCAGAGGGACTGCCCCCCCTTTGGTGTGGGTCATAGCTACACACGGACTATCACAGAGGTGAAGAATATGAAGAGCTGGAAGAGATCTCAGATCGTCTATTCTAATTCCCAAGATTTCACAGATGATGGACCCAAAAACCAGGAAGGGGGGAGTGACTTCCTGAAAGTCAGCAGCGAAGAGGTAAACAGGGCCAGGCTCCTGTCTCCAGAGCCTCTCCACTGCACCGGCCCAGCTGGGCTGACATAGGAATGGACATATTACCGCCAAATTAGCGGCACTCCCAAGAACTCTCTCCTCCCATAAGGCCAGAGTCAAAAGGGGAAAAATGAAAGGGTTAAATAGCACATTCCACAAGAGAGGCAGATGTGACAGCCTTGAAAATTTTAGGTACACGTTACTTAAATTAATGCTGCAAATGTTACTCTAATCAGCCTGAAACACATTCTGAAGTTCTCCCTCATGTGTTGCCATGGAGAGAGGCGATCGACAACTCTATACACTCCATTTATTTGTTCATAATAAATGCTCGGAGCGATTCTGATTCATCGTGCCAGAGAGATGGGGAGAGAGAAGGAAAGGCAGTGACGGGGAGGAAGGGGAAGCCAAGGTGAGAGAGGAAGGATATATGAATTACAGAGACATGCAGACATTTGACAGACCCAGAAGGGGCTGGTAGATTGTCATAAATTGACACAACAGTGACAAGGAAGCGAAAAGGATGGGCATGATAAAAAGCGAGTGTTGAGGCAATTATGTAAAGGGTAGGTTGGTGGGACACAAGGAAGGAAGCTGCATCCATGCAAAAGCCTGTGTGGGACACCCCTGGAGCCATTCGTTCCTGTCGCCCAGTGAAGCTCTCAGGTGTAAAAGTGAGACCTCATCAGCCATTTGATCAAGCAGCCACATCCACAGGGGGGAATACCAAGGGGTGGGGAATGATTCAGCATTTCACATCAATGACACAGCAGGGAAGGGCCACAGTACCTGAGAGAGTTTCATCTGCATGTTAGCAAACACATGGAGGAAGCCGACCACCGCGTCCCACAGCCTGCTGTGAGCCAGGCTCTGTTGGTTCCCAATGCAAGGGCCCTATGGAGAGGAGGACATCCTTATTTCACGGAGACTTATTTCATCATGAGCTGCTCTGAATCTCACCCTAGTCAGTGCACAGGACACCTGCTTCTATCAGCAGATAGCTCCTTGCAAAAGTCACGTATTTTGTGGCTCACTATTTTCCCAGGGTATTAACTTTTTGCCCTCCATCATAGGGACCTATGTCTAGGAAAAACCACCAGGAATTTCACGGTGCAGTGGTTTTTCAGAGATTTTCTTTTAGCTTCAGAGTGCATTTTTCAAATAAAATACTACAAAGAAGAATATTATTTAAGAGTGAAATGCACTCCTGCCCACTCTCACCTCCACCTCGGCCTAAGAGGGGTTACGAGGAACTCCAGGCTTCCACAATTTGAAAAGCAGGCCCTACTGTTTTCAGGAAAGCTATGCATAACATGCTATGGTCACATGGCTATCTACTCAAGTAAAAAAATGTGAATAATATTCCTAATGTTCAGGGGTGCCTGGGTGGCTCAGTCTGTTAAGGAACTGCCTTCAGCTCGGGTCATGATCCCAGGGTCCTGGGATGGAACCCTGTATCCGACTCCCTGCTCAGCGGGAAGCCTGCTTCTCCCTCTCCTTCTGCTTGCTGCTCTCTCCCTCTCTCCCTCTGTCAAATGAATAAATAAAATCTTTAAAAAATATATTCCTAATGTTCAACTACCTTTGGGATTTTCTTATCATTAACCTAAACTTTAGGTACAATATCATCTCTACCTTTTCGGAAAGCTGTAGAGGGATGACTTCATTACCAGTTTTCATTTCCTATCTTAATAACTTTTCCTATTTTTATACATTGAATCAACATTTAAAAAAATAAATCATCTGGAATTCTTCTACCTGGGAGATTTGTCTATTCATTCTTATATACGTAATCATTTATTTACATTAATACAGACTCCACATATTCATTTTATGCTCTGGGTTATAATCCAATACTACTCTATTTTGTCACTCAAATTGTTCCAGTTTTGGCCCCTGGGAGCCCTCTCAGTTGGCCTGGGTCCCTAGGACATAGGCCCATCACTCTCTCTTCCCTGTGCTCCCTCTCCGCTCCCCCCGCCCCCCCCCCCCCCCCCCCGCATTTCCTTGCACTATAGGATTCTCTGGGTCATCTTATGTATTTCCTGCCCCAGCACTAGGACCAGCCCTTTCTCTAAGAAGCCTGGTTCCTCTCACTGGAAAATGGTATTAGAAACCCCAATCTGGGTGCTAGTTGTGCTTGCTGCTACTGTGATGTCATTACTTTAAGGCCCTCTCAGCTGACACGGCAGCAGATATGTGTGTTTTATACTAACCCACGTGCACGCAACGTATCTAGAAACGTTTCCATATTTAAGTATCTGTATCAATACTAAGTCCAACATGAATTTAGCATACTGATGTATTCAACTCTAATGCACTTCCACATGGGTCATCTAGCTTCTTCTTGCTTATCTATAACCATTCAACAGTGAGAAACCTGGCTCCTGCCCTTTAGTAACTGCTCACTTCCATTATATGTGTGAAATGGTTGCAGAATTATTAACCTGTATCCCTACGGGAAAAGCTTCAGCAACCAAAGTGCTTATGTACAGTTCCTTTTGACTTTGGTCTTACAGTCTGTATTCATTCCCCAAATTTCTTAGGTCAGCACTTTATTCCCCACCCCTTCAGTAAGATCATTTTATATATTTTTTATACCCTTAGATTCTTCTGTCACATTCTGCCTACATTTTTCATCCTTAACTTTTCCCTATATTTTGTTTCTACCCTTTAACTCATCTCCAAATCACTCTTCAATAGTAAATTTCCAAAAAGAACACGGATACCATCTCAAGTTCTAGAAAAGGGCTGGCAGAATTCCCAAGGAAGAGGGCAGCATGAAAGGTATTGCCTGCTTTCATAAATCATGTAAGCTTGTTTAAAAATCACTGTTTGAGGGGCACCTGGGTGGTTCAGTTGGTTAAGCATCTGCCTTTGGCTCAGGTCATGATCCCAGGGGTGTCCTGGGATCCAGTCCCGCATCAGGCTCCCTACTCAGCCGGGAGCCTGCTTCTCCCTCTCCCCCTACCCCAACCCCCTGCTGTGCGCTCTCTTTCTCTCTCAAATTAAAAAAAAAAAAATCTTTTAAAAAAATCACTGTTCATGTACCTTTGATGTCTAACCCCTAGAAGCCTCTAGATTCTTTTTGGAACAAAACCAGTTGTTGTAAGAAACTCACATTCACCAAAAAGAAGCTTCTTTTTTACTTTTGGGTTAAGTGCTCCAAGGGAAATTCTGAAGATTAGGATGTCTTCTACAGAGAGCAAATCAAATTCTTGTCAGATCTGTTCAATGACCTTCCCAGGTATTTCACATTCTGTGACACTTCAGATCGGTCACCTGTTTCTATGGTTCTCTCTCCATGTTCTTACAATCCTTGTGTAAAACAAGGATCGATCTCTCTCTTAAAATCTTCCTTTTCAAGCTGATAGTCTTAGTTTTGTGTTTCTTTTAATAAACAAATATGATTGGAGTGTGCCGGTTGACTCATTAGATGGTTTTTAAAAAATCTCATACTACACCCCAGAGGACTGTGATATGGCTACTGATTTCAGCGCAAATTATGCCTGAGTACATCCTCTATTCCTTTTCACAGTTGTTAGACCACTGTAGGCAATGACCAGAGACTGTTGTAAACAGGGAAAGGATGTTGTGAGATCTAAATATTCAACTGGAATTTCATTCTAGATTCTACTGCCATTGGACATAGTTTATGTGTTGTTAAAGTCACCTTTTCCAAAGAGTTAATTTCTGGCAAATTAGTAGGATCTCATAAGTTCTTAATTTCAAGACTCAAGATAACATCATTTATCCCTTTATTCCTTCATTCTATTAATTATTTCTCCACTCTACTCCCCATGCTTACTGAATAGCTAGGATGTGCTGCATGTGCTAGAAATGAAGAATTTAGATCGGGTAAGAAATTTTCTGCCCACAAAAATTTTCAAACCAGGAGGGAAAGGAAAATATAACTAGATAAATGCAAATAGAGTGTGACAATGCTATGAACAGGTCACAGTGAAGGACCATAAACTGTAGCTTCTCCTAGAGAGTAGTACTCTTGAAATGCTCTTCTACACTTGGTTCCTCTTTGTAGATACATATTGTCTGTGCTAGGGCTAGATGCACAGTCCATACAGTCATCCTAATATTCCACAGGGGATATAGAATATGGGAACGTTAAAAATGTTCTGTTTTCAAGTATGCATTCTGCAGCACTTACCTGGATGTATTCTGTAAGAGAATTGAAAATCTGCTTCGTGACTGCCAGAGCTTTGGAAAAATTGTGCTGTCCAGATTCATCAATGATGTCCTTCCCTGAATAATACCAGTAGAAATCACTGATTGATTCCTAAGAACAAACAAGGAGAGTTTAGTATTTCTTAACCTTCCGTCAGTGAAGCTAAAACCCAAGGTTCAGGAAGAGTACAAGAGAATCCTGCATTGCTATGACCTCTTCGTTATGAGAGAAACCTAGGAAAAAGCCCAGAGATACCTAATCCCTAGCATCTCTGAAGTGCATATCCTCTTCTAAGAAAGAGCAGATAGGAGAGAGGATGGTGTTCAGCTGGACACGGGTGACCACAACGTAGGACAACTTATTCACAATGAAAAATGTACATTAAAGGTAATAATGATTATCACCCAACCAACTGGCACAAGAGCAGCAACACAAGAGCTAACGCTGTTAAGCGCCAGGTGTTTTTCTGACCCGCTGCATATATGACATCTCTCCATCTTTACGACCACCCCTCTGAGACAGGTGCTACCCATTCTACAGATGAGAACATCGGAACACAGGGCAGTTAAACAGATTGCTCCAGTTACAACTGGTAAGTGGCAGAACCAGGAGGAAGACTTAGCGGAGAGAGGAGAGAATCTTTTTATGTTTGTGTAGATTTTCCTGATATTATTTGGATTTTCCTTCAAATAGTTAACCTGAGTGACTTCTAAAGAACTAAGAACTTGTGCACTCATCCTATTCCCACCACCTTCTGCACTTCTTTTTCCCAGTGAAACTCTGTTTTCATTCAGGTATTGCAGCTCTTGGGCTCCGTGGTGAGGTTTTCACTGGCAAAACTGAGGTAAATAGGCATTTTATACTGGATGATTGGATATTTAACCACTCCCCCTATTTCAGTCTTCAAATACACATTTTTAGGCATTTGATTTCCCATAAGTGTGTGGACATAGACTATAACACCATTCTTATTGGGGCTTGACTGAACCCTGGACCTTCCCTGATACAATGTAACTGTCTTTAGCTTCTGGAAATGCGTGTGAGCCATGCCACGTCCAAGACCCACTGACCTGCAGACGTAGGAGGTAGTCCACAGTACTGATGATGACATTTATGGTGGTGGTATTGCCCATCTGAGTCCGCAGGAAGTTCTGAAAGTCTAAAAACACCAGGGCTGGGTCAGAGCCTGCTCTCATCATGCTGAGGAAGCTGGGCAAGCCCTCTTGGCTAAACTCAGAAGAGACATACTGTGTGAAAAGGCTTACAAGAGCACCGTGTTTGGGTCCTGGTGGGTCCTGCAGGACAGAGTTCTGCCCTGAGCCCTCCCATCCTGGTGAGACCAGAAAGTGGACTTAATGAGCTCCAAGGGGCTTGACGGAAAGGGGCGGGTGTTTAGATGTACCATCTGAAGATTCTGGAAGCCACTCAGCCTGGGTGGCACTAAATAACATCAGCCCTGAAGTTCAAGTTGGTTTTCCATTGAGTTTTTTTTTTTAATTGAGGAATGGATTAACTGTTGTCCTTGAGTCAGCAGCTGGTTGTATGAAATGTGGCATCCTGAGCGGAATCATAATTTGGCACCTGAATGTTGTTTTCCTTTGACAAATCAATCTGTTCCACTTACCACTGTTATGTCCTTCACAAAGTAACTGCAGGAATCGAAAGAGATCTCGTGTAAACTCATCATTCTGGAGTACTTTTTCACCTTGAAAACAGAATATTGGTGAGCATTTGTTTGGCTTCTCAACCCAGAACACTTTCCAAAGCAAACGACTGCAAAAATGACAAAGGGCCTGCGTCAGAACAGTTTGGAAAGGGAACTTTAAATGAAGGGGGAAGGATTGGGGGGTGGGTTAGCCTGGTGATGGGTATTAAAGAGGGCACGTATTGAATGGAGCACTGGGTGTTATACACAAACAATGAATCATGGGACACTACATCAAAAACTAATGATGTAATGTATGGTGATTAACATAACACAATAAAATTAAAAAAAAAAGAATGAAGGGGGAAAATCCCGATTAACCTGGAACTGAGGCTACAGAACACAATGACCAACCAAGATAAAACAGTGAGCCCTGGGATGCATTTGTAAGGAAAACAGCTAGGCTAATGGCAGTAATGGCCCAGGGTCCAGAACCCATGCTTTACAGATGGAAGACACTTCTTTAATTAAGCATCAAAATGCTCAGTTAAGCTTCACATGCAACACTACCAAGCCCAAAAATGTATCTGCACTGCAGCAATTAAATAAGGTCCCTTAGGACTCACACACATGGTAGACAACTGGGGCCAGAAACTCAAACTTACCACGCTCACGAACAATGACTGGTGATAAGAGAAAAACAGAAGAATGCAAAGTAAGAAAAATCATAAACACCATGATAAACTGTTTAGTTAAGGCTGGCTCTGTGAACACATCCAGCCTTTATCAAAGCTACTGATGGGAAGATTTTGCTGAAATTGAGCAAGTCCTTGCAGATTAAGAAGCACTGAGCAGGGGCTCTAACCAGAAATAGTTAATTATGGTAATCAGGAAGAGAATGGCCTTCACATTTATTAGTTACTTACGTGTTCCTTCCTCAGTAACCATTCCCAGGCCTTCAGCTTTATTCTGCCTTTCAAATGCATTCAAATCAAGGACACTTGTAAGAGATGAGAGAAAACAAGGTTCAGGGCTATGCACACTGGGAAATTGGATTTCTGACGTCAGTGTACCTATTGACTAAGAATATCTTGTTCTTGTGTTATCATAAATGGTCTACACAGTACAATGTGGTTGAAAGTCTAGCAGTTCCTGGGTTTGCATCAAGAGTGTTGTCCAAGGACGCCTATAGCTCACAGGCATGCACGGCCAGGGGTCAGAAGAACTTAGAATGACTGTCCTTGTTTGTCCAGTCTGAGTCCTTTCATTCATTCATTCATTCATTCATTCATTCATTTATTTGACAGAGAGAGACAGCGAGAAAGGGAACACAAGCAGGGGGAGCGGGAGAGGGAGAAGCAGGCTTCCCACCGAGCAGGGAGCCCTATTCGGGGCTTGATCCCAGGACCCCGGGATCATGACCTGAGCTGAAGGCAGATGCTTAACGACTGAGCCACCCAGGCGCCCCAAGTCTGAGTCCTTTCTTATGCATGAAGATTTAGAAAGGTTTCCCAAATAAAGAAGGAATAATCTGTTTCTATGATTTCTCAAAAGAAAGTTTACTTTAAACTTTACTAATTAATGTTCACCTCCCACATTTATCTATTTTCTCCACGAATCACAAGGAACTGTGGTTTTAGTGCTCAGGATGAATACTGATGGAAAGGGCTACAGAGTTCAGAGTTCAAAGGGCCACACCCTTTTAGAATTCTTGTATTATTCAGAAGCCAAGAGTAGTTGGGGTTAAGCTTTCTGGAGGCAATGCTGTCCCAGAACCTGTAACAAGCTAGCCTTTTTTTTTTTTGTCCCCACTTTCTCTGAACTTCCCAATCACAGCCGCCACCAAATCCTACTTAGCCAGCAACCCCTAATACAATGACAGAGCTTGATAAGGAGGACAATGTATAATCATATACATTGGGGCTCATTCTATTTCTCTAACAGACTCTAGCTCTCTCCCCAATCTGAAAGGCTTTATAGACCATAACATGAGGTCTCACAAAAATATAGCTGTTAGGGCAGCTATGGCTGAATCCATTAAAATTCTGTAAAACTTCGCCTTTCCTTTACCACTGGGCAAAGGAAATGACCATTGGATTGGAAAGATGTCAGGGGAAAAAACCAGCATTTCTTTTCCCCTTTTAGGGAGCCACATATCTTCTGCAATTTAGATGAATTTTAAAGAGAAAATAGTGAAAAGTCCTATTGCCATATAGTTGGTTTTTCCCAGATCCTGCTGTAGAAAGGTTCTTCTCAATAACACACAAACCATCCTTCTATTTTAGCTTTGCTGTCAAGAGAAGAGAGCAGGGAAGTAGGACCTTTGGACAAAGGTGCTTCAAAGGAGTTCTGATTCAGGAGACTATCTGGGGGAACAGATGTTTCTGACCCTTACTCCATTCCAAAACACCCATTTCAAATGTTTTAATTTCTCTACTGTTTCAATATTTTACCAATATGTATTACTTTTATAATCAACAAAAATCATGAAAATATCTTAAAACTTCTGTTAGTACTCACTGGTCTCTAAAGGTATGTCACCTGTCCCTCTAAGCCATAACTACAAGTGAGTTTAATAATATGAAGTATTACAGACTACTAAGAGAACACTTAAATATTTAATTGAGAATGTCATGTGCAATATGGAACCGAACTGTCTCGAGTTTTGCCATTCTGCGTCCACATGTACTGTTTTATCTTCAGTGAGTCAGGCCTGGCAACATTACATTATCTTTTCCTGAGAGAGGTAATAAACGAGTTGGTTGTTGGTGGGGAAAAAATGGAGCTCAGAGAAAGGGATTGTACTGCAGCTCAAATATGTTCCCTATCACCTCAGGGTACATACAATATTTACTCCATCAAACAAGGTTAGCAAAATTATGAAGTCCACCAAGGAAAGTATGTCCATCCTGCAAATTTTTAAGTGGAAAACCTAATGCTCTATTTTTAAGAATATTAATTAGATGCAAATGAGCTAATTATAACTGATTTCTTTCAGAACGAGTTACAGACTATTCAAAATACATATGAATCTTAGAGAATAAGCTGACACTTAGTAATGACTGCTGGCTTGTTTCCAAAATGAGTAGGCATGGTAACCTTATGACTTTTGGCTACGTACTATTCATTTGTCAGGGGGTCAGCCATGAGGGGAGGCTTATACACATGATAATAAAAGTGGAAAGTTTAATGCTTTGTTTTTTTAGGCTATGGCAAAATGTTCCTATATTAGGATGTACCTCTGTTGAAGTGGATGTGTCAAAATATGTACCCACCAAGTACTTATTCAGGCTCAAAGAACTGTTAAGGATGAAGATTAACAGAGGGCCTAATGGGTGTAACGAAAACATAGCCTTGAGTCATACTGAGGTATTCCTCCTCTTTTCCATTCTTTTCTGGTTTGACTTTTATGAGCATATATGTTAGGAGAAACACTCAGCTCTGAGGAAAACGACATACTAAAAAAAGGAGGTAAAGGTGATTAAAAAAAAAAACAAACCAGGTGTGTGTATCTGTGTCTGTCTCTCTAATGGAGATTACATTGCCCCTTCTGTATGGTATCTGAATATAATCCTGAAGGCTGGAGGAACAATACCCACCTTCTTAGCTTTCTAAAGCAGGCGAGTCCTTCCTCAACAATTCCATGATAAGCTAGTTTATTTTGTGGTCCCATCCCTACCCAATTCCTCTTTCTTCTGAATAGAAAAGAAATGCTATAGGTGGTTTTCCTGTATTTACCTGCAAGACTGCATAAGACCAGAAAGGCTTTGAAAGAATCCAGCATCCTTTTTCTCCTTTAGGTAATCTAGCATTTTCTACAAGAGAGACATATTTTAAAAGGAAAAGCGATGTAAATTATGCCACAAGTACTGACCCTCCCAACTGCAGTGGAGAAATGTCATGTCCCAGTCACATGGAGTCATATTCAGGGTGTTGGTTTGTAAAGTTGGGTAAGCATAAGAGCCACCTGTGGATTTAAACATTCCATGTGCCTGAGTCCCACCCACCCTCTTCCTATGGAACCAGAATCTCTTTGTGTGGACATTTTATTTTATTTAAGTAATTTTGGACATTTTATAAAGGTCCACTGGTATTTCTGCTAAGAGCAGTACAGTAGATCATTGACATTCATAGATTTACTGTTTGAAGCCTCTCCCATTTAGGAACAAGCACCAGGTCTGTGATCTAGTAAAATGTTGCTGAAGTATAATCTGAAAAACTAATGAGCTGAATTTCGTGCACTGGAGCAAGGGAGCTTAGCCAGTAATAAGGCTAATTTGAGAGCTCAGTATCTTTCACAATCAGACTTTGTTTCCTCTGTTTTCTGTTACTAGGAAGGCAGGAACTTTGACATCATAAAAATGTTTTTTTTTTTTTTTTAAAAGGTCCTGCAAGACAATCAACTGATGGGGTGGTGATCGAAGAGAACAGAAAGTGAAGGGTGTTTTAGAAAATGGTAGTTCTTTTGTGACAAATTTGTTTGGGATGAATTAAAGGCTGGGGCAAAATATATGTAATAGTGGTGGTTATAAATTTAGAGATTCTCACGGGCCCTGTGCTATAACCCTCACAAATGCCAAGAGTCTTTGAAATGTCACTTTCCTGTGCACACAGAGGCTTTCAGCCAGAGCCTGGAGTGCCCTGGAGACACCAGAATATTCCTGTCTCCTGCAGCTAGTTTCGGTTCAGACTGTTGAATGGATTCCATGTGCCAGGAGCTCCACACTATATTTCTCTGTGTTATCTCGTTGAATGCATGGTGGCATTCAATGTTTAGCTGCATTATTCACTGCTACACCCTCCATCCCAGAACACAGCCTGACCTTAGTGCATAGTCAGCAATCACAACACTGTGACTGAATGAACAAACGAATGAACAGACAACAAGTAAAAGGCGAAAGATTTATACGATCTGAAGAGAAACCAGAGTATGAACAGACAACAAGTGTTTAGGGCTATGAACTCCACTTAACCGATTGGGCTCCTTGCTCACGGTTAAGACAGCTAACACGTAAAACTATTAAAATACAAACCTAAGGCTTAGAAAACTTCCCTTAGAGCCTCTCCATGCAAAAAATCATCTAATGATGAAAAAACTAAATGTTTTTCGCTTTGAACCCCGGGTAAACCCTCTTTGTCGAGTACACATTTGTCTATAAACTCCCGGCTCTGGTTTTATCTGTGTTCCTGGCTACTGATATAATTAGCCGCTAAGGACAAACACGAGCAAGGGTGATTCTGGGTAGCTCCCTCTGCAGCAGAGCCAAGACCTCCTCCCCAGAGTGTGACAGCTGTCCAATGGGCATACCCTGAGAAGTCTGCACGACCCAGTAGGGGTCCCCCATACCTGTTGTACACCAGCGTTGCCCCCATTCAGAATGGCGATCCCCAGCTTCAGAGTCTCAACCACCATGAGGCTCATCTCACCTGCCATGGTGAAGATTTGATTGAATCACCAAGGAAACAGAGGGTAAATCACATCTACGGGGCTTTATCAGGACTCTAATAATGACTTCATGTCACAGCATGCTGTCTCTGTGGGAGTGACTGGGGCCTACCCACAAAATCACAGAATCACCTTTGCTGGCGCTTATCATCTGAAGGACCATCTCTGCAGCTCCACGCTCATGCAGCCGCGCTTGTTGGTAGAGGGTTTTCTGCTTTTCCATTTCTTTCTCCTGGAAAAAAAATAAAAAAGGAGGGAAAGATTTGTTTATCCTCAGGCCATTTGCAATCCTAAGGTAAACCAAGAGAATCTTTACTTGCACACATAATTTCGGATAAAGAAGACTTCTGAAGTTGATTTCCAGACACTACGTCAGCTTTCCAAAACTCTCCACCCACAATTCACTCATAGTTTGATGCTGACTTTTCTACTTTTACACTGGTAGGAAACATAGCTCATTCCCCTGTAAAAGTCTCATTCCAGGAAGTGACTCCAGGTTAAAATGTGTTTGTTTTCAATGTTTCATCATACAGGGAAGCCTGCTGAAGGGTCAACTGAAGCCTATCTGCCTGAATGTAGAAAACACCCATTTATCTAGAATGTTCAGATCACCGTTAACAGAGACTCTACTGGATATGGAATACTAGACTGCCAAGGTCTTCCAGAACCGTAATTGTATTAATTTACTTTTACTTTTACATACTTTGTCTATAAAGAGAGTACCAATGAATTAATCGGTTTTATCTCGGGATAGTCCATGTCCCGCACTGCCTCAAAATCAAAATTGCTATTAATGACATTTACAGGGGCTCCTGGGTGGCTCAGTGGGTTAAGCGACTGCCTTCAGCTCAGGTCATTATCCCAGGGTCCTGGGATCAAGCCCCGCATCGGGCTCCCTGCTCAGCGGGAAGCCTGCTTCTCCCTCTCCCACTCCACCTGCTTGTGTTCCCTCTCTCGCTATCTCTCTGTCAAATAAATAAATAAAATCTTAAAAAAAAAATGACATTTACCGAAGAGTGGTGCAAAAACGGTCCCAGTGTCTCCACTGCTTTGAGTTTTCATTTTTGGATCTTTGAATTTGTCCTTCTCTGGCCTCTGTTACTACCATTATTGGGTAGGAGTGCAAAATTTCCCAGAAGACCTAACCTGTGAGGGGGGTTTGCTGACGGACTGGCTGCCTGTGACCTCTCATTAGGCTGGAAGACCGACAAGAGAATCATGGCTAATGGGTGTGCCTCATGCACGCAGACTTGTGTATTTGCCACCAGATACATGTGGTGGGTGAGGCACATGCTTCATGTCAGCATCTGCCTCTGAAGAACTGCCAGTTAGTTTTGGCTTTGGCATATGGCCCTGTCTTCAATCGTCATAAAAACTTACTTCAAATGTTTTCTCCTTGTCTTCCTCCTCTTCTTCGTCCTCCCCACTCTGACAACTCTGGATTCCATGGAGCAGGCAAAGGAGGAGACAAAGAAAGGTGAGTCTAACAAACGAGACTATTCTCCCGAGCAAGGGCAGGGGATGGGATGTAACTCACAGGCCCCTCAGGACTTCAGCACTTGGTAAAACCAAGAACATTCTGACCACTGCAGGGCAACAGTCTACTCAAAATGTCTTCTTTGCAGTTACCAAGGGGTTCAGAAATGAGAAATGGGAACACTGAGCTCACGCAGTCAACAGGGACCTATCTGGTTTAACCACAGACCTGAACTCTTCTACCTAGTAAAGTTCTGGTGTACATGAAGCCGGGAGTGCAGGGAGCTGTCCCTTTCTACACAAGAGCCAGGGGCTCGACAAGAAGACTGGAGATACCCAGGATGTGAATCCTAAGGTGCCCCATCCCATTGTGACCCTGTGGCGCAGCAAGTAAAGGAACAGGTGCTCCCGTCCCCCCACATATCCCTCTTTCTGCCAGACGTGAAGGTTTCCCAGTTGAGAAAGAGGAGTTCCCTTACCACTCAGCATTCCAGAGCCCACTGTCCCTCTACATGACACAGGAATAAGATCACTCGCCTCTGCCAGAGCACTAGGATCTCGTTCCAGTTTCTAAAGCCTATTTCCAAACGTACTGAACTTCTTTCACCTACAGATATGTTTGAATTTTTGGGTGTGTTCTCAACGTGGACTGGAAATGTAAGGATAATCTGTAAGCCTGAACTCCACGTAGCTGGCCTGGAGCTGCCAGGTGAACGAGCCACTGGCACCCACTGTTTCTGGAAAGCTTCAGGATTTCCTTACGAGGACGGTGGGATGGTTTGCTAATGTCACCCCTGTGGTATACGAACTGTGCAGTGCCTGCAGCCCAGGTCATGACCAAGTCCTACAGCCTGCTGTTCAAAATGACAGTTTCCGTGTGTCCGCAGAGGTAAAAGGGAAGACAGACAGACTGAGACAATGGGCAGAAACGCAGGTGTACCTTAGCCATCATGCTGGAATAGGACGTGTACAAGGGGTCGTCTTCCAATTTGCTGGAAAGAATGGAGGAAATATTTAGCAGGCTACTTTTTGGACCCAGCAGAAAAAACTAAGAGCCACAGAGATCTTAAGTTATAAGTACTAGTGAATTAATTTGAAAACCCCTTCCCCCACCCAGATTCCTAGAAACCACTCCGAAAATCTGAATCAGCATTGGCTGATGGAATTCAGGGAGGAAGGCTACTGTTGCAGGCTAATCTTCAGCCTCCACGTCTGACATTACGACAAGAGGGCTGTGGCGTATATAGTTTGCCTAGATGTTTCTCGGCCAACATGAGGAGGACTGCTCAAATCTGGCATCCCCTTTCCGGGCACTGCCATCTGTGAGACAAAGCTGTGGGGCTGGCAGAACCGTGCCTGGGAGAAACAGGGAGCTCTTGGGGGCTGACCTCCTCTCTGTGAGAGCATTGCGGCTAAAATGGAGAATGATCTGATGAAGTGGGTCTGGTTGCTTTTCTGTCTCCTCTTCCTCCTCCTCTTCCACCTTGGGGGATTTCTACACAAACCAATGCAGACAGGTTTTAGGCAAGGATTTCAGCACACGCCACGCAAATGCATACGAACAAAGAGAAGGTAGAGCGCAAAGCACAGAGTGCATCCGACAAAAGCACAAAGAGAACCGCTATGTCATGTTTATTTCAGGACAAGAAGCCCCAAGGATGCAAGGTTTGGGACATAAATACGTATTTTTTTCAGCCAATCAAAGAAACATTGCAATTTTAGGTTCAAATGAGATGAAAGGAAAAGCAAAAGCCTGACCACAGGGGAGGAGCTGCAGACACCACCCCCCCCCCCACCTCCCCATCAGCAGAACTCTCATGCAAGTCCTGGGCACCCGAGTTCAGGAGGGAAGTTCTGGACAGTCCCCTGAGAGGCTCGATCTCTCAGCCAACACCTGAAATTTCTCTTGGAGAGCTGGGCTGGAAATGTGGGTGGGACAAGGGTTATAAAGCACTGGGGCCATTTGGGGTCTGATACTAACCTAGACTCAACCCAGCTAACCATTTCTTTCCTAACTCCACTGCTGATTCTAAAAATCCTTTTGTTCCTGAGAGATGTCATCCTGGAGCTGCAAGCCTTGCAGTTTCTCCTCTTACTAAGTCTTTTCTCAATCTCCTTTTACAGAAAAGGAAATAGCGTCCGGTGCAGGAGGTAAAAGTGAGTTTCAGGTAGTGGCAGAGCGTGCAGGGTGTATGATATTCAGTACATTGGGGACAACTCCACAGGCTGTGTGAACGGTTCAGAAGTGGAGGGCCAAAGTGACGCTCGTTGTCAACTTCGCACTTATCAAGGAACTGGGAACACCAAGAACTGTCATTCTCACTGATGGGACTTAGGGAGAGGACAAAGGGCATGAAGACAAATGGGAGGAAAAAGGGAGAGAAAGGATTAAAAGCAAAAAAGAGGGAAAAAATAAAAGTTAAAAAGCAGGGAGAAGGAAAAGAAACAGAGGGAGATAAGGAAAGAGAAAGAAACAGGAGAAAGACCAAGTACGAGACACACAGAGCAAGATTAACAGAAAGAGTAAGGGATACGAGAAAAAATAAATGGGAAAAATAAGGAGAAGGACTTAAAAAAAAAAAAAAAGAAAAAACAAGAACAACAAAAAAGAACCATGGCCTGGCCAACGGAGGGGAGGGTTTATTTTCTGTCTCTACCATGATGAGGCTCTGCGGTGCTTCTGCAATAAGCTTTTCCCCCTTGCGTGTTGTTTTAAGTTATTTTAGAGCATGAAGTCTGTTAGAGACAGGGCATAGCAAATTTTCTGAAGGGCCAGATACAGAAACGTGAGATGCAGGAAGGGGGTTCAGATGTGGCTTCCCTAAAGCAGAGCTGCTGACCAGAAATGCAGAGCCTTGGGTGCGGTGGCGGGGGGGCCTCCTGCAACCGATGGTGCTCAAAACTTAACTTAGCATGGACTTTCCATTGCATGGCTGTGCATCCTAAGAAATATCAGTTGTTAATAATGATGATGAGGATGATAACAGTACTAGCACCTCCAAGTGAAATTCATCCTCTGGCTCTTACGGCCATTAGCAGGGCCTCCTCTGGTAACTTATACAGTTAGTTCTTTCCAAATTGATACACCTGATTCTTTGTGAATGTTTAACTGTTAGAACACACACACACACACACACACACACACACGAATACAAAAGTGAGATTCATTCACACCCACATCTGCTTCCAGCTGAGTCAGTACTTACAGCCAAATCCTGTACTAGTTTCTCTTCAAAGGAATACTCCTCTGTTTCTATCCAAAATCTCTGATAGCCATGGAGGAAGAGGTTAATGGAGCGGTGCCTGAGCAGAAGGGTTGAGAGTGAGGTCAAGAGGGTTCCGTGGGACACCTTGTTTTAGTCTGGGAGGTTAACGGTTAGTAAGCAGGACAGACTTTTGTACAATTCTTGTCCTCTGATTGGTCAGAGTAGCCAGCGGTACACCAGAAGCATTTGTTTCGAACAAACCAGAACCCTCTTACATGCCAGTTTGCGAATGTCTAGAACACCTTCTGAATGAACTAACAATGGCTACTGGGAGACCAGGTGGTAACTGTAATCTTACCCTGATCACAAGGGGTCTTTATTGCATTTCTCCTCCAATGAGAAAGAATTCACTGGGCCAAGAAACAGTCCTGAAGGATTTGCTTAATATGGCAATGTGGTTATCACTTTTGGCCGATCATCTGCCCAGGTAATCCCATCTAAGTCATGCTGACGGTGAGTGGTTTAGTCCCAGATCTACTGAAAGCAGCAATGCGTGAGTCCTTTAGAGGGTCTCCAAGAACTACACCTCCAAGGCACTCCAGCTTTTACTTAGGAAGGCAAGATTCAGGCGTGCTGTGCTTACAGCATAACTTCTGTGTGCCTCATGGATTTCGGCAGTGGCCCTGGCACCTGGGAACACTGACTTAACTCTCAAGAGCCACTCACTCTCTGTAAGCCAGGACTCACTGATGCTATTCGCATTGAATAGCAGTTAGCTGATTACCAAATGTGAGGACAGTAGTGACGAGGGAAGGAGAGAAAAGTAAGATGCGGGTCAACACCAGAGTCATCCAGACCTGGCTTGGTTTCCAGTAGAACATAACCCTTGCCACCTTTCTTCAAATTCTGACCAATCAGAGTTCTTTCAAAAAATTGTACAAATTTGGGTTTTTATGGGAATGCTAAATCACGGTCAAGAGAGGAATGTGCAGAAAATGAGCAGATCTCTCCACAGGTTACATTACCATTAAAATGGGTATAAGCCTGTCATACTGAGTTTTTTCATTAACCTTTTCCAGCCAAACCCGTTGAAAGGTGCTCAGGAAGAAATTGTTAATTTTGTGTCTGGAGAAAAGCACACAGGTTGTCTTTTAAAAACTAACATTAGAGAAACAGTTTGCACATAATAAAATAAATCCCTTTAGCCCTTTAATATGGAGGACTCGATGCAGTTTAGATCATGATGAAGTGGAGAAGGGAGTGATCTTCACCATCAGCTTCTTAGTTTTTATTATACAATCTACCTATGCTCCTCCATGCTAGGGAGAGATCCAGGCATGGGTTAGGGGCGAGACTGGCCACATTTCATCAAAGACATAGTGAGTCCCTTGATTTACTGTTGCCCATCCAGGGACGTAACTGCGGAAGGAGCAACCAATATATGAGAGGATGGTTCTAACATTTTCAGTAGATTTAGAAAATAATGCTTGTTTCATGAGATGTAATTTTTGCCTTCCTGGCCCTGGAGACGTGCTTAGGACTGAGCCTTCCGGATGTCCAGTTAGCACATTAGGCCCGAATCTCTGCCAGAGAGGAAAGTGAATGCCTTTTGATGTTTCACCACTTCTAGGAAACAGACAAAAATCCCGTGCATTTTTGCTTTCTCTCCTAGGCTATGAATTTCACTTTGTGGCCGGGACATCAGTGGCCTTCATAGCCATGACTATTTGAATTTTTCTGCCTTTTATTCATGAGTTCTACTTGATTTTGTGGCACCTCATTCTCTTCCAAAGACACTAGTCTGTTCTCTCAAGAGACCTATAGGAGCAGGTTAGTGTCATGATTCTTCACTATCTTCAGAGACCCTAATGTGAAAGCTCAGTTGGCCAACTGGCTCAGGATAGGGTGAAAGGGCACTCTGGACAGACAATGGCCAGGAAGCACAACCTGATGAAAGCAACTGTCAAGCATAGGAAGAGAATTTTATCTCGTATTCCAAGGAAACATTTATTTACATGGGATTCAGAAAATACTTTTCTTAGTTTATTTTTCCTGACCAGGTGAAGATGGTTCATATTGATCTGCAAATTGATGAAGCAGAGGCTTTTATTCAATTTGCAGCTTTGTTTACTGATCACAGGCTTGACCCTGTGGACTCTGCAATCATTCTGAGGATGGGAGTGTTGCTACATCACCCATGACAATGAGTCAAGTCTCAGTGGTCAGTGTTTGCCCAATTTGCATGGATACCCTGCTCTATGTTGATACATCACATTCCAGAAGAGCCTTTGCATATTTCTGACTGCAGAGTATAGACTAACCACACAGATAAGGCAACGTGCCTGGCCTCTTGGGACATCTTTAGTCAGTGCCCTTTCTTCATATTGAAGGTAACTACACTGTCCTCAAGGATTCTCGAGTTACATTTCTGTGCCTGCTGAGGAAACACAGTAACTGGGGGGCCATCCAAGTACCTCAGCAGAGAAATACTGTTTGATCTGTTGATTGAATTTGGGGTAAATCATTTAAGAAAGAGTTCTTTTTCCAGTGTTCCTTTACAACCTCACAAAGAACCCCATCTTAGGAAAACTAAGAGCTTCCATATGCTCACTGGGCTGACTTTAAGGTGTAAAATGGTGAGCTAAGGCAGGCATGGGGCCCTAGGGAAACACATCTGTTTTCAGCTTTTCTGCTTACCTGGATTCCCTTAGTAGGCCATTATACTATATGCAGATTGTAATGGTGCCATGGATGGAGGACTCCAATTTCTACCCCTTGGATCATGAGTGTCCATGCCAGAAGACAGCACAATTGTGGAAGGATACCTTAATTCCCATCACTGGCTCCCATGCCAGAAGAATGGCTCCCATGCCAGAAGAATGGCTCCCATGCCATAAGAATGGCTCCCATGACAGAAGAATGGCTCCCATGTCAGAAGAATGGCTCCCATGCCAGAAGAAAAGGACAGAATACTTGCCTGGGCAGGTTGTAGAGAGGGGCCATCCTGAAACAGGCCACCACTGCCCGTTTCCGCTGCTTTGACAACAGTTTGTGCCAGACTGCCTTCTTGGACCTCAAAGGCTGTTCCACCTGAGAAAAACCACATGGGTAGGTGCACACTAGGCTAACTGCATGGCAGGAGGTAGTCGCCTATAGCCCATACTTCTCAATCCTGAAGAATCTTGATTTCTCAACTACAGTCAGCAGAAGGTACCCAGCAGCAAATGATTGGGTTTGTGGAGGTCTGATTGAGGTTGTCTTCCTTCTCCAAACTGCTTTTGGACGTTTATTACCTAAGAGCAGTTTTACAACTGGGTAGGGGATTTGAATGGGTCATTTGATCTAATGGAAAAAATCTGTAAAAAACTCGGAAGGGAAAGAATTGAGGAGTCTGCTACCATGAGGCACCAAGATGACATTTGGGGGTGAGCTGGGATGATTCTTGTTCCTTGTTTTGGGTCTTATGAGAACACTCCTAAGAGCAGAGCGTGGAGAGGAGCTTTACATTCTCCAGGGTGGTCTTGCTTCCTCAGTCCTCAGGTAGATGCTCCTTACCTGCTCCAGGTGGAAGACAGCTGCCGAAATTCTCTGAACACGCTCTACAGTCTTTTCTGGATTGAAAGGTTCTTCACTCTTTAAAACATCTTTGTAGAGGTTCAGCTGCCACTTTACTGCTGGGTCATCAGACTGAAAATTAAAGCACACACCAGGTGAGCAATCTTGTACTGAAAAAGTCTTTACTCCTCACATGGTTCCAGAGGAATCAAGACTCTTGTATTATTGCTTCTTTCTCATTTTCTCTATTACCTTCATTGAAACATTGTAGATCTATATAGGAACTGCTCATTCTAGCCTGCATCTCTTAACTTTTTTTTTTAAAGATTTTATTTATTTATTTGAGAGAGAGAGAATGAGAGATAGCACGAGAGGGAAGAGGGTCAGCGGGAGAAGCAGACTCCCTGCCGAGCAGGGAGCCTGATGCAGGACTTGATCCTGGGACTCCAGGATCATGACCCAAGCCGAAGGCAGTCACTCAACCAACTGAGCCACCCAGGCACCCTGCATCTCTTAACTCTTGTCATATTTCCATCCCTTTCTCTCTGTACTGCATTCTAATTTCCTGAAAGCAATCTTCCAATTCCTAAATTCTCTTTTCAGCTGTGCCTAGCCTGTTTTTTTAACCTATTAATTGGATTTTTAATGTCACTGAATACTTTTAATTTTTGTAATTGCTATATGGCTTTTTTTCAATCCCATATCCACTCTCCTTTAAAAAAAAAAAAATAATGTCCAGGGGCTGGCTCAGTTGCTGAAGCATGCACCTCTTGATCTTGGCGTTGTGAGTTTGAGCCCCATGTTCAATATACAGATTACTTAAAAAAATAATAATAATGTCCAAGTCTTGCTTTATAGATATTACTGCTATGTTTAGCTCTTTAAGTTCAACCACACTTATTTTTAAATTGCTTTCTGCAGTTCCTTAGGCTTGAATTCTTCCCTTTGTTGCATTTTCTGACTCTCTAATGGTAGTGGATTTTCTTTCATGCCTTTTTTTTTTTCCCCCTTTGGCTTCAGGAGGAGTTTTATTTATTGGCATGTCAGACCATATTCTAAGAGGTGGAGAGTCTCCAAGTAGTTTTATGGTTGTCTCTACAGGAGATTTATAGGTTTTACTGGTTTAAGGTTAATTTTATGTAAGTTTCTTATTCTGCATTTGTGCACAGCATGGGTAGTTAGGTCCCACACTTTTCTTCCTTTAAGGTTATTAAAAACCCCAGCCTCTAGGTTACATATCTGGTTCAGAAAGCTCTGAGTTTTCCCAATCGCATCAATGTCTCCTCATTCCTGTGATTAAGAGTGTCTGTCTTTATTCTGGCACTTGGGATTTCTTTTTACTGTTTTTTTTGGTAGTATATTTTCCCCACTATCCCCTATGTTCGGGATGGAAAGAAGTGGCTGTTTGTGTCAGCTTAATCCTCCATCTTAGGGCATAGTATATCTGAGGAAAGAGTCATTCAGATTCACAGGCCTGGGAAAAAAATCTCAAACAGACTTTAAAATCAAAGTTTGTTTGTTTGTTTTGGTTTATACCAACTTTAATTGAGTTACTTTGTTTCCAAATCTCTAGATCAGGATGTGCTAAAACTCTCCCAGGTGTCCATTTCACTGTTTAACAAGGCTCACAGTCAGTAAATTTGAGACCTAATCTAACCCCCTGCTATGGCTGGAGGTTCACACACTGGTAGGTGGGAAGACATGCTTCATTCAATGCCTCTTTGCATCCTCTTTGCAACAGCAAAGGAAAGAACAAAAATTAAGGGCAAAAACTCTTTCCCGCACCCCCAAACAAAAGTGAAAATTAAAGGCAGAGAGCTAGCCCTACCAATTAAACACCAGTACTCAGAGACTGTTTTTAGAACACATTAAAGAGAACATTAGTAAACTAAATGGAAGGATGGCACCCTACAGCCAAAGGGAAGCCTGCCTGAGTTCTGTCTTCCTGCTACATCACCTTCTCCTGCAGGTGCAGGTTATTCCGCAGATGTTCCTTCACCTCTTCATCTGTGTCCCTCTGTGGAAAGAGATGTTAAATTTTATTTCTCGAGGTCACTATGGAAATGTAAAGTAGGGCGCAGGGAGGGATGGACAAGCAAATGGACAGTTTTGCTGGGATCTTTATTATAAGAACAAAAGAAGAAAAATGACAGACTTGTCCAAAGGGCTCTCAAACCAGCTTTAAAGATGGGGCTGTGTTGCGGGTGTGCACCTTGGTTTCTGTTCATTGGCCCCACCCCCATCCCATCCCCCGAGCCCCGGGGAAGGAGGACGAACCCTTCAGAAGCTGAGCAGCCGCAGCCACCACCATCACCACCACCACCACCACCTGTATTACGTTCTGTGTTACGTTCTCAGCCAGAGCAGGCGCGTGACTTACATAGCTGTATCGAGATTTGGCCAGGGAGATTAGCTCCTGATCGCCTGGCGTGCACATATTCAAACCAATGGGCAGCATTTTCTTGAGCGCAGCCACGATGAGAGAGGTCTGGATGGAATACAAGTCTCCCCTCCGCTTTGTCTTCTTCCGTTCCTGGTCCTGTCCTCCAGACTAGGAAATGAGGTTGAAATAAACAGAGGGGCTCAGTGATTCTGAAAGGAACGGCCTCACCTTGGAGGCAGCGTGCCTCCTCGTGGCCCTGTCGGTACAGGTGGGCCTTCCTACACTTCACCGCACAGTGAAAGGAGCGTCTTGAAGACATCCGCGTGGCCATCAAAGACCCGCCCCGCTCCTGAGCCCTCTCCTTGTGCGCATGCTCACAGGACCACGTAAGCGGACACACACCACGGACGCCTACAGGCTTGGCTCGCTTGTTTCTGGGCCAAGTGAACAAACCAGCTGGCGTTTTTCAAAAGGAATGATTCGATAACGGATAAAAGGGTCTTAGAAAAGCATGGAGAAGCCTGATGCTGGGGTGTCCGTAAATACGTGGAAGAGTGTCTCCCGTAGAACTGCTCTGCGGTCAGGGCTGAAGCTCGTGTTTTGGAGCACCACGTCCCACTCAAACCTCCGCCTCGAGGCAGTGCAGATTCTCACGGGAAAAGGGAAGTCCCAGAGTAGGGCTGCTTTGGGATCTGGCTGGGAAAGCTTGGAGGAGCACCGAGGAAAACAGAACTCCCCAAGTCTGCGAGAGGCTGCCCTTCTTCTGTTTATGCCGCCTCACCCCTCATGGGGAGAGACTACCCAGCAAGGGCCACCCCGTGGAGCAGTAGGTTTCTGAGGGAGTTCAAGGCACTGCGCTGAGCCACCCAACCGAGAGCCCTCAGTGGCCGCCACACACGGCCGTGTGGGTAGGCTCCAGGAGACAGCCCTGCTGTGACCGGATTTTTGTGAGGTTAGCCTCTGAAAGAGCATGCTGCCCACCTGGTACCTCACTTGCAGGGCTGTGCCTCCGGCGGCGGGGTGGGGGGGGTGGGGGCTTGCTGGGTAGCCGGAAGCAGAGGATGAAGTCGGGGACTGTGAGGGAAGGAGAAATGGCGCTCACTGAAGCTTTGCTCCGTGAGGTGGCCCTGGAATGTCTGCAGGAGGAGGGGGCAGTGCTGCGGTTTATGCTGACATACAGACCTAGGGCTCTGAGAGCAGGGGGGAGGCCAGACGCCTCTCCTGGAACGGGCACGTAAGACCTGGGGCCCTGAGCTGGAGCAGCATTCATCTTACGAGGCACTGGTCTTCTGAGAGAACAGGAGGGTAAGAATCCACACTGCCTTGGGACTGATCTCTTTAAGTTACTTTTAAAGCGTGAAAGAGGTTCATAATTATTAACGGACACTCTTAAAATGGCTGTGATTTCTGTACCTTCAGGAGGTTACATCACAACCACAGCGAAGTTCCTTGCCAGCAAAACCCAGGCTGGCCAGTCACCGCCAGACAATTCTACTGGTTGCAGGGCACCTTGTGCCTGGTGCTCCAAAACAGCAGGTCGGGCCCAGGACAGCAGGCAGAGGGGGCGGGGAGAAATATGAGCAGGGGGTAAGAAATGAAGCTAACAGAAGGCAGCTTCTTGTGTTCTAGAATGCGGCGGAAAGTGAAAGCTGGTTCACACAAACACCTCGAAGAGCTCTCTCATTCACTGAGCGCTTGCTAGGTTCTTTACGTGTTCTACCATCAGGCACAGAATTCTAAAGGTTGTACCTAAGGCAAAACTCATTTACAGTCTCCATTACCCTTGAAAATCATCCATAAAGGATAGAACTTGATTTTGTGTAAACTATGAGGTGTCCTGTACATATAAATGTAAAAGGTGAATAGTAACATGCCGCCGAATATAATCAAGTAAATATGCAAAATGTAACTGTGTAGACTTGATGCACTTCAAATAATTTTTGCTCATTCTATTTTATTGGGCCAATCTCAAGTTGCTCTTATTACAAATGCTGCATATATAATGTGACTCCAATGTGCCTCCTACTTAAATAAAATTTCTAATCCTCCCAATAACACTGATACACAAACAAGGCAGTTATAGAAATGAGAACATGATGCTCAGGGAAGGTAAGTGATTTTTCCAAGTTCACACAGCAGGTAAGCATCTGAGTCAACATCCAGACCCAAGCCTACCTGGACATGGTTTCATTTCCCTTTTCTAACTCAGAGCTGCAAGTGACCTGGTTCCTGACCATCTCCCTTTCTCTGCCACATATCTTAGGGCAGGGAGTTTGTGATAATGGCAGCAAACGCACATTAATGAATAGAGAGAAATATTTCTGTGTTATAATCTATATGGGTTACTGGAAATAAACCCAGGGTTTATTTCACCATATGCACATGTTGTGCAAAAACACATGGTTATCTGATTTCAAATCCTGAAGGTTAGTCCTTGGAAAACTCTTTGAACTGTGGGAGCCTTGCACAAGAGGTAGAGATGTACGGTGTGAAAGGACTGGGGCCACTGACGGCACATAGGATTCTGAGCCTGCATGGCACAGCAGAGGAGTGAGCCTCCTGAGCTCTCATGCCCTGTTGGTGCCCCTATCTCTGTCAGTGTGCTGGCTGCAGAGTGGGCAGCTGGGGTAGGGAGCAGAGATAGCAAGGAGACCTCGGTTAGGGCGAGGCTTGGCTGGCTTCCCCGGCTTCCCCATTCCAAGGGTGGGTAGGCCTACATTCACTCATTGACGGGCAGGTGTCTTCCCTGGAGCAGGCCTGGGGGACCTCCAGGTGGGAAGTTCCATTCTGTACCACCCCCATGGTGATCACAGTGCAGAGGGTGGCCAGAGCCTGGCATCTCTAATACTAGGACAGAAAAGACACGTCATGCATTTGACCTGTACCTTTACTTGCATGGCCTGTGTGGGAAGACAAAAGAAAAGAAACAAGGAGAAGAGTCAGTCAGTAAAAGCAAGGGTCCAAGGCATAAGGTAGCACATGTTAGTCATAGCTTCTTAGCCCCCATTTCTCAGCCAACACAACAGAAACTCAACAGTTCTGGAAGCCAGTAGAGCATGGCATGAAGAGTGAGGGGGAGGTTAGGATGGAAGTTAATTTGGTCAAAAGGACTTACACCCAAAGCAAGCAATCCACCCCCAAGGCAAGGTCATCTTGAAGACTAGCCTCCCCAGCGTGTGCTGCTCAGACCCAGGTGGGCTTTGGGTCTGGCCACGCACACAAACCCTTCAGATCTAGAGCCTTTCCCCTCCAACCTCCCACCTTTCACCTGAGTGGGCTGTAGGTAATTTGTGATGTAACCAAAGACCCCAATTTTCTTTCTTCCTTCCACCCACCACATTATCACCTCCAGCAGATCTGTGGTTGCGAGAAGAGAAGGAAGAACTGAGCTAAGGGGCAATATGTGTGCTTCCACAAAAAAGACGTTTGCTAAAAAGAAGTGCTCTAGGAATATCCAGGGTAATTCAGGATTGCCCCACAGCCCGAAGGATGGAGCATCTCCCTTCCTGTGCTGTGACCTTCAAATATATCTTTGGTCACAGCCTCTCACGATAGAGGTCTATATTTTTTTTCTTCACATACTGCTAAGATCGGTTAACTCAATGCGTTTCCCTAATGCTAGTTATGCTGGAAGTGCTTTTCTTATCTACTGAAATTTTTTATTTTCCAAAGAGAAATTTATGAATTCCTAGAACTCCCCTACACATTATCACCAGCAGTTTATGATCAAACAGATGATTTTATGTGTGAATATAAGGACAAAACACAGACCCTTAAGGGAAAGGAAATTTGAGAAGGACACGGTGGGTGGTGTGTTGCACTGAGACAGCACAGGGAGAGGCTTCTAAAAACAGGCAAGCCTGTACCATATGGAGTACTTATCCCCACCTAACAGGGTAAGTGAAGGAAAGACAAGTCAACCCAACATTAGATATTAGGAGGAAAGATGAATTTCCAGAAGCCAGTCTGAGAATGAGAAAGCAACAGAGAGAGAAAGCAAAGAAGGGAAGGATGGGGGAAGGAAGAGTAGAGAAGAGCAAGAGGGGAGAAGAGGTGGCCAAGAGGGAGATGGAGACACCGAGAGAGACAGAGAGGAGGGGAGGGGAGAGCATGGGAGTTCCCCAAGTGCTAGAGGAATACAAAGTGAAAGAGGTGGGTGGTGGAGGGCATGAGAGAGAGGAGACTGAGCAACAGGGGAGATAGGTGTAAGAAGCAAACTCCCACATGTAAGTCTGAATACCCTGGACAATCTCAAAGATACCCTCTAAACTCTTCCCTGTCCTTTGTCAATACACTGAAATCACACTCATGGGATGGAGAGGCTTTCAACAATGAGGCACTCTAATACTTCCTGCCTTACAACTCTGTTTTTACTCATCATCTTGGTCAAGAGACTGGCATTTCTTGGGCTAAACACGTTCTAACTTACCATTCCCCTCCGAGGAAGCTGCTGCCATTTTTCCAGAAAACAAAACAAGTTTAAAAACAAAACAAAACAAAACAAAAACACTTGCTCAGCTTAGTTACATTTAGCTTAACATACATTTGCAAGCTGGTGTTATATAAAGAAAATATACAATGAGCTTTCAAAAAAAAAAAAACCCGTCTTCATTGCCAGAAGAATTATGCATCTTTGCACCAATCTTCAGTTAATCAAGTATAAATAGTGTGGCCCATTGTATATTTTGCTTCTTCCTCCTTTCCATCTGCAATGGCATGTGCAGTGTGTGTAGGCATGCAGCATTCCAGTACACAGGCCTTTGCAACAACTGCCATATGCACTGAGGCCAACTTCATTTATACAACACCAGAATTCAGTTCAGAGTGGAGATAAAAGCAAGCACAGCTGACCATTCAGATTAGGGAGTAGAGAGAGCATCTAATTTCAGGAAGTAAAAGGCGATGGGGATTAAACAGAGTAAGAAAACCTCCTTCCCATTCTCTCATATGTAGTTCTACCTCCAAAGAATACCAGAAGTGGCTATGAGTTGCTGTTTCCTGGAGGCAGGGTAAAGGGGCCTCCATCTGAAAGAATGTGCTGCATTTATCTCTAGTCTAGAGATGCAGTTTAAAACTGACTTTTAAACAGCATCCTGATAGAGCTGGGAGGAGTCAGGTAGTAAGCTCAAGCCCGTTCTACAGATTGGTAAATTGGGGCCCAGAGGAGTTAAACAAATGATGCAAGGCCATACATTTAGTCAATGGCTGGGCCCAAGGGTGGGACTTAGCTTCCTTTCAGTCTCTAGTCCTACTTACTACTACACTTTGTGTCTCAACTGAGGCAACAGGATCAATAGGAATATCTGTTACCCTGAGGAGCATGGTAAATGTTATTTAATATCTGGGGCCCGTCCTCACATTCACTATACTGTAATGTTGACCGTTTTTCATGTAGCTCAGGAAAAACTGGCATACAAGGTCAATGGGAATGAAATGAAAGTGTTTGCCCCTATAGATGGACCTTACCAATAGGAAAGATGCACAGATTCTGAATATGACTTTCCTCTGACAAGACAAACATACCCTTTTCCTCATTCAGCAATGTGAATGAACAGAATTTCCAGTTAGTTTGTTAGTAGGTTAGTTTTGAAATGTCATCACCTGTCACCTCATCTCTTTCCAAGTGTAAACCTAAGGGTCCTAAGTAACCACTGATCACCAGTGCACTGAGATGTCTTTGCCATTTCTGCTCATCTGGGATCCAAATCCTTACATCAGAGTCATTTCCATTGCTTTGCTGCCATCCGCTGACAGTAACAATGGATGCTAGCTGGTTCAGTCCAGAGCCAGCGGCTCTACCCCAAGGTGAAGGTAGCATAAAATCTGTCTAGGATTTACTGACTTTCTGTAGGTGGATGGAGCAAAAGGAGAGCCAATGATGGCTGTAAGAAGACCCTTCAGAGGGAATTTAATATAAATGTCCAAGGATCAGGAGTCTGAAAGATCCTATCTTTATGTATCTCACATGAGCAGCAGATGTGTTTGCCAGAAGTTGAATGCAAAATGAATTTTGGAAAATCAAACAAAAATTATCTAAAGCAAAAAGGATCCACCTTAAGGAAAGTTCCTTTGCAGCAAAGACTCCTTTGAATATGAATATATACTTCTGATCTCTCTACTTTGTATATGTACAATTTTATATGCCAAACTTTATTAAACAGTGAATAGCAGATTCTAAACGCTCAGAGTCAATTTTTGGATGCTGGAAGAAGTGTTAGTGTCAACACAGCTAAAAGACAGAAGGGGTGGAAAGTTCAGAGAGATGGCAGCTGACTAGAGCTAGGCACACGTGGTGAAGTTTTGGGTGCTGAAATTTTCAGTTTTGATTGTTATACCAGCCCCTTGTCTGCAGCTTCACATACACAGGTCTTCATCCCAAATGGTTATTTGGAAAGATGCTCCAAAGGCTTTGCTACAAACCACTGACTGCCATCTTTCCAGTACTGATTTTCACTTCTGAGGGGTCCCCATGCACACTGCACCTTCATGTTCCTCAAAGGCAGCACTATACCAGCAATGAGAGAGACGCACATCTCAGGTATTACATGTCACTTATACTTGACATATACAGTCAACCCTCACTGAGGCACACTTCTCAAGGGAACAGGGTCAAGAGTAAGCCATAACAGCTGGTAACAAAACATCACCTTTAACTAAGTCTTGTATGTATGTATGTGCACCTGAAGAGTGGGTCTGAGAATTCTTTACAATCCAAATAGCAAAGCCTCCCTGTGCAGAGCTGATTCAAGAGGAGCTGGGAGGCCAGGTCCCCCTCCTGTATTCCTGCTACGTTCCTCCCTGTAAGTTGCTCTTTTTCTCAAACAGATATCCCATATGTCCTCTTTTAAAGATTTCCTGCAGGGAATGGACAAACTTTGGGTTTCTGAATGCAACCCACATGGAAAATAAACAGAAGGCATTAAGAGGTCAGCACAACTGAAATAAACTGGATGTTCCAGATAGGAGGAAAACAAGCTTACTGTAAGAACATGTGCTAATGAAGTCTTCAAAGCAAGGTAATTTCCTCACAGTTAATCGAAAGGTGGCTCTAGACGTGTGTAGTTTTGCAGCTCACTACACCGGAAGTAGTTCTATTTAAAAACAACTAACAGCAGCTTTGGTTTGGGAGACCTCTTGAATGCCTTAGGCAAGTCTTGAAAATTAAACTTTTTGATATACAAGCAGCTATTTATTCAGAAAATGTGATGACCATGCTTATTTGAGAGCAGTTTCTTCCGGCTCATTCTCAAAGAAACAACAGTATAGACTGCTGGTTTTCGTGGTTTGACCTAAATTCAGTATGGAGCTAATCCCTTCATACATCCAAGATACATAACTTAGGTCAAGATCGAAGAGTCTTTGGAATTGATTTCAATGGACTTACTTTCGACATCTTGCTTTTGCTGTCTCCAGTTAAAAATGCCAAATTATTAATTTCATTCTGAATCACAAAATTTTGCTCTTCCCTCTTGAAGTTCTAAGTGGGGGGAAATAAAAAAGCCAACATTATAAGAATGTTTTCGGAGGTCTGTACCTTTCAGCCATCTCTAAACCCAGGGCCCACATGTTCCTTACGTGAGATTTACACCACAGGATGAAGACCTCTGCCACCATGCGGAAGAGCTGGTCAGAGTCAGCATTAGGACTTTTAAGCCAGTTAGATCTGAGGTGAAAAGCAAATGAATATGCAAATGAAATTCAGTAATGATGAAAACAGTCACATTAAAAATTATACCCACATCAGCTGTGCACACTTATCCAGATAAAACTATATTCCCACATGAAGGGAGTCTTCAGAGAGACTAAGTATCAGTGTACTCCTTACATTGTGTAGGCATGTAATTGTAGATATTTTTGAAGGACTTAACAATAATTGTCTCCATTTTACCAAAGGATTCAAGGATTATCTTTGCAAACAGATGTTGGAAAACAACATTTCAAATTTGTCAAAGGTTTTTTTTTTTTTTTTCCTTTTTTAAACAGATGAGGTGATTAAGGTTACACTCTATTTTGGAACAGGCCTCCTTTAATCTATGAGGCTAGCAAGACTAGAAAAGTCTTGGTCAGTATGACATCTAATCTTTCATTGACACTTGTCATTGTCAAGCCTCTGAAATATGGAGTGCTCTAAAAACAGTTCAGGGCTCACATCTTTTCCTCTCAAAGCCAGTTTTATGAATGAAATTTGGAAGACAATATATTTTTCACTCTTTTAAAGTGTATGGGCAGAGACCAAACATTTCTTATGCCCTCTGAAATGGTTTAGAAGTTCCCTATAAATAACATTACTCATTTTTTTTTTAAATTAAAAACCAGACCAAGTTAAGAATTTCACAGTGGCAGCAAGAAGGCTAAATTGAGGTAGAATTCAGTCATTTCCTAAAAGTTGTCTTGCCCCTAAGTATCTTACATATTTGAATCAAATTATATATATATATATATATTTTTTTTAAAGATTTTATTTATTTATTTGAGAGAGAGAGAGAATAAGAGAGAGAGAGAGCACGAGAGGGAAGAGGGTCAGAGGGAGAAGCAGACTCCCCGCCGAGCAGGGAGCCCGATGCAGGACTCGATCCCAGGACTCCAGGATCATGACCTGAGCTGAAGGCAGTGGCTTAACCAACTGAGCCACCCAGGCACCCCATGAATCAAATTATATTTTGAAAGGGCTGGATGAGTTGCCATTTTCAAATATCTGTGTAGAGTAACACAGTAGATGTTAAATCATCTACCATCATTCTTAGGTTAAAGAAAACTTTGGTTCTCATGAATGGTCTGAAAAACCCATTGTCCCTTGGTGCATGCAGGGTAACAGCTCTCAAAAGCCAGTTCCCTAAGCCTTGGGACACCAGACTGAATTGCCCTGGGCAGCCCGTACCTTCTGCCCATTGATGGAGAGCACCAGGCTAAGGAGGAAAGGGGAAGACTCATGAGGCCAAGACCATCTTTGGACCTCTCTTGCATCTCCATTCCTTATTGCCCTGCGTTCCAGCCTCACAGACATTCTTATCTAAACTTTCTGGAGTTCTACGTCAACTAGCCTCCCTTTGCATGGCAGACACTAGGTTGTCTACCCCATACTCATTTTCTTCTTTCTTAGGAACAAAAACCCATTTTAACCAGGGTGGCACTGTGCCTGCTGAAGACCACATTACCCAGCCTCGGGATAGCTATGTAACTAAGTTCTGATCAATGAGATCGAAGTGGAAGTTGTTGGATGGACCTCCTGGAAAAGCTCTCTAAAAAGGGATCAGATAGCTGAAGATGCCCTTTGCCTTCCCCCTGTTGCTTTCATGCTTCCTGCTTGGAATCAAAATACGATGGCTCCAACGACAATTGGCACACTGCACCATAAAGTAACTTCAAAGATGGCAGCCAGTGTTTAGGATGGAAAAAGAGAGGAATGAGGCTATCTAATGAGGAGCAATCGTACTGGCCCTGGATTGGGTATCTTTGGACTTCTTTGTGAGATTTAACTTCCAATTTCTCTAAGCCACTATAATCAGGTATCCATTATTAGCAGGCAAGTGCAAGCCAAACTTGAGGCTTGAGATTGGTAATGCTTTTTGATTTCATTCATATTGATTTTTTAGGATCAGGTGTCAAGTTTTGTCAGAAATGTCAGCTGTTCATTCCTTAGTGTTTTGGTTTAAATGAGCTTTGTAAGTTTGCACTGTGCCCTGCGTGGGAAGAGGTGAGGTTTCCTATCCTCTCCAGCCAAGGAAAAGTATAGCCACAGGGTGTGGGATCAGGAGCTCTGAAAACAGGTGAGGTCAACATTCCCTCACAGAACACTGCAGAAGATTCCGACCCCTTTGCCTTCCATAGGAAGGTAGTTTCCAATGAATGAATTTTGTTTTCCATACCCTTCTTCTTCTAGGAGGCATATTTCACCCTTGATTTCTAGTGAGGTTCTTTCTTCAGATTCAGAGTGGTAGGTGTAAATGAAGAATATCTCATTACATGTTTCCCCAGGCACACAAACTGCACCTCTCTGGTATTTGCAGGTGCATAGAAGACCCTGACCTCATCTCTCCTATTGGCGCATATCCTTTCCTGTCTGCCCCCATGATGCAACCAGGCTCATCTCCTGCCTGCTCCCAGTCTCCCAGAATCCAGATCTCTCTCAATATCCAACCACTCGATCCTTTTGGGTGTACCAGACTGATAAAAGATACTGGGTCTCTTTTATCATATGCGCTGCATGCTGCCAAAAGGCAGTTGGAAAATGCAAGGCTGTAGGTGGAGAAGAAAGTTGGGCTTAGAGGTAATGATCGGCAGGGGGTGATGGTTGAAGCAACGTAAGTGAATGAAATCACTGAGCATATTAACAGGAAACAAGAAACGTAAGAATAAAATCTTGGATGATCACAAGAGTAAAGAGAGATTTCATTTTCAAAATGACAAGTTATCAGGTTTTCAAAGAAAGGAAAGCCAGTTAGGAGGCTTTGAAAGAAAGAAAAGCCATATTCCTATTACATTCATGGCGGCCCGGTTGTCTGAGTTAGAGCTAAGAGCTTATCTCAACCTTGTTCCTAAGCCTCCTGCAGAAGACACCGCCCGAGGCCGTCACTGCAGAGGATTTACTCAGATTCCCTTTAGAGACTGAGAGATGGGTTTTCACCCCAAATCCCACTGTCTAAAGTCATTCATTTCTATGTTCTGAGTGTTCCTGGTTGCCAGAAAGGAGGCTGAGAAGCCGCTGCCTCATGCAGAGAGAGCTGTGTAACTGCGCTGACACAGCTCCTGCGCGGGGAGATGATGGAGAGCGGACCCGCCCGCCGACACAGCGCCTGCGCGGGGAGATGGAGAGCGGACCCGCCCAGCCCTGACCACAGTACACCCGGCGTTCTTGCTCATTCTGGGTCACTTTGGGCTGAACACTGAGCAACGGAAGCTTCTGTTCAGAACAGTGGTCCAGAGGGCTGAGAAACTTGAAACAGTGCCATGACTGGGCTGAAGGAAGTACAAAGGTTTACTATGACGAGGAAGAACAGGGAGGAGGACAGGACAAAATGGCTCTCTTCAATATTTAAAAAACTGCCACAAGAGAGACTGGAACAGTTTTGTGAGGCTCTGAAGAGCAAAGTCAGAGCTGATGGGCAGGAGTCACAGAGCTGAGCTCAGAACCGTTTGAGCTGTCTGAAACTAGAATGCGAGGGCATTCCTGGCAAGTCTCTTACCTGTCGTCTAGAAGCATGGCGGATAAATCAGAGGTAGGAAATGCACTGCCAGGAAGAAGGAAGGGGGGTATTTACTCATCCAGTTATAGGTAAGATGAGGTGACCTCTATTTTTCCTGCCAACTTCACAGTCCCATAGTTCCAAGCCAGTGATTCTTTTGGTGAAGAAAGTATCCAAAGAAGGTAAAGGCAGACACAGAAGAAGGAAGTCTTTCTAAGCTGGGCTCGGGTGGCCATAATGTTCTCTCGTGTTCAGGGAAGAGCGGGTTGAAAAGTGGGGATGAATGAATTAATGATGATCTCAAAGACTCTCTGACATTGCCATTTTTAGCAACTGTCAAACACTGTGTAAGTAGAACACACTCCATCTTGAGCCTTGATCGTCAATAGTGACAAATGCAATTAAAGAGCTATTCTAGGAGCAACCTTACTCTGCTTTCATTTTTGTTTTTACCTCAAACTCTGACAAATTCCCTCTCCAACCACTAATATAATGATGTTATCGGAAATGATGCAAACCATGACCATTAAAGCAGGGGTTCTTTTGAGAGAGTAAAGTCTCCCATAGACAGGTAAGGGATTATATTATATAGTATGTGCAAGGTATTTATTTTCAAATGCTAAATAACATAAGTAATCAATTGTTTTAAATAGGAAGCGCAATTTGTCGTATAAAATAAACGCTAAAATGGGCTTCTCCAGACCTATTTCCGGCCCATGACAGAATGGCATACTACTCAAAAGCTAGCAATGCTCCCCCAAATATTCCTAAGTCCTTTCAAGATCTACTATTTTAAAACTGAAACTTTTCAAATTTCTTTGTTAGGACTTTAAATTTTAAGAGGGTGTGGTATAATAAAAATACCTATTTGGTCCTTGCTCCCCACTAGGACCAACAATCCTATTCTTCTCCCTGTTCATAGACATTCCTCAACATCCAGCTTAAATTCTTTACAATTACAATTATCCTCTGACACACACCCTCAACTCCCTCACCTATTTTTCTTTGTCATATTCACTTTGCATAAACCCCAACTTTGGTTAAATCCAACTCTTTCCCTATTTTGGGCCTGGACCTGGTGGTGAACTGGCTGGAGAAAAAGACAACCTGGTGTTGGGTTTCACCATCAATTCATGACCACAAATCTCAAGTGTGGTCCTTAGTACTGCCCAGTAATCACACGACACTGTCCTGGCCCAGCCGCTCTCCCTCTCTCCCTGGCTACCACCTCACACCTTCTCTTTACCCCTCGAACCTCCAAGCACCTTCTCCCCATCCTCATTCTCAGCTGATGATCTTGTTTCCTACATCGCTGAGAAAATGGAAGCAATCAGAAAAGGACTCCTACAGACCCCCAGACAGTGTGCGTGTGTGTGTGTGTGTGTGTGTGTGTGTATGTGTGTGTGTGTCTACCAGCATCAGCCCCCTTTCTCCCTGCCCTCCTGATTGTTTCTGTGAGTAAACTATCTAATGCTGACCCTTTGCCTGATCAGAGAACATTGCTTTAGAAATGATCTCTCTCGCTCTTACATGATAAATTTCCCCTTCTCTAACTAGATCATTGCCTTTAACAAAGAAACGAACTGACAAGCCTCCCATCCTAAAAACTCTTCTCTTGAGCTTACTTCTGCCTCTAGCCAGTATGCTATTTCTCTGTTCCCCTTTGTGGTAAAATTCCTTGCATGAGTGGTCTGTACTGTTGTCTCCAAGTCCCTTTCTCCCATCCTCTTCCAGCTCACTGAAGAGGCTTCCCTCTCATTGCTCCATTGAAACTGCTCTTGTCAAGATTACCAATAACTTTTACTCATCATTCTTTCCTCCTGGCAACACTTTGTGAGGTTGGCACCCAGGACACAACATTCTGTCAGTTTCCTCCCGTCTCACTGCTTGTTCCTTCTCAGCCTCATCCACGGGTTCCTCCTCTTCTGCCTGATCTCTTGATGTTGGAGGGCACAAGGGCTTGGTCCTTGGAACTCCTCTCTCTTCCCCTCAATCCTTTCCCTCATCCAGTCTCATGGTTCTCCAGTAGGTTACTGACTCCCAAATTCCCATGTCTACACCAGAACCCTCTCCTGAACTCTGGACTCATATATTCAATGGCCCACTCAACATTTTCATTTTTATACTGAATAGGCAACCCAGGTTTAACATGTTCAAAAGTGATTTCCAGAACTTCCCCTAAAAAAATGTCTGTACCCACAACCTTCCCCGACTCGATTGCTGGAAACTCCATCCTCCCATTTGCTCAGAATCATCTCTGACCCTCCTTTCTTCTCTCATTCCCAATCTGGAAGTCCTAAAGACTCTACCCTTCAAAACAGACCCAGAATCTGACATCTTCTGCCAACCTTCATTGCTACCACCCTGGCCTCAGCCATCAAACTTTTTTTTTTAATTGTGGCAAAATACATATAAAATTTGCCATTAGTGACATTTAGTACATTCACAAGGTTGGGCAGCCACTGTCACTGTCCAGTTTCCAAAACATTTTCAGGACTCCAAAAGGAAACCCCCATCTCATTAAGCAGTTGCTTCCTGGTCACTTCCCAACCCACCCCCCTCCTGGGCCCTGGGAATCACCAGCTGGCTCTGTCTCTAAGGATCCCCATCAGCTCTTGACTGGATCACTGTGAACCTCCCAACCAGTCTCCTCACCCCCTTATTTGCCTCCATGCCCCACCACGGCACTCAAAAAGTGAATCAAATCGGGGCTCCTAGGTGGCTCAGATCATGATCCCAGGGGTCCAGGTCCCTGCTCAGCAAGGAGTCTGTTTCTCCCTCTCCCTCTGCCTCTCCCCCGGCTCATGTTCTCTCTCTCTCTCTCTCAAATAAATAAATAAAATCTTAACAAAAAAAGTGAATCAGATCACATCACAGAGTAGCTCAAAGCCTCCGCCAACTTCTCATCTTACTCAGAATAAAAGACAGTCTTCCCCGTGGCCTCCGAGGCCCTACACTCTTGGCCCCATGTTGCTTTTCTGACGTATCCTACCACTCTCCCTACTCCTCACTCTCCTCCAGCCACACTGGCCTCCTTATGATCCCCTGAACACCCCAACATACTCCTTCCTCGGGGCTGACCCCACATGTCCCCTCTTACTGGGAATATAACCCTTCCCAGACCCGCATGGTTCCCCACCTCATCTCTTTCAGGTCTTTGCTCAAATACTGTTTCTCAGTTAATGTTCCATTTAACACTGTGACTCCACCCCACCCTGGCACTCCTAACTCTCTTTACCCTGCTTTGCATAATTTACTTATGCAAGGAAAGTATATCAGTAAGTATTCAAGTTCTTATTTTGTTTATTGTCTGTGTGCCCCACTTTCCTGCCACAAGAAAAGCCCTTAGGCATCCAGACATCTTTGTTGTGTTCACACCTGCCCCTTCCCCCCCCCCCCCATGCCTAGAACAGTGCCTGACATACAGTGGTCTCTGTTGAATGAATATGTGACAGAACTCTGCCGAGCAGGGAAGAAGTGGGTCACCGCTGCCCCTGTCTGACCAGCTCCCTCCCACAGCCCAACACCATCCTTCCATCCTGGGGACGGGCTAGCCCAGCTCCCCGCGTACCTGCTGTTGTCCACGTAGCGGATGAGCAGGGGGTAGAAGGCGTACAGGTCTCTGCAGAGGACTGCAAACTCATCCAGGATGAGGAGCTCCGCCTCCTGAGTGTCTCCTCTGGTGTCGGCTTTCAGCTGCTCCTCCTCCTGCACCGTCTTCACCGCCTTTTTCTTCAGCTTCTCCAGAGTTGGGATGAAGTGGCTTTTCAGCAGGTCCGGCCGGGCTTTGCTGATGATTGGCTGGGCGTACACTGCGTTTGCAAACAAAAAGCCTCCCCCTCATTTCACACGTTAGGACAATTGATGAAAGGAAAGAAGTGATACTGAAAGGCAAGGCTGTGACATTCCATGGACTCAGGACAGCTCCTGCCCTGTTCCCTTCCTTAACTGTCCACGAGGCACTTAGTTCCCTCTCACAAAGCCACAGTGGGGGCAGGAAGCCAGAGGAGAAGGTCCCTCCTCCTGTTCTGCTTGTCCAGGCCACAGGGAGCCCTGCGACTCATCACATAGTTTTAGGATGGTTCATGCGGTTTGGGCTCACTAGCTAGATTATAAATTCCTTGAATGGAGCCTCCCCGTTGCCCCCAATAACCAGCACTAGGCTGAGCCAAGAGGAGGCCTCAGTACTATGCTTTCTGGTTATTTTATAGAAAAATCTGTTGTTAAAAATAAATTACCCCAACCACAGTTCTCAGTCCCCAGTGCTTGAGAGCTGCCAACTCACTGCCTGGGGGCCCCTCTGGGCCCTGAGGAGGACAGAGAAACTATCATCAGCTATAACAACCCGAGTGAGGCTGGGGTGGCCCCCAGAAGTCAAAGAGCAGAAACAGCAATCAGTGGAGCTTGGGACTGGGATTCTGGCCCTCTTAAAGAGAAAGAGAAAACCTACATGTCTTACCCTATTTCTTAAATGGAATATCCTCTTGGTCCACTCGATAATAAAGATCAGAATCAGAGTAATTATAAAAAGTTAAGTGAAATAAAATTAATAAGAGTCATGACCCACTGCCAATGTGCACTGTGTGTTTTGTGTATTTCAGAGTTTCTTTAGCTGGGGTGCATTTCATTTGGAAATAGCCTACATCTGGCACTGTTTCTTTTAAATCTCACTGCCTTATTTTCTACTTTCACAGCAATGACCGTTGTAAAAGGAGGAGGTGAAGGCAGCTTCCTGCGGAGATGCACTAACCAAGAAGCCAAAACTCAGCTAGGAGAGCTCAGGGTTCCCACCCGCCCTGCCCTGAGGTGCACTTCTGCTCCGGCCCCAGAATCAGAATGGTTATTCCAGATGTGGGTGAGCTGGGGTTACAACTTAAAATCGACCTTGTTTCGGCACGAGCAATTAGGTGGCCCCCTGATCTGGATACCCCTGTGGAATAATAGGGCGAGTTCGCTTGCCACCTGTGCCCGTCATGCTAGGCCATCTCTCTTCTCTGCCCCTCTAGGGAGCTGAGGGAGCCCATCCTTCCACCTCCTCCCTTCCTTGAATCCCTCATGAATTATAAAGTAGAGCTTCTCAACAAATTGTCTTGGGGTTGGCAATATTCTGGGCTAACAGGTAAGAAGGGAACATCAACTTTATTTACTCGCATGTTCACAGGGGTCTGTACTATCTAGTAGCTATGAGCACCCAGAACATTTATAACTCTGATTTCACTTCATTTCAGAGACAGGAAGGGGGAAGAAAACTTTTCTTCCCTGGTCTTGTGGAGGAATACCTCCTCGTTTGTCCAGGAAGATAAAATATCTAAGGTTAGCCTAATAGCTCCCTTTGGCCCAGCCACTGTGTTTCCTGGTCCAAGGGGTGGCCTGGGGGAAACGCCTACCACGGAGCTGTCTACACTGTAGGTCCGTCAAAAGCAATGACTTTGCCTTGGCTCTGTCTCCTCAGATTCTGCTTCAACACAGAAGACACTAAATATTCATGATTTCCTGACTGTGGGAAGTATGGTTATTCATTTTCCAAGCCTTTCCTTTTTTTGAGGTTGCTTCAGGAATAGAAGATCAGGTAACAAAACTCATTAAGAGCCTACTGCATGCACGGAGTTCTAGAGGAATGCAGAAACAAAAAAACCAAAAAACCCAAAGTGATGTTATTATGAACCTAACTTAGGGAGTGTCTTAGAAAGCATAACATGAAATACGAACACTAGCAACTTCCAGTACAGCCCAGATGGGAGTGAGTTTTATACATGTACGGAACCCACAGGAGGACTTATGGGGAAACTATGGACAGTTATTACTGTAAGAGTAAATGGGATGCTCAAGTACCAAAAGCAAATAAAGCAATGAACATCCGAGTCAGGCAGAGAGTATGGAGAAGGGCTTCCTGGAGATCGGAGGGACCCGGTTTAACCGAGGAGTAGGCAGGAACATTTGCTCCAAGAGGCTCTCCAGGGGAATATTTATTGGGAACTAACTAGGAGGGGGAGGGAGACTAGTTTAGAGATGGACTGAGAGACGAAGAGAGAATGCAGGCATCCTGGCCCCGGGGTGGGGGGTGGAGGTGGGGAGAAGAGGCATTTGTGGTACCTGCGATGCGCTTCATCCAGGACGCCTCGTCGATGCCCAGATTGTTGTTGATGATTTTCAGAATGTTTCCCAGGATGACACTGAGGTGTTCAGAGGTGACCTTGGTGCACCATGGCCCTGTGCTGGGGGGCAGGTGCTCAGGCCCCCGCTCCCACCAGTAGGACAGGTAGTTGCAGAGCATGGGCAAGATGACCTCGATGACGTGAGGCATCTCCGTGTACCGGGCCCCCGACTCGGCCAGGTCGCTGATGTCCTTCATCAGGCCTTCTAGCTGTGGGACGTCAGGACACATCTCTTCCACTGTGTCCGGCATGCCCAGAACTGACCAAGAGGGTACAGAAGAACACAAGGGCAGGAATTCAAAAGCACAAATAATGCAGTCCATTCTCTCTGTCCCACCCTTCCTTTGGTCTTTAGACATTAAGTAGCCACCCTGGAGCCTCAGATGAGTGAGCACTGGATGTGGGGCAGCTTCTGTCCTCCAGCTGTTTGTGTAAAGATGACAGCTTCCAGAGGCTGGGTTAGCCTCCTGGAAGCCACATTCAGGTTAAAACACTTCAACTTAAGGCCAAAGGAGCATGACAGAGACAGCTGGGGGACATATCCTAAGACTTCCCTGAGATGAAGCCAGTCTCTTGGCTTCTCTCTCTCGGCAGAAAAGGTGATACTAGATGGAGAAAAGCAACTCATCTGTGTTTAGTTGAAAACCTGTAGTTCAGTCACCTGGATCTCCTGTTTAGAAAAGGAAAAGACACCCCTCTCGTCAAATACTCCTTTAGCCAGACCAGAGATATTACTTTCCACCTGGTTGAGATTTTTTGGGGAAAAATTGCACTTGTGTTAGTTTCTCCATTTACCACAGAAGTTATTGATGAGGTGCCCGGTGCCAAGGCCTCCTGTCACGCACTTCAACTACTTTGTTTGTAAAGTCTTCTGTGCAAGGAAGAGTGAGCGAGCCCCGTCTTTTCCTCCCACCGAAGACTGCAGTTACTTCACTGAACACGGGCAGACAGGACAATGCAGCAACAGATGGAGTTCAGCATGAAACCAAGGCAGGCTGTCAGATGCAAGCATCGCAGACAGCAGTCAGGGGCTACCTGTCCTGTTCTACGTAAGCGAAAGGACAGGACAAGATAGGAGACACCAGCAGCATCCCAAGGTTCCTGACGGGTAAGAGGATAACAAGGGCTCTGAAAGAAGCACCTGCCCAGAGCTCTGTCTCCTCCAACCCCGCCTCTCCTGCCCCCATCTGCCTGGGTCAGGTCCACCTGGACCCGGGACACAGATCACGTGCGGACTCCCCCCGCAGGCCAAACTTCTCACACTGGGGCCAAAGCGGCAGGCACCACAGGGGGTTGGGGAATCCGAGAAGCCACAGGCAAATGTGGAACACTTTTCTGGAATATCAATTCCACTAGATGACTTGAGGAAATTATTTTTGATATTTGGAGAAAAATGCAAAGTTCTCATGCATTTCCAAGGACAAAGCAGAAGACTTCAAATAAAATGTTATCTTTTGTGAACTGAGTTATAGCGGCAGGCCCTTTGCCACTGGGGTTACTGCTGGCTGGGAGTGTCCCTTCTCTAGATTTTTAGGTACCTAGGCATTAAAGGGTTAATGAATAAGAGAGGTCACAGCAAATTCTGTGGCCTTTAGGAATACTGGTCAGTTGAAGGAATGGTTTTGGTTTCTCCCTTGATTATACTTCCTAGAGCAGAGATGCGGAGCAATGCAGGCTGTCTTGGAGACAATGAATCTGTGGCTGAAACAAGCAGGTGTGCTGGATGCCAGGTGCAGTCACAAAGCAAAGGACGCGCAGGAACCTCCCTGCTACGGGGCAGGCCCCAAGCGGCCCGAACGCTCTTTGCTTAGCCATGACGTTCTGCTGCTGTCACTGTGGCTAAAGAGCTCTCTTCCTTGGAACTCATGAGGGGCCCAACATCTTTTAAAATCCAAACAATTCAAAGGGCGCCTGGGCGGCTCAGTCGGTTAAGCGGCTGACTCTCGATTTTGGCTCAGGTCATGATCTCAGGGTGCTGGGATTGAGCCCCACGGCAGGCTCTGCGCTCAGTGGGGAGTTGGCTTGAAGATTCTCCTCTCTCCCTCTGCCCCGCCCCCCACTTGTGGTCGTGCTCTCTCAAATAAACAAATAAATCATTTTTTTTTAAAGATTTTATTTATTTGACAGAGAGAGACACAGCGAGAGAGGGAACACAAGCAGGGGGAGTGGGAGAGGGAGAAGCAGGCTTCCCGTGGAATAGGGAGCCCAATGCGGGGCTCGATCCCAGGACCCTGGGATCATGACCTGAGCCAAAGGCAGAAGCTTAACGACTGAGCCACCCAGGCACCCTAAACAAATAAATCTTAAAAAAAAAAAAAAAATCCAGACGATTCAAAAGGATTAGTAGCATGAAAGCCAAAGAATGTGACACTCCTGTGATTTACAGGGGAAGAGAATTCTATGGGCCAGACGTGGTTTACTGCCAATGCTGGTCATGTGCAGAGAACGTCTGGCCTGTACCTCGCAGCAGAACCACCATCAGGGGTGACATCAGCTGGGGGTCTGCAGGAGCCTCCCAAACAAAACCATTTTACACATACAAGAAGCTACAGACCAGAGAAGGCAAGCCTTCTATCTTGAAACTCAGCACACAGAACAGTGCCAAATGCCACAGATGTAACTGAAGTTCACAACTGTTTGCTCTCAAATTATCAACAAGGGGGCGTGTGTGTGTGTGTGTGTGTGTGTGTGTGTTTTAAATGGCACACAGACAATACATCACCATGGACACTTTTTCCCCTACCTAAGAAAAGTGTTGCTTCAGGGTGCTGCAATGGAATCATTATAACGACCTTTAAAAGTTATTTATATGTAATTGGTCCTTGAGTGAAAGAAACATTTGTGATTCAGATGGCGTTTTATACCTCAAAAGCCACATAATAAACTCACAGAATGAAGGCTGCTGAGTTATGTACCTGAAACACAGCCTCAGCTAGGTCCTATTAGAATCTGACACAAGACTGTTGGGGTTAGCATTAGAACACACTGTCCTTTCATCTTCTACATCAGTGGTTCCCAAAGTGGGGTCCTCCCACTAGCAGTGGCAGCATCACCTGGAGACTCGTTAGAACCTGAATCCAGCTCTACTGAGTTATAAACTCTAGGGGTAGGACTCAGCAATCTTTGTCTTAATAGGCCTTCCACATGATTCTGATGTATGCTAGACTTTCAGAACCACCAAGTAAGGTTCTAAAGTCAGATTTTCTTCCCAAGCAGCCCTTCCCCAAGAAGAGGGCATCTTCTTCTTGGAGAAGGAGAATGCCACCCTTTGTGGAGGCAGATAGCTGACACAGGAACTGGACCTCCTGCTCTCTCTGGAGGGCTATTCAGTAAGGGTCTGGAAATAAGCTGGCCGGCGACTAGGGTATCTTGTTTACTAATCTGATTAACAGACCACTGCCACACATAACCAAAGGCTTATCGTTTATCTAATTTTGAGTATCTGGAAGGTACCAGTATTAAGCCTTTTCTAGGCATATTTTAATAATTTCTGGATGAATCAGAAAATGCTCCAGGGTCATATAGAAGAGTTACTAATATGAGTAACTGCTGGCAAAACACCAACTGTCAATTCATAAAGATGTCCAATTGACTGAAGCCTTGATATGTCAGCTCATATTATATTACTAAACCAAAGGCTCACACCATTTCTCACCCTATACACCCCTCCCCCACCTTGGTCCCGCAGGCCACTCACTTTGTATAATGAATGAAGTCTACCTTCTTAGAGTCCATTAAGCCATCAGTCATCCTCTGGCAAACCTGATTATCCCAGAACACATATTCACGTACACTCTACTTTTCAAGAGCCACACACATGGTCAACGTTCCTTCTGATTAACTGAATGATGGGAACCATGGGGTCAGGGGACTTGGGCACACCCCACAGTGTGTCACTGATGGACGAAAACTGTGTCACCTCTAATCACATTCTTCTCTCTTTTCTTCCCTGTGGAGTCTGCAGTGATTATTTATTTTTCATTTATGGATATGTCTTGTTAAATAAAAGTAAAGTATATAAAGTAAGAAGGAACATAATTCCAATAGCCTTTGAGAAGAACAAGGGGACAGAGTCATGCCCTTCCTTCCCAAAGCTTATCCAAGGCTTCCTCCATCTTTGTCAAGTCCTCATTTTGCCTGCTACTGTATGTCTATGAGCTCAAGAGCAGAGGAGGTCCATTTCCCAAGGCACAGCTCTACACATTGGTCAAAAAGAGACATATGATCTCCTGAATCACAGTTGGGGCAGAACAAACGGATAAATATCTAGCGCTGTCATGACTAGGCCCATGTCCCTTTGGAGCTGTGGAGCAACACTTCGGCTGGCCTATGCCTACAGGTGTTAACAGCCCTTTCTCAACCAGAGCCTACCCAGCTGCTTAGCTCCTATGTGAGCTACAAGATGTGACTCATTCAGTATCAGGAATGGGCGGAGAAAAACAAGGTTAGAGATAGATTTTTGCTAGGCCAAGAAAGGGGAGAAAGGGTTAGGTGAGACTGCAAGGGGCAGGAAATGAACTTAGAGAAGTCACAGGAGACTTTGGAAAGCTGAAGCATCTGGGCAATGTCTCTCTCCTAACTTTGAGAACACTAGTCTCCACTGTATTTATTCAAGCTTGGGACCAGAACTTCATTAAGTGGCTTTGTCTAAATTGTCCTGGTCATCGTTTCTGGGGGCAATGTGCTTCTTTATCTGAAGTAACGAGAAGCAAGTGGGGACAAAGCCACTGGCTTAGCGCTCTGCATTCTTACATGGAGAGAAGAGGATGACACAGGAGTGTGACATGAATAGAAAGTTCTGGCTCTTAGAACTCTCTCTCAGGATCTCAAGACAGTTTGAAAAGGAGGCTTGAACCGAATGGAATTGCCACACAGTCTAGTCATCTAGACTCTATCAGTATTTTCAGAGAATATTGGTTCTGAGTACAATAGGTTCCGGTTTGAAATGGTTTATTACAGTTTTTTCTTCCTTAATATTGACTAGGCCCATGGTGTGGTAATTTTTGCTTCATGTTACATTAAATCATTATAGTTCTTTCTAGTTGGAGTCCAAACTTTATTCAAGTTTCCCTGTTTGAAGCTCCTCTGTTCTATTCCACTGACCTCCAGTAGGATCACAACTCATCCACATAGGAGGACTCTCCCTTCCATCTCCCTGGGAGTAGATGTATAACCTGTCTTGGATTCCAGTTCTGGAGTATTCTAGAAAACTTTTTCTGTACAGGTCCAGATAGGAAATAAACACTGTAGGCCCCAGACAATCTTTGCTACCATGACTCAACTCTGCCCCTGAGGTTGAACTGGAGCAAAATGTGCCACTGAAAATATGCTTCTTGGCATAAGGATTATTTTGGGCTGATTATTTTTAAAGAATCTACAAACACAGGAGAAACTCTGAAAACAGAGTAGAAGTTACCCTTGTGTAAGAGAAATCTAAATTTTATAAAGGAAATTTACATTAGAAAGGGGGCCTGTACCAGGAAGCGAGCTATTTACCAGAGATCACTTTTTCATCTGAGAAACTCATCTGCAGGGCAGGGCAGGGCAAACGTTTACCAAATGTTTCCACTTCTCCCCTTTCCATCAATTGCCTTCCTCCTTTTGAATCCCCAGACCCTTATCTCTGAATGGTCTGTCTATAAACCTCAATCTGCTGGCTGCATTTTGAGTCTCGTAACTTTGTGGGGCTCCTATGGGTACTCATGTATATATAATTACATTTTTTTTCTCCTGTTAATCTTTTTTTTTGGGGGGGGGGTCTCAGCCAAGAACAATTAAGAGTAGAGAGAAAATTATTTTTCCTCCCCTACGTAGTGCTAAAGCAGCCACAGACAACATGTAAATGAGAAGGTGAGACCATGTTCCAATAAAACACTATTTACAAAAATAGGCAGCAGCCAGATTAGGCCCATAGCCACAGTTTACCTACTGCTGTTCTAGAACTTAGTGTGTCAACACCCCTGTTAACTTCTCTTTCTTGCAAAATTTTAGTCCCTCCTAGTGTTTTTTTTATTTAAATTCAATTAGCCAACATATAGTACATCATTAATTTCTGATGTAGTGTTCAATGATTCATTAATTGTTTGTAACACCCAGTGCTCATCACATCACATGCCCTCCTTAATGCCCATCACCCAGTTATCCCATCCCCCCACCCACCTCCCTTTCCACAACCCTCAGTTTGTTTCCCAGAGTCAAGAATCTCTCATGGTTTGTCTCCCTCTCTGATTTCTTCCCAGTTTTCCCTCCCTTCCCCTATGATCCTCTGCACTATTTCTTATGTTCCACATATGAGTGAAACCATATGATAAGTGTCTTTTCTGATTGACTTATTTCACTTAGCATAATACCCACCAGTTCTACCAACGTCAATGTAAATTGTGGGTATTCATCATTTCTGATCGCTGAGTAATATTCCGTTGTACATATGGACCACATCTTCTTTATCCATTTATCTGTTGAAGGACATCTCAGCTCCTTCCACAGTTTGGCTATTGTGGACACTGCTGCTATGAACATTGGGGTGCAGGTGCCCCTTCTTTTTACTACATCTGTATCTTTGGGGTAAATATCCAGTAATGCAATTGTTGGGTCGTAGGGTAGCTCTATTTTTAACTTCTTAAGGAACCTCCATACTGTTTTCCAGAGTGGCTGTACCAGCTTGCATTCCCACCAACAGTGTAAGAGATTGGTATTTTCCTATGCTTTATTTTTTACAATGATAGACAGCATGTGGTTATCATCTTTGGAAACACAGCCTCTCCCTGACCTTGGAAAGTACAATTAGATTACTAGTGCACGTGTGCCCCTTCTGATGACACTCTGCAGAGGAACTAATAAAGAAGTCATGTCCCCACATGCAGAAGGGGACTTGCAGCCAGGGCAGACTAGAGAGCCTAAGGCTTTAGGATGGGAAGGGATTTAGAAATCAACCACACCGTCTCATTGTACAGAAGAGGAAGCCAAAGTCCAGTGATAACAAAGTACTTGCCTGTGTCCATGTTTCCAGTAAAATGGAGACACACAACATGGACCCCAGCTTTGACCTCCTGGCCCCTCTCAGACTATATAAACCAAAAGTGCTGCAAGGCAGCTATTCCCTGCTGGATGGCCTTCCTTCCTGGCTGCTTTCCTCTCAACATACGGGTTGATGACCTCTGAGGGAAGATACTTACTAGACCTCTCCCTGGGGGTTTTAGTGTTGAAGACTGAGAGTGGATTGTAGCGGTTAAGGGTGGGCTCCAGGAACGCCACTGGGATGGCAGCTGCCAATGAGGCCAGACATTCTCCAAGGGCAGGACGTTGCCTGGAAACAAAGAAGTCCATTTAGAAGTGGTGCCACCACATACTGGCCCCATGCATGGTGGGCCAGACCCCTTTCTCAAGATGTCTCAGGCCATCTCCCCATAGATTACTCTACTGGACATCCCTGGATCCTGGGCTCAGCAAGATTACAAGCACTTCTCCCTCCCCCCATCTTTCTCTGGACACTGACCATTGGTGTACAATGGTCTTACCACATAGACCCTGGTTCTTAAAACTGGTGAAGGCAATATAATAATACACTCTGCAGCTTTGTTCTTTTCTCCCAGCATTTCTGAGAAGTTTTGCCATCATCCAAATTCAATTTGATCCTCTCTCTGTTCTCAAAATGTTTTGAAATCTTCTGTGTCTCTCTGTGTCTATTCCCTGCTTTGGATGGAGCTGGTGTTTGCTCGTTGGAACAGTAGATAATGGGCCCAAAGCACCAATAAGACACAAAATAAAAGACCTGCCTTGCAAGAGAAACACGTCCTAAAGCACATTGCTTGATTTAGAGGAAAGACCTCTAACACCTATTACTTCTCACAAATATTCTACACAAATATTTGAGTGCCCATCATGTATAAAGCTCTGGGTCTCAAGTATTTGTGTGAAATGAGCAACCAAACAAGAACAAAATGCTTAGGATTCCTTGTTCAGATTTCTAGTTTTCCAGCTGGGAGAACTTGTGCTTGCTTGCCTGCTAGCCAAGTCAGCAAGTGTAAGTAATGGAAACCAGCCACTGGCTGTCAAAGCAGAGCTGGTACTGAGATCGTGTTTCCTCTCCTGGACCTGGGCTTAGCCGTGGAGTCAGCGTACTGGCTAGCTCAGCGGGTCCCTTCTCCCAGTGTCACACAGTGACAGTGCTGACTTGAAGGGTCCTGTATGGGTGCTGACATCTGTTGCTTTCTAATGAATGAGAGACCAGAGCCATCTGTTTTTCCATCATCAATGTCTTCTTTCTGTCATTTACCGGCATTCAATCACTGTCAGACTACACACCTGTTATGTGAGTTACACACGTGATGTCAGTTCCCAAAGAAAGAGGAAAATGTCTTCAAACTAATATTATAAGTCCTTTCTTAGACCACGATACAAAGATAATTAGTGGAAAATGCAGACGATAGGTCTATAATTAAGAAGTGGATGGGGATTAGAGTGTTCAAACATGTCTTGTTTGCCTTCCTTTGTGTCTGACCAATCAGAATGAGTGCTGATGCTGTGTATCTGAAGCCCACTAGCAGAGTCCGTGGGAGCTGAGGGTGTCAGGCTGCATCTTGGGGGATGTTAATGGGACCATCATGGGGAAAACTGCCAGCTAGAGAGGGCACACTTGGAGCCAGGAGCAAATGCTTACACGCATACAACAGTTCTGTGGAAACAGAAAGGCATTCAGCCCTCAGGGTTCCCTTCAGCTCCCCACCAAAACCTGAACTGAAGGCTGGGTTAATTGCCCTTCACTGTGATAATGGCCAATAATTCCAACAGCACCAAGAAGCCAGAATGTCGGAAGTGTAGGGTCTCCAGATGTGTATAACAAGCATTTACTACGGGGTGGGGGGGGGGAGGGTGGCTAGGAGAGCCACTGCTTGCTGAGGAGTAAGCCACGGAGTCTGAACATTAGCCTTTGTCTTCCAGATAGTAAAAAGCCAAGCCTTTCTCCTTAGAACCCTGAAGCAATGTGATAAAATAACATATTTATGGTCTAATTACAAGAATTAGGATCAATGTGCAACTTGATTATAGGAGAGAAAGAGACACACTTGAATTGGCTTAAAACTGTGATCTTGATTGGTCCCCCCAAAAATAACTTGATATGGCTATCTGGGGTAGAATCAGAACCTGCAGGGTCTAAGAACTGCTGAGAGGCACTAGGAATCTGCTGGACCAGAGGGAGGGGTGTGGAGGGAGACGGTGGGTGAACGAGTGAGTAGAAAGCTGTCTTGGAACCTGTCCCCCCACGCCCCCCATCTTCTGTCACGTTACCAAACTTATGAAAAAAGTCACCTTTTGATTATTTAAAAATTTTTGAAGATTTTATTTATTTGACAGAGACTGAGCGAGCACAGGGCAGGGAGAGCGGCAGGCAGAGGGAGAGGGAGAAGCAGGCTCCCTGCTCAGCAGGGAGCCCGACGTGGGACTCGATCCCAGGACCCTGGGATCACGACCTGAGCCGAAGGCAGCCACCTAACCAATTGAGCCACCCAGGTGCCCACCTTTTGATTAAAGGACAATTAATACATGTGGTTTTAATTCTCATCTTCTATCTTCTTAAGCTCAGCGTTTAGGGGACTAGCTGAGTTTGCTTAGCTGTGAAGTGTTTGAGCAGAGAACTTTAAAATCAGCCTCCAGCAAGCAAGCAATCACTTCTTAGAGGTGATGGCACAGCCTTCTCCTTGTGCTGGAGGTGTGACTGTGAGTCCCCCTGTCCGGGTCTGCTCTGGGGGCTGAGCAGCAGCCCTCAGACAGACCAGGTCCTCTGCATCTTCTGTATGGAGCCTCCGGCTCCTGCTGCAGCCTGCACCCCTGCTGGAAGGTGACGGAGTGAGACGTGGGCTTCTCTGCAGGGACCTTCTGCACCACGACCTCCCTTTGGAGCAAGCCTCACTGTTTCAACCAACCGCAGGGGCCACTGAGGAGAAATACTCTGTTTCCTCAGTCTTGCCTTTCCGGGAGGAGGAAAGAAGAAGCTAAGTCGTGAGGGTGAAAGAAATGCCAGAGGGAGAGCACTGATGAAAGAAAATCTGGGCGACAATCAGGATGACAAGGGGGTAAGGTCAAATCTGAGCGCAAACTCTACTTGGCCCAGCAAGATGAACCTTGGAAACAGCGGGGCCTGAGTTGCCTTGGTGATAACTGGACCCATTCTTCTTCTCTTTTCTCTTTCTCTCATCAAATTAAAGTCCCAATCTCACAAAAGTGGATTTCTAGAAAGTTAGTCGGACACAAAAGCAACCCGTGGGGGCAAAAGACAGTTTTCCAGTGTTATGCTGCCTCGGGGACATGCATTCCCTGTGCTCTCTGATATTAATTACTGACAAAGCTGAATCTCAACAAGCTCACAGCAGGGCATTTTCTAGTCTAGGGCACACAATGATGCTAATTAGCCATTTGGCCAACAGGGATAAACAACAGTTCTCCTGGTTTTGCTGTGAAAAGTTCTGTAAAAGTAAAGCGCACAAGTCTGCCAATGACCTTGGCCCCCAGACCCCAAGAGGGACTGAGCAAAAGCCTGCTGTTAGAATGCTTCTCTGGTCATTAGCGCCCCCAGGGGGCAGTGTGGGTTTGGACTGAGCCAAATAAGGGCTATTGAAACAGCTCCAGCAACCAAAGGGTCTACTTGAAGAGTCTGTTCACTGGGTATGGAACTCTCTTTCCCTTTCCAATTCAGTTCTTACTGCCTAGCACAGTATCTTTCATATAGTAAAACTTCGTCAATGGTGACAGGTTGAAGAGGGTGCGATTTATATTTCAATCTTTGTTACTTTCTAATTTGATAAGTTGCAGGCTCTCCTTGTCCATCTCTTGATTTCATTTCCACGGATCCAGATCTAACCTCTCAAATGTCTATTGTTAGAGATCCAGGCAGAGTAAAAGTCATCATGGTAATAAGAATTATGCCTTGTACCTATCTGGTGTTTTGCAATTTTGGGAGTTCCTTCATGTCTGTTCCAAAGGATGCTAAGGAGAGGAAGTAATATGTAGAAGAGGGGCAGAAAGCTGAGGCAGGCCACGGCTCTAGATGAGCAACACGAGTCCCCTCAGAGGCTTAGGGAAGGTGTGCAATGTTTGGTCAGAAACAACTGGTCATAGGCGGCAGGACAGGAAGGAAGAAATGTCTCTAAAGTGTGAAGGGGAAAAACAGTTTTCACCTGAAATAAAATGAAGGTTCCAATGGTTCAATCAATTTCCAAGTTTCGCTTCTTGACCAACCCCCCTCAAATGTTGTGAACAAAGTATCTCCCCATCAAAGAAGGCAAGTATTCTCTGTGGTTAAATGCATAAGCCTTTACTTTTTTGCTGAAAATTTGTTGAAAACTCTACTTGTCAGTGATCTCAGTGTTGTCTCAAGTGGAACATATCCCAAAAGAAAGGTCTCCATTCTGTTTCAATGACTTTCTTTTCTTTACCGTCAACCCTGTCACTGAGGTGTCTAGAGTCTCCCATCCACAATGCACACGCAAGCTGTAGCTGGAAACCAAATATTTAGTGGTTCCCTTACAACCCTGCAGACATTCATTAGCCACTTTAGCAAAAGATGGCAGAGAAATGGTGTTTTTGACTGAAGTTTCCTCCCTAAAGCACACAAGAAATGGGGAAAAAATTGGGAAGACATTGGGATCTTTGCTGAAATGAGAAAATGTGTGATAATGTCAAGCCACAAAGTATGGACCAAATCAAGTGGGGACGCTGAAACTGAAACATACTTTCTGGGCTAAGAGCAGAGTGTAGAAATCTCTGGAAGTAAACACGGGGATTCTGAGGAGCCTAGAATATGAACTTGTGCTTGAAACAATGAAGGGTGTGTGTGTGGGCGGGGGTGCAGGGAGACCTGCTGGGGATGAAGGACCAGGTTCATACTGCAGAGAGGCAGGCAGGACAGAGCAGGGAAGAAGTGTACATGCCATCATTCCTGTGACCTGGACTCCGAGCCTGGAGAAGCCACTGGACGGGAAGTAGAGTGCAAGAGCGAGAAGTAACCTGTCCTGTAGCTGCTGACTCAAGTCCTCTACTGGCTGGAATAAACCTACTTTTTTAAAAATTTATTTTTAAAAAATATTTAATTAATTTATTTGACAGAGACAGTGCATGCACAAGCGGGGGGAGCAGCAGGGAGAGGGAGAGAGAGAGAGGGAGAAGCAGGCTCCCCGATGAGCAGGGAGCCCGATGTGGGACTAGATCCAAGACCCTGGGATCATGACCTGAGCTGAAGGCAGATGCTTAACTGACTGAGCCACCCAGGCACCTGGAATAAACCTAATTTAAATGACTATACAAAAGCCCTATGTCTTTAGGTTGCACTAAAAATTTTACCTGTGACCTCTCACCTGGGCCACTTGCTTACTTTTGTTGGGGGAGACACCAAAGGCTAGAGGTGGATGCACTCTAGTGCTAAAGGCACTGTGGGCAGAGTGAGGGAGTCCTGAGCCAGTTTGTCAGATGTGAAGCTGGATGATGTTTCTTCCCCATACACTCCTTCAACACACACCACCACCCCACAAACACACATGTGCACACATGCTCTTTTTCATTCTTGAAAACTAGCAATTAGCTAATGATCAAGAAGTAGATGAGAAACATGGTTCTGAGGAAGAATTATCCAGGAAAAAATACAGAAAAATTCTTTTTGACACATTCACAGAAAATAAAGAAAATAAAGAGAGTCAGGAACATGGAGAAAGTTTGAGAATTACCTTACAAACCCAAAACAGGAAAGAGCAACTAGCTAACAGTACTTGGGAGAAAATGAGAAATGTGGAAGATTAAGGAAAAGCCAACAAATACAACCTCTCCCTCAATAACAGCTAGGGAACCCCCCTCCACAATTACATAATAAAGTGAAAGATTTGTAAAAAATGGAAGACCCAGTTCTGAATACTGAGGGGGCATATTAAGTTCTGAGGAGAAGCAGAGGGGACCGATACAGAATAAGCACATCCTGGAACATATTATAGGAACTTACTGAGCTTCAGGACTGAAGAAGGAATCCAACAAACAGCCAGTTTTTCCCCTCCCACTGCAAAGTCATGTGTAAGTCAGTAAATCCCCTGGCCTAGGGTGCATTGTCAGAATACAAAGAAGCAAATTCTACATGCTTCTGAGGCAAAAAAAAATTATGACCCAAGGATTTTATACCACAGAAATTTTTCACAAAGTCAAGGGGTAATATTCCAAAATATGCAAGGATTCAAGAGTATCTAAGAACTCTTACAGAAACAAATACTTAATGATGAATCTGGCCAACCAAGACACAAAACAAAATAAAAAATTTGGAATGGGAAAGTCATGGTTCAAAAGGATTGGCTATTTGGTGAATCATTACAATACAAAGTAAGGTAAACAAACAACTCAGGAAATATTGGTTCTAGAATAGAATGTAAATGTTATAAGAAATTATTATGATTTTAGAGAGAGAGCGAGAGAGCACACACATGTGTGTGTGAGTGCGGGGCGGGGGGGGGAAGTTGGGGGAGAGGGCAGAGAGAGAGAGGGAGAGAGAATCTTAAGTAGGCTCCATGCCCAGTGCAAAGCCCAATGCAGGGCTCAATCCCATGACTCTGGGATCATGACCTGAGCCAAAATCAATAGTTGGAGGCTTAACCAACTGAGCCACCCAGGAGTCCCTGTTTTAAGAAATTATAGAGCAAAAAAGGAAAGGCAGAAAGTATAGCTAGGAATACAAGTGTACTAAATTTGCTTACCTTTTTAAAGTAGAAAGGTAATGACATTTTATCTAAATAATAAATCTAAAAATAGGAGTTGAATGGTAAAGGAATTCAGTTTTTTAGCTTCATCCAACAGGACAAAGTTGCAAAGCAATATGGATATTATGATCCCACATGTGTACGAATGTACATGTGTAGAATATATCTGAAATGACATACACCAAATTGTTAATAGTGGTTTCCTTTCGGAATTGGATCAGCTTGTTTGGATTCAAGATTTCTGAATTGCATTTCTGCTTCCAAAATGTGCACTTGTTTAAAACCAGAGCTAATCTGACAGCCGAGAATGGTAAAGGTCCAGGGTTGTATCACATAGAAACTCATTAAACGCTAAAGTAACAGCCTCATGTCCCTTGAGGTTTTCTGCAAGCTTTAACCACAGGAACTCTGAAAGCTATTTGGAAGCTGTGATTATGAAGAAATAGACATTTCTTCAACGTTCTTTGGTCACTAGCACACGATTTAGCTTGGCTATACAGTATTGCTTCTCCAGTCACATACATTTACCAGCTATCTGTTAAAAAACAAAATTCCACTGAGTAAATCTGAAGCTCTCATTGTCTTTAAGTGATTCATGAATCTGGCAACATCCCATCTAGCAAGTAGCGGGGTGCTTGGAGGAGATGGTACAAAATGGAAAGTTTTTATAGGAAGAAGAGTGGGACAACAAAGTCAGAAGCCAAAGAAAAAAAAAGAAAAGTTTGGTCCAGGCTAGGTAGCTTTCCCTCAGGGGGAAGACCTGGGGGTCTTATCCTGCAGATTACCTCATCTTCCTTTAGGGGACAGAGAGGACCCTTATGACAGATTACCTCATTGGCACCTATTAGACTTACCAGTTAAGATTTAGATTTCTGGGGCGCCTGAGTGGCTCAGTTGGTTGAGCGACTGCCTTCGGCTCAGGTCATGATCCTGGAGTCCCGGGATCGAGTCCCGCATCGGGCTCCCTGCTCAGCAGGGAGTCTGCTTCTCCCTCTGACCCTCCCCCCTCTCATGTTCTCTCTATCTCATTCTCTCTCTCAAATAAATAAATAAATAAATCTTTAAAAAAAAAAAGATTTAGATTTCTACAGGAGGTTGAAACTGCAATTAAGGGGGCACCTGGGTTAAGCGTCTGCCTTTGGCTCAGGTCATGATCCTGGGATCATGGTCTTGGGATGGAGCCCCACATGGGGCTCCCTGCTCAGCGGGGAGTCCGCTTCTCCGTCTCCCTCTGCCCCTCCACCTTGCTCGTGCTCTCTCTTGTACTCTCTCTCTCTCAAATATATAAATAAAATCTTAAAAAAAAAATAAGAAACTGCAATGAGATTAGGTATTAAGCCCTGTTTTGGTGACTTGGCCTGGCCCAAGTAATGCCAATTTTGGCCTGTGGTTTTCTTTTTAACTTAGCTCCACAGAAGTCATAAATCTCAATAGCCTCACTACATTTTAATATTGCCATAAACATTTAATGACCTAGGCTCAGAATCACCATCCCATTTCAGTGAGCATTTTGATTTTGCTGTACTGAAAAGATGTTGTTAAGTGTTGAAAGACTGTAACATTTTTCTAAGCCTTGCACGTGTAAGCCTCTTTTGTTCACTAATTACCTTTCAACATAGATATTCTTTCCAGTCCCAAGGGAGTAGAGGCTGCACAGTATGTGGTAGCATGAAATCTGCACATCACCTACTGGAAAGAACAAAAAAGAGCAGTCATTACCATGCTTCAATCCCAGCACTTCACCTTGGGCACAAGGAAAGGGTCCAACAGAAAACACATGCTGGCATGACCCAGGGGCTAAAGGCAGTGCATGCACCCCGCACTGTGCCCCCCAGCCTTCCCCCACCCCCGCATGATATAGTCCCTTTCTCCCCAGATGCTGGTTACTGAACTGGGGGAGAACCCACTGACAGGAGAACGCCCTCCACTGAGTCATCTCTGTTCCTTTGTGGGCTTTTGATGTGAATTGCATTGCTTCTCAGGGAAAGAAATCATTTGACCAACGAGATCCATATGGGATTTTTTTTTTTCCAATGGCGGGGGGAACACTATAGTTAAGTTTTATATATAGTAATATCTCCTTCCTTTGAAAGGAAGAATGCAAGACATCTGAAGTTTGAATGAGTCTTTTGTTAATTTCCTAGGAAGACATGTAGAACATCCCTACCTCTTTAGAGATAGACCAAAATTTCTCATGTCCACCTGTCCCAAGTTCTCTGATGGACATTTTTCAAAAAACAATTCAATCATATCATGATTGTGCCATGTTTTCCTGAGGGAAGGGCATTTTCCACTTAGGAATCCACAGAGTTGAATCCATCGGCTACATGCTCCTTCAATGTCTGGAACTCATAATAAGGCAGGGACTAATTGCACATAATGAGAACTAATTTAATTTTTAGGTTTTCAATAAGGAAGGGCATTCTTTCCATGACATGACATAATGAGTTTGGATGCTCCCCCATCCCTCTGCCCTCCTCCATGGAAATAACTGATTTTCATTTGTTCAGGGATATAGCAGTCACAGCGTCAGCTATCAACAGTTGGTTAAATTGAATTAAATCATGTGCCAACATTTAAAGCATGAAACTGAGCTTGGTGGCAGAATATTTGCTCTAGGGGGCAATATGTGGTACTAAATGCAAATTGAAATAAAACTAACTGACTATGGTCTTCTTCTGAAGGCTCAGATAATGAAATGTTAGCAGCTTTCCTTTGCTCCTGGCATCCAATGAATAAATTAGGGCTTCTTAACAGGAAAATTGGTATCTGAAAAACCCTGGGAGTGAACCTATATCCCTATATCCCCTGCTGGATTACTCAGATAACCTTTTCAAATTAAGTGGGAACACAATGGCTGACAGCTAAGCCAGTGGGTGGAAAATTCTGGTCCTGAATAATAGTGGGGAAAAGATGAAATATTATATACTCAAATTGGAGGATTTCTCCTCCTCTAAGTATTTATTATTTCATTTTTAAACCTAAGAAGAAAACAGCATGGAATAATTATCACTCCGTTCTACTTTCAAGGTCAACTCAAGTGAATGAGTCACACACTTCTTATCTGGGGCCACGTGCATAGAAATCCACAATAGACAGTAATAGGACTCACAGAGTAAATCCACCCCAAACTGATGCTGAGCAACGTGCTCAAAGATGGACGTCAAGATGGGGAGCAGAGCCACCGTGGTATAGTTAATATTCTGAGACACGCCTTTAATCTGTGTTCTGGAATGGGTAAACTTCCCCAGCTTCAGGTTTTCTGAAGTCTTCTCTAAGTCTTCTGCAGCATTTTCAAAGAATGCTCGTAACCCGGCCTTGACCAACTCTGAGCCTGACTTCATGACCGTCCTGTAAGCAAACGATGTTCAAGACCAGAAGCATAATCATAATCCAAACCTTTGGCCAACCCCCTTCATGAAACTGGTGACCTGTAGTTTAACCCAGCAGACATCTGACACTCTAGTCAACTGAAAACACTGAGTCAGAAGTGGAGAGAACAGTTGGCATCCAGGGAGTCACCTGGATCACACAATCCCAAGGGGGGCTGACAACAGGATGGTATTCTCTGTAGGATGGAATTAGCGCTCCACTGTTCAGGAAATACAGAAGAGGGTTTAGAATGAAACTGAGTTTAGTCATCCTTTATCAGTATAGTGTCCCAGTTGGCTACATTCCTCTGTAAATATCTTTTTTTAAAAAAAGATTTTATTTATTTGACAGCGAGAGACACAGCGAGAGAGGGAACACAAACAGGGGGAGTGGGAGAGGGAGAAGCGGGCTTCCCACGGAGCAGGGAGCCCGATGCGGGGCTTGATCCCAGGACCCTGGGATCATGACCTGAGCTGAAGGCGGATGCTTAATGACTGAGCCACCCAAGAGCCCCCCTCTGTAAATATCTAATTAGAAGGAAGGAGAGGTGAGTTTTTCTTAGAGTTAATTACGGGATAAGCTACTTTTATAAGGAGTAGCTAGAAATATTAGCTCTCCCATGATGCAGGACCTCTTACAGGGAACAAAGAAGTCACCTGAAGTTTAGATTTCTATTAGCTTGCAGGGATGTCCTAGCTTGGAGAAGGGAAGGGAAGAGGGACAGAAAGCCCCCTTTAAAACAGACAGCTTCATCAGACCACGGGGGGTGTGGAGAACAACTACAGAATGTGCCCTGTGGGAATGGAGATTAGCCTCCCCTCAAAACTATTTTATAAAACTTAGAAATGGAGCAAAGCTAACAAGTCAACTATTATTTTCCATATTTCAACATCTTATTCACAAGATTACGACAGGCTTGCTTCAAGAACAGATGTTTTTTATCTACAGCATTTTCAGGATAATCATCCAACCAACCAGAAAAATAAAAACAAAGAAATGAAGTCAGGGAGGCTTGCTCCTAGCCTGTGAAGAATCATGAGCTGTCTTCATAACTTTCTAGTCTTGGGTTTTGTCAGGAATGATGATCAAACACGCTGACCTGCATTTAAAAAAAGAGGGCAGGGGGAACTCTCTCCCAAGGCAGGCTACATGCTCCTGGGAGTCAAGATTTCTCTTTCTAGCTGCAAGGGATCTGAATCCTCTGGGGTGCCTTGGCCTGATCCTACGAATTTGTGCTGTCCTAATATCACCATGTTTGTTTCTTGTTCTAGGGGTATAGACCCCTCAAATCCCCTTTAATTATCCTTAACTTTTTTTGGTAACCATTCTTAGTTGGTAGATTTTCATCTTGTGGCCATTCCTTCAGTTGGTTTCTCTTCTGCATACAGTCCTTCTCCCAACTTTGACAAGGGGCTCTGCTTGACGAGTGTGTGAAAGCGAGCTCCCTGTCTGTCCTTGCCACTCCTCTTCTTCCTCATCTCATCAGATCATTTACGCTTATATTACTGGAACTTACACATACATTTGTTAAGACTTCTTTCCCTTTCAGCCATCTTTCCTGCAAGACCCTCAGGCCATGGGTCCAAACAAATCTTTGTCTCTGATCTTTTTATTACATAACCCTGCACCTCCCTCTTTGGCTGCTTGGGATTCAGAATGTTATGGTTCCCCTCTCCCAGGGTGTTTATGGCCTCGCCACCCATCAGGTAGCTAGCTTTTCCTTTTTTTTCGTGGAGAACGAGGGACAAAGTGGCACTTTGCTCTATTACATATTTTATCTTCTGAAAGATGAATTTCTCAGGAAAAGAAGAATTGATCAAATGCTCAGCTTTTAGCGTGCAGCACATGTCATGACAGTGGCTCTCCATCATGTGAGTGGAGAGATGGAGAGTACTAATGTCAGGCTAGATTCATCTCCTTCCTGTGCCCCCCGCCCCCGGCTCCTGCAGAGCAGGGACACGTCTTCTCTTCTATACAGTGAGTGAGAAGAGGGGGTCAGAGAGTGAGTCTTGAGAAACTACTGGAAAAAACTGGGCAGACTTACCTTGTGTCAAGTGTCTGAGCTAAGATGTGAAGACAGCTCACCATTGTAGTAGAATCGCTGCCTAGAACCAAAAATATCACCGGTGACTCCCCAGATCCTTCAGCCTGTCTTTTAAATGCAATCTTCTCAACATGCACAAACTGCAGCCCAGCATAATTAACCACCAACACACGAAGTGTCAGATCTCTGTGTGGGGACAATGCATTTATCTCTGGCCCGACACATCTGCTGTTTGATGGATGTTAGAGGCAGAACTTAAAACATTCATTGGTGTGGAAAATTTGAGCTCTTTAAGGGGTAAAGAGGTCATTTATCATACTTCAGACCAATTTTCTATGGCAAATTTAGGTGACACCTTCATCCTAAGGCTCAGGTTGTCTACAGGCACTCGACGTGAAGGCAAAATGCAAGTGAAGGATATTTATAGGGAGGAGTGAGGCTTTCAGCAATACTTCTCTTCACTTACCGAAGAGGGAAATCCTGTGTCGAACAAGAGCAGCGAGTTTGCAGAAGAGGCTGAAGCAGAAAAGAAGGTGAGTGGGAAAGGCACAGAAATCCGAGGACTGGTTTGTACCCTCCCTCCCCCAGGCCTCCACGCTTTATATCAAAGAGCGCAGAATGGATCTCTAGATAAATGCATTGTGTTCCTCTCCAAGACTCCCCTGGACCACACTAGGAAAATCTGTGCTCCCCGCTGTCTTGTTGGAGAGTCACGAAGGCACCCTGGAGGCAGCCCCAACCTCACAGAAAATAATCCTTCTGCAACAACTGCAGTATTTTTGCAGTGACCAGGTTATTGCAAACCATCCCTTGCTATAGAGTACCATGTGCTGACACATTCATCTGGATGACATTCAGGAATACACGCGGATTCTGACAAGGATCGTGCATGTTCCACTGTTGCAACAGGTTGCAAACCATTTTGCAGCCTTCACTGGTGGTGGGAAGCTTTAGATGGGAGGTGGGCAAGCAGGTGGGAACAGAAGAAAATGAATGGTTCAGGGACGGGGGATATGGTGTTGGACAAAGCCATCTTGGGAAACTGCTTTTCTCTGTTAATTCCTATTAGTTGATGGGCCTGACCGAGTGGCTTCCTAGCTGTGCTCCTCCCTGGAGGCTAGGAAAGCCCATCTGCTATGCTTGTGGTGCTTTTTGACCCTACCCCATGCTTTCGCTCATCTTTTCTATCATGGAACCCCTTGATAAAGAAATGAATCCATCTGTATCTGAGCGTTCTGCTTTCTGTGGCAACTAGTAGAGAGCCTTGTGCAGTTAGGAAGGAGCTCTATAAATGTTTCTGAACATGCCACTGATGGACCCTTACCCACCATGGCCATGATGTGACCTGTGTTGTCAATGGCTCTGGGGACGAGGCTGCTCAGAACTCTGACCCTATGTGACACTGGCCCAGCTAAGGCAAGAACTTTGTAATGCCTTCAGCAAGCAGTCCTTCCTGGTGGAACACAGAGGGGAAGGTAGACTAAAAACACCTGCTACGGGCCAGGGGTTTCTCAAGCTGAGACTGAGCTGAAGTCCTTCCCAGTCTCTCTCATTCATAGCTTGTCGAGGGCTTCCTGACTCACACGGGGCAGAATTCTTTTCGGGAACAGCTCAAACGGAGAAGAAACACATCCTGAGTGTTGGCGGAGATCAGAACTTGCTCACCTTTATGTCCTCAAGTGTTGAATCACTATACTGTACACATGAAACTAGTATTACACTACAGTTTGTTAACTGACTGGAATTTAAATAAAAACTTAAAAAAAAATAAACTTGCTCACCTTTAAATGGTTTTCAATTAACACCCGGAGTCTACTGAGCTGTCTACTGGAATCACAGCTAAAGTCCCCTGTGCGCAGTCATTTATTTCTGCAGTGGGAATAAGCTGGAAACCCTGGCCTAGAGCTTCAGAGAACTCAGAATAAGTTAACAGAAACTTGACAGCCTGCTCGTGTGAAATTAAACAGGGACTGCTTTTTTGCTCTTCCCATTGTGTCCACTTTTTAAAGAGCTATGTATTTGATTAAAAAAAAAAATCATGGACTTGGGGGAGGGAGAGAGCCTGGAGGAACATGAGCCCCGCGGCTCTGCTATGACTAGCTGGGCTGTCCCGGTGAAGCCACTTAACTGCTCTGGGCCTTGCTTTTATCATCTGTAAGTAGGGAGTAATCACAAGATCCTCTTAGTTTTTAGAATTAGGGGCTGATCAACGCAGATATTTCTGGTGAAATGCCTCAAAGCAGACACATGCTCTGTATAAATACAAAGTAACGTTTTTCTAACTAAAGCAGATGGTGGAATTGTTTGATCCTCATACTAACAGGGCTCTGCTTGCTGTCAGAAGTGCTTGCCCAGGCATGCCTAGGCCAGGACCTGAGGTTTTCAAAGGCCCCTTCTTGTCCTTAGCCCAGTGTTGCGAGGGGCCAGAGTTCCCAGGTGCCTCCCCATCTCAGAATTTGCAAGGGACAAATCAAAGGGACCACAGGGGAGAGAGTATGGTAGCCCTGGTGATTGGCAGCAGATGCAGAAGAGGTGGGGTGGAGGGGAAAGATGTGGACAAGAAGGGTCTGGAGGTGTGAACATTTGGTGCAGATGCTACAGCTTCTGTGGGAGGGTGGCAAGCACACCGATGGATCTGGAAGCTATTTGCAAGGCTGATCAGATGCAGCTTGTCTTCCAGCCGTGACAAATGGTGCCTGGCTGAACAAATGTTACATTTCCATGAATTAACAATCTCACAAAAATAGATGAAGAAGATAGACACACCTGCCCTCTGTTGGATTGTCTGAATATCTCACTTTGCCCCTCATTTCCCGAACTTCTTACAGAATATACCGGTGCATCCTGAAAATATTTAGGAAATCTTTGGCCAGCAACTGATGCTAAGTGCATCTCATTTTGACAGCATGGGCTCCTCCTTTCTTAAAAAATGAGGTTAAGTAATGACTGCAGAGAAAATGGCACTCCATGCGGCTAGAGAGGACTTTCATTCTCGCCCTAACTTACTACCTGGGTCACTTTGGGCAAACCTCAGTGTCCTCATCTGTAAAATGGAGAGAATATATAGGCAGTTCTTAGAGCATGGTGATGGTTCACAATGATATGCAAGAGTTACTGCCCACTTGTGTAAGGAGGAAAAACCAGCTGTTAGCTCTGGGCTTAATAAGTGTTTGCTAAATCCTGAGGCTGACTGTCCTCATGAGGATGGTGATATTTAGTGGGTGGGCCTTTAGAAAGTACACTGTATGCTGTCCACCATCCATGGCTGTTAGGGAAAGAGCTGACTGCTTCCAATATAATTCTTTTTTTTTTTTAATTTTTTTTAACGATTTTATTTATTTATTTGAGAGAGAGAGAATGAGAGATAGAGAGCACAAGAGGGAAGAGGGTCAGAGGGAGAAGCAGACTCCCTGCGGAGCAGGGAGCCCGATGTGGGACTTGATCCTGGGACTCCAGGATCATGACCTGAGCTGAAGGCAGTCGCCTAACCCAACTGAGCCACCCAGGCGCCCTGCTTCCAATATAATTCTTAACTCTTTGCTATTTAGAGGTCTAACTCATTCCCTGTCATTCCCGATCAAATCCGGACAAGACCAGAGGCATGGTGGAATCCATCTTTTAGTCTGATCCTAAAGCATCCTCTCTCTTGAGGTGCCCACATGTTATGCCTACAGCAAGGAGGATGGAGGCTGGTGCTCCTGAGGAACTTTTTTTTTTTTTTCCTATTTGGAATTTAAATTGAATTGTGCTGCTCTGGATTTCAAATATCAGATCACCCACAATAGGATTTGTAAGATTGGATTCTTTAAAACAAATTTAAACTAAAAAAGCCTGATAAGAATGGGATTGAAAACAGCATTAATCTGTTTCTTCTCAATGTTGTGTGTTTGCTTGTTCAAGCTTTAGGATTGATTTCGCCTTTTTCTAAATGTTATTTCAGGATAAAAGTTGATCTGAGTCCATAAATTTTTTTCCAAGCCCTACTGATACCTCCAAACAGCGCACTTCTCTTGGTTGCCAAAATAATACAGATAAATATGAATATAAGTACTTTTAAAACCAAGATGATAACCAAAACCTCTGTGCTACCCATCACTAGGCCACCGTTCATTTCTCTGAAAGATTCACCATTGAGTCTCTAGGAATCTGGGGTTTTAATACAAAGCACATTGCCACCATGGCCTTCTCTTTCGTAGACTCACCTGGCCACCATTTCTTTCTCCTTATGAGAGGCATAGCCGCTGCTGCTAAGGGGCTTCAGGGGGGATGACAGGAAGTAGAGATGGTGATTGGTGAAGTACTGGTCAACCAGTGGGAGGAGAACCTGGAAAATCCACCATAAATTAATTTCTAGGAAGCTAACCAAAGCCCTTCCTTTGGTTCCTTTGAAAAAGTTCATTTTCTGTGAGCAAAAAGCCTCTGAACATAGGTCCTGGAATTTCCAGGAAACTCTACCTGGTGGATTGCAGTTTCCAACACATTTTCCTCTCATACGCCTCAAACGAGAGGTCTTGGGAATATGGGAATGGAGAAGGCTACTTACTGACTAAGGGTCCCGAGAAATGTGCATATGGCTGAGTCAGCATTTTTAGGAGAGTCCAGTGATATATCTGTGCTTAGTCATGCCTTGTTGGGCACGGTGTCCAACAGGATCCCTTGGGGCCTAGGCTAGCACTACCAACCTTGAGCCTTCTGTCTCTGCTTCTCAGGCACAGCTACCCCAAGGCCTCACATGCATTCAGTCCTCTGAGTAGGGTTCTATGGCAGAGACTAATCCCTGGTACCCAAATTCATTCTTCCCTTCTTTCTCTTCGCAACAGAAACCCCCATGTTTTAGCTGGGCATGGAGTCACCTAGCTAGAGAATGCATCACCCAGGCTCCCCGGCAGCTAGGTGGATCTAAAAATGATGGAGTTTTAGCCACTGGGAAAGCACTTTAAGAGAAGCAGCTTGTCTTCCTCTCTCCTTTTTCCCTTTCCCACAGAGGTACTGGTGAGACCGTCCGGACCACACTGACACACAGCACACTAGAGGAGATGGTGGAGTACCAGGAGAGGAAGTACCTGGGTCTCCGGGGTGACGGTGTGGAGCAGAGCAGGCTGCCTGCCTCCTCAGACCACCTACCTGCCTCTGGTTCGTTCCACAACAGAGAAACACAGGCCCATCTCGTCGAAGACACTGGAGTTTTGGGTATCTTTGTGAGATGAGCTTAACTTACACCCTAAATCGTACAGATTCTAAGAAGAAAGTAATTTGGTTAAATGCAGGGAATCACTTACTTTGGCAAAGAATTTGATCTCCTGGTCGTGGGGAGACTTTTCCGTTTTCCCACTGCTGACAATGGCTTCTACAAAGACAAAAGTAACACAAAGGTGGCCACAGTTAAAGGAAACTGAACCAAAAACAGAGCATTTTAGAAACAGAGCGGCTTCCCTGAGGGCCATGGAAGGGCCATTTGATTTTACAAAGTATCTTCTATTTTACAAAGGACTTTCTCACTGTGCTGGTTAGTTGTTTTCTCGTGTCAATTCTCTCAGCTGTTTCACTACCCTTTCCTCCACTTTACTGATGAGAAAGCAGCTTCAGAGAGCTTGAGTCATATGCCCACAGTCACAAAGCAAAACAATGGAAAAGTTACAATAGGACGAGTTATATGAAAAATGACAAATGGCTCAATCAAACCCTGAAACCAAGGATGAACAGATTTTTTTTTAAAGAGGGGGACAAAATCTCAGCCACCATCCCCCCCCAAACCATACGATGTCAAAATGAATCACGAACAGCTACAGTAGGAAAGCATCATCGCTTGATAAAGGAATGCCACATTCTTTCTGAGAACACGAAATATTAAGGGAAGCACACATTTGGGGGATATGTCACAATGATACTTACCCAAATGGGCAATAAACTCCTGGGCGGAATCAACATATTTCAGGATCTTCTTCAAAAATTTATAGGCAAACCTCTTTTCCATGGAGGAGGCATCCAGCTCCAGATCCTTCATACCTCTAGGTTGGAAATGGGTAAACCCCAGGAAGTAACAGAGATGACTATGTGACTTTGGAGCATCAGCAATCCTATGTGTGTTGACTTTACTTTCAAAAGTTACTGGTTATTCTGGTTTAATGACCTGATTTGTCATCTGACTGATATCCCCTTGCACTTGGAACCTGCCTCTGTGAGCACACAACACCTACACTAGAATAATATCTGAAAAGATTTTTCAAAATATCTTTATCATTCATTCAACAAATATCAAGCTGGGGATAAATCAGAGAAGCAAACAAAATCCCTGCCTCCATGGAACCTATATGCTAGACACACATAATATATAAAAGAAAGTATAAATTATGTGGAATGCTAGAAGCTAATTAGCATTATGAAAAAAGAAAACTCAAAGCAGTATGAAAGGTGGCCCAAGAGTGGCTGAAGGGGGGAGGCAAGCAGACTGTAGTGTCACATGGGCAATCAGTGCTGGTTTCATGGGGAAAGGACATTGGAGTAAAGGTTTGAAGGAAGTGAGGAGGTGAGCCATATGGATGTCCAGCGAAAGAACTTTCCAGGCATATGGAGCAGTGGTGCAAAGGTCCTGAGGCAGAAGCATGCATGCTGAGTTGAAGGGATATGGCAGATACTAGTGTGGATGGAATGGAAGTGAAAAACATGAGGGAGGTAGTAAATCATTAGGGCCCTGTGGGCCATCCTCCAGAATTTTGCTTTTGCTCTGAGATGGGAAGCTATTGAAAATTCTGAATAGGGGAATGACTTACACTATAAAAGGATTATTTTAGTTGCTAGGTTTAAAACTGACTGTGGAGTCGGGGGGCAAGGGCTGAAGCAGGGGGCCCGGGGCAGAGGCTCTTTCAGGAATGATGGTGATGGTGTGGAACAGGTGAGAAGTGGTCAGATTCTGAATATCTTTTAAAGGCAGAACCATCAGGATTTCCTGAAGGACTGGATGTGGGTTGGGTAAAAAGAGGAGTCAAGGGTTTAGACTTCAGCACCAGGAAGAATGGGCTGTCATGGAGTGATGGGGAAGCTGAAGATGGAGCAGGTCAGAGGCGTGGATAGTGGGGAATGAGTTCTCCTTGTTGATGGAGCTCTCGCTTCCTCGTCTGCCCCCCAAGTGCCCTCCGTAGGGTCTGGCACGTGGTAGATGCAGCTACTAGGATATATTTGCTGAACTCAATGATCTTCTTCCTTCCACCACCCCCCCCCCCGCCCCCGTATTTCCTTGAGTTCCTTTTTAGTTGCGGGAAAGAGGAATTTTTCATTTCTGTGAGCAAGTTATTTATCAGCAAATGACAGTACGCATTCCTCTGGGTGCTAAGAACAGGATTAAACTGACGAAGGGAGTATTTCTCAAATGCTTCCCCAGAGGCTGTCTCCTGCTGTTTGACATTTCCTGCTTGACAATATGGCAAATAAGTTTTGTTATTTTTTCATATGAGCTACAATAGAAGTATTTGTATAGATTTTTATTGGGTTTTTTTGCCACGCAGTGGCAACATTCTCTAGGAAACTAATGGAAGAAACAGCAGCTGGCTTAGCAAACATTTCTTTTAGGAGGAATGGCTATATCAGAATAGGAACACTGTTCTGTTTTTCACCCTTCAAGGGACTCAGCAAGCATGACCCATGGAGCACAGCCCACCACTGACATCAGACCAGAGAGGAAACAGGTTCTACCTTTAAGACTTAAGCAGCTAAGACCATACTCACATACAACACTCCTCTAGATAATTCTGACAAACCTAAGTTTGAGATAAAAAGTCTCAGGGAATCTTGATGGATTCCATCTCCTCGGTGGACTTGCGCCTTCAAAAGAATCAGTTCCCTTCCTTCAAAGACTGTTTATGTCAGTTATGTGTACTATTGTTATTATGTAATTAAATATCATATAAAACAACAAAATGAAAAGTGTGAAGAGGACCGCTGGGTCTGTGAGAGCTAAGATGCATATTTTGCAAAGGCCTGAAATTGCATTTCCAAATACACAGTTTCTGAATTAGGTCTGAAGGAAGATAACTGTAAAAGACAGGGGAGGAAGTTGAAAAAAAGTCTAGAAGATTACTGTATTTCTATGGTTTTATACGTGCTGTAATTCTCGCTGCTGTGTAAAGAAGCCCAAGTCCCAAAGCTTTGAGGTTACGGATATGGTTTATAACTCCAATCGATCAAACAACAAAGAGAAGGTCTTGGGGCCTATAGCACAAGATTTGTGAATGAATGCTTGTTTATGTGTTTCAATTTAAAAACAAATGTTTACGGTGTATATGTATCATTTGTCATGATTCTTTGCTATAACTGGTTTTGAAAAATGGATATCGACTGGTCCTGTTTAGGTCAAAAAAGACGGCTTCATGCTCCCAAATAAAACTTTTCTCATTTCAAAATACTAACAGCTACCCTTCCTCTCATCCGTTTTGCAGGCAGGTGAGTAAATACCTGGAGAGGGAGAGACCGTGCCCACAAGCCCACCCTCACCTCGCTAATATCAGCCGGAAGAGGACTTACCTAGAAACCACGATGCCGTTCACTTGGAGGAATTTAAACAGGTCCTGTGCCTTCTCTCGGTCTCTGAACTTCTCCTTGGCTGTCAAGGTGTCATATGGTACCAACAGAGGGTGACTGCCACCACCTGGGCTCAGGAAAGCGAGAGAGGACAACATAGTTGGTCTTTCCTTTGCACCTCCGGGAAAACATACCTGCCCCCAGCTCACCTTCTGCAGGGGTGAGAACCTGGCTCACCTTTGCTCTCCAGCTCCAGCTTCTTCTTCTTGGCCCAGATGTTGTGATAGTTTTCAGCCACGACCTCCACCATTCCCTGTGTCCCACCAAGGAGACAACAGTCAGAGAGAAAACGAGGAAGAAAAATGGGTTCCTATCCGTCAGCCTATTTCAGGCAGGCTCGGGAATGGAGCACCACCAAATGCTAACAGCACATTGCTGAGTGTCTCCCATCATTAATTAGTCTGTGCTTATGCACCTCATTAGTTTCATATCTTCCCATACACATAGAAAACAATTTCTAATTCTGTCCTTCCCTTGTAAGTTATTATCCTGGCAGTTTGATGCATTTATGAGAAACACACATTTCCATTTGAAACTGCATTCTGGAGACGCTTCATTTGTCACGGGAGTTCAGGATTTTATTACTGACCTGAGACAGGGAGATGGAAGTGGGAGTCAAGCAACAGTCTAGAATCCCCAAAAGCCCTGAGCCGAGCAAACTAAGAAGAATCACATCTTGGAGAAAAATGGCTGCAAAGATTTCTCAAATGGAATTCATCTTTATAAGGCTCATAAAACAGTGACCTGGGATGAAGGGTATATGTTGGAAAGAAACTTTCTCTAAGGTCCAAAGAGTTGGTCTGATGGACTGAGGAGTAACCGGCCCAGGCTGAAGCCTGTTGTGGCAATCGATGTGCATGGGAGGGGAGTGGGGGGGGGGTGGTGGGGGGGGGGGAGAAGTGGGCAGGGGGAGGCAGCTTAGGGCTTTTAATTTCATCCTTTGGGTTGTCTGCCCCGAAATCCTGCACCATCACGGGGCCCCTGAGGGAATCCACCATGGGATACACAAGAGTCCCTGGGGCTGGTTGCACCTGCTGGGACAAGGAAAGCGACCCCCACCCAGGGGTCTTTTCACAGGTTTTCTCCTAGCCTTATTAGTTTTTTCTCCTAGTTGTTAGTTCTCTGTGTTGATAGAGTAATTTGCTGTGTCCTCCTCCTTTTATTGAGTCATTACCTATTATGTCGTCCCTGGAAGAAGTGCAAAGCCTGGCCTTCTTAGAGAACTGGTTTATTTTGCTGAGACTTGCCCTGTGGCCCCAGCCCGATGTGGTTCTCTTCCAGTCTGATACTTTAGTGGTGCTATGTTCTAGGCATTCTTGCCCCCCTCACCCCATTTAAAAAAAAAAAAAAACTCTTTGGAGGATAATACGCCCCTGCACTTAGGGGGTTTTAGAAAGCAAGATAAGCTGTTCTGCAAGTACCAACACTGACCTGGAGCTCCCTGGAGAGCACCACGTTGGAGAGGTCCAGGGGAGCAGGGCTGTAGCTGTTGCCCTAGGGAAGCAAAGACAGAATTGCTGGGTTTGCCATTATTTTCCTTATTCTTATCAGTATCCTGACTTCAGCTGCCAAAGATGTATTCTCAGGGTTCACTGTTGGTGGTTCTTGGCCCCTGACACCCCCAGGGAGAGCTTTCCCAGATTCTCCGGGGGTTCTTACTACTGGCCCAGTGTTGGCCCCGGGGCGCGCTGTCATACCTGGCTGGCCTGGGACATGCTCCGAAGCTTCTCATTTTCCCGCTGTTGAACCAGGGCCTCTCCCTCTTTGGTCCTCTCCACAGACCAGCCCACAGCCAGCATGGTTTTCAGGGACTCTCTGGCAGGCCAGCGGTAAATTTCCTTCTCCTGGAAGGAAATCCAAGCAGATGAGATTTGCAGAGCACACCCCTGCACTCTGACTGGCCTGACTCCCTGCGAAGTTGGCCCCCACGGCGGACAGGGGTGCAGCGGGCTCCAGTCTCTTGTCCCTCGGTCAAGATGCCCTCTGCGTCACCTCCCCTAAAACACGCCATCGTCAGTCTTTCTGACATTTTCAAGTACGAGACCCTACAGTCTCCTGCCTTTAGAGGGAAGGTACCAGACATTATCTAGGTTGTGGATAAAGAGGAGCAAGAATAGGAGAGTGACCCCTCATGTATTACTAACTGTTTAAGATGAGACTCGTGGAAGTGATTGGCACAAAGCTCTCCTGTGATTTTGATTCTTAGATTCTTAGATTTAGAATTCTCTTGAGCTCTACACAATTCTGCAGATGGCCAATATACATACAATGATATGCATGCTGTGGTTTACATACAACACAAAGCCTAGAGCTTACAAAGAACTCTTACTGATCCCAAGATAGGAATTTGGAGTTGTGTTGAACCAAATTTAATATTATAGTAATAGTAATAGTAATAATGATAATAAACCCCAAAGACCTGTCCTTATTTCCTTAGGGCTGCTCCTCTCTACTCCCTTTGTCAGTCATGACTGGAAGTCATTTCTATCTGAATTTCCTCCAGCAATTCAATGTTTTCCTAGCCCTAAGTCCCCCACATCAGCAGTCTAACAAAAGCCCATCCCAGTCCTGTTGCAAGTGAACTATGAATGCATTTTGGCTCAGCCTCCAGGTGCCAAATAGTGCTTCTCCATCCAATGGGTGCTCAGTGCCAAAGAAGAGAATGTGAGGCTGGCCTCTTGGAAACTGGTCCTGGGGCTCTTGCCCATTGGTGAGCTCCTGAGGAGTTTACTGAAACTGGAGGGTGAATGTGCCCTGAAGTCATCTAACCATCTGACTAAAAGAATGCCCAAGGAAGGCACATCAGCATGGCCGCTCAGCGTTACCAGAGGCAAGTTTCTTACCTTTTCCGTTAATGTCTTGAAAGGCCTGATCAGTGGATGGGTCTTCACATTTTCATCCAGGGAAATTCCATATTTCCATCCATTCTGACTCTGTAGAAATGTTCTCAGTTCAAATATCCTTGGCATCCAAAGAGCCCCGCTGTATGACCCAAATCCCAGCTTCTATTTTCACTGAACAAATGGAATAATGGGATGTGACAGAGCTTGAAAATTCCCCCCCCAAAGTGTCTAATTGATCCTTTCAGGCCATCAAGCTCTCTGCCCCCTGAATTGTGAACTCTGCTCCTTTATTTCTTCTTGTTTCAGCTGCTGTCCTTGCTGCTTACTTGCTTGTGTTTCAGACAGAAGGAGGTTTCAAAAGACCTGAGAACAATGCTTCTCAGGTCAGCATGTTATGATTACAGGCAAGGACAGAAAGTCAAGGTCAAAGGCACGTGAGGACTGGTCCTGCTGCCCACTGCCTGGAGGGGGCTGACTTGATCAGCACTGCGTGCCTGCCAACCCTAGAGCAGAATTGTAGCAAAGCATGTCTCCTAGAGTCATCAAGTTTAAGAGTTTCAAAATTCATTCAACAAACATCGGTTGAATGCCTACTACAATAGACGCCAGACTCTGTCCCAGGCACCATGGATACAGAGGTAAGTAAGAGCCCCTGATTGCCATAACCTCACAACCCAAAGACTCCTGGCTGATCTTTCTCAATCTCTACCTCTGCCCACTTATTAATGTGTCTGTTTCTCAAGTTTCTGTCCCTTCTCCAGAGCACACTCTCCCTGGTAGATGTAATCCAAGCCCATGGTCCACAGGTGGACTAATCTCAAAAGTGGTATTCCAGCCCAGATGTCTTTCCTAATTTCCAAACTTATTTAAGCTCTGCTTGGATGCCCACAGGTACCTCCTCACATGCCTGAAGCAGAACCTGGCATTTCACTCCTCTTAGGGGTCCCTCCTCTTGGGTTCCCTGCATTTTGGCAAATGGTACCAGTGTATGCTCACTTTCCAAGCCAGATGTGTGGGAGTCTTCCTTGACGCCCCCTTCTCTGCACCCTCTCACATGTGTTGAACTTCCCAGACCTGCTCATTTGCCTGCCTTTCCCTAGCTTCCCTCCAGTATTTCAGTTCCAGCCACCATAGGCTTTCACCTAGATTACAGCAACAGCTTCCATGTGGTCTCCCTGCCTCCAGTCTTGCCATGTCTCCGTGGACTTCATTTTCTATACGACCGTTAGGTGAGATTTATAAAATCACCTGGATTGGGGCACTCTACTGCTTTAAGATTTTCTGACTCCCAGCTGTCATCATGGTAAAACCCAAACTCCTTGTGGCCTCTAAAGCTATCGTGAGATCTCGCTGACCTTTCTCAACTCATTTCTCACCCTTCTTCCTCTGCTCTACTTTGTGATCCCACCACATTGAACTATGGTTCTCCAAAGCCACCAGACTCTCTCTCACTTCTCTGCTTGCATCTGCTGCTCCCACGGATTGCAGTGCACTTATTTCCCTGGGCCTGAACAATGACCCACCCCTTATCACACAGTGTAGATGTCACCAGCTCAAGGAAGCATTCCTGGACCCTTGCTACCGACTTAGGGACTCCTCTTATGGGTTATGTGCTCTAACCCAGTGCTCTTGCCCCCAGCAGTGCTGAACAACCTGTATGATGGCTGGCTTATTTTGTTTACCCCACAAGACTGTGAAGCTCTTGAGGGCAGGGGAAAATATGCTTTCCTTTGCTAGATAACCAATGTCCACTAGGCAATGGTGAGCAAACCTGCTTCCCTATAAAATGTGAAGCTTACAGGCTAGTGGAAGAGAGAGAGATTAATCACATACCATACCAGGAGAAGGACAGTTGATAGCTGGTATCACTGTATAAGTCTTATAAATATATAAAACTGCTTTAAAAACACTATGAAGGAAAAGAGCAAGATGCTAAGAAGGCCTACATCTGAGAAATCTGGGAAAGAGGTATGCTAGGAATTCACACTGGGATGGAGAGTTGAAGGATGAATTGGTGACTGGTGTTCGCATGTGTGTGGATTCACATGGGGACCTGGCTCAGAGTGGGAAGGGTTTCAGGCTCATGTAGAGAGTGAGTGAGTGAGTGTGTGTGTGTGTGTGTGTGTGTGTGTGTGTGTGTGTGTGTGTGAGAGAGAGAGAGAGAGACAGAGAGAGGGAGAAAGACAGACAGAGAGGGGATGTGGCTGGAGGGCAGAGGGTGGAGGGAGAGATGAGACTGAGATGGCAGCAGAGGCCAGATGAGGTAGGATCTGCTGTCAGGCCATGCTTAGGATTTTGGCCTTTGTATTAAAAATGGTTAGAAGCTATTAAAGGATTTTAACAAGGAGAAGGGCCGGGCTGGAAAACAGTGGTAGAATATGACTCAATTTGCATACTGAAACTAGCACTTGCCAGCAGTGTAAAGAACAGAACTGACAAAAGGCACGTGGGCAGACTAGTTAGGATGTTATCACCAGCATCTGGGCAAAGGATGACTATAGCCTGGACTAAAGCCATGGCGTAGATAGAGAGACCTCCCCAAATTCAAGAGGGACTATGGAGGTAAAATCCACAAGGCTTAGTGAGAGACTGGATATTGCTATCGGTTTGTGGAGATGTCCCTTTCCCCTAATTCATAGGTTGGCCAAATGGGCATACTGCTCCTTCTAGAGCAGGGGTCAGAAAACTGGGCCCTTCAGCCAACCCACTCAATCCCGTTTTAGAAATACAGTTTTTTCAGAACACAGGCACACTCTTGCATTTATGTGTTACCTCTGGCTACAGTTGTGTTGCAACTGCAGAGGTGAGTGATTGTAACAGAGACTGCCTAGCCCACAAATCCTAAAATGTTTACTCTCTGGCCCCTTACAGAAAAAGCATGCCAACCCTGCTCTAGAATCATGAGGCATGAGCCCATTCTACAGTTAACAAGGACTGTTGTTATCATCAGTCCCAAGTAGAAACTGATCAAAGAATAAAAGCAGACCCCAAATCAATACAGAGGCTGACCCAGTGGTTCAAGGTGTCCCTGCTCCGGGGCACACGGCCCCGAGGTGGTTTTCTGCGGCTTTGCAAGGGACGTGGCTTCCCAGTTATGCGCCGGAGCCGCAGCTGAGCAATGGCCCCAGTCCTTAACTGGCTGCCCACAGGAATCCTGGATGGCTTTGGCACATTCCTCCCACTTTGCCTGCCAGCATTAAAGGGCTGACAGAGCAATTAAACTCATTAAGCAGCCTGACCTCATGTGGTGAGGAATTTTAAACACCAGATGGACAGGCTGATTAATAAGGGAGTGTCTGGAAGTTCTACCGCTGCCTGCCATTGGAAGATGTGTGTCCTCCCTAGAATAAAATTCAGTTTGCTGGCAAAATGCAAGGGCAAGGCTTTCAGTTTTATTTCCCCTTTTCCAATGCTATGTTCCAAGAAAAAATTAATGAAAGCCTCCTGCCCTGCATTTCACGTTGACGTCAAAACCAGGCAAGCATGTGTTCGGTGCAAACTCCAGAAAATGCAATATTTAGAAAGGAGTTAATGCTCCCGGAATCAATCATTTTCTTGAGAAATACAAAAAGCAGCACCAGCCGTTGCTGCTGCCTATTTCTCCGACCTCCACCAACCCTGGGAAATTGCTGCTCAGAAATAATGAATGCTCTTGGCACGGCCAGTCTGTCACTTAGACAAATCAGGCAGATTTCCAGGATTGGACCCTTTAATGCTGTTGGGCTGTTTAACGCCCCCCTGAGGATTGTCAGTTGGATGATAATCCCTACCTTGTCACAGGCCCATTTATCATGTGAATGCTCCGCATACTTGGTGACAATGTATTCCCATTTTTCAGGCAAGGAGAAACTATGAGGAAAAAAAAAAAAAAAATTACAGCCTTCCCAGGCACTTGAGCTGGATGTAGTGCAAAGATGGTGGGAACCAGCAAACAGCGGTCAGAGGTTGGATTGCTGCCCCAAAGCCGAAGCTGGATTCCTGACAGGGAACTTCTGTGCGGAAGGATGGCACGTCCATGCTGGGTCACAAACACACACCTTGTCTCATCAGAGGACATTGATGCAGGAGCCTTGGCTGCACAGGTGACCTCCCTCCGGCTGCTCCAGGTGCCCTTGGCTCCCGAAGACCCACCCTGGCTCCAGGGCCAGACTGGTCCGGGTGAGACAGGGAGAATCCCTTTATCCAAAGACATGGCCTGTAACCCTACCACTCCAATCTGGGAATGCCAGAAATGGGTAGATAGAGGAGCAAATGTTACAAAATAGTGGTGGTCGTCTACCTTTCTGGATGCAGTGACTCATGTTTAAATATTAGAATGTGGTTAGGAGGGCAGACATCAGCTTCTGTCACCTCCGGTGGTAAAAGCACCTCCATTTTCCCTTGAGGAACAAGTCTTGCATTGCATGGAGTCTTATGTGAACAGTAATCAAGAACGGGCATTCGACTAGACCAATCAGACTCACTCTTCCTGGAATCTGAATCTTGAGATGTTTGAGACTAAGGCATCAAACTCTTTGAGCTGATTCATCCAATGGGGATCCTACTTGAAGGTTCTTCATTTGGTCACTCTGTCTTGCTTCCTGTCCTTCCTGAGGCCCGGTTAGTCAGCTTTTCACTAGGTTTTGATAATAAGTCACTGTATCCTTGCCATAAGGTGCTTTTTTGCTTAACTTATAGCTTTGGTTACTCATATTACACAAAGAACCATAATGATGCCTGAGGTATATGTGAAGAAATCAGAACTCTCAAAATATCATGGAACCATATACATCATTAGCAAACAATTGCTAGCATATAGCGTATCAAAGTGTTTATGAAGGCATCCAGGTTACTAACACCATCTGCACATTTACGTTTTCACAGTGTGAAGTTCTCCAAAGTCAACACCTGTTTCTCTTGGGCCCTAGCTTGGTGGTTTGCCACACGCTTAATCTCTTCTTTAAGGTAGGTTCAATTCTGTTTCGGGCCATCCATTCAGCTCAAGGCTCCATCTGATGGAATGTGTACTGAATTTTCCTGAAAATGAACTTTATACATTATCGACGCGGACAGCCCCTCGGAATGGCTCAGGCTACGCCTCTCATAGGAGAACTGCTGCCGCAAAACACAAGTCCGAGGGGCTCATACAGGAGGTCTTGCTTTCCCTGCTCAATCTAAAGCATTTTTAGAGTTCTTCATTTAAAATGCACCCAGAGGGGTGCCTGGGTGGCTCAGTCAGTTGAGCGGCTGCCTTCAGCTCAGGTCATGATCCCGGGGTCCTGGGATCGAGTCCAGCTTTGGGCTCCCTGCTCAGCGGGAGCCTGCTTTTCCCTCTCCTCCCTGCTTGTGATCTCTCTCGCTGACTCTGTCACTACCTCTCTCAAATAAATAAATAAACTCTTTAAAAAAAAATGCACCTGGAGATGAAGACTGTATGACCCACAACACATCGTAACTAGGAAAGAACTGTCACAAGACAAAATTGAGCGCATGTTGCCCAGTATTTTATCTGTGGCCTAGTCATCACCAGGGAGGAATGCTGGAGAACCAGGAGAGAGGAAAAGATACTATTATAAGTTTATTCCAAAATTCCAGCATGGCAGAGAGTGGGTCCACTCTTTCAACTAAGGATCCCATGTTATTCTGTCATCATACCCTGAGGTCTTACTGGAGTCCAGCTGTTATTTATGGAGTTGTTTTGATGTACGATGCTATTAGAACTATAGAGGCCTAATTCACAAAGAATGAAGATTTTGTCAAAAAACTCATTAATAAATTAATTGCATCATTTGTCAGGGCAGTTCTTGCAATGCCTCAGGTGATGTTTACTTGTGGAGAGCATTCATCTCTTATAATAAATAAACCACCCCCCCCCCACAAAAGAAAGCCCAGAATATAATAATACAGTATATAATCAGCTATGGATGGATGAAACCTTCAAGAGTTAAAGACAAAATTCAGTGCCTGATGTGACTTGTAGCATCAAGGGAAATGATCAGCAGTGTTGGCAGGGGGGGAAGGAAGGAAAGTTTACATTTCTTGTCACCTTCTGAAAGAAAAACATGGGCCACCAGGTAAAATATAGGACCAGCTTAGAGAAGATTCTGGACTCACTTCATGGTGTTGATGGGTTTGGGGTCAAAGTTGCCATCTGCATCTACTGAGATCTGTTTCTCTAATGTGGCTGAGATTCTGGTATCTAAATAATCCGGTGGTAGGGCCCCTGCTATAGCACTGAGACAAGGAAGGGCCATTCGGAAAAGGTCTGGGTCATACTTCTGTGAAGAAAGATAAAGACCATGTTAATACAGAGATGAGAACCAGGGCTACCCATGCAGAACCATTCAACAATTAGCTGAAAAAAATAACATGCTTGCACTTGTCCAGGTTAACCAAAATGGCAAACATGTAAATTCTTGGATACTTTCTGGTGGAAACTGAGTGATCCTTGGAGAATGAAATGACAAACTGTGAAGCCCTGAAGCCACCATTGGCTTTAAGTTGAAAAACCTTAAATCAAAGTTTAAATCATTCTCTCCCAAATAGTTAATTGCAAGAATATCTAAGGGTTATAGTATAAACTTCTCCACCATAGATGGTTATAGAAACTGACCCAACCTGTGACCAGATTGGGCAGCAGCAGCTCTGACAGTCCCTTCACTAGCTCATATGGGTCTTACGTTGGTATCATCAGCAGATGGCTCAATATCACATCCACTCTCTCTTGAATGGGGCCCGGAAGAAATTTCAGTCAAATAACATTCAGTCAAATAACTCCTAACGGAGCAGCTTTTGACCTACTCATACTAGACCAAAGGAACACAGGAATCAAGAAAATTTAAGTGCAGGTGAACACCAATTGCAGCTATACACATGCTTCCGACTTTGGTAAGAAGACCAGACCTACTCCTTTTCTACCTTTAAAGTTGACGACCTCAGAAATCTAAATAACCTGGGTTAAGGAGTGAAGGCAAGTGTGAGAGTTTGAACTGTCTTTCACTCAGACTGTACGCAGGTTTGGGATTCAGAGACCCTCAGTTTTTACTCAACTTCCTCCTCAAATGAGTGGCTGTGAAGAACCTTCCCTAGAAGGGCATGCGGTCTTCTGAAAATCCCACATCTCAACCTCACAGTGGCTGTTGGGGCTTCTCCTCTCCATCTGAACTTGGTAAAGGCTGGCTAACAGGGGCCACACAAGGTCAGGAGGAGAGGAATGGGGGCACAGGTAAGTCATCAAGACGGAACCAGGGACATATTTTTCTAATTTACTCTGGAAGTCCTTCTCCCATGTATTAGCTTTGTGAGTCTGGCAAGTTTTTCAACTGTTCTGAGACTTTTCCTCACCTGTGAAATGTAGATTAGCACAGTTCCGGTTTCAGAGCGTTGGGGGTAAGGATGGTGTAATATGCTTGTGAAGTAATTGGCACTGTCCCTAGCAGGTAGCAAAGGCTAATAATATTAGCTATTGTTATTCATAGGCATTGATTATTCACTGGTCATCATGGTCCTCCCTCTTCGTTCGGGAAGTGCTACCATTACCTTGTGGGAGAGGGAGTCAAAAATCCCCCAGAAGAGCTTCTCTGTCAGGTGCAATTCTTCTTCCACAGCTAGCCCGTAGCTCCCCCATCCTGAAGGCAGACAGTAATACTTCCAGCACTGTTCATAGTGATTCGTCAGAAGCTGGGAGGTTGGAACAGGATTGCACCAGTGAGTGGGGCAGAGAAGATCCACAGGCGTCCACACCATGCAGGGGAGAAGAGAACAGTAAGCAGCCCATGTGAGAGTGAAGCCAACACCTGCAACAGCTGGGTGAGCTACAGAGAGGTCCCTGCACACCACTGGGAATGGTCCGCTTTCCTGCCTGATGAGTTCTAGCCTGAGCTGAATCCGCCCGATTAATTCTTGTGCCTCCTAATGTGCCCCTAGCAGTCGGAAAATGGAGAGGAACTGTTTCTATTTCCAATGAGAAAATGCTACCCTCTGAAAGTACTTGCTGTGTAACCTTCCAGGCACTTGAAGGTGGGAAGAACGCTTTCTGAGACATTTGTTTATAAATTTAGCAGATTCTGAGTGATGCTGACATGGGGATGATGGGGAATATGTGGTGATTTTCTCTACATTGATTTCTGCCCATGGCTTTCCTTGCCTTTCTCCTGAGCCTTCTGATGGCCTGGCCACATTACCACAGTTCCACATGTGGCCAGTAGAGGGCAGAAGGACAGCGCCAATGTTCCCATCCCAGCAGGTGGGATCCACGTCCTCTAAGAAAAATCCTGCTGCTTTAAGATGCAAAAGTGAGCTTACTGAGTGCTGCTGAAGCAGGAGCCAGAATCCAGCTGACTGTACAGGCCTGCCGACGAAGCAATGCCAAGTTGAACTGTGAAAACCATGGTTTTCGGCTAAAACGTTTATTGGGATTAAGAGTCGAGAGAACAAGCCCTTGGAGGGCAGTGGAATCTCTGACAATATACAAGCTGTTTTCTGCTGGGCATGGAGACAGAGGATTGAACTAAAGGATTCTGGGAATTCTGTTTATCCCAGTAAAGCGCATCTCGAAATCCTTGCTTAGGCTATTTCTGAGAAGAAGGGAAAGTTCTATTAAATCACCAGGCAGAACTTTCAGGTGTGGCTGGCCACGGCTGGCACAATGAATACGCAAATACGGCAGGTACCTCTTAGGTAAAAGATAAAAAACGCTGTTCTCTTGGGTGGGCAGTTGACTGTGGTGCTCTCCCACCCAGGCCCAGATGTTGCTCCCTGTGTTAGTGATAAAACTTTTGTAATTTATGAAAAAATCATCCAGGAGACAACAGATAGCTCTGTAGCTGTACTTTCCACCAATAAAAGAAAACAGAGATAAGAGTAAAAAACAAACAGAGGGTCTGTTACAGAGGAAAAAGGAAGGCATAAAACAGTATGGAACAGAAAAAGGAGAGTTTAGGTTCTATACTTGAATGAATAATCGCAAGGCCTTCAAAGCTCTTTGAGACTGAAAACATTCTGAAAACCTAATTAAGGCAGGAAAGTGCAAAATCCAAGTCCCCCTCATTAACTTCTGCTCAATAACAAGTAGTCAGTGGAAAGCAATTAAAGAAAATTGGGGCAGTTAATGATCTACTCTCTGCAACCTAGATGCTCAAGAAGGGGTTTGATACGGTAGGTTGTACCTTCTTAGTCCTCAGCTTAAAAAAGTAAAACCCATTTAATGTTTATTTTGCTCCCCCAACTGTGAAGACCTCACGTTTTGCAAGGCAAGTCTCCGTGCCATGGACGCAATTTCTAAAACAGTGAGGAGGTTCACCTTAAGAGGCATTTTGCAGTATTCGTTGAGCTGGGGCACGTCAAAAACCAGACGTCGCAAGAGTTGCTGTAACATGGAAGGCCTCAAGTGACTGCAGTATGGAATAAAAACAGAGAAATCGAATTAAAAAAGTAAGAAAGAATATAATAAAGGAAGGAAGAATGAAAAAAGAAACACTCATCCATAACCATACACCAGCACTAAGCCGCCAAACACTTAGCTCCTAAAATAAGATCTTGGGTAAATCACGGTCAGTGATAACACACTTAAAAAGTGAGTACAGTTGACCCTTGAACAACATGGCAGTTAGGGGAGCTGACCCCTCCCCCACCCAGTAAAAAATCCATGTGTAACTTTTCGGGGCGCCTGGGTGGCTCCATCGGTTAAACATCCAACTCCTGATTTCGGCTCAGGTCATGATCTCAGGGTCTTAAGATCAAGCCCCCTGTTGGACTCAGTGGGAGTCTGCTTGAGATTCTCTCTCCCTCTTTGCCCCCCCACCCCCAACTCTCTCTCTCTCTCTCAAATAAATAAATAAATCTATAAAAAAAATCCACATATGACTTTTGACCCCCTCCAACACTTTACTAATAGCCCACTGGTGATTGGAAGCCTCACCAATAACAAACAATTGATTAACACATATTTTGTGTTACATGTATCATATACTGTGTTCTTACAATAAAGGAAGCTAGAGAAAATATTAACAAAAATCATAAGGAAGAGAAAAAACATTTATAGTACTGTATTTATTGAAAAAAATCCATGTACAAGTGGACCTGCACAGTTCAAACCTGTATTATTCAAGGGTCAACTGTATAGTTAAAATACAGAAAGAGGAATGTGTGGCTAATGAATTGAGATACCTAAGGTAAAGTCTCATCACCAGGTGACAAGATGTTGTAGGGCCCATGCACACTCAAAATACAGTCATTGATTATGTACAAAGAATATAATAGAAAGAAGGTGCAATTGATTTTATAGCCATCTCTAAGGGCCAACTGTCCAAAGGATGAAGCTGGAGCTGACCAGTGCATAGCTGGAATCTGAAGCCACCTACTGGTGTGATCAGAAGGGAATTTAAGGCCCTGTGAGCCACTATCCTGAAATCCTCACTACTGGAATATCTTTAAGTTAAGGCTCTTTCCTCAAAAACACATTTAACAGGCAAATGCAGTAACTAATTAGAGAACAATTTATCAAATTATCAAAGAGCTCATGGCCTTGGTAGTTGATGCAAGTAAATTCTGAGATAGAGAAAGGAGAGATAAGCAACATGGATTTAGCTTTTAGTTGTAGATTGCCAAGTCTTTTAAAAACCCAGTCGCACCTCCAAATTCTCTGCACAGAAAAGTGTCCGTACACATACACATAATTTAGCAAGTAGGTTCAGCTCAAGACTGCCTGACTTCCATCCACAGATGGACAAGGAAGGAGCCATGGAGGAAAAACTTGCTTCTGACTCTATCTTAGGAACCAAAACATTAGTTCTTAATCTGAACACTGAATACTTGCCTGAAAGACAGTCTCATCTTCTGGCCCACGAACCCTCAGGGCAAGAGCCTGAGCTGTGTCCCCCATTTCTCCACAGTGAGAGATGAACTCAAGGAAGAAGTGATCAGAAAACTTGTGGCAAGGGGGCAGGGGGAGGGGACAGAGCATATCCTACGAGGAGATGACTGAGAAAGGGTGGGTGTATGGCTAAGGCCTGGAAGCTTCCTCAGACTGGAGTCACCAGTTTTTCAATTACACAGTTAAATGAAGCTGACAGGGAAGCATATATGCAGGTGAAAAACATGGGCAGGGGTACTTACTTGCAAATGGCAAGCAAACATTCTTCTATGGTGTCCCTCTGAGCTTTTGTGAGGGACCGTCCCTTGGAAAGCCTGTATATTGTCTGTAGTGTAGAATCGATCAGAGACGTGTAGTGTTCTGTTCCGGCAAAGAGAGGGGCGCATCTTGTGAGGAGCGGGAGCACGGCAGAACATAAATACCTATTTAGGGCAAGTGCTACCTCTGTGGTGCTCAGGGAAACCTAGGAAAGGGGATTGGGACTCTGGTTAATCTCCCCAGAAAAGACAGAGCAAAGCTTACCCCGAGGACGGAGCTCCTGCCTAGGAGGTGGGAAAGCTTTACACGCAACAGTGTCTCACAGCAACAGAGTGAACAACTTTTTACCTTGTCAGGAGACCCACTTCTCTTCTGCATTTTCACTGAGAAAATACAAAGTCAGGTTAAAAGAAAAAACAAACCGAAGTAACGCAAAGGCCGGCTGGCCCCAACTCATTCTAAATGATCCACAACCATCTGTTTCCCTCGAAGAGGGATTCTAAAACCTATTAACATCAGCTGATGATCGGTCTAACGCAACGTTCTTCGTGTTTGCAAAGGCCAGCTAACAAGCTACTATATTATTCTTCTGTTTGAGCTCTCTTTTCTTACCTTTTGGAGACTCTTGTGATTTTGAGATTAGTAAGTGGCTATTGGACAAGCAAGCCATCAAACTACTGGTTTTGTGACATTTTATAGACAGAAAGTGGAGCTCTGACCCCCATCACTTAAATTATAAGCATTGTGAGCCATTCATGATCTAATAAATGGCATGGGGTGGAAGTCACTAAAGGGAACCTAACTTTGCATGGGAAAAGGGTACACGGAATAGAAACTTAGGACCCGCTCTAAAATTCTGCTGTCATTATCACTCACAGTGTTCTTTTTCATTCGTTTAGACAGGCTAGACACAAGGAATGCCCACTTAGTGACACTTTGTCAAAGCATTCTTAGCTACCATCTTGGAAAACTGAAGAACTTCAGAAGAAAGCTTGAGATTCACAAAGATGAGATCTTCTCATTATGTCCTGTGATTATCACAGCTGTTAGATCTGTAACACATTTTCTATAACTTATGATGTGATAAACTGTTTTGAACTGTACACATTTCTGGGTATTCCTATTATCAAAAGTTTCTCTTCGAGAAAAGATTCACTAATCAGACTGGAAAGAAACAGCAAATCTTCCACATTTATCATTTTGACAGAGTTGTCACAATGGGGAAGGACAGAGTTTTGATTACAGTGGCTTAAAAGTTTTCAAAAGAGCATGCATGTACTAAGGAACTGAATGTTTAACTTCTTGTGAGGCACATGGTACTTAGACAAGCATGTGATTTGAACACCAAATGGTAGAACAGCATTTGCCATTTATTTGATCTACAAAAAAATCAAATGATCTGATCAGGAACCTTGAGAATGTCTCACAAGTTAAAACAATTACTATTTTTTAAATCAAGGAATTTATAGAAAAACTCAAAACAAAAGTAGCTGTGGAACCATTGTTTTAATTATCCAAAAGGACCATATCCCCCTAACACTTTCATGGATGTACCATTTCTTATCCCCATGCCACAGATAGGAATGGAGCGAGCTCTGATTCAGACTGGGGCTTGGATTGCTTTCCCATTGCTGGGTGATCCTATACATTTGTGAGTAACCCATTCAAACTGAATCCATCCCAGTTAAGGTACGGGCTGGCAGACCACCCATTACAGAACTCAGACTTCTGTCTCTGTTGGACACTAGGTGGAGCCTTGAGAGACTTTATGACTGATTAAGAAGACATGTTTCTTCTGGCTCTTTAAAAGGAACCCTACACTGGCAAGATGTTTTTAGACTTATGCTGACTGAATTATTCTTTTCTCCTTGGACCCAGGACTCCTGGTGTACTGTTCCTGACTTGGGGCATTGTGCATCTAAACTTTATAACTCCTGGGGCCTCCTGTTTCGATGTCTGTTGATGTTGGATTCTTCACCCTTGACTTTCGAACTTGGGTTTGCCCTTGGCCTCTGATCTTGACCTTGTCATGCCCAATACCCCATAATTGCTTGACTTGGAGACTATCTTTCCTGATGGGCAGTGCATAAAACTTAAGGAAGGAGAGTGGGAAGAGTATTTCCAGCCTATAATTCTGCCAGCCAGCCTTTTTCATAAGCAATAAGCCCTGGTTCTCAACTGAGGAAGATACTGTCCCCCAGAGGACATTTGATGATACCTAGAATTGGTTTTATAGGTGGTACTACTGATATCTAGAGGGTAGAGGCCAGGGACGGTGCTAAATATCTTACAATGCACAGGATGTGCCCCCACAACAGATAGAGCCAAGAAACTTGCAACAGAGGAACCTGGATTGAATATTTGAGGTTAAGTTTACCTACATTTAAGTCTGGCACAACAAATTAGGATCTTCCATTTCTTGGTGCCTCTGTTTTCTCACCCTTTAAAGCAGCCTGCTAACATGTAATCAATAAATAGAAAACATTCACTTTGAAATCCAATGTCACCAATGTACAATGATGGGAAAAATATTTTTTCTTGTTTTAGCCACTTACTGTATCTAGAGAGGCAGAGGCTCTTAAGTCGGGTAAAAATCCAACCTCTAGCAAGTGGAGCAGAAAAGTTTGATCCTTAATGCCATAAACACGATCCAAGAACAGCACCATGGATGCCTTGTGGTCAGGGCAGAAGTTGGCTGCCATATCTGGCTCGCTAACGGACCCGTCTAAAAGACACAAAGAGAACGTCATGTCCCCTTTTCAATCTCCACAGTCTCAAAGGCAACACAGAGCGTGTCTGTCTATGCTTTGTTATCCTAACAAGCAATAGGAATATAATATTGTGCTGAAGCCAGCTGATACTGACTTGGGAAAGCTGGCTGTTAACACCTGCGGAATTTTTTGAGCCACTTGTCAGACATACTCATTATTAAAAACTAAAATTTACAATTAAGGAAATTATATTTAGGAAGGTGAGAAATACTCAAAACTCATCACCTCCTAATGATCTCACTATAAACTATACTCTTGAGGTTATTTACATTTATTTGCATGTTGGAAATACAACACAATGGTGTGCCATGTGCATTCTCTTTTCAACTCCATGGCTCAATGACACATATTGATAGCTTGCACTGGACCATGGGTGAGAGGACCTATACCTCAGAAATGGGCAAATATCAGGAATCGGGGCTTGAGTTTTTGCTTTGTTGACTGAAGACACAAGAAAGGAAGGGAGAAAATGTAAGGTAGATGAAATTTAAGAGTGTGTCTTGTCTGTAGCCATCGCCATCATAAATATCCTCTTAGTATTTGGAAACTATTATCTGATTTAGGTGAAATTGAGAACAGATCATCCAGTAATTCTAATCTTATTTTGATAAAAAGAGCTCAAAGATGAAGTGAGGAATACCATGAAGAAAATAAAAACTGCTTGATTTGGAGAAGACAGGAGTTTGAAACAGGACACAAAAGAAAAATAGTCTTCCTCCTAATGTTACGTTAACATCAAAAACGAGGAAAAAGAGCCCCTAAACGATCGAGCTAAGGCAGAGCATATTTACACATGGTACCTCAGAAGTTACCCTGAGAGCCTCGAAGGTTTAGTGCTATCCAGCCCAGAGCCTCATTCAGCCCAGGGATCAGGGCAGGGCTCTGGCAGAGGACAAAAGCAAGAAGGGAAGGGACCTTCCTGACAGGAAGCTGCTTGCCTCTCCTGGACACCAGGGGGAGCTGGATCTGAATGGTGGAGGCTGAATTTGTCTCTCCCACATACCTTGTGTTCTGAGGAACATTATTTTTTTTTTGAATTTTTAATTTTATTCATTCATTCATTTATTTTAAGGAGGTCCCAATGCAGGGCTTGAACTCACAAGCCTAAAATTAAGACCTCTGAGCTGAGATCAAGAGTTGGGACACCCAAAGGACTAAGCCACCCAGGTGCCCTTGAGAAGCATTATTTTTATGAGATGTTTTGTGCTCAAAAAGTTTGGGAAATACTAAGTTCAACATTTATTTTATCATATTTTTCAAAGGCTCTATAATCTTAATGTTATTCACGATAAACGTTATTTTTGAGACTGATGTCAGACCCCAGCCTTTGTCTCCCACAAAAATCAACAATTAGACAGCTATCCATGAACAAAAACACCACTGGGAGAGGTCAGGAATCTACTTGAGAAACTTGAGCAACACAGTAGAACAAAAATCCCGAAAATAACTACATAAAAAGGTAAAGATGCATTTCGCTGGCCTCATCCCAGGCGGGCACTGTTCAGTGCCAAGTGGGAGCTCCTCAGCTAGAAAGAGTTCAGTGCACTGGGAAAGGAGAACCGGGTGAACAATCACCTCCTCCAGCCTTTTGGGGCACTACATAAAGGACAGCCATTCAGGTTCACCCCACCTAGAGACCAGTGAAGTGGAGACATCTCAGAACAAGAAAGAAGGGCAGGGGCTACCCGCATCAACCCTGCAGTGGGAGTCACTCTGGTTTTCAGTGACCTGCTCAGCACAGGACCCCAGCTCTCGCCATGGAAGAACCCAACATCCAGCATAGCCACCGTGAAACCCTGGCAGATTTCCCAGGTTTTGTGTGTGCAGATGCCCAGCCACTTGGGTCTCTTCCCACTCCCATCTCCCTCACTGCCAGAACCCAGGATCTGCACTGGCAAGTAGTCCTGGGTTCTGCAGCTGTGTGAGTGCAAGATGTCAACTAGACCCTTGCAGCTGCTACCCAGCACTGGGTGTGCCCTTGGGAAGACTTCCATCACTGGCCTCTATTGCCATGCACACACCCGGGCTGAGATCCTGCAGCCATGGGAGTGCATGCTGACATAACAGGGCCCCCCAGCTGCTTGTGGGCCCAGCACTGGCCTTGCCTCTGGTCAGTGGCCTGCACTGCTGGGCTCCTCTGTAGCTAGCACCTGCAACTATGAACTTGCATCCCACTGGCCCGAGTCTTGTCAGTGGCTTCCACTGCTGTGCACTCATGGTGAGACCCTGCAGCCATAGGCAGGCATGCCAGTAGCCAGGGTCCATGTAGGTGCTAGTGAACCCATATAGTTCACCCTGATCCTTGCTGCTGGCCCTGGTTCCTGCCACTCCATGTGTGTCTGCAATTGGTGTACACCACTACATAGGCGCCTGCAGCTGGTCCCCGTGGCGGAATGTGTACACACCCCCAGCTCCAGCTACCACCACTGCCTGACCTTGTTCCTAGTTGTTAGATGTGGACTTACTGCTGAGGACCCCAACAGCCCTTGCAGCTCCCGAGGATTCCCAGCAGCACTTGCCAAGGACACATAATTCTCAATGTGGTGGACCCCAGTGGCCTGAGCTGCCAAGACACCACGCCCCCAACCCCAGACATGAAGCCAACACCCAGCCCTGTATTTGGTGCCCTGTTCCACTAGACCTGGGGTCACAGCACACTCTAACATGCTCTCACCTACAGGTGAAGGTCTTTCCTTATCAAAGTCAGTCCATTAAGTCTGGAAGAGGTGACTACTTCTTCCTGTGTGCAGGGATCTATGTGAGGCTATAGGTATCACAAAGAAGAAGGGAAACAGGACACCACAAAAGGAACACAGAAACCTTCTAGTAATTTGACTCCAAAGCAATGGAGATACATGAATTACCTGACAAAGAATTCAAAATAACTATTCTCAAGATGCTCAGAGAGCTACAAGAGAACTTAGGAAAGCAATTAAATGAAATCAGGAAAACACAAGAAGAAAATGAAGTAGAAAACATAAAAAGACAAATATAAATTTTGCAGCTGAAGAATACAATGACTGAATGAAAGAATTCATTGTTCAGAGCACTTCAACACCACACTGGACCAAGCAGAAGGATCAGTGAGCTCAAGGAAAGATCATTTGACATTATCCAGTAAGAGGAACAAAAAGAAAAAAAGAATGAAAAGGAATGAAGAAAGCCTATGGGATATACGGGACACCATTAAGAGAAACAATCTACACATCACTGGAGTCCCACAAGGAGAAGAGAGGGAAAAGTAGAAAGCTTATTTAAATATTGTTGAGAACTTCCCCACACTGAGGAGATCTTTAACATCCAAGTTCATGAAGCTAATAGGTCATCCCCAAGCCTACAGAATGGGAGAAAATATTTGCTAACCATGTATATGACTAGGAGTTAATGTCCAAAATATATAAGGAACTCATACAACTCAAAAGCAAAAGACCCCAAATAATCCAATTAAAAATGTGCAGAAGACATAAATAGACATTTTTCCAAAGAAGACATCCAGATGGCCAAGAGACACATGAAAAGATGCTCAACATCACTCATCATCAGGGAAATACAAATCAAAACCACAATGAGATACCACCTCACACCTGTCAGAATGGCTAGGATCAAAAAGACAAGAAATAGTTGATGCTGGCAAGGATGTGGAGGAAAGGGACCCCTTGTCACTGTTGGTAGGAAGAGAAATTGATGCAGGTGCTATGGAAAACAGTATGAAGATTCCTCAAAAAAATAAAAACAAGAACTGCCATAAGATCCAGCAATTCCACTTCTGGGTATACACCCAAAGGAAATGAAATCACTACCTTAAAGAGATACCCACACCCATATGTTCACAGCAACATTATTCACAAGAGCCAAGACATGGACACAGTCTGAGTGTCTGCTGACGGATGAATGGATAAAGAAAATGAATGAACACACACATACACACACACACGAATATTATTCAGCCATAAGAGAGAAGGAAATCTTGCCATTTGCAATAATATGGATGGACCTTGAGAACATTATGCTAAGTGAAGTAAGTCGGAGAAAGACAAATACCGTATGGTCTCACTCATATGTATAATCTAAAAACACTGAAATTATAGAAATGCAGAGTAGACTGCTGGTTACCAGGGGTTGCGGGAGGTAGGGGAAATGGGCAGATGCTGGTCAAAGGGTACAAACTTTCAATTAAAAGACGAGTAGGAGGGGGCAGAGCAAGATGGAGGAGGAGTAGGAGGGCTGGATTTCGTCTGGTCTCAGGAATTCAGCTGAATAGGGATCAAACCATTCTGAACACCTACGAACTCAACAGGAGAGCGAAGAAAAGAATAGCAACAACTCTCTGAACAGAGAAGCGACCACTTTCTGGAAGGTAGGACGTGCGGAGAAGTGAATCTGAGGCGATATTCGGGAGGATAGACGGCGGGGGAGGGGGCTTCTGTCAGCTGCTACCGCCAGGTGATAGAGCCGCGGAGCACAAAATCGGAACTTTTAGAAGTCGGCTCCGCTGAGGGACGTCACTCCAGTGGCTAAGGGGGGGGGGGTGGAACCCTCACGGGACAGTGTGGTCTCAGGACCCTCGGGGTCACAGAAAGACCGGGGGTGCCTGAGTGCTGCAGAGCTCCCAGGTATCAGAGCGGGGAAGCTGGCTGCAGAGACGGAGCTGAAGCGCAGGGTCTCAGCTCAGGGTGGCCATAAACTGTGATCCGCGGCCCAGTCGGGCCACTGCTCCTCCAGCAGGGACCCAACAAGCGGCAGATTGGGGAGACTCCCCTTCCTGCCCTGGAAGGAGTGGCGCGGGAGCACACCGCAGGGATCTGCTGGGTTTGGAGACTCCACACGGGGTCGGGTGCCAGAGACAGAAACGCTTGGTCACAGGCCGGGTGAGCACGGAGTGTGGCCGGAGACCGGGGAGACGGGAGTGACTGGCTGCTTTTCTCTGCGGGTGCACTGAGGAGCGGGGCCCCAAGTTCTCGGCTCCTCCAGGGCGGAGATTGGGAGGCCGCCATTTTCATTCTCGTCCTCCAAAGCTGTACAGAAAGCTTGCAGGGAACAAAAGCTCCTGAGAGCAAACCCGAGCAGATTGCTTAGCCCGGACCGACAAGGGCGGGGCAATTCCGCCTGCGGCAAAGACATTTGGCAACCACGGCAGCAGGCCCCTCCCCCAGATCAGCAATAACAGCCAGCAAGCCAAGACCAAGTTTACCGATCAATGAGAACGGCAGAACTCCAGCGCTAGGCGAATACTGCACATAGAATTCATGGCTTTTTTACCATGATTCATTAGTCTTTCAAAGTTAATTTCTTTTAACTTTTTTTTTGAATTTTTCTTTTTCCCTTTTTCAACCAACATCTTATCAATCCCTTTTTTAAAAAAAACATTTTTATTTTTCATTTTTAGAGTCATATTCTATCCCTTCATAGTAGTTACCCTTATTTTTGGCATATATATATGTTGTTCTCTCCTTAAAATTTTGAGATAGTTTCTTCTAACATATCAAAATATACCCTAAATCTCTAGTGTATGGCTTTGTTCTAGTCTCCTATCTGATCACATTCTCTCCTTTTTTTTCTTTCTTTCTTTCCTTTTTTTATCCTCTTCTTTCTTTTTTCAAATATCTTATCAATTCTTTTTAAAATTTTTTATAATTTTCATCTTTACAGTCATATTCCATCCCTTCATCATACTAACCATTATTTTGTACATATATAAGTCTTTCTTTCTTTAAAATTTTAGGAAGCACTTTCTTCTAACAGACCAAAATACACCCAAAATCTAGTGTGTGGCACTGATCTATGCACAAACCTGATCATATTTGATCATATTCTGTTTTTTTTGTTTTGTTCTGTTTTTTCTTTTTCTTTTCTTTTTTCTCGTTTTTCTTTCTTTCCCTTTCTTTTCCCCTGGTTTCAGGTCTTTTCTGATATGATTAGCATATATTTTCTGGGGATGTTGTTAACCTGTTAGCATTTTATTCTCTCATTCATCTATTCTCCTCTGGACAAAATGACAAGATGAAAAAAATCACCTCAACAAAAAGAACAAGAGGTAGTACCATCTGCCAGGGACCAACTCAATACGGACATTAGTGTGATGTCGGACCTAGAGTTCAGAATATTGACTTTAAAGATACTAGCTGGGCTTGAAAAAAGCATGGAAGTTATTAGAGAAACCCTTTCCAGAGAAATAAAAGAACTAAAATCTAACCAAGTCAAACTCAAAAAGGCTATTAATGAGGTGCAATCAAAAACGGGGGCACTAACTGCTAGGATAAATGAGACAGAAGACAGAATCAGTGATATAGAAGACTAAATGATGGAAAATAAAGAAGCTGAGAAAAAGAGAGATAAACTACTGGATCACGAGGGCAGAATTCGAGAGATAAGTGATACGATAAGACGAAACAACATTAGAATAATTGGGATCCCAGAAGAAGAAGAAAGAGAGGGAGGGGCAGAAGGTATATTGGAGCAAATAATAGCAGAGAACTTCCCTAATGTGGGGAAGGAAACAGGCATCAAAATCCAGGAGGCACAGAGAACCCCTCTCAAAATCAATAAAAATAGGTCAACACCCCGACATCTAAGAGTAAAACTTACAGAGTCTCAGAGACAAAGAGAAAACCCTGAAAGCAGCTTGGGAGAAGAGATATGTAACTTACAATGGAAGAAACATTAGATTGGCAACAGACCTATCCACAGAGACCTGGCAGGCCAGAAAGGACTGGCATGATATCTTCAGAGCACTAAACGAGAAAAATATGCAGCTAAGAATACTATATCCAGCTAGGCTGTCATTGAAAATAGAAGGAGAGATAAAAAGCTTCCAGAACAAACAAAAACTAAAGGAATTTGCAAACACGAAACCAGCCCTCCAAGAAATATTGAAAGGGGTCCTCTAAGCAAAGAGAGAGCCTAAAAGCAGCATAGATCAGAAAGGAACACAGACAACATACAGTAACAGTCACCTTACAGGCAATACAATAGCACTAAATTCATATCTTTCAATAGTTACTCTGAATGTAAATGGGCTAAATGCCCCAATCAAAAGACACAGGCTATCAGATTGGATTAAAAAACAAGACCCATCGATATGCTGTCTGCAAGAGACTCATTTTAGACCCAAAGACACCCCCACATTGAAAGTGAGGGGGTGGAAAACCATTTACCAAGCTAATGGACACCAAAAGAAAGCTGGGGTGGCAATCCTTATAACAGACAAATTAGATTTTAAAACAAAGACTGTAATAAGAGATGAGGAAGGACCCTATATCCTACTTAAAAGGTCTATCCAACAAGAAGATCTAACAATTGTAAATATCTATGCCCTGAACATGGGAGCAGCCAATCATATAAGGCAATTAATAACAAAAGCAAAGAAACACATTGACAACAATACAATAATAGTGGGGGACTTCAACACCCCCCTGACTGAAATGGACAGATCATCTAAGCAAAAGATCAACAAGGAAATAAAGACTTTAAATGACACACTGGACCAAATGGACTTCACAGACATATTCAGAACATTCCATCCCAAAGCAACGGAATACATTCTTCTCTAGTGCCCATGGAACATTCTCCAGAATAGATCACATCCTAGGTCACAAATCAGGTCTCAACCACTACCAAAAGATTGGGAGCATTCCCTGCATATTTTCAGACCACAGTGCTTTGAAACTAGAACTCAATCACAAGAGGAAAGTCAGAAAGAACTCAAATACATGAAGGCTAAAGAGCATCCTACTAAAGAATGAATGGGTCAACCAGGAAACTAAAGAAGAATTAAAAAAATTCATGGAAACCAATGAAAATGAAAACACAACTGTTCAAAATCTTTGGGATACAGCAAAGGCAGTCCTGAGAGGAAAGTATATAGGAATACAAGCCTTTCTCAAGAAACAAGAAAGGTCTCAAATACACAACCTAACCCTACACCTAAAGGAGCTAGAGAAAAAAACAGCAAACACAGCCTAAACCCAGCAGGAGAAGAGAAATAATAAAGATCAGAGCAGAAATCAATGAAATAGAAACCAAAAGAACAGTAGAACAGATCAACGAAACTAGGAGTTGGTTCTTTGAAGGAATTAACAAGATTGATAAACCCCTGGCCAGACTTATCAAAAAGAAAAGAGAAATGACCCCAATCAACAAAATCATGAATGAAAGAGATCACAAGCAGCACCAAAGAAATACAAACAATTATAAGAACATATTATGAGCAACTCTATGCCAGCAAATCAGATAACCTGGAAGAAATGGTTGCATTCCTAGAGATTTATCAACTACCAAAACTGAACCAGGAAGAAATAGAAAACCTAAACAGACCTATAATCACTAAGGAAATTGAAGCAGTCATCAAAAATCTCCCAACAAACAAAAGCCCGGGGCAGATGGCTTCCCAGGGGAATTCTACCAAACATTTAAAGAAGAATTAATACCTATTCTCCTGAAACTGTTCCAAAAAATAGAAATGGAAGGAAAACTTCCAAACTCATTTTATGAGGCCACATTGCCTTGATCCCCAAACCAGACAAAGACCCCATCAAAAAGGAGAATTACAGACCAATATCCTTGATGAACATGGATGCAAAAATTCTCACCAAAATACTAGCCAATAGGAACCAACAGTACATTAAAAGGATTATTCACCATGACCAAGTGGGATTTATCCCTGGGCTGCAAGGTTGGTTCAACATCCGCAAATCAATCAACGTGATACAATACATTAACAAGAGAAAGAACAAGAATCATATGATCCTCTCAACAGATGCAGAGAAAGCATGTGACAAAGTACAGCATCCTTTCTTGATCAAAACTCTTCCCAGTATAGGGATAGAGGGTACATACCTCAATATCATAAAAGCCATCTATGAAAAACCTACAGCGAATATCATTCTCAATGGGGAAAAGCTGAGAGCTCTCCCCCTAAGGTCAGGAATACGGCACGGAGGTCCACTATCACCACTGCTATTCAACATAGTATTTGAAGTCCTAGGCACAGCAATCAGACAACAAAAAGAAATCAAAGGCATCCAAATTGGCAAGGAGGAAGTCAAACTCTCACTCTTTGCAGATGATATGATACTTTCTGTGGAAAATCCAAAAGACTCCACCCCAAAACTGCTAGAACTCATACAGGAATTCAGTAAAGTGGCAGGATATAAAATCAATGCACAGAAATCAGTGCCATTCCTATTCACCAACAACAAGACAGAAGAGAGAGAAATTAAGGAGTCAATCCCATTTACAATGGCACCCAAAACCATTAGATACCTAGGAATAAATCTAACCAAAGAGGCAAAGGATCTGTACTCAGAAAACTATAAAATACTCATGAAAGAAATTGAGGAAGACACAAAGAATTGGAAAAACGTTCCATGGTCATGGATTGGAAGAACAAACATTGTGAAGATGTCAATGCTACCTAGAGCAATCTACACATTCACTGCAATCCCCATCAAAATACCATCCACTTTTTTTAAAGAAATGGAACAAATAATCCTAAAATTTGTATGGAACCAGAAGAGACTCCGAATAGCCAGAGGAATGTTGAAAAAGAAAAGCAAAGCTGGTGGCATCACAATTCCGGACTTCCAGCTCTATTACAAAGCTGTCATCATCAAGACAGTATGGTACTGGCACAAAAACAGACACATAGATCAATGGAACAGAATCGAGAGCCCAGAAATGGACCCTCAACTCTATGGTCAACTAATCTTCGACAAAGCAGGGAAGAATGTCCAATGGAAAAAAGACAGTCTCTTCAACAAATGGCGTTGGGAAAATTGGACAGCCACATGCAGAAGAATGAAACTGGACCATTTCCTTACACCACACACAAAAATAGACTCCAAATGGTTGAAAGACCTAGATGTGAGACAGGAGTCCATCAAAATCGTAAAGGAGAACACTGGCAGCAACCTCTTCGACCTCAGCCGCAGCAACTTCTTCCCACAAACATTGCCAAAGGCAAGGGAAGCAAAGGCAAAAATGAACTATTGGGATTTCATCAAGATAAAAAGCTTTTGCACAGCAACAGAAACAGTCCACAAAACCAAAAGACAACCGACAGAATGGGAGAAGATATTTGCAAATGACATATCAGATAAAGGGCTAGTATCCAAAATCTATAAAGAACTTATCAAACTCAACACCCAAAGAACAAATAATCCAGTCAAGAAATGGGCAGAAGATATGAACAGACATTTTTCCAAAGAAGACATCCAAATGGCCAACAGACACATGAAAAAGTGCTCCACATTGCTCAGCATCAGGGAAATCCAAATCAAAACCTCAATGAGATACCACCTCACACCAGTCAGAATGGCTAAAATTAACAAATCAGGAAATGACAGATGTTGGCGGGGATGCGGAGAAAGGGGAACCCTCCTACACTGTTGGTGGGAATGCAAGCTGGTGCAACCCCTCTGGAAAACAGTATGGAGGTTCCTCAAAAAGTTGAAAATAGAGCTACCATACGATCCAGCAATTGCACTACTGGGTATTTACCTCAAAGATACAAATGTAGGGATCTGAAGGGGTACGTGCACCCCAATGTTTATAGCAGCAACGTCCACAATAGCCAAACTGTGGAAAGAGCCAAGATGTCCATCGACAGATGAATGGATAAAGAAGAGGTGGTATATATACACAATGGAATATTATGCAGCCATCAAAAGGAATGAGATCTTGCCATTTGCAACGACGTGGATGGAACTGGAGGGTATTATGCTGAGTCAAGTAAGTCAATCCGAGAAAGACAGGTATCATATGACCTCACTGATATGAGGAATTCTTCATCTCAGGAAACAAACTGAGGGTTGCTGGAGTGGTGGGGGGGTTGGGAGGGAGGGGGTGGCTGGGTGACAGACATGGGGGAGGGTGAGCGCTGTGAATTGTGCAAGACTGTTGAATTTCAGATCTGTACATCTGAAACAAATAATGCAATATATGTTAAGAAAAAAAAAAGAAGATAGCAGGAGGGGAAGAATGAAGGGGGGGAAATCAGAGGGGGAGACGAACCATGAGAGATGATGGACTCTGAAAAACAAACTGAGGGTTCTAGAGGGGAGGGGGGTGGGGGATGGGTTAGCCTGATGATGGATATTAAAGAGGGCACATTCTGCGTGGAGCACTGGGCATTTTGCACAATGAATTGTGGAACACTACATCAAAAACTAATGATGTAATATATGGTGATTAACATAACAATAAAAAATTTAAAGAGAAAAAAAAAGATGAGTAAGTCCAGGGACCTAATGTACAGCATGGTGACCACAGTTAACAGTATTGTATCCTTGAAAGTTTCTGTTAAAGAGCTGAAATGTTCTCAATATAACAGGAAAATAGGTAATTACGTAATGTCAAGGATGTGTTAACTAAATTTATTGTGGTAAACATCTGCTACACACACACACGTATGTACAAAATCATCACACTGTACACCTTAAACATACATGTTATATATCAATTGCATCTCAATAAAGCTGGAAAAAATGTGATACACTCCAAAGCATTTCCCAAACTTACTTGACTCCAAACTTAACAGATACATCAATTAGTATTTTCTACAAAAACTTTCCTTGGAACACCAGTTTGGGAAACACCGTAACAGTCAGAGTCATGTTGTCTTTTCAATTCCTCTACCTGCCAGGAAGAACCTGTCTATATAGCAGGGGGAGGGAACTGGAGAAACAGAATGCTTTGGGGAAAGATTAAGTTTTGCAAAGCTAACACTGACTGATGCGAAATCAATCATCCAAGTAGCACTGGGATGGGGGGGAGATACCTTTATATCCATGGCCAGGAGCTCCATGGGACTGTGGCAAGAAGGGAGCCTAAGTCAGGCCCTATCCATCTGCTTCCCCACCTGGCTGCACAATCTGGGGACACTGAGGCAAAGGAGAAGGAGGACTGAGGTGAGAGCTTTCATTTGTCCCATTCCATCAGCCTCCTTCCAGAGGGTTAGAGTGTCCAGAGGACTGTGAGGTCTAGAATGGCCCTATCCACTGGGTGTAGGGTACAGGGGCCTTGGACACAGGGAAGCAGTGGAGAGAGCAGCCAGCTGGAGCCAGGAGGAGAGAACTCCCGACTGCCAGAAAAAGAGCAAGACCTTCCCCAGTGCTGCCTGCCCTGCAAGTGGGAGCCTGGCACGACTCAGCCTTCGGCTGCTTCTCTTACCTTTGTTCAGGGAGGGCAGCTTCAAGGGGATGCTGATGATACCGACCAGGTCCTCCGTCGGGACGAGGGAGCGCAGGATTGACCTGATTCGGATGGCTTCCCCCTTTCCTGTCTGGATAAGCTGCAACGCAGGGTTGGAGAATGAGATTAAGGAGGCTTCCATACCGTTTCCCCACCCCATGTCCAAACCACTGGCAGCAACCTTGTTCTTAAGGCCGGGTATGCTTGTACACTTCCCTAACTGCCACAGACGCTTAGGGTCATGGGGCAAAAGGGGAGCTTTCTCCCGATTTCCCACAAGAGGTGCTACTGAGGGCATAACCCTGACCAAGGAGGTCACTTGATTCCTTTGCTGGGATTACAATGGTCAGGCAGTTATGGGATCAAGTCTCTGCAGTAAATGTGGGGGCTGCTGGGGTTTCTCAGAGTCACTGCAATCCCGGGAGCTCTCTGTGGCCATGACGGAGGTGTTGACACTGTGGCCACAATTTGCGACTTTAGAATTCAGTGAAATATAGAAACGACTGATGAATTTCATTTCCTAAAAGTCTGATTAATGCTTGGGCTGGGGGTGGAATTTCGAGGACGAGAGGAATTTCGAGGATGTCATGGAGGATGTGAGCGTCTCAGTGGAGTTATCCCGAGATGGACAACCTGATGCATTCTACCAGGAAGGGGCCAACCAGCGTGAACAGGTGCATATCCTCCCGAACATGGGGAACATCGAGGCAGCGGGTACACTTCTGGCCACAGGCTCTCAGCTGAAAAATGAACTGTTATGAGGTCAGGAGGGAATCTGCCCCGGTCAGCTGGATGGTGTGCTGGAAGATGGCTCTTGGAGGCCTCAGGGGAAAACTACCTATGCGCTCACCCTAGCTGCCACCTCTCATTCCTGTGGGTATAAGGGATGCTGTCAGTGATGATGGCATCTACCCTCCCACCACCACTTACAGAGTAGGGGCCCAAGGGAGGGGTGCTGGGAAGGGGTATGTGTAAAATGCTGAAGCAGAGGGGCGGGAAGGAAGGAAGCACCTCCTTCACAGATGGGGCTCTAATGGCTTAGGGGTCTCATGAGGGTGTCTTCCTGAGAATAAGCCAACTGTGTCACCTGCTTTCTGAAGTGATGACAGGTGATCAGGGGAGCTGACACCTGCCCCATCCTGTTCCCAGACTGCAGAACACCCTACTATTTCCCTTGCTCCCTTTCAAGCTTCCTTTATTTGTTTAAAGGCGTAGAAATGTAAAGATGGGCCTTGTGGATAAGGGTGGTTTATCACATAGTAGGAACCAGAATCTTCAGTTAAGAATTCTGATCAGGCTCCCCTATCAAGATTTAGACTTCCTTCTATCCACAGTACTTTTAACATAGATTCTTCCATATTGTAATAGTCTCCCTAAACACATGAGATTAAGGAGGCTAGACTGGGCTAGATTGTGTTTTAGGCAAGCCCATGACCTACTGGAAGAAAGTTAAGAGTGGATGCTGTAGTGCAGTGTCCTAACCCATAGGTCATGACCAATTAGTGGGTGTAAAATCAAATTAGTGGGTTGTGACTTGTATCAAAAAGCATGAAGTATATTAGTATAGAATAGCAAATATTAGAGTGAGGTGTCTGTAGTAAGGGTAAATTTTGCTTCTGGAATATATGTATACTAGGTAGCAATGGAAATTATTATTTCTTACTATACCTAAAACAATTTTTTTCATTAAGAAGTTTGAAAGCCACTACTTGAATGGGTTCTTTCATTAGTACTTAAAAAAATACAACATATCGAGTGTTAACTTGTCAATGACCAAATACACAATCTCATCAATACCAGATACCACTGTTTATATCAACCCAATCTGCACTGTAAGCACTTTTTGGGGGATACCTTGGAATAATCCAAATGCAGTGAGCAGGGCAGAAAGAGGCAGGCAGGCACCAGAGCCTCGAATGAGCAAATCAGTTCTTTTAAAGAATTATCTAGTACTAGATAGTAGTACTAGATCTATCTAGTACTAGAAGTACAAAATACTTCTAGTATTTTGTAATTAAAAATTGTTAAATCTTTTCTGTTTTGATATAAAAAGCAATTATTTCCTCCCTCACTTATGACATGGGGCCTTCTGTGAAATGAGGTCACTCTCTCTCTCTGCCCCGAGCAGAGGTGAAAAAGGGAAGAGGAAGAACATAACTTTTTAGGTTAAAACTGGAGCCCTGAGAAGGCATCCCATAAACAACGAACCATCTTTTTCCAGATCCTCGCAAAGCTTATCTCTGGAAAATAATCAAACGTGAACCATGGGAAGAGACTGCCTTTCTGGTGTCTCACACCATGGGCATTGGGAAAAGAGGATTTTCCATGTGGAGTGTCCCAATGGCCACAGTCAAGAATCAAGTTGGTCCACATTCTGACCATATAGAAGGATATGGAAACATAATTTTTAGGGGCTTCTGAAACAGAATATGTGGGGAATGTGCCCAACTAGCACCACAGAGAAATCACACACACAGGGATTTGCTCAGGAGTCATTTCTTTAGAAGGCTGCAGAATCAGCTACAAGAGATGGAAACGACTTTTGATGTTAGCTGAAAGGACTGAGAGAAAGGGGTGTTAGCAAATGCCAGAGATTGAAGAAGAAATTACGTTCAGGGACTCTCCAGTGCTCCTCACTCAAGCCCTTCAAAGTTGCCCTCTGGGAACTCACATGCATTTCAGGCGCACAGCGGCCCAGGAGATCTATAAGAGCTGAATAAAAAGACATAATTGCGTTGCCCATGTGCACGATCTCTTCATCTTCATTGTCCTCCAAGCTGCGGAGAGAGAACCAACATGGGGGAGGTGTGAGGAAGGCTGGCAGGTGTGGCCATGTTATTAGACATGAGCTGCTTGACCTGGAAACTCTCTCCTCATCCTGAGCATCACACATCCTTTTCCCAGGACACCTTCTCTCCCAATGAGGTGGTTTTACTCAGTAAGCTCAAAGGACCCAAATATTTGTCCATGGAATTCCTATGATCCCCTGAACTTTAAGGCCTAAGTACTGGCATGAGCTGATCTTGCAGACCATACATACCCATGGAATGGCACAGTAATCCCCAAAGCTCCTACCAACCATTCATTCCATTTCCCTTCTTGAATGTACATGGAAAGCATACTGGACGTGGAGTCAGGAGGGGTAAGTCCATGCCTTGGATCTGTTCCTAACAAGCTGTATGACCCCAGCCTCGTTTTTTTTTCATGCAACGTGAGGAAGGTGGGGCAGATTACATTTTGGGTTCTTTCTAGTTCTACCAGATCACCTACCAGAATGAATAACCAAAAAACCTCCCAACTGGCTAGAGAATTACCCCCATTGGGTCATACCTATTCTCTAGATTCTGGGGTCTAATCTAGAGGCTATGATAAAGGAAAGGGAGCTGGGCATGATACACCAACTACATCCTGAACCTTTAAATACTGGGATTATTGATGCTGTGATTTTCCACATCCTGCATTCTCTTTTTTACCTAAGGAATCAAATCAAAACACTTTCAGAAGGGAAAGTGGAGGGTACTACCCCTTTTTAAAAGCGAGTTAAGAAAGGAGGCACTGAGGTTTAAATTCTGAATGGAATGGGCTGAAGTGAGACTGTGGCCGTAACCTTGGTCAGTCCAGCCTTTGGCCTTGGCAGCTTCCTCCTGTAGTGATGCCATGCGGAGGTGTAGTGGTGGCTGAAAAAGCTTGCAGGTGTCTCGATCTGCCCGTTGGTGTAGGAGTGGAATAGGAGAAATGCAAAGCGGTGAAGGTGATCCTGATCACTAGGTTTACTGGGAGAGTCAGGACAGCAATGTGCTTGACAAAGTGATTTAAAATGTTTTAAGTACAACTATAAAGAACCTGTGCTTTCCCCACCAGGGGGGAAGTTACTGACACTTCCTTAATAATCCAGGTACTGACCATCTTTGGGAGCTCACCAACTATATCAGCGCCACAAGGCAATTCCATTCACTTACACTTCTCTCTTGTATCCCTGAGAGGGGAGGTCGAGGGCTGGGTTCTCAGAGATCTTAATGGCGCCCTGCATGGCTGCCAATAGACCGTTTCCTCCTTCACCTCGAAGGGCTGGGCCGAAGCACTCCGGGCGTCTGATGAGCAGCTTGACCACGACACTAGCATTTTCTTCCACACTTTCGCCTAAAGAAAAGGGGCGTTATTTCCTTTTTATTGGAAAGGACAACCTCGGGGTTTATTTCTAAATTGACGAGGTTGGGAGAACAGTACTGGCTTGAGCTTGTCACTCATTTGTAAAATTAGGAGGTAAAACTGGTAGAGAGAAAGGTAAGCTTTGATAAATTAGGTCCAAATCTGTTTTTGAAGTATTAAGATTAACCATTATAAAACAGAATCTTACTTTTAAGTTCAGGATTTTGTGCTGTGATTATTTCACTACATTTAGATCCTCAGAAAGCAAAAAATGCACTACTGAGTCTTCCCCAGATTACTGATTCAGTCACAAGTGACTTAGAGGACAAAGAACTTGACATCTTTGTTAACTTCACGAGAGACTGTGAAAACCTATCTCCTTCCTTCCCTAAGAGGCAAAATGGTAACTCAAGCTGATGTGCCTCAATTAAGATCTAAGGAAACAACACGTTAGCCCCCCAAATGCATTCTCAGAGTCTAAACACGTACCTTAGAACAACCAAGTTTATGTGGATGGACATTAGGGCGTTTCTGACATTATTGATCCAAATAATCTACTTGGTAAAGTTGTCCTCGTTATTCCTAAGTTCTCTCTCTGGGAAGCTGAAGGTTGGAGAATTGTATTCTGCTGGTATTTTCTCTTTGGAAGAACATGGACAGCTAAGACGGGGCTCATTTCCCAAAGCAGTGATGAAGCGGTGGAGCTGGAACACTTAGGGAGGGGGAGCCAGTGGCTCTCAGAGAAAATTCTTGTCACCAAAAGCAATTCTACAGCTTGTTCAAACAACTTCATGAAATACATTTTCTGCCTCACATGAAATCTTAATTTGTGTTGAGAATTTATCCCTGGGCTAAGACTCTGAGAAAAGACTTTTTTGATGTTGTGTATCGGATGAAGGCTGACGAAAATTTTTTTCTACAAGATCGTCAGATATCCTTGGAGGATTGAGCTCTCTAACAGAGGTTGCTTCTTGACATACTGCTGAATTATTTATTCTTGCCTAAAATGACTTCACATCTTAGCAGGCTAACACAAGAGCCATTTATTATCTCATAGTTTCTGTAGGTCAGGAATTTGGGAGTGACTAAGCATGGGCTCTCCCACGAGGATGCTGTCAAAATGTCGACCAGCACCGCAGTCTTACGAAGGCTTGACTGGCCATGGAGTATTGGCTTCCGTGCGCGTTTGCGCGCGCGCGCGCACGCACGCACACACACACACAAACACACACACAGCTGTTGGCAGGAGGCTTCAGTTCCTCACCATGTGACCTCTCCATGGGGCTGCCTGAGTGTTCTCACCACATGCCAGCTGGCTTCCCACAGAGCAAATGATCCGAGAGAATAAGGCGATGCCTTTTACAACCTTGTTGCATACCGTCACTTCTGCCATATCCTATTCATTAGAAGTGACTCACTGAGTCCAGCTCACACTCCAAGGGAGACAAATCTATCTTTTGGAGGGAGATGCTACTGAAGAATTTATAGACGCATTTTAAAACTATCACAGGAGTTAAGCTCTGTCTCATGAAAACTTTTATGAATCAACTTAGAAGTGGGTGAGTAGAGCATTAGAATGGGAACCCAGAAACCCTGGCTTCTCTACCAGCTTTTCAGCAAATCACTCTGTAAGAAGCATGCATGCTGCACCGTCTCCCTGGGTCTTGTTTGCCCTATTGAGGTACTCATGCATCTTCTAGCTTTTTAGAGTGAGTCTATTAGTCTACCCCCATATGCAGAAATTTCTCCTGTCATGTCCAGAGAATCAGAGGGGCTGAGCCTGCTGCCCCAGTGCTTGAAATCAGCTTACACTCAGCTCTCACATGAACTCACTCTCATACTTGAACATACGCGATGTGACTCACAGCTCTGGAGAGCCTACCCTACATCACAGCTGTAGTCCTGGCCTTGAGCTTGGCCTACTGACATCCTTTTCTATCACCCAACTGCCTGCATTGCAAGTAAAATTCAAGATTATAAATATATACCATGTGAGTTTTAGAACTGTGTAAGTAGATTCAGAAAAGTTTTCATTCAACTGAATTTAAACAGCCCATTGGCATGCATTCACTGTCTTATAGCTCAATCCTTTAAAAGACTAAAATTTTTATAAAGAAGCTCTTCTCCAAGTTTCATCTAATATATAGAACAGAATTTATTTTTATTAAACCAGAATCCACGTGAAGAAAATTCTCAGGAGACGCAAAAAGGCTAAAATAATCATAGTGATGATATGGTGGAAAGAATCAATGAAGGAGAGAAACCAAGGAGAGGTTGAGTAATGTTCTACAATTTGTGGAAGATAAAACAACGACACTAAGCCCTAGGGCCATGCTTTCCTATATTAGTCAACCACCAGTCAAACCTAGCATTTATACTTGACTTAATTTAATCACAGGAGGGACACTTAAAGAAAAGCACCAGGACAATCAACATATTTGAGAGTAAATAATCTTACTTATGGATATAACTCACAGTTCATTACTTTCAAATGTTGTTGGCCTCTAAAACTTACATCCACGCTCCCAGTTGTCATTTCTCATTATAATAATGAAGCTAAAACTTGGAAATTTTAAGTGCCAAAAATGGACAAAAACCCCCAAACCTGTTATTCAAACTTATTTAAACATCATACTGTGATTCTTTCAGTTCTCAGGATGGAAACACTTTGTGGGTCAGCCATGGTCTTTACCAGTATGCTGCCATCAACCTAGCTCTTCCCACAGTGATCAGTATCATGGAGTTTGATGGGACATGGACCATAATGTGCAAAAGAATTTGAAAAACTGAGTTCTCTACTGAGTTTGCTATTGAAATTCATTTGCCAAATTAACCTTATTTTACCTAAATCTCAGGTCTTCAGATCTAAGCTAATCGGGTGAGCTGCTACAACTGACCCAGGAAGCCTTTGATTACTGAATTGTGGACATCTGTGGGGGATGCAGAATGAACTCTGCAAGAGGAAGGACCTGGAGTGCAACCATTGCTGCTAAATGGAGAGAGGGCCAAGAAAGAGAATTTTCCAAAGGCTGCACAAAGTAGAGAAGTAGAGAAGATGGCATAATTAGGGGAGAGAGAGAACATTTTCTTCCTAATTACCTGTAGCTCGGCAAGATGGACTGCCAAACAAATCCACTATGGGGAAGCTAAATACTGACCTTGAGGGCATTTTTCAAGGGAGAAAGAGATCTGAGGTAAACTAGTTTTGCCCCAGGGCTTACAATAATGTTTTTGGTTGAGTTCCAAAATGAATAATGAGCTTATAGTAAGAGTGTGAGTATTCTCGGTGCCTTTCTTCAAAGGCTCTCAACACTGGCTTCACGTTACTATCTTCTTTCAACATTCCTGGTAAGTTGGATGAAAATGGCAATGATTCTCCCTGTTTTACCCTGAAGCAGTCATTCTCACCACAGGGACAATTAGTCATGATGCAATGATTTTACTTTCAGTCCATCAATTTTCTTACTCTCTATATTCTAACTACAGTCCTTGCTTCAAGTTCCTTTGCCTGGAATGACTTCTTCCTTCCCATTACCTTCACATAAACCCTTGACCTACGTAGCTCCACTTCATCCTTGGAAGCCCTAGAGGATATGGTCTTCTCAAACACCCTGTACTCTTCCTTTAATCATTGAAAACAAGCACAATGAATGGTTTGTATCTGTGTCTGTTTTTCTCGCCAGACTGTCTATTTAATAAGAACAGGGCCTATGTTCGCATTATCTAACCCTATACGCTCAAGCATCTTGTTACCATCTGACACATCATAGGCATTCAAAAAGTTTTTTGAATAAATGAATAGACTCCATTGAGACTCAAGGCAGAGATTTGAAACGACAGGATGGAAAGTTGAGGGTGACTATCCATTACCGCATTACCAGATCAACTATCAGTCTTTGTTTACAAGAGCCTGGGCTGTCCATTTCCTCAGATTTCAATTAGTCTTAAGGAAAAGAACATAATCCCCAATCAAGTCCTAGTGCAGTAAGAAAGAGCACTGGAGGCCTAACATAAAGGCATACAGAGTATCCAAATTTACAGAATTATAATGCAGGGGTGATGGCCAGGATCCAGTATCTTTTTCTGGTAAGTGCCAACTTTGATATGGTGGTTGGCAACTTGCATGAACCAAGTCATTCCAAGTGGTTGAGACCTATGATCTCTTCCTTAGGGCTTTCTAACCTATGGAGGAAGGAGCTGGGCATAGGTCAGTAAACTACTATGGCAGCACAGAGAGCAAATGAGGAATTGTTTGGTTATTAAATCAACCATTCATTAAGCTCACATTACTCACATTACTCATTAGTCACTGATTCTTTGGCCCAGTGGACAAGCAGTGTAGAAGACAGGCAAGCCTGGACCCCAGAATGAGATGAGTGGAACAGGTCTATTTACCTGCAGCAGAGCTTCCCAAATATCTTGCAGATATGTGAGCAAGAAATAAATGCTTATTATTCTATGCCATTGAGACTATAAAGCTTTTTGTTATGCAGCAGAGGTCAATTAACACAGGCTGAGAGGGAATTAGTTCCTATGCAGCTCCAGTGGTCCAGGTGGAAGATAATGATGGTTTGGAGTAGGATGTGGCCAGTGGAGATGGAGAGAAATCCAAGCTGATGGATTCCAGGTAAATTTTAGACATTGAGCCTACAGAATTTTAAGTGGATTGAATGTGGGGATAAGGAAAAAGTCTGAATGGAGGATGCCACCTAAGATTTTTGAGTATCTGCAAAGTCAGTAGTGCTAGCTAGGGACATGGGGAAGCTAAGAGAACAAGTCTGGGGCAGATACACAAATTAAGCCTTAAGATCTACAAAATTTGAAATGCCTAGCCAACGTTCAAGTAGAAATATCAAGTAGGTAGCAGGTTACACAAGTCTGGGGCTCAGGGAAGAGAAAAAGGATGGGAATGTATATTTAGGGGATCATTAGCAAACATGTGGAATTTAAAGCTAAGGGACTGAATGAAAATCTTGCAGGATGGACTGGTATAGTAGTCCAGAAATTCTGGAGGCTAGTATTTAATTCCAGAATCATGCTAAAATGTTGCCCATGTATCTAGAGTTTGGATCCATATCGCTTTTTCATGAAATGTGTTAAATAAAACTTGAGTGAGCCTGAAACCTGGAGTCAGAGTTGAGGTGTGCTCTAATAGAATAGAACCCACCTGTTAAATAGGGACATTCTCACTGACTTGATGAAAATCAATTTGTGGTGAGTATCAGGATCATAATACTGTCACTTTGGGGGAATAATGTTGATGAAGCAGCTTTTGCCCTGCTTTACTGTTTCAGTTAAAATCCACAATATTATGTAGGTACCAGGCTTCATTTGCCATTGTTATCAATACAAAGATTGATGAAGAGCCCATGTACATATGGATTCAGCACATTTGGGCTCATGCTAAAATGCTCAGCCATCAGCACTGCTGGAATCCCACAGGCAGCAGTGGAGGAGAAATGCTGAATAATTTACTTAGCATGAAAATAACAAGGCCACACAGCTTTTCACCCCAGCCAGATTTCCTCATTTTGGTGTTCTAGGTATTCATTTGCCATTGGCTTATTTATTTTGAGTAATTTATTTTCTTTCTTTTTTTTTTTTTATTATGTTCAGTTAGCCAGCATATAGTACATCATTAGTTTCTGATGCAGTGTTCAACAATTTTCTATTACTTGTGTTGTTTTGACTATCTCTGGGTTTTTATGGTCTCACTTTGAGTTTTTACGGTCTCACTTTGAGTTTTAACAGATGGAGTCACATTTTCTTGTCTTTGTCACTATAAGCCCATCTTGACCCCAATGACCAATTTCCTTCTCCTTCTCAGGCATAGGGATTCAAGAAGGTCCATTGGGAGAAGGAGGAAGGTGGCGGAGAAGATATTTCCCAAGCCTTATAATTGGTGAGATGTTGTAACTCAGACATTAAGTACCCAACCCCCACTAGCCATATCTCAATTGCACCTCATATTCTATCTTCTCTCACCACGATAGCCTGAAGTGTCTTTTTTTTTTTTTTTAAAGATTTTATTTATTTATTTATTTGAGAGAGAGAGAGAGAAACAGCATGAGAGGGGAGAATGTCAGAGGGAGAAGCAGGCTCCCCGCTGAGCCGGGAGCCCGATGTGGGACTCGATCCCGGGACTCCAGGATCATGACCTGAGCCGAAGGCAGTCGCTTAACCAACTGAGCCACCCAGGCGCCCTGAAGTGTCTCTTGAGTACAACACTGTGATGTTGTTTATAATTGTCTTAAACTGTTATTTAAATCTTTTACTGTTGGTCAATTTTTCAAAAGTTTGCCAAATCTTTCCAACTATATTGTAAATGTGAGAATAAGAACAATGTTTCACACATTTTAATCCTAACCATCCCTAGTCTTCAGTACCAATCACACTTAAGAGTGGTTATTACATCCTTTCTCACTCTGATAACATAAATACATGGATGGAAATGACCGGCTGATTCTTTTAAGCATCTGTATCTACTGTGCCCTTCAAAGGTACCAAGCTATTTTGTGCCTTTGACCCTAAAATTTTTTCCCCACCTTTACTGAGATAAAACTGATATATCCTAAAAGATTCACGTCTCCTAGATCAAGGGCCAATCAGTAGGCTCTGACCACACTACTCTGTTAAACTATGTCCCTTTGTTTCTTCAAGATGTGTTATTCAACACTTACCTTTCCCCCCAGGTATTCCTAGATTCACTCTACCAGATTCCAACAAGGACTGTCGTTTTTGGCATGTCACCAGTCACACATGTCACTATGTAGATAGGTATAGTCAGTTACAGCGTTTTTAGTAATTATTCCATGTACGTTTCTCATAATTCCACTTAGGTTTCCTCTGTTTCCGGCTTTGACTTATGCCTTCAGGGTTTTTAGAGCATGTCTCTTCTCACATCTCACAGCCTGTCATATACACTTCACATGTCACCTAATGGATACCCAACGTATGGCCACTGATGACAAATCTGCCTAGGAAAACAGATTCAGCAAAGCTAGGAATATTGTGTCCCTCACAACTAAGTTTATAGCCGGAGAAAGATATCACTAAAATACTCCAAGGACTCAAAGGAATCACAGAATAATTTTTCCCTTTTTCTTGTGGATTGGTAAGAAATCTTTCTCCTTGGAATCTACATTAGGAAGGGATTAGTCAGACACCCAGACACATCTGTGTCTAGACTGGTTATAAAGTTTACAACTGCTGGGTAAATAGAAGCTTCTCAGCTTCATTACTGCCAGAGTAAAACACAAACCAAGGCTTCTGAGCAAGCTAATAAAAAAAAGTGGAGCAAATTATATGCTTTAAGAAGTTTCTTTTCAAGACAAATCTTGTTTAAGAAGATTTAATACAAACATTAAGAGAGACTAGTAAAATAATGTTAGAAAGAATTTTCTAACTTTATTATTTTGATATAGAAGAGCTTTTGATTTGGCTTTTAAAAATTAAAAAAAATTAATACCAAGCAGTAATTAAATAATGCTGCAATTTTTGAACAGCTCAAAGGAGAAAATGCTGTTTTCTCTTTGTTCATTCATTAGAAAGACTGTACTACCAGGACAATACTGTACAATGGTGTGAGTAATGTTTGGCCTCTGGGGCCAAACTGCTCCAGTTCAAATCCTGGCTTTACATCCTACTAGCTGTGTGATTCTGGGCAAGGTACTTAACCCCTCTAAGCAACTGGGTCTCTTTCTCTGTAAGATGAAGAAGATAGCTGTACCTCTCTCATTGGATTTTTGTATTATGTGAGTTAATACGTCCAAAAGTGCTTTGAACAGTGCCTGGCACATGGTGAGTGCTCAATAAGGGTTAGCTGCTATCTTCACCACCACCATCCTCACCAACTCCATCATCACTCACTACCACCCACCACAGTCACCCCCACACCCCACTATGACAATCCACCCCACAACCATCACATCTCACCAACACCCACTATGACCAGCCCATTGTCACTCATCACTACCCACACAACTATCACCACACTTCTCATCACTAACCACCACCCACTTCAATCACCCCCAAAACCTGCTATGACCACTACTCAACCATCATATCCCCCAAACAATATCATCACCAACCACTACCCACTATTATCATCCCACCATCATCCACCATTGTCACCTGCCACCACCTACCCTTATTCATCATGACCACTCTCACCACCTCCCATGATCACCTATAATACCTTTATCTTTTACTGCTGAGTAGAGGCCACAAACAGTCCTTTCTAACCACCTTTTAGACATGAAAACTTATAAAGGGCTTTGAGATCCCTAAAGAATCTACTTATCAGTCTTCCCATTTCAAATGCCCTAATATTCTTGTAAAGATCACAAACAATGACAACTATCATGATTGCAGGCTTACTACATTTCTGGCACTGTGCTAATTTACGTTTTCCATGGATTATTTCATTTAAGCCTTACAACAACTCTGTGAAGTACATACTATTGTTATCTCTACTTAACACACACACACACACACACACACACACACACACACACACACACACACACATACACACACACACACACACACAAACTTAGGCTAGGGAAGTTTTAGTAACTTGCCTAAATTTGCAAAGCTAGTAAGTGGCAGTTATATTTTCACCCCAGATACTCCACTCTCCAGCCTAAAGTCTTCCATATCACTCTGCTGTGCTTAAAGCACTCTTTCTCCTTCTTTAGGGATTCAAGAAGATTCTAACATTTCTTTCTCACACTCTCCATCTATCTCTCTTTCGTGCTTCCCCTGCGACAGTCTACTCCCACCATTTCAACTACAGATGATGTGCAAGTCTCTTCAGTCCCAATCTGCAGACTGATTGATTTCTCTCTCTCTCTCTCTCTAAAAACCCAATCAGGGCATCCCGTTTTGGGGTCACACACTGCAAAATCAATGAACTGTTGGTTTGAATGAAACCAAGCTCATTATCTTCTATTACAAACCATTTTCTCCTTCCCACATATCTCTCTTTCCCTTTCTCCTTCTCTCCTTCCTTTCCTTCCTTCCTAGAGAGGGAGAGGGGACAAACAGAGGGAGAGGGAGAGAGAATCTCAAGCAGGCTCCATGCCCAGTGCAGTGCCCTACCTGGGGCTCAATCTCACAACCCTGAGATCATGACCTGAGCCAAAATCAAGAATCAGATCTTTAACCAACAGAGTCACCGCGGCGCCCCTCACATCTTTATTTCTTTTTCTCTCTATGCTTAAATCTCTAAGCTTCAATGTGACTTCCATTTCTTTTTATCAACACAACCAGGCCCAACCACCATAATCATCATCGTCATCTAGTTGTATAAATACTGTCTCTGTAATTTCTTTCAACTGTATTTCCCCCATTCCATTCCTACCACCATGATTATCATTTAGAAACTCATTATTTTAACCTGTGCACAGAAGTTCCCAGTGGTTCCCATCAGTCTCTCTCCAGTTAAAAAGGTTTCCCAGTTCTCTGCAACTGAATCTAAACTTTTCAGCTTAGCATTTAGGTTCCTTCTGTTATAGTTGCCTACCTACCTTTTAAACCTCATCTCTTGCCACTGTCATCCACCTACCTATCCTCCAGACCAACAGATTACTCTCTTTCCTGAGCACAGCATGCTTTAGTCTTGAGGCAACTGTTCATGCTGCTCCCCAGCTGCATCACCTTTCCTGCATCTATG